>NC_059231.1:26183747-26833747 GCF_020615455.1 Coregonus clupeaformis | reverse complement strand
AGTTCTGCAAACAAAACCTGAGCACACATAGGATCACACAATTCTGCCCTATACAACTCAGTATAAAACTCCACAGTCCGCTCCAGCATCCCCCCCACCACAAAGGTCACCCGCCCATCCGACAGCCGTAGACAATGCATATCCTTGGCTTCACCGCTCTGTCTTTCCAAACCAAAGAAGAAGGAGCTGGGAGCATCCATCTCCTTGAGCATGGAGAACCTAGCTCTTACAAGTGCTCCCTTTGCTTTAACCTGGAAAGAACTGGCCAGGTCCCTGCGTAATTCAGCTAAATTAGCCTGGAGGCCTACATTGCCTTGCCCCACCAGCTCTACCTCCACTTCACTGATACTACGCTCGAGCTCCCCCAATACTCTCCTAGCCTCTGAGGATGAGAGCTGTATACTGTTGACAGAAAAGCAGAATTTTGACATTTCCCACATCCCACCATTGACTCGGAGACTCATACTCCTCTCTTCGCTGCCCACACCTTTCCCAAAAATTCTGGAAACCTGAGCAAAAAGTGGCATTTTGTAAGAGCTTTACATTAAACTTCCAATAGGATGCCTGCCGAGGCCCTGGTGAAATAGATAGCCGAGCCATGTTTTTTTGGTTATCCAAAAAACCCACCGGGAGAATGGTATCGCCCAACAGCCTATTGCTCTGATTCCTGGACATGTAAAACCGATTGAGTCGGGCTGCACTCACCCTAGCCCCAAAGACCTTCACCCATGTATACTGTCTTGTGTTGGGATGTCTAGTTCTCCAAACATCCACTAGGTCAAACTGATTAATGATGTCCCTTAACACCCCCACTGAGCCTGAATGAGGCTGCTCCCCATTTCTGTATTTCGTAAAATCCATCTACAGTTCCAGTCCCCGCCGACCACCAGCATCTCCTCAGGCGCTACCTGTGAGAGTTCCGGTCTAAGACACCCAAACAGACGCCCCCTCTCTCTCCCTGTGTTAGGCACATACACATTTATAAGGACAAAACCCCTGTTGTTAATTTCTGCTTTTACTACAAGCCTCCTACACACCTCCTCTGAGGTGCAAATATTTATGGCCAGACCCGGTGCAAAAAGGACTGCAACCCCTGCACTAACATTTGTTTCATGGCCCAGCACACTTGCCCCTTTCCACCAGAGCCCCCAATCGACTTCATTCACCACATCACTATGCGTCTCCTGCAGAAACAACACCTGTACTTTCTTTTGTTTTACATATTCACCCAACAGACTCCTCTTTCCCGCATCTCTGGCGCCATTTATATTAAGCGAGTCTACCCAAAGTCTCCATAAGAAGTTGGAGAAAAGCCAGCAAAGAAAGAGACCAATAGCAAAGCTCCTCCGCTTGACACCCTCCTCCACCCACCCAGTCGCTTACCCTTCCCCACTATACTCTCCTCCTCCACTAGCATAACCTTACTAGGCCCAGACTCACCAACACAACCATCCATGACATGACTAGACCCAGCCTCAGCTACACCACCATCCATAGCATGACTAGACCCAGCCTCAGCTACACCACCATCTATAGCCTGACTAGACCCAGCCTCATCTACAACAACATCTCTAGCATGACTAGGCCCAGTAAAATCTACACCACCATCCATAGCATGACTAGACCCAGCCACAGCTACACCACCATCCATAGAATGACTAGACCCAGCCACAGCTACACCACCATCTATAGCATGACTAGACCCAGCCTCATCTACACCACCATCCATAGCATGACTAGACCCAGCCACAGCTACACCACCATCCATAGAATGACTAGACCCAGCCACAGCTACACCACCATCTATAGCATGACTAGACCCAGCCTCATCTACACCACCATCTATAGCATGACTAGGACAAGCCTCTGCGGCCTGCGTCTCATGGCCCCCTGCACATTGACCTCGATTTCCCCCACCTGCGCTTGTACCCTCACCTTGTCTACAGCCTTTATGTGGGCATGCAAAGCTCTTATGCCCCAAATCCCCACACTCAAAGCACCGTAGACTATCTGTGCTGGCAAACCCCGCGTAGAGCCCCTCCCCATGCCTCACTTTAAAATGCACATTAAACTGTTGCTCATTGTTATTCAGAAACATGAACACAACATGCTTTACGGCATCTGCCTGAAAACCTGCCGACAGTACACAAAAACCGCAAACTTACCAAAACGACTCAGCTCTTTCAGGATTTGATCATCCGTAATAAACGGTGACAGATTTGCAACTACCACCCTAGTTGAAGGAGTCGAAAGAGGAGAAATCGGCACCAACACATCCCTTACAAATATTCCACTAGCAATGAGCCTACCCACCAAATGTGCTCTTTTCATGAACACAACCACAGCTTTGTTAATTCTGGATGCGTAATGTATAAATTCAGCTCCTACCAGAACCTCCTCCACCTTAACTCCATTCTCAGGAACACACCTGAATCCATGCCGTAACGACAGCGTCTCCTTGTCACGGTTTCGGCCGAGGCTGCCTCTCTTCCTTGCTCGGGCAGGCTTCGGCGTTCGTCGTCTCCGGAATACTAGCTGCCACCGTTGCATGTTTCTATGTTCGTTTGCTTTTGTCTGATTGTTGTTACACCTGTTATCGTTTAGTGTAATTAGTGTCCTATAAGTTCTCGTTGTGTTTGTCTAGTGTTGTGTGTTATTGTTTTACTGTCGTGCCGGTAGGCTGTTATTCTACTGTTTGCTCGGTTGAGCTATTTCTCCATATTGTTTGGAGTGTTTTGTCGCACCTGTTAGTGCGCCCGTTCTTTTCGCCTACGTGCGGAGTTTTCGCCTCAGGGCATTTATTCGTGATTGTTTTTGTGTGCATCTACTAAAGTCTGTTGGACTAACGTTCTGCGTCCTGCGCCTGATTCCACCACCACACCCACCTACATCTACCTTGACAGAATAACACACCAGAAGAATGGAATCAGCAGGAGCCGCAGCAGCACAGGCGACGCTGGAGGACCGGGTCCGCGAGCAGAATGACCAGATCCTGCGGATGGGGTCCACACTGCAGGAGGTGATCACCACCATCCGAGGCTGGGAGACCCGAGGGACACCTCCACCACCATCCTCCCTGCCCGCACCATCGGCAAGTCAGCCCATTCCCGCTCCGGAACCCAGAGGAGTTCGACTCTCGCTCCCGAGGGCCTACGATGGGACCGCTGCCGGGTGTCAGGGATTCCTTCTCCAGGTGGAGCTTTACCTGGCCACCGTGCACCCGGGCGCCCTCGGGACACGAGAGCGTGTCCGCCCTGATCTCCTGCCTTTCCGGTAAGGCGTTGGAATGGGCCAATGCAGAGTGGAGGAGAATCGACGCTACCACCATCACCTACGACGAGTTCTCCCGCCGCTTCAGGGCGGTGTTTGACCATCCCCCGGAGGGGAAAGCGGCGGGGGAGCGTCTGTTCTGCCTCCGGCAGGGGAAGAGGAGTGCCCAGGAGTTCGCCTTAGAATTCCGTACTCTAGCGGCGGATGCAGGGTGGAATGAGCGGGCCCTCATCGATCACTACCGATGTAGTCTACGTGAGGACGTCCGTAGGAGCTGGCCTGTAGGGACACCAGCCCTCGTTCGACCAGTTGGTCGACATGTCCATCAGGCTGGATACCCTGCTAGCTACCCGCGGGACGTCCCCGGGGGTCCGTCCATTTCACCCTCCAGCGCCTCCGAGCCGTGCCCCATGGAGCTCGGGGGCGCTGGCGCTAGAGAGAGGAGGGGTCGGATGACGAGGGGGTCAATCTCCTGCACCAACTGTGGTCGGGGAGGACACACCGCGGCTAGGTGCTGGGGATGGCCTCCTAGGGGAGAAGACGACAGGTCCCACACTGGGGAGTCCTTCCAGGTGAGTAGGCGCCCCACTCACCCAGAGCTCTCTGTTGCACATTTCTGTATGCCTGTGCGTTTTCCACAGGTAGCACCTCATTCCCAGCATAAGGCGCTGGTAGATTCAGGCGCGGCTGGGAATTTTGTTGATAAGAAATTTTGTTTAGCCTTAGGGATTCCCCTTCTCCCTGTTGACGTTCCCTTCCCCGTTCATGCCCTAGATAGCCGTCCGTTGGGTGCGGGCTTGATCAGGAGGTCACGGCGCCACTTAGGATGTGTGCGCAGGGGGTCATCAGGAGATGATCCAGCTATTTCTGATCGACTCGCCTGCGTATCCGGTGGTGCTGGGCATGCCCTGGTTGAGTACCCATAACCCATCTATTTCGTGGCAGGAGAGGGCTCTGATGGAGTGGTCTGCCCAGTGTGTGGGTCGATGTTTAGGCGTTTCCGTAGGGGCTACCTCGGTGGAGAGTCCAAACCAGGTGCCCGCATTGCACGTTCCCCCTGAGTATGGGGATTTGGCTATTGTGTTCAGTAAGTCGAGGGCGACGCAGTTGCCTCCCCCATAGGCAGGGAGATTGTGCGATAGACCTCCAGGCAGGAGTTGCGCTCCCACGGAGCCATGTGTATCCTCTGTCTCAGGAGGAGAAGAGAGCTATGGAGACTTACATAGACGAATCTCTGAGACAAGGATACATACGGCCCTCCACTTCCCCTGCGTCCTCGAGTTTCTTTTTTGTGAAGAAAAAGGATGGGGGGTTACGCCCGTGCATTGACTACCGTGGTCTCAATCAGATCACGGTGAAGTACAGTTATCCACTCCCGCTGATTGCGACCATGACGGAGTCATTGCACGGGGCGCGTTTCTTCACTAAATTAGATCTCAGGAGCGCGTACAACTTGGTGCGCATTAGGGGGGGCGATGAATGGAAGACAGCCTTTAGTACCACCTCGGGCCATTACGAGTATCTTGTCATGCCATACGGGTTGATGAACGCTCCTTCAGTTTTCCAATCATTTGTGGATGAGATCTTCAGGGACATGCAGGGGCAGGGGGTGGTCGTGTACATAGATGACATTCTCGTGTACTCGCCTACCCGAGTCGAGCATGTGGCCCTGGTGCGCCGAGTGTTGCGGAGGCTGTTGGAGCACGACCTGTATGTCAAGGCAGAGAAGTGTCTGTTCTTCCAGGAGTCGGTCTCAGTTGTCTGCGTCAGGGGTGAAGATGGAGGTAGACCGGGTGTCAGCCGTGCGTAATTGGCAAACGCCAACCACTGTGAAGGAGGTGCAGCAGTTTTTCGGGTTTGCGAATTACTACCGGAGGTTTATCCGGGGTTTTGGACAGGTGGCAGCTCCCATAACGTCTCTTTTGAAGGGGGGTCCGGTGCGTCTGCAGTGGTCAGCCGAGGTGGACAGGGCGTTTGGGAGGCTGAAGGACCTGTTTACCTCGGCCCCGGTGCTGGCGCATCCGGATCCCTCTTTGCCATTTCAGGTAGAGGTGGACGCGTCAGAGGCCGGTGTAGGAGCCGTGCTTTCGCAACGGTCCGGCGCGCCACCTAAACTCCGCCCCTGTGCCTTTTATTCCAAGAAGCTCAGTCCGGCGGAGCGAAACTATGACGTAGGGGGACAGGGAGCTGTTAGCCGTGGTACAGGCCCTAAAGGTGTGGAGGCACTGGCTTGAGGGGGCTCAACACCCTTTCCTCATTTTGACGGACCCCCGTAACCTGGAGTACATCCGGGCAGCGAGGAGGCTGAACCCTCGCCAGGCGAGGTGGAATATGTTTTTGACCCGGTTCACATTTAAGATCACGTACATCCCTGGGTCACAGAACGGTAAGGCGGACGCACTGTCTCGGCGGTATGACACGGAGGAGAGGTCCGTGGAGCCCACTCCCATACTGCCGGAGTCTTGTCTGGTGGCACCGGTAGTGTGGGAGGTCGATGCTGAACTCGAGCGGGCGTTACGCACCGACCATTTAAAGTCCTGAGAAGGTTGAACGAGGTGTGTTACAAATTACAACTACCTGTTGAGTATAAAAGTATTAACCCCTCGTTCCATGTGTCTCTTCTCAGGCCGGTGGTAGCTGGCCCACTCCAAGAAAGTGAGATCAGGGAGACTCCTCCGCCCCCATTGGACATCGAGGGGGCACCGGCGTACTCCGTGCGGTCCATCTTGGATTCGAGACGTCGGATGGGGGGTCTCCAATATCTAGTGGAGTGGGAGGGTACGGCCCGGAGGAACGGTGCTGGGTGCCGAGGAGAGACATTTTGGACCCATCTCTCCTGACGGAATTCCATCGTGGGCACCCGACGCACCCTGCTCCGCGTCCTCCTGGTCGTCCCCGAGGCCGGAGTCGGCGCACGTCTGGAGCCGCGCGTCAAGGGGGGTACTGTCACGGTTTCGGCCGAGGCTGCCTCTCTTCCTTGCTCGGGCAGGCTTCGGCGTTCGTCGTCTCCGGAATACTAGCTGCCACCATTGCATGTTTCTATGTTCGTTTGCTTTTGTCTGATTGTTGTTACACCTGTTATCGTTTAGTGTGATTAGTGTCCTATAAGTTCTCGTTGTGTTTGTCTAGTGTTGTGTGTTATTGTTTTACTGTCGTGCCGGTAGGCTGTTATTCTACTGTTTGCTCGGTTGAGCTATTTCTCCATATTGTTTGGAGTGTTTTGTCGCACCTGTTAGTGCGCCCGTTCTTTTCGCCTACGTGCGGAGTTTCCGCCTCAGGGCATTTATTCGTGATTGTTTTTGTGTGCATCTACTAAAGTCTGTTGGACTAACGTTCTGCGTCCTGCGCCTGATTCCACCACCACACCCACCTACATCTACCTTGACACTCCTCCACACTAGGCTGTGAAGCCATCGCGCACACCACACCGTTCAAACCCCAGGAAACTAAAACTCTGTCCTAACTTTGAAATAAAACTGTGGGTACCGCTAAACTAACAGTACGTTAACCCTCCACCATAGAAAATAACAATGGAAAGAAAAGACCAAGGAAAGAAACAAGAAAATAAGTAAGGACAGAGCCCTCCACACGACCTCTCAACTACAAAACACTTCCAGCATGCACTGAGAAAGAGAGAGAGAGAGAGAGAGAGAGAGAGAGAGAGAGCGAGAGAGAGAGAGAGAGAGAGAGAGAGAGAGAGAGAGAGAGAGAGAGAGAGAGAGAGAGAGAGAGAGAGAGAGAGAGAGAAGATGAACGGGTGGGTATGGCTGGCCACCATACTCACAACAGCACTTTCCTATCATCCCGTTTAGAGTGCATTTAGTCATTAGAAATTGATATGATTTTCCGTGCCTTTTATTCAGATCAGTGCTAGAAATGTCTGTCACCTTACCTTGGGCCTGGCTCCACGAGGGGGCAAAAGGGGGCTTAGCCCACTCAGTTTGTGCCCGCTAAATTTTAGTTTTATGCCCCTATATAAAAAACTTTTAAATTCAAAATTTGTATCACCACAGCGCTGTGTCAGCACAGTGGACAGAGCCTGCTGCGATGTGTGTAGGGAGGCTATGGAAAGCCACTGGGTTGGTTAGGTATGACTCCTTTGGGATTCCATTAAAAAAAGCGGGGGAAAACGCTCCTCATCTGTTGTAGGCTAAGTGAATAACGTGATACTCCACCGCATGTAATATTTGATTTCGATTTATAAGGGCGGGGTCAAGTTTAACATTGAAGCTGCTTCACTCAACTCTGCCTCACGATACACCACTACAGAGTTTAGTTAGCTTCTTAGCTAGCTGTAAAAAACATTAGTGTTAGCCTTAGCTTAATTAGCTAGCTTGAACCAGCGAATCTGCCACTGCCCCGATGGATATCAGAAAATGGCTTCGCCAAAGTACCCAAACAAAACCAAAAGGAGAAGGAGAGCGATGAGCAGTGGCAGCAGCATCAAACAACCGAGGCCACCGCCTAAGAGTCAGAATGGCGCCGGAGAAGATGGCTGCCGTTTTACAGCCCTCTAACCAATTGTACTATTATGTGTGTTTCTTCGCGTTATTTGTAATTTATTCTGTACATAATGTTTCTGCCACTGTCTCTTATGACCAAAAAGAGCTTCTGGATATCAGGACAGCCATTACTCACCTCGTATTGGACGAAGATGTTTTATTCAATGAGTCGGACGAGAAGGATATTCTACAGACACCCGACAAGACCCAAATCCCCGTAATTCGCATGAGAAAGAGACAGAGATATCGTGGACGTAGGTCGGGGTGCATTGTAAGGATCCGACGGCGAGCGAGTAAACTGCCTCTTCCATCAATCCTATTAGCCAAGGTTCAATCATTTGAAAACAAATTGGATGACCTAAGACTAAGGTTGTCCTACCAATGGAAAATTAAAAACTGTAATATCTTATGTTTTACCGAGTCGTGGCTGACATCGGCAGGATAGAACGGCTGACTCAGGTAAGACAAGGGGTGGCGGTCTGTGTATATTTGTAAACAACAGCTGGTGGATAAAATCTAATACTAAGGAAGTCTTGAGGTTTTGCTCGCCTGAGGTAGAGTATCTCATGATAAGCTGTAGACCACACTATTTACCAAGAATGTTTTCAGCTATATTTTTTGTAGCTGTCTATCAACCACCATAAACCGATGCTGGCACTAAGATTGCACTCAATGGGCTGTATAAGGCCATAAGCAGACAGGAAAACGCTCATCCAGAGGCAGCGCTCTTAGTGGCCAGGGACTTTAATGCAGGGAAACTTAAATCCGTTCTACCTAATTTCTATCAGCATGTTAAATGTGCAACCAGAGGAAAAAAAAAACTCTAGATGTCACGATCGTTCATTAACGAGAAGGACCAAGGCGCAGCGTGATATGCATTCATATTTATTTCCGTACTGAACACACGACAAAAGAACAAAACGAAACGTGAAGTCCAAGGTAGACAAATAACATACCTTTACGGAACAAGATCCCACACAGACTGGTGCCAAAAGGCTGCCTAAGTATGGTTCCCAATCAGAGACAACGAGCTACAGCTGCCTCTGATTGGGAACCACCCTGGCCAACATAGATCTAAACGATCTAGAAACTAAACATAGAAATAAACACAACACGAAATATACATTTACATTTACATTTACACACACCCTGACTCAACAAATAACCGTCCCCTGAGTCAGGGCGTGACAGTACCCCCCCCCCCCAAAGGTGCGGACTCCGACCGCGCCACATAAACCTAATAGGGTAGGGGCCGGGTGGGCATTCCGCCTCGGAGGCGGATCTGGCTCCGGGTGTAACCACCACTTATTCTCCACCTCCCCGTTGTGCCCCTGGTCTGGTCTGGACCTTGGCGCGCTGCTTCCTCTCTCCTTCCTCCCAAGAAGTACCACGCCCTGTCTGGACCCTGGTGTGGGAGACCCCGAACCTGGAGAGGGGCTGACGTCTGGGTCTGGACTGGAACCGCTGACCGGAACTGGACCCGACGACGGTGGATCGGACTGCTCTGGCTCCGGAGTGGAGCCGCTGACCGGAGCTGGACTTGACCCCGGTGGAGCGGATTGCTCTGGCTCCGGAGTGGAGCAGCTGACCGGTGCCGGACGAGGCACCGGTGGAACAGGCACGGGCCGTGCCGGACTGGACACACGCACCACTGGCTTGGTGCGGGAAGCAGGAACGGGCCGGACTGGGCTGACGATGCGCACCACTCGCTTGGTGCGAGGAGCAGGAACGGGCCGTACCGGGCTGACGACGCGCACCACTGGCTTGGTGCGGGGAGCAGGAACGGGCCGGGCCGGACTGGGAACACGCACCACTGGCCTGGTGCGGGGAGCAGGAACGGGACGGACTGGGCTGACGACGCGCACCACTGGCTTGGTGCGGGGAGCAGGAACGAGCCGGACTGGGCTGACGATGCGCACCACTGGCTTGGTGCGGGGAGCAGGAACGGGCCGGGCCGGACTGGGAACACGCACCACTGGCTTGGTGCGGGGAGCAGGAACGAGCCGGACTGGGCTGACGATGCGCACCACTGGCTTGGTGCGGGGAGCAGGAACGAGCCGGACTGGGCTGACGACGCGCACCACTGGCCTGGTGAAGGGAGCAGGAACGGGCCGGACTGGGCTGATGACGCGCACCACTGGCTTGGTGCGGGGAGCAGGAACGGGCCGGACTGGGCTGACGACGCGCACCACTGGCTTGGTGCGGGGAGCAGGAACGGGCCGGACTGGGCTGGGAACACCCACCACTGGCTTAGTGCGGGAATCAGGAACGGGCCGGACCGGACTGGCGACACGCACCACTTGATTGGTGTGAGGAGCGGGACTGGGTTCCTTCATTAACCCCCGCTCCTTCTGCTGCCTAACCAGCTCCTCTCGCTACACTTTCCTTCTGCTCCCTCTGCACCAACGACCCCCTTAATCTGGCGGCCTCCTCTGCTAAACGGCTGAACCGCTCTATCGCGGCCTCCTGCTGCCTCGTCGTCCACGGCGTGAGCCCCCCCCCTAAAAATGTTTTGGGCTTGTCTCTCCCCCGTGCTCATGGCCTCCATCCCTCTTGCTAGACTCTCGCTCATCTCCTCCCAAGTCCATCCTCTCTCCTCGTCACGCTGCTTGATCCAGGATTGGTGGGATCTTCTGTCACGATCGTTCATTAACGAGAAGGACCAAGGCGCAGCGTGATATGCATTCATATTTATTTCCGTACTGAACACACGACAAAAGAACAAAACGAAACGTGAAGTCCAAGGTAGACAAATAACATACCTTTACGGAACAAGATCCCACACAGACTGGTGCCAAAAGGCTGCCTAAGTATGGTCCCCAATCAGAGACAACGAGCTACAGCTGCCTCTGATTGGAACCACCCTGGCCAACATAGATCTAAACGATCTAGAAACTAAACATAGAAATAAACACAACACGAAATATACACACCCTGACTCAACAAATAACCGTTCCCTGAGTCAGGGCGTGACACTAGACCACCTTTACTCCACACACAGAGACGCATACAAAGCTCTCCCTCACCCTCCATTTGGCAAATCTGACCATAACTATATCCTCCTGATTCCTGCTTATAAGCTAAAACTAAAGCAGGAAGCACCAGTGACTCGGTTAATAAAAAAGTGGTCAGATGACGCAGATGCTAAGCTACAGGACTGTTTTGCTAGCACAGACTGGAATATGTTCCGGGATTCTTCAGATAGCATTGAGGAGTACACCACATTAGTCACTGGCTTCATCAATAAGTGTATCGATGACGTCGTCCTCACAGTGACCGTACGTACATACCCCAACCAGAAGTCATGGATTACAGGCAACATCCGCACAGAGCTAAAGGGTAGAGCTGCCGCTTTCAAGGAGGCGGGACTCTAACCCGGAAGCTTATAAGAAATCCCGCTATGCCCTCCGACGAACCATCAAACAGGCAAAGAGTCAATACAGGACTAAGATTGAATTGTACTACACCGGCTCTGACACTCGTCGGATGTGGCAGGGCTTGAAAACTATTACAGACTACAAAGGGAAGCACAGCCGCGAACTGCCCGGTGACACAAGCCTACCAGACGAGCTAAATCACTTCTATGCTCGCTTCGAGGCAAGCAACACTGAAGCATGCGTGAGAGCATCAGCTCTTCTGATTGACTATGTGATCACGCTCTCCGTAGCCGATGTGAGTAAGACTTTTAAGCAGGTCAACATTCACAAGGACGCAGGGCCAGACGGATTACCAGGACGTGTACTCCGAACATGTGCTGACCAACTGGCAAGTGTCTTCACTGACATTTTCAACATGTCCCTGACTGAGTCTGTAATACCAACATGTTTCAAGCAGATCACCATAGTCCCTGTGCCCAAGGACACTAAGATAACCTGCCTAAATGACTACCAACCTGTAGCACTCACATCTGTAGTCATGAAGTGCTTTGAAAGGCTGGTCATGGCTCACATCAACACCATTATCCCAGAAACCCTAGACCCAGTCCAATTTGCATACAGCCCCAACAGATCCACAGATTATGCAATCTCTATTGCACTCCACACTGCCCTTTCCCACCTGGACAAGAGGAACACCTACGTGAGAATGCTTTTCATTGACTACAGCTCAGCGTTCAACACCATAGTGCCCTCAAAGCTCATCACTAAGCTAATGATCCTGGGACTAAACACCTCCCTCTGCAACTGGATCCTGGACTTCCTGAAGGGCCGCCCCCAGGTGGTAAGGGTAGGTAACAACATGTCTGCCACGCTGATCCTCAACAAGGGGGCCCCTCAGGGATGCGTGCTCAGTCCCCTCCTGTACTCCCTGTTCACCCATGACTGCATGGCCAGGCACGACTCCAACACCATCATTAAGTTTGCCGATGACACAACAGTGGTAGGCCTGTCACCGACAATGATGAAACAGCCTATAGGAAGGAGGTCAGAGACCTGGCCGTGTGGTGCCAGGATAACAACCTCTCCCTCAACGTGATCAAGACAAAGGAGATGATTGTGGACTACAGAAAAAAAAAGAGGACTGAGCACGCCCCCATTCTCATCGACGGGGCTGTAGTGGAACAGGTTGAGAGCTTCAAGTTCCTTGGTGTCCACATCACCAACAAAGTATCACGGTCCAAACACACCAAGACAGTCGTGAAGAGGGCACAACAAAACCTATTCCCCCTCAGGAGACTGAAAAGATTTGGCATGGGTCCTCAGATCCTCAAAAAGTTATACAGCTGCACCATCGAGAGCATCCTAACTGGTTGCATCACCGCCTGGTATGGCAACTGCTCGGCCTCCGACCGCAAGGCACTACAGAGGGTAGTGCGTTCGGCCCAGTACATCACTGGGGTCAAGCTTCCTGCCATCCAGGAGCTCTATACCAGGCGGTGTCAGAGGAAGGCCCTAAAAATTCTCAAAGACTCAAGCCACCCTAGTCATAGACTTTTCTTTCTGCTACCGCACGGCAAGCGGTACCGGAGCGCCAAATATAGGTCCAAAAGGCTTCTCAACAGCTTCTACCCCCAAACCATAAGACTCCTGAACAGCTAATCATGGCTACCCAGACTATTTGCACTGCCCCCCCACCCCATCCCCCTCTTTTACGCTGCTGCTACTCTGTTTACTATTTATGCATAGTCATTTTAATTCTACCCACATGTACATTGACTCTGTACCCGGTACCCCCCTGTATATAGCCTCCCTACTGCTATTTTATTTTACTGCTGCTCTTTAGCTATTTGCTTTTATTTATTTATTTTCTTAATTAACACATTTTTATTTTACATTTTTCTTTAAAAACCGCATTGTTGGTTAAGGGCTTGTAAGTAAGCATTTCACTGTAATGTCTACACCTGTTGTATTCGGCGCATGTGGCAAATACAATTTGATTTGATTTGATTTGAAGCCCAGCAGCGATGATGCTGCCAAGCTCCAGCTAGCTCTGCATGCAGAGCCTACCCACCATTGCTCAAGCGCCGCCAGGATAATGGCTCCACAGCCCCCTCCACCGCCAACTGTTCCTGACGATCTTGGAACAGAGGAGCAAGCCCAGGTTAGCCTACCCTAGCTGCAGGTTTTCTGTCCAAAAACATTAATTTAATAGCAACTGGTTCATAGGAAGAGAGTGGCTGGGATACTCGGTTACTGCAGAATTCAATATTATTCCAACGCAAGAACCCAAATGTATAGCTGGGTATAGCTTCATATAGATATGTTTCATCATAGAAATAGATACATTCTATTATGGTTTTCTTGGTAGCCTATTGGTTTTCGTGGTTGATAATGGAACATTACGTATTGGAAACATGTTTATGGTAGGCTGGCATTGATTAATTGATTACGTGGATTGAACTTGATCCACAGAAGTGTATTGTGCCATATCACAATGTGTTGCTGTACTCATCAGCAGCATGGTTTTCCATGTTTGAAGCGGGCCTATAGGCCTATTTGTTTGGCAAGACAGCTGTGCATGGCTACATCTCACTGTAGTAGGCTGCAGGCTATATTTTGGTTATTTGGATCCCCATTCACCTTTTGTTTACTGTGTTTGTTTACTGTTAATGTAACTAGCCTAAATATAGATTGTGTCATGATATTTAGTCTACTAGGCATACTTGGTACCGCTGTTTTGTTCTGTTCGCATTCATTCATTTGCATTCGCAGTTGTGTCGGTATTCTAAGCCAAACTGCTATTCACTATTTTTGTTTGCATAAATAAATAACAAAGTTACTACTTTCAGCATTATTTTGGTAAGACAGCTGTGCGTACGGCTGCATTCACATAGGCTGTTTGTAATAGGTGAATTGCCCTATCTATCTTGTAGCCTAAATTCATTACCAAAACGGCCTCGCTTTAGTGTGTAGGGCGCTGTCTATTGTGCTGATACTGCGCAGCTGAGATGTCGCGCCAACCTGTCACTTCAAAATAACTTAATCAATGGTCTCGGAGTCTCTGCATTTGAACTTTATGTTAATTGTGGTATAGCGTGATATAAGCAGAAATCAATATAATTCCAATGCAAGAACCCCCCACAATTGTGCCCCCTCACCGATTCCAACTGCCCCCTTAGTCACTTTATCCTGGTGCTGTGTCTGCCGTACCTAGCACCAGGAGCCTCATTATCATATTTCCCAGCATGCTTTATTGCAGGTTGATTTTTTGACTTATTTGTTTTTGTCACACCCTGGCTCTGGGACTCTATATGTTGAAGCCAGGGTGTGTTTATTCTATGTATTGTATTTCTGTGTTGGTCAGAGTGGTTCCCAATCAGAGGCAACGAGTGTCAGCTGTTGCTGGTTGTCTCTGATTGGGAGCCATATTTATAGAGGCTGTTTTCCCACAATAGTTGTGGGATCTTGTTCCAGTTGGTTTGTTCCTTTTGGTCTGTACCGTAGGACTGCACGTATCGTTTGTTGTTTTGTTCGAGTGTTTACTCTCTTTAAATAAATATGTTTGCCTTCAACGCTGCGCCTTGGTCCACTCACTCTAACGATCGTGACAGAAGATCCCACCATACCAGGACCAAGCAGCGTGTCCAGGAGCAGGCGGCCTGGACATGGGAGGAAGCGCCGGGAAAGGAGCTGGAGAGGTTGGCGATGGCCCAGGTGGGCAAATCGTGGTCCTGGGAGGACATGCTCGGGGGCAAAGGGCCATGGGCTAAGATTAAGGCCCTGGCGAGAGAGGAGCAACGGCGTCAACAGTGTCGTCGTCGGACGGACGAGAGGCAACCCCAGAAATTTTTTAGGGGGGGGCACACGGCATGGGCGACTGGGCAGCAGGAGGCTGCCACAGGGCGAAATGGGAGACGAAGAGAGAAGGCCACCGGGTTACGGGAGCCATTGGTGAGAGGAGGGAAGGAAGTTGTAGAGGCACGGCGAGAAGTACTGAGGTGTATTGCCAGTCCGGTCCGGCCCGTTCCTGATCCCCGTTTAAGGCCAGTGGTGTGTGTTCCCAGTACGGTCCGGCCTGTTCCTGTTCCTCGCACCAAGCCTACGGTTCGCGTCGCCAGCTCGGCCCGGCCTGTTCCTGCCCCTCGCACCAAGCCTACGGTGCGAGTCGTCAGCCCGGTAAGGCCCGTTCCTGCCACTCGCACCAAGCCTACGGTGCGCGTCGCCAGCCCGGCCCGGCCCGTTCCTGCCACTCGCACCAAGCCTACGGTGTGCGTCGCCAGCCCGGCCCGGCCTGTTCCTGCCCCACGCACCAAGCCTACGGTGCGCGTCACCAGCCCGGCCCGGCCTGTTCCTGCCCTTCGCACCAAGCCTACGGTGTGCGTCGCCAGCCCGGCCCGGCCTGTTCCTGCCACTCGCACCAAGCCTACGGTGTGCGTCGCCAGCCCGGCCCGGCCTGTTCCTGCCACTCGCACCAAGCCTACGGTGTGCGTCGCCAGCCCGGTCCGGCCCGTTCCTGCTCCACGCACCAAGCCAGGGGTGCGAGTCGTCAGCCCGGTCCGGCCCGTTCCTGCTCCACGCACCAAGCCTACGGTGTGCGTCGCCAGCCCGGCCCGGCCTGTTCCTGCCACTCGCACCAAGCCTACGGTGCGCATCGCCAGCCCGGCCCGGCCTGTTCCTGCCCTTCGCACCAAGCCTACGGTGTGCGTCGCCAGCCCTGCCCGGCCTGTTCCTGCTCCTCGCACCAAGCCTACGGTGCGCGTCGCCATCCCGGTCCGGCCCGTTCCTGCTCCACGCACCAAGCCAGGGGTACGCATCGTCAGCCCGGTCCGGCCCGTTCCGGCTCCACGCACCAAGCCAGGGGTGCGCATCGTCAGCCCGGTCCGGCCCGTTCCTGCTCCACGCACCAAGCCAGGGGTGCGAGTCGTCAGCCCGGTCCGGCCCGTTCCTGCTCCACGCACCAAGCCAGGGGTGCGCATCGTCAGCCCGGTCCGGCCCGTTCCTGCTCCACGCACCAAGCCAGGGGTGCGCATCGTCAGCCCGGTCCGGCCCTTTCCTGCTCCACGCACCAAGCCAGGGGTGCGCATCGTCAGCCCGGTCCGGCCCGTTCATGCTCCACGCACCAAGCCAGGGGTGCGCATCGTCAGCCCGGTCCGGCCCGTTCCTGCTCCACGCACCAAGCCAGGGGTGTGCGTCGTCAGTCCGGCACAACCCGTGCCTGGGTCACCGGTGCCTGGTCAGGTACCGGTCAGCTGCTCCACACCGGAGCTGAAGCTATCCGCTCCTACGATGTCCAGTTCAGCTCCAGCCAGCGGGGCCAGACCGGACCAGGGGCGCTACGGGGGGATTATTGGAGGGTGGTGGTCTAGCCCGGAGCCGGAACCGCCTCCGAGGAGGAATGCCCACCCAGCCCTCCCCTGGTTTGTTTATGTTCAGGCGCGGTCGCAGTCCGCGCCATTAGGGGGGGGGGTACTGTCACACCCTGGCTCTGGGACTCTATATGTTGAAGCCAGGGTGTGTTTATTCTATTTATTGTATTTCTGTGTTGGTCAGAGTGGTTCCCAATCAGAGGCAACGAGTGTCAGCTGTTGCTGGTTGTCTCTGATTGGGAGCCATATTTATAGATGCTGTTTTCTAACAATAGTTGTGGGATCTTGTTCCAGTTGGTTTGTTCCTTTTGGTCTGTACCGTAGGACTGCACGTATCGTTTGTTGTTTTGTTCGAGTGTTTACTCTCTTTAAATAAATATGTTTGCCTTCAACGCTGCGCCTTGGTCCACTCACTCTAACGATCGTGACAGTTTTAATATGTATATTTTCTCTTATACTTCACAAAGATAAATAACTGACCATTTTCTAAACTAATCCAATCTGTAAGGGGTTGGATTAGTTGTTCCAGTTTAGATGGTTTAGGTAGTCTTTTTTTGTTAAGTTATTTACTGTTGCAGTCATTCTGAGTGCAGGTTGTGGGTGACAAAATATTCACTTTCTTGGATATCCTCTCTCTGGCTGGTTTCCGATAGGAATTACTAATCACTTCAAAACCACCATATTGTGACTTGCAGGTCTGATGTGACCCATGAGTAGTGATGGGGAACCAAGGCTTTCTGAAGGCTTCAAGGCTTTCACCAAATTGTGCCCAAAAATTGTTCATTACTCTGAGATTCATTATCTGTTCACAATGCACATTAGTGACATCTGGTGGTCAGCAATAAAAAGCACTGTGTGATTACCAGATATAAAAAAACATCACAGTCATAGCAAGTAAAACGTGTCTATAACCATTACTGGGAATGTTGTTGTAGTTAAGGATACATTGGTCTTCAAACTATCCTGTTTTTGTAACAAGATACCATTTGGATGTATCTTTGCCCAGCTCTGGCTAGTGCAATGTACGTTACTGTAATATTCACAGTAACTTGCCACCAGCTTCCTGTAAATTACTGGAAAATGCTGAGCAATGATACGTTACAATACTGTAAAATTAGCATACTATATTTTAAGTATTTGCTAATGTCAACATGTTGGTATTTTACAGTAATTACATGGGATTAGTGCAAGCAGGTAGGTATTTGTATATTACAGTATATTTATTAATATTAAGTGTTTTATATCACTTGCACTTCTAGAGGCCTAAACAAAGGCTTCCAAACTGGCTGTGAGTACAGACCAAAACCCATTAAAAGGACATGGCTTAATATTCACCCATTAAAGGTTTAAGACCCACTGTCACTCTGATCTGTTCCCTACATACATAAAATTGCTAGGGCACTACTACCTCATATCAGTTAAATTGGTCCAGCATTTTCACTAACAGGTGCAACAAATATAGCCACTAACAAGGCACACAGCAAAATGTGTTAATGAGCCACAACAATCCCATGTACCCACAAAAGGTTTTTGGTGCTCCAAAATTACAGTATGGTACTGTATTTTGTGGGGATGGCACTGAATTACAGTAAATGACTGTAGATTTATAGGAAAAGGTTTTTAGAGTCCTAAAAAACACTATGGTACTGAATTACGATAAATTACTGGCAGCACAGTAGTCAGTAAATTACTGTAGATTTACAGGACATATTTTTTTTAAATACAGTATAGTACTGTATTCTGTGGGGTGCAGCATTCTCACTAATGGGTGCAACAAATATAACGTCTTACAAGGCACACCTCAAAATATGTTAATGAGCCAGAGATTATTTCACTGCCCACAACCTTTTCCCATAATGCACCATAACTCACCGTTTGCTGCTGTAAATATACAGCAAAACAGGTAATACAGTACTTTACTGTGTAGCTAAATGCTATTGAGCCCCCATAATGCATTGCTCTTTACAGTACTGAACCACAGATAGAACAATGAGACAGATGTTTCACAGGATGTATAAATGTGAAGCATCCGCTTGGCGTTTCCACTTTCTACCAAATATGGTAGTGAGAGGAAGCCCATTTGCCGGCAGTGGGAGAAGATGGAACGAGATGGATTTTGGCCGACATTCTGCTAATTTTCTCATCGATGAAACATTTGATCTCAATACAATTTTCTGTTCCCAAAACTAGAATATGTTGCGAACAGAGTTGACTAAGTTTTGTACACTTTACTCTTTGCCAAAGTTTTTTTTTAATTGTGTTGTTTAGATCGATTGCAAAGGCAAATTGAGTTATTGCACAGGCCCACTTCACAGAGTAGGCGTTCCCTAACGGAAATATGCGCATGCATGCTAGAACCCACCAATAGGATCTCGCTAGCTCGTGCTTGGCTCTGCCCACCTCCATGCTTGTTCTGCCAACTATGACTCATTTGTTCCCATTTGAAATGACAGGCTGCGGTCTATCTTGGTTTAGTTATAAAAATCTTTGACTGAACTGTAATATAGAATTACAGTAGCTAACTGTTAAAGTTTTGCTGTCCATTTACAGCACTTTGTTACAGTGATACACTGAATAAATGTGGTCATGTGTTTAAAAAGTGTTACAGCTAATAAACATGTTCTGGTGTTTACAATCTAAACACTGTGACACTTTTTCATTGAAATTCTAAATGTCTTGATGCATTTAAACGGTGTTACAGAAAAGTGTTTAGTTATGTGTTGAAATCCTAAACACTTGGTTTTACAGTGTATTCATTGGGTATTCAGTCATGAGGCTCACTATTCATTCTAATTGAGACGCAGTTCCCGAAATAGGATAGTCGTCAATCAACCACCCTAATCCCTGCGTCATACGTCTCCTGTCCACACGGTTACCACCGGGGTTGCGCAGTTTTTCCCCCAGGGACAAGTTTAACCACACGGCGATTACCCACGGTGAGACTCGCTGTAGGAAGCAGGTTGGGAAACAACAGAGCGGCGTGTTCACAGACCTCTCTGCATGTAGGCCTACTGTACACAACCACCATCTAGGCTTTTATAAAGCGGCAGAGAGCAGAAAACTGACCCAATCTTAAAAATTCTCGACCATAGAATCACCCCCACACCGGCCATGAACAAGTCTCCATTGGGAACTTTAGCGTTGTGTGTCATACCACTGGGCACACACTGGTTGAATCAGCATAGTTTCCACGTCATTTCAATGAAATTACGTTTAACCAACGTGGAATAGAAGTTGAATTGACGTCTGTGCCCAGTTGGATATCATCAAAATATCCAATTTGAATACTTGATAGCCTATTCACCCGGTAAAATGCATATTGCCATCCAATTAAAATGCGTAAGTAGCTTAGCCCATGCGTTTTTATTGCCAGTAAACGGCGATGCAATTGTGCAGTCCCTCTCTCTCGCACACATACACGCACACACACGTTTACACGGACTCACAAATACCGAGCATGCACGCGCGGGTACACACACGGACACAGACACAAGCTCACACAGAGATAGAAAGAGAGAGGTAGAGAGAGATAGAGAGCTAGAGGTCGAGAGAGAGACTAAATGCCACTGACAAAAAAAGTTGTTATTGCTCTTGTGAAACAAACACACAAACAAAAGCTTGTAATCGCCTGAAACGTCCCCCGTTTGTATCCAGTACCCAAAGCCAGGATTCAGCATATGGTTTTACCTACAGCGGAAAAGCTGCCGCTTCGTTTACACCTTTATCTAAATCCTCTCACTGAGCTTCACTAAGCCGGCGGGCCAATATGTGAGACTGCACTGCAGTGGATCTCTATAGGTCCTCTACCATCCCCACACTGGAGCTGTCCTTTCTATAAGCCATAGCAACCTACACCAGTCACATACATGATGGCATGCACTGTACAATGGCATTTCTAAGAAAACAACAAACGGGAAATCACATTAGCCACCAAAAAAAAGCAGTAGCCTATTCCACAGTCTGTCTGTTTGTTCTGAACGACCCAGTTCGCCCCATTTCCCCGTGTAGCCTGCTAATTACGGAGTCTGTGCTGCAACAGCGGCAGATGCTCAACTTCACACAGCCATTCCCCGGTCTGTCACAGTCACGACCGTCCCAGACCAGCCGTGTGCGTCCATATGGATAAATAGTACGCCCCATACACTGTGATTTACTGAAATTGTTTCAGAATCAGAATAACTGCTGCAACTTCATATATAATTCCACCATCCATCAGAAACCAGACTCAATGACAGACCCGATCAATGTGTTGCAGCAATCAAACAAAGTAGCAATGTAATTAAGGGCCAACCAACTTTATCAAACGGCCAGGAGCGGTATAGGCTGCCTGCGACAAGAGACAGAGAGCAGATGGGAAATTGGCTTACCTTCAAATCGCTTTACAAAATGGTCCAGTAGCGTTCGTTAGTCAGTGGGGAAAGCTTTGGACATCACAGCGATGGACCAGCCAGAGAGAACATGTTTCCATGGAGTGTCAGGGTGCCACTGAATAACTGTATTTCAACCAGATCACCCATGCAGGCGATAGCCGCGGTGGTATAAACGGCAGTTTAATCCAAAGAGAAATACGTGGATCTTGTTTCTGTTCTCAGAAGGACGAAAAAGTGCCAAGCTCCCCCAATAAACATAAATGAATTTATAGAAAAAATCTATAGAAAAAAAACGACATTATTATGACCAATTACAAAATAAAAGGCTAAAAATATGACATATACAAAACGAACGGGGGGCAATGGAAGCGCGTAGCCTACTGAACTCCCCCCTAAATCTGCCTGCTCGCTTTGCGCCAAGAGGTTCGATCAGGAATTCTCCCGAGGGTGCCCGACCATCCCAAACGCACCACTGCGCACTCCGCTAAGCCGCACCACGCCGCAGACTGGAAAGTAAATGTATGGATATAATCGCAAGTATCCTGTATTGCCAGATCTGATGGGGGGGTTTCCTCCACAGCCCCGCTATGTGGATGCGATGCTCATAGCCTGCGCTCCTGAGAGGGAACTCTCCTCGGTCCTAGTGCCTTCTACGAACCGTGCGCCGCCACGTTCAACAAGCGCCTCGGAAACACCTGCATTCTGTCTCAACTTAAGGCCTACTAACCGATTTGAAGGGGTAAATGATTTTAAGAAGAGGATGAAACAATCCGTGGGCAGGCTTGTAATTTTAAAGCTCAAAGCGAATGTGTTATAATTACACTCGATAGCGCAAGAGGGCCATGTGGTGTGCCATCCACCTGCGGGGAGAGAGAGAGTGAGATCGGGAGAGAGAGAGAGATACTATTTTACTAGAGGCGCGAGTTCCTTCCTTCTGCCCGCCACCAGACCTCTCTCTGTGCGCGAGGAGCACGATGGGAAAGAGGGCAGCTTGCCATCACACGGATGCAGTAGAAAGGAGTTTGGCGCGCGCCTACATCCCTTGCTCTCGCTCCATGGCCAGTAAATTAAATGGATGCTAGCCAAACTATAAAAGTCTATAACTATTCATACTAGCCTATAGTCTGAGTTTTTCAATTAATATGACCTTTTGGAATGGGAAAATGTCATTGTCAACAAACATCTATGAATGGCATTGGCATGTCTTGCTTAATGGTTCAGAATAAAACATTGAAGGTTATGTAAGGCATGCTTTGTGCTGTAGTCACACAAAAGTATAAAAGTATTTCCTGCCACTTCTTGTCTAGTTTGGCCTATTACACCAATTTATCAGCATGGTTAACAGTACTGCTGTGGAATCTAAAGGCAATTCCATCATACAGTGGTAAATACAGTGTGCCAAGTGTTGTGTGTGTCTGTGTGTGTGTTTCCTCAGGACTTTGCCCTGTCAAGGCAGTGGTTGAATCACAGTCTGTGAGTCGAATATTGATGAGGGGGCTTAGAGGTGAAGAAAGGCTACTATAGAGGAGTCCTCCACACACACACATGGACACACACACACACACACACACACACACACACACACACACACACACACACACACACACACACACACACACACACACACACACACACACACACACACACACACACACACACACACACACACACACACACACACACACACACACACACACACACACATGCACCCACACACGCACAATCTAGCTGAAATTGGAAAAGTGCTTACAACAATACCATCCAGTAAAATGTTAACATGCCCACCTCTCCAGTGAGTTCTAAGGTAAAAGGTTGACTTGTGTAAAGGATCTATAGCCTCGGGCTCATGCTCACAGCAGAAAACTTCACCTCCACAGTTGTTCCTTTTGGAGTTTGGTAGGTACCTTACTGGGCCTATAGGCATTCATCATAGATCGATACAGTATGGGCTTCCTCCTCTTCACTTCATGATGAAACTATTCACTTCACAGTGCTGCTCACAGCCTGTCTATTTTCTCTCTCTCTCGTGTGTGTGTCAAGCTGACGCTCAGAAAGCCTCAAGTACTAGATACTACTCACTCACCACTAGCAGCTGCCTCCTACCTCCTATACCTCCTACCTCCTACTTCTTACCTCCTATACTTCCTATACCTCCCACCTCTTACCTCCTATACCTCCTACCTCCTATACCTCCTACCTCCTATACGGCCTACCTCCTAAAACAATATTACAGTCTCCCCCTTTCTCTCTCTCTATCTCTCTCTCTCTCGCTCTCGCTCTCGCTCTCTCTCTCTCACACGCACGTTCACGCGTGCATGGATGCACGCAAACACACGCACACACACACGCACACACACACACACACACACACACACACACAAACACACAGAGCTCGTCCCTCCTATACCTCCTATACCCCCTATACCTCCTACCTCCTACCTCCTAAATCTCCTACCTCCTATACCTCCTACCTACTATACCGCACACACACACACACACACACACACAGAGAGAGCTCGTCCTTCCTATACCTCCTATACCTCTTTTACCTTCTATACCTCTTATACCTTCTATACCTCCTACCTCCTATACTTCCTATACCTCCTATACCTCCTACCTTCTATACCTACCTATCTCCTATACCTCCTATAACTCCTATACCTCCTACCTCTTACCTCCTATACCTCCTACCTCCTATACCTCCTACCTCCTTATATACGTCCTACCACCTAAAACAATATTACAGTCTCCACCTTTCTCTCTTTCTATCTCGCTCTCTCGCTCTCTCTCTCTCACACGCACGTTAACGCGTGCACACACACACACACACACACACACACACACACACACACACACACACACACACACACACACACACACACACACACACACACACACACACACACACACACACACACACACACACACACACACACACACACACACACAGAGCTCGTCCCTCCTATACCTCCTATACCTCCTATACCTCCTATACTCCTGCCTCCTATACCCCCTATACTTCCTATACCTCCTATACCTCTTACCTCCTATACCTCCTATACCTCCTACCTATACCTCCTACCTATACCTCCTACCTCCTATACCTCCTACCTCCTACACCTCCTACCTCTTACACCTCCTACCTCTTACCTCCTATACTTCCTACCTCCTATACCTCCTACCTCCCATACCTCCTAACTCCTATATCTCTTACCTCTTACCTCCTATACCTTCTACCTCCTATACCTCCTACCTCTTACCTCCTATACCTCATATACCTCCTATACCTCCTACACTCCTGCCTCCTATACCCCCTATACTTCCTATACCTCCAATACCGTCTACCTCCTATATCTCCTACCGCCTATACATTCTACCTTCTATATCTCGTACCTCCTATACCTCCTAATTCCTATACCTCCTATACTTCCTACCTCCTATACCTCCTACCTCTATATACCTCCTACCTCCTATATCTCCTACCCCCTATACATTCTACCTCCTATATCTCTTACCTCCTATACCTCCTACCTCCTATACCTTCTATACCCCCTACCTCCTATATCCCCTATACCTCCTACCTCCTATACCTCCTATACCTCCTACCTCCTACCTCCTATACCTCCTATACCTCCTACCTCCTATACCTCCTATACCTCCTACATCCTATACCTCCTATAGCTCCTACCTCCTATACCTCCTATACCCCCTACCTCCTATACCTCCTACCTCCTATACCTCCTATACCTCCTACCTCCTATACCTCCTATACCCCCTACCTTCTATATCTCCTATATCTCCTATACCTACTACATCAATATTACAGTCTCCCCCTTCCACACACACACACACACACACACACACACACACACACACACACACACACACACACACACACACACACACACACACACACACACACACACACACACACACACACACACACACACAGGCAGATGTTCAACAGAGAGTGCAGGCTGATACATGCCCCCTCCCCTGCCAAGTGGTTCCCAAGCGGGTTCCAAAGGGTTGCCAAGCAGTAGACGTGACAGCAGATCGTGAACTCTTTGTAATTACACAGATGATATCATTTCCTCATCTGTTAGCCACATCTGTGCTGACCAAGAACATTTAGCCAATACAATCAGGTAAATCAATAACAGCAGGGAAAGGACTGGCTTGTGTATAACAACAATGTTTCAGCAACTTATAGCCCTATACCTACGTCAGTTCAAAATCTGAAGTAGATGTGAAAACACTCAAAAGCGAGTACTCCAGTTCCATAGCTCCAAAATCATCTGTAGATGCTCTGGACAAAAATGCAGGTCCTATCCGTGTCTCTGAGAATAAAGTTTGTCGATATGTCAGACACTGCAGCCAATCACAGCTTTGCTCATAGAGCGCTAACTGGGGCATCACACTTTCCTCTAGAGATATAAAAGGAGGAGAGGGGGATGGAGAGGAGCTCAAGAGAGAGGGGATGGAGACGAGGAGAGAAGAGAGGAAGGTTGGAGAGGGGGATAGTAAGGAGGAGAGAAGAGAGGAGAATGGACAGGGGGATAGAGAGGAGGTCAAGACAGAGGGGGCAGAGAGAAAGAGAGAAGAGAGGAGGGTGGAAAGGGGGATGAAGAATAGGAGAGGAGAAGTGGATGGCCCATAATGACATCCCACTGTTTCATCATGACCAGAGCAGGGGCACAGAGGAGTGTGTCTGAAAACACACTCAATGGAAAAGTAAATATGACACCCTGTGTCCACACACATCATTTGACTCAGTATGGGTCAAAACTGTTTCCCTCAAGTAGGAGACAGGGGCAATTGTAACAGTTTTGGTATTTTACTCTATTGCTCAGAGACCACTCGAACTAGGGCAGTCATTTCTTGAAATAAGAAACTTACATCTGTCTCCTAATCATTCATAACATTTATATGTCTATACATATGGCGGTCGGATCACAATATTGATTTTAATCCAAAAAGTCTGGACGTTACATTTGCCCCTGTGCAAGGGGAAATTGTAACAGTAGGTGGGGTCAAATGTAACACCTAAAAAATAAACAAAATAAATCAACTTAACTTCAGAAACATTAATGTGTATGAATAATACTATTATCATAGACGTATGAAATGATTTTGCAAGATATATAAGTACGTCTATGTACATAACCAATAATTACAGTAACACCTATGTTTGTGCATGGCCATTCGGTTCCTCTCAAAACATCTGAATAGTCTGATGGTGCCCAGAATACATCTGTTTACAACTTCTTAGGCACTCTACAGGACCCCAAGGCTATTATTTACTGCAAATTGACCTCAAGAAGCCCAAACAAATATAATATTTGACTTAATCATTTCAAACCGTGCTTACATTTGTACATTCGGAAAGTATTCCCTTGACTTTTCCACATTTTGTTACGTTACAGCCTTATTCTAAAATTGATTCAATAATAAAAATCCTCATCAATCTACACACAATACCCCATAATGACAAAGCGAAAACAGGAAATATCTCACTTAGATAAGTATTCAAACTCTTTGCTATGAGAATCAAAATTGAGCTCAGGTGCATCCTGTTTCCATTGATCATCCTTGAGCTGTTTCTATAACTTGATTGGAGTCCACCTGTAGTAAATTAAATTGATTGGACATGATTTGGAAAGGCACACACCTGTCTATATAAGGACCAACAGTTGACAGTGCATGTCAGAGCAAAAACCAAGCCATGAGGTTGAAGGAATTGTCCGTAGAGCTCCGAGACAGGATTGTGTCGAGGTACAGATCTGGGGAAGGGTACCAGAAAATGTCTGCAGCATTGAAGGTCTCCAAGAACACAGTGGTCTCCATCATTCTTAAATGGAAGAAGTTTGGAACCACCAAGACTCTTCCTAGAGCTGGCCGCCCGGCCAAACTGAGCAATTGGGGGAGAAGGGCCTTGGTCAGAGAGGTGACCAAGAACACAATGGTCACTCTGACAGAGCTACAGAGTTCCTCTGTGGAGATGGGAGAACCTTCCAGAATGACAACCATCTCTGCAGCACTCCACCAATCAGGCCATTATGGTAGAGTGGCCAGACGGAAGCCACTCCTCAGTAAAAGGCACATGACAGCCCGCTTGTAGTTGCCAAAAGGCACCTAAAGGACTCTCAGACCATGAGATACAAGATTCTCTGGTCTGACGAAACCAAGATTGAACGCTTTGGCCTGAATGCCAAGAGTCACGTCTGAAGGAAACCTGGCACCATCCCTACGGTGAAGCATGGTGGTGGCAGCATCATGCTGTGGGGATGTTTTTCAGCGGCAGGGACTGGGAGACTAGTCAGGATTGAGGGAAAGATTAAGGAAGCAAAGTACAAAGAGATCCTTGATAAAAACCTGCTCCAGAGCGTTCAGTACCTCATACTGGGGTGAAGGTTCACCTTCCAGCAGGACAACGATCCTAAGTACACAGTCAAGACAACGCAGGAGTGGCTTCGGGACAAGTTTCTGAATGTCCTTGAGTGGCCCAGCCAGAGCCCGGACTTGAACCCGATCGAACATCTCTGGAGAGACCTGAAAATAGCTGTGCAGCGACACTCCCCATCCAACCTGACAGAGCTTGAGAGGATCTGCAGAGAAGAATGGGAGAAACTCCCCAAATACAGGTGTGCCACGCTTGTAGCGTCATACCCAAGAAGACTTGAGGCTATAATTGCTGCCAAAGGTGCTTCAACAAAACACTGAGTAAACGGTCTGAATACTTATGTAAATGTGATATTTCCATTTTTTTTATTTATTATACATTTGCAAACATTTCTAAAAACCTGTTTTTGCTTTGTCATTATGGGGTATTGTGTGTAGTTAAATGAGGAGGAAAAAAAACAATGTAGTCAATTTTAGAATAAGGCTGTAATGTAACAAAATGTGGAATAAGTCAAGTGGACTGAATACTTTCAAAATGCACTGTATGATCACATCTCTCTATTATGTGTGGGAATACTTGGGAACAGATTTCCAAAATTAAAATCACTTGGAGCTGATTTGCTGGTGTTTTTCAGTCTTTTATTTCCAACAATAAAAATAAATATAATTTTCTATTTTGCTCAGAAAACTTGGGGTGCCAAATAAAATCACCGTGCCCTACGGGAACCTACTGAAGACTTCCATACTCAATCAAGATACAAAGGGGGAGGGGGGTGGAATGGAATGGCTGGAAATATAGCTGAAACTGCTACGAAGAAACATATGTGTATGTGCGTGTGTGCCTTTGTGTGTATATGAGTGTTTTCTCTTGCTTGTTTGTGTGTGTTTATATGGAGTGAATGTGGAGGCGCTAGTCAACATCATTAGCCAGTCTTATTAAGGTCTGACATCCAACCTGAATTATACATCAAGCAGCCAATGAAAAGGCTGCGTTCCGAGCTGTCATGGGAAAGTTCCTGACGATTCCCGGTAGGAACGGCGCGCCGATCCCTTTAATCAGGAGAACGGAGAAGGATCAATGCTGCAGGGTCCAAAGGGATGGATGGAAGAGAGGGTGAGAGAGAGAGAGAGAGAGAGAGAGAAAGAAAGAGAGTGGGAGAGAGCAAGAGAAAGAAAGAGATAGAGAGACAGAGAGAGAGAAAGGAGGAGTCCCACTGGTGCAGTGATGTAAGAGACTTCATACATGTTCCATACCTGCATCACGCGTGTAGAGAGAATACAGATGAGGGATATGACAGTCGGGGGATGAGAGAGAGAGAGAGAGAGAGAGAGAGAGAGAGAGAGAGAGAGGCGGGGGGATAGTAGAATGTAAGGCCCAAGTGCATAAGATGTATAATGAAAGGATACTACTCCAAGTCTTTACCTTGCTTTACTTTAACCTTCATAGTATGCCTATGTCATATCATTGCTTATCAGGAAAAAAGCAACGCAAATCGCCCGCCTATGGAGAGTAATAAAGATATACACTATACATACACATACATATACATATTCGTCGAACATCTCATTCCAAAATCATGGGCATTAATATGGAGATGGTCCCCCCTTTGCTACTATAACAGCCTCCACTCTTCTGGGAAGGCTTTCCACTAGATGTTGGAACATTGCTGCGGGGACTTGCTTCCATTCAGCCATAAGAGCGTTAGTGAGGTCGGGTACTGATGTTGGGCGATTATGCCTGGCTCGCAGTCGGTGTTCCAATTCATCCCAAAGGTGTTTGATGTGGTTGAGGTCAGGGCTCTGTGCAGGCCAGTCAAGTTCTTCCACACCAATCTCCACAAACCATTTCTGTATGGACCTCGCTTTGTGCACGGGGGCATTGTCATGCTGAAACAGGAAAGGGCCTTCCCCAAACTGTTGCCACAAAGTTGGAAGCACAGAATCATCTAGAATGTCATTGTATGCTGTAGCGTTAAGATTTCCCTTCACTGGAACTAAGAGGCCTAGCCCGAACCATGAAAATGCCCCAGACCATTATTCCTCCTCCACCAAACTTTACAGTTGGCACTATGCATTGGGGCAGGTAGCATTCTCCTGGCATCTGCCAAACCCAGATGTCCGTCGGACTGCCAGATGGTGAAGCGTGATTCATCACTCCAGAGAACGCGTTTCCACTGCTCCAGAGTCCAATGGTGGCAAGATTTCATGAGGCGCCAGACATACAGTTCTTGTGCTGACGTTGCTTCCAAAGGCAGTTTGGAACTCAGTAGTGAGTGTTGCAACCAAGGACAGACGATTTTTATGCATTACGCGCTTCAGCACTCGGCGGTCCCGTTCTGTGAGCTTGTGTGGCGTACCACTTCGCGGCTGAGCCGTTGTTGCTCCTAGACGTTTCCACTTCACAATAACAGCACTTAAAATTGAACGGGGCAGCTCTAGCAGGGTAGAAATTTGACAAACTGACTTCTTGGAAAGGTGGCATCCTATGACGGTGCCACGTTGAAAGTCCCTGAGCTCTTCAGTAAGGCCATTCTATTGCCAATGTTTGTCTATGGAGATTGCATGGCTGAGTGCTCGATTTTGTACACCTGTCAGCAACGTGTGTCACTGACATAGCCGAATCCACTGTATATCAGGATCCCAGAGAGACACACACTGTAAGACAAACACAGGAAACAGGTTCCTCACTGCTCAGCCACCAAATCATTCAGAAGCTGGTATAGCAGTTCTAAAACTTTGTCCCAATACAAGTCTCTTTACCCCGTCGCTCCCCATCCCATCCCTCTGTGTCCCGTCCGTCGCCTCCAGTCCTCATTAACATATAAATTGACGAGCCATAATTGATGCTCTAAAGCAAAGTTTAGACAGCAAGGTCAGCCAAGAAGCAGTAATTAAACCTGTCCTAAAAGTGTGGCGGATTCGCTTATTAGTAGCCCACGCTAGCCCAGGCTCATCCACCAAGAACGGAATGAGAACGGAAAATCCATCTCATTCCCAGAGAAGCCTGCAGGAAGTCGGCTTGACGGCTGGCGCGTTGCGGTGTGTAAAACAATTACATGCCATTATACAGGGCACTGGAAGGAGACCAGGAGCGGTAGTACTGTCTGCAACATTGTCTCAATGGTTTCTCAATGTTGTCTCTGTCTCTTACACTTTCCTTACAGCCCAGTCCCTTTGTTGCCAGGCCACGCAGGACTCAGAGAAGAGACCAGAAGCTGGGTCTGTCTGTCTGTTTCCACCCTGTTTCTGTCTCTCACACCATCCTTAGTCCCAGTATCCTAGTCATACTGTCCGTAGTTCCCGCCGCCCAGTTTCTCTCTCTCTCTCTCTCTCTCTCTCTCTCTCTCTCTCTCTCTCTCTCTCTCTCTCTCTCTCTCTCTCTCTCTCTCTCTCTCTCTCTCTCTCTCTCTCTCTCTCTCTCTCTCTCTCTCTCTCTCTCTCTCTCTCTCTCTCTCTCTCTCTCTGACCCTTATCTCTAGTGTCTACTGTGGATACAGAATATTAATTAATGTAACATATAGCCTTATCCTAAGCAATTAACACATGAATGTGAAGAAATACAACAGTTTACCTGACATTTACTATACAGTAACTACTGACATTGAGGGCCTTTTAAAAGGGCAGACCATCTCAGTCTCTATACCCCTCATAACTTTGTTATGTCACAGAGATCTCACGCTTCTGTACCGCAATTGGCTCTGATCAGTAGGCTGTCAATGACTCTCTAAACTAGCAGGCTAAAATACCTGGGACTGGATACTCAAAAATACCCAATTATCTTCAATTTTAAGAGTTTCATTCCAAAACACTATATACAGTACACTGTATCCATTTTCAGAAATGTTGGTAAATTCGCTGTTATTGTTTGAAGAAATTATGGCATGGGGTTGTTCAATGACAGACATGCACAGTATTTGTTTAAAATCTATCACTTGATAGTTCATTTCAGAGAGACAACTAATAATGCTTTTTTTTGCCAAATGTTATATATCCGCCTTACTCAGAGATATAGGTAGTACACTAAACAAAATGCTTGATTGTTTGGTTGACCTACCTGCTGTGTTGCAGGCGTTGGGTCACTTAGTTAGGTTATTTTCTTTATAAACTGCTAGGTTATTGATGCTGGGTGCTATGTTATTGGTGCTGGGTTATTGAGATATGACCCAGCAGGTCAGATCAGAAGACTGGAGGCGTAGTTTAGTAGGGGTGTGGCTTTCAGATAGTTATTTTTAGCCACCCATGAGAGTAATGTCATTCATGTTCAAATGTTCTGTTGCATAGTTATCACATATTAATGTCAAACATTTACATTTGTCTAGTTTCAACAGTGCTTACAGAAGAGTCACTAAAAGTGTATGTAAATCCCATTGTTGGGATACAATAATATGTTACACCATTTATAATATATTATCTTAATTTTATAGAAAATTGTAAAAAAAAAAAATAATACTTGGGAAAATTAGAATTTGAAGTATGTAAACTTAACATGATGTACAGGAATGACATTTACTGTCATGGGTGGCCAATAAGCTCTAGCTGAAAGCCATGCCCCTAATAAGCCACACCTCCTGGAAATAACCTAAGGATTACATTCAAAAAGACCCAGCTGCTAGGTCAACCCAGCATAGCAATCAGTGAGTGGTGGAATAGGGCAAGAGGACAAAAGGCCTGCATTTTAAAGTGCTGTACAGACTGCAAATGATTTATTAATTATTCTAAGCTCTCAATTGGGCTTTTATTTTGGCTGCCCCAGTCTTACTGCCAGTGACATGCACCTGTCCTGTTGTCTGTTGAATAGGTAGAATTGGAAGACTCATGTTCTATGTGTCCCACAGGACAGGAGAGAGTGGTGTACCAGGGAGGAGGAACAGTAGAAATGCATTAAGTCCTCTACGGCAAGCCGGAGGGGATCAGGGAGGAACAAACATAGGACAGCTGAATGTATGACTTATTACTCAGGACAACCCAGCCAAGCATTATCCCACTTTGTTGTGGTGTGAACCCCTGGTGTGTGGCTCAGGTCAAAAAATGGCTTCACTTGACCTCCCAGTCACCTTTAACCCCTAGTGACCTCCATCGTATGAGACTGGCAATGCATCTCAATACTTTGAAGGCGGAAGTGACATCCTTTTCTGATCTCCTTTACCTGCACTGATGTGAAAGAGCTGGGCAGGTGAAAGAAGGACAGGTATCCACTATTTTGCTTTCACCTATCCTGTGTTTTCAGATCAGTGCAGATGGAGGAGAGGAGATGAGGAAAGGAGGCTGCTTTGGACTATTGGAACGCATGATCCTCCTGTTTTTTTGTTTACTTATGTAGTCAAAGCCTGTACATGGAGGTCTCTGGTGTAAGACGAAGCAACATCCTTCTCACCTTACCAGAGAGTGTGCTTTAATTAGTGTCGAGTCAGTATTCACTTTTTATTAAACACTACAATGATATGAATTCAAACAAGCTTTCTGGCATCGCAAAATGTGCTTGAGAGTGTGGTTAGAGAGCCAAACATGGACTGTATACTGTATCTCTCTGCATCGCTCTGCATCTGTCTGCATCTGTCTGCATCTCTCTCTCTCTCTCTCTCTCTCTCTCTCTCTCTCTCTCTCTCTCTCTCTCTCCATCCCTCTCTCTAACTGTGCGACCATGTAAAGCCAGCTGCTCAAACATCTGCCTGTGATATGTCCTCTTGGCACACTCTCTGAGCCCATGGCAGTCTATGTATGTGTGTGTGTGTGTGTGTGTGTGTGTGTGTGTGAGAGAGAGAGAGAAAGAGAGACCTTATCTATTCTAAATACTTGCCACTTATTGTTTTTGTGTAAATGGAAAACCACACATGTGTTTGTCAAAACTGTTAATAACATTGCAAAGAGATGGTTTAAATTAATAATTTCCAATTTAGCCTTCCGTATTCAACACAATGAATGATCTGAGTAGCCTAAAAAAATGCAATCAGCGCCTTAGAGAGGATACTAATGTGCTGTTTACCTCCTGAATACAGCTCTGCTGTGTGTGTGTGTGTGTGTGTGTGTGTATTTGTCTGCTTAGCTGTGGCAACACTGTCATGAGATACTTCCTTGATGTTAGTACACACAATTAAACCCTGATCTGAAACACTGTCACTCAAAATACACACAAATCTATTCAGTTCATATTTAAATGGAGCTCTCCTGTCTACAGAGAAAAACAATCATACAGAACAGATTAAGAAATGTGTGTGTGTGTTTGTTTCTGTGCACGCGTGTTTCTGCATACGCATGTGTGTGCATGTGTATTTCGGCGGGCATGCATGTATACGTGAGTGCATTTGTGTGTATGTGTGCGTGTTTGTGTCCGTCCGTATGTGCGCACGTGTGTATAGGACACATGAGCTGAGCTAGGGCACAGCAGTAGCCTACAGTGGCAGCAGTGGCAGAGTTAGTGGGGGAGGAGGTGGGGGTCTTCATGGGGGGGGTATATATCTATAAATCTACATTATATTTTTATTTGCAGTGGTGGCCATGATCCCCTAAATGCATATAGGGGAAACACTGCACACACGCACACACACGCACACACGCACACACACACACACACACACACACACACACACACACACACACACACACACACACACACACACACACACACACACACACACACACACACACACACACACACACACACACACACACACACACACACACTCACACACACACAGTTACATTCTCTATTTGTTTTGGCCAATCATGTTCCATTATATTGGGTCATTAACGGTGAGCCAATCTGGAGTGTGCGAGTGTGTGTGTGTGTGTGTGTGGGAGCAGTGAGTGTAGAGCGTCTGTGGTGATTCTCCCTTGCTTCTCTCTCAGTGACAGGGTTAGATTAGTATGAAGAATGTTCCTCATTTGTTAAGTGCTGATACTCATCACATTCATCCAGGTTATTAAGTGACACTCTGTCTTCCCCCGACCTGCCTACTGTCACAAAATCAACACTGATGGAAATTAAACCGGAACAGAGAAAAACCTGACAATGTTTCACATTGATATATTAGTTATGCACCACTGCTATTTTAGGGTACAGCAGAGTTTATCCATGTGCACACCCACACCGACACACACACTGGGTGCGGACGGCCAAGCGCATCACTGGGGGTGAGCTCCCAGCTATCCAGGACGTACATGCGAGGCGGTGTCTGAGAAAGGCTTGAAAAATGTCCAAAGACTCCAGCCACCCGAGACATGGACTGTTCTCCATGCTCCCATCTGGCAGACGGTACAGGTGCATTAAGGCTTAGCCCAACAGACTCCTAAACAGCGTCTATTCCTTGGACATAAGACATTTAAATCGCTAACTACTGCTCCCCCTCACACCTAAGCTGCTGCTAATATTACTATTAATTAAATGTATTGCTACCACTATGCTACTGTTCATTGATTATTTATTGCCATTACCATTAGTACTATTTTATCATGCTACTGGTATATATATATACAGTTGAAGTCGGAAGTTTACATACACTTAGGTTGGAATCATTAAAACTCGTTTTTCAACCATTCCATATATTTCTTGTCAACAAACTATAGTTTTGGCAATTCGGTTAGGACATCTACTTTGTGCATGAGACAAGTAATTTTTCCAACAATTGTTTACAGACAGATTATTTTACTTATAATTCACTGTATCACAATTCCTGTGGGTCAGAAGGTTACATACACTAAGTTGACTGTGCCTTTAAACAGTTTGGAAAATTCCAGAAAATGATGTCATGGCTTTAGAAGCTTCTGATAGGCTAATTGACATCATTTGAGTCAATTGGAGGTGTACCTGTGGATGTATTTCAAGGCCTACCTTCAAACGCAGTGCCTTTTTGCTTGACATCATGGGAAAATCAAAATAAATCAGCCAAGACCTCACATGTGGAAATCATCTGTTCACTCACACCACATCTCACGAAGACACAGTGGTTGGAACCAAAAATCTCCAATTTGGACTCCAGACCAAAGGACAAATTCCACCGGTCTAATGTCAATTTCTCGTGTTTCTTGGCCCAAGCAGGTCTCTTCTTCTTATTGGTGTCCTTTAGTATTTTCTTTGCAGCAATTCGATCATGAAGGCCTGATTCACACAGTCCCCTCTGAACAGTTGATGTTGAGATGTGTCTGTGACTTTAACTCTGTGAAGCAATTTCTGAGGCTGGTAACTCTAATGAACGTATCCTCTGTAGCAGAGTTAACTCTGGGTCCTCTTGAGAGCCAGTTTCATCATAGCTAGATGGTTTTTGTGACTGCACTAGAAGAAGCTTTCAAAGTTCTTGACATTTTCCGTATTGACTGACCTTCATGTCTTAAAGTAATGATGGACTGTCTTTTCTCTTTGCTTATTTGAGCTGTTCTTGCCATAATATGGACTTGGTCTTTTACCAAATAGGCCTATCTCCCCCCCACACACACTTTTAAGAAGGCACACCTGTTAATTGAAATGCATTCCAGGTGACTACCTCATGAAGCTGGTTTAGAGAATGCCAAGAGTGTGCAAAGCTGTCATCAAGCCAAAGGGTGGCTATTTGAAGAATCTCAAATATAAAATATATTTTGATTTGTTTAACACTTTTTTGTCTACTACATGTTTCAATAGGTGTTTTTTCATAGTTTTGATGTCTTCACTATTATTCTACAATGTAGAAAATAGTAAAAATAAAGAAAAACCCTTGAATGAGTAGGTGTGTCCAAACTTTTGACTGGTAGTGAATATATATATATATTCGTTATTTATTTATTAGTTATACTATTTTGATATTAATTACTGCACTGTTGGGTATGTGACAATAAAACTTGAACACACACACACACACACACACACACACACACACACACACACACACACAAAGAAAGACAGGCAGGCAGGAAACATTCTGTAATGGATGAGCTCCAGAACTGAGCTGCGTTCTACAGAGCGGAGGAGTGTTCTGAAATAGCATGCTGTTCTGACACTAGAAGGCTGTGCTGTGACCTTGGGAAGCTCCATGGTGAATGAGAGTTCAGATAACTGGTAAAGCGGTCCTACTGTACACTCTCTTCTCAAACAGCCCACACACAACCAGCCCCTTTACACCATGCTGCTTACATAACACTGAGACAGAGAGAGACTGAGGAAGAGGGAGAGAGAGGGGGGCTCAAAGGGGGGTGAGAGAGGGAGGGAGGGAGGTAGAGAGAGATGAAGAGAAAAATAAAGATCTGGGCGAAGAGAGGGAGGGTAGAGAAGGAGACAGTGTGAGAGAGGGAGAGTAGAATTGAGGAGCAAAGTATTCTCTAACAAGTTATTTTTGGGAACAATGAGCAAAGACGCAAGCTAACTCTCTCCCACCTAAATAGCTGGATGATGTCATTTGTGGAGAGCTTTTGCCAGGGGAATTCACTCCAAAGATAAAACATAAAACAACACGATGAAAAAGAGATGACTTCCTAAAAGCTACTGAAACTAGGACACGTTTACAGTGTTTGTCTGTCCCTAGCAATCACTGATAGATGATGCAACACACTCATGCACATACAAACACACTGACACGCACACATATTTTCTTGTCAAGTTGTCTTCGCTACAGCAGGTTTTGACCAGGTCTAGCCCAGTGCTTGGCCAGGTACTTAAAGGGAAAGCAGTGTGTGTGTGTTAGGGTTCAATACCGGGAAACGGGTTACCGAGATTTACCGAGATTTACCGCCCAAACTCACTCCCTTTTTCCGGGATAAATAACTGTGAGAAACCGGTAAATTATAATAAATTATTTATATGAACAGCATGACGTGAAATGGAACTGTTAAATTATATGAGATGTTTAAATCTGTCTTCTCTATGGCCTTTGCTCTGCTATCTGCATGATCAATCATCAACGCTCAGGGTGGGGACAGACAGTGCATCTCAGTAGGAGCTCAGTTCACAATGCATGTATAATCTCATCATGGTAACTTTCTTTCTTGTGACAGGTAGGCCTACATTTGCTGCAGCATTGCCTATGCTACTGTAATATAAGGACTAAATGCGCGTCTAATTTACACATCTTCTTCTGTCTTTCGGGGGTCACCTTATTTATTTTGGTCTATCACTCGAATTAGCCATATAGTACATTATTAGCCATATATCTAATTAATTATGGGTGATGCATAAGTGTATAGCCTCTCTCTCTTGGGCAATATGCACCTGTGCATCGGTGGCCTTTAAAAAACTCTCCTTAGCTCTTAGAGTCCAATGAAAAGCTAGACTAGAATAGCATGCAGAACTTTCTTTGTGTGCATTTCTTAAAGCCTACTAATAGACTATTCGAAGAGGGATGCAAGCTCTTGTTTGCTGAATGTTAAATACAGCAGCCAATAGAACACACGGGGAGAAGAGAGAATGCCTGATGGCGGTAGGCTATATCAGTTATTTATTTAGACCTGTCACCCATAAGCATTTAATCTTCGTGAAGAGAAGTGAAAGCTGTCTGTATACTAAATTATTCAAGCATGTCATTACAATGATGAAGATAAGGACAACAAAACGTATTTCATATAACTGTTGAAAGCGAGGAAGGAATGAAGCAACTGTCACGGTTTCGGCCGAGGCTGCTCCTCCTCCTGGTTCGGGCAGGCTTCGGCGGTCGTCGTCCCCGGAGTACTAGCTGCCACCGATCTATGTTTCATGTTCGTTTGGTTTTGTCTTGATGTTGTACACCTGTGTCTTGTTAGTCCTCGTTAGTGTCCTATTTAGTTCTCGTTGTGGGTGTTTGTCTTTGTGTGTGATTGCTCTTCTGTTTCGTGTTGGAGCTATGTACTTCCCTCCAGTGTTTTGGAGAGGTTTTTCGCACATGTTAGTGCGCCGTTTGTTTGACGCCTGTGTGCGCCGTTATTTCGCCTTCGGGCTTATTGTGCTTATTTTCTACGTGAATATTGCACTAAAGTCTTTTGGACTGAGCTTCTGCGTCCTGCGCTTGATTCATGCACCACACCCACCTTCAGCACCCCGTGACAGAATCACACACCAAAATGGAATCAGCAGGATCTGCAGTTACGCCTGAGTCGCTCGAGGAGCATGTTCGCGGCCAAGATGACCAGATACGACAACTGGGGACCGCTCTACAGGACGTCATCAACACCCTGCACCGATGGGAGGCCAGCGGGGTACCCACACCTCCACCTACCCTGCCAACCCCATCGGCCGGTCCACCAGTCCCAGGTCCGGAACCCAGGGGGATTCGGCTCTCGCTCCCGAGGGCGTATGACGGAACAGCTGCCGGGTGTCAGGGGTTCCTCCTGCAGGTGGAGCTCTACCTGGCCACTGTACACCCGGTGCCCTCGGGACACGAGAGCGTTTCTGCCCTCATCTCCTGTCTCACGGGCAAGGCGTTGGAGTGGGCTAACGCCGAGTGGAGGAAGATGGACGCCAACACCATCTCCTACGCCGAGTTCTCCCGCCGCTTCAAGGCCGTGTTCGACCATCCACCTGAGGGCAAAGCGGCGGGGAGCGTCTAGTCCACCTGAGACAGGGGAGGAGGAGCGCACAGGCGTTTGCTCTAGAGTTCCGGACTCTAGCGGCGGACGCAGGGTGGAATGAACGGGCCCTCATCGACCATTTTCGATGTAGCCTATGGGAGGACGTTCAACGTGAGTTGGCCTGCAGGGATACCCATCTCACCTTCGACCAGTTGGTCGATATGTCCATCCGTCTGGACACCCTGCTGGCCACCCGGGGACGTCCCGAGGGGGGTCCGTCCATTCCGCCCTCCGGCACCTCCGAGCCGAGCCCATGGAGCTCGGGGGTGCCGGCGCTAGAGAAAGGAGGAGGAGGAGCCCGAGGGGGGCCTGTCTCCTGCACCAAGTGCGGTCGTGGAGGGCACACAGCGGCCAGGTGCTGGGGAGGGTTCTCCGGGGGAGAAGACAACAGGCCACGCACTGGGGGGCCTCCCAGGTGAGTAGACGTCCCACTTACCCAGAGCTTTCTGTTGCGCACTTTTGTATACCTGTGTGTTTTCCACAGGTTGCACCTCATTCCCAGCATAAGGCGCTAGTAGATTCAGGCGCAGCTGGGAATTTTGTTGATCGGAAGTTTTGTTTAGATTTAGGGATCCCTCTCCTACCTGTTGACAAACCTTTTCCCGTTCATGCCTTAGATAGCCGCCCGTTGGGGTCGGGGTTGATTAGGGAGATCACAGCACCACTTAGGATGTGTGCGCAGGGGGGTCATGAAGAGACTATACAGCTGTATCTGATCGACTCTCCTGCGTACCCAGTGGTGCTGGGAATTCCTGGTTAAGCACCCATAACCCTGCTATTTCGTGGCAACAGAGGGCTCTCAATGGGTGGTCTGCTCAGTGCGAGGGGCGATGTCTGGGTGTTTCTGTGGGGGGCGACTTCGGTGGAAAGTCCAAACCAAGTGCCCGCACTGCACATTCCGCCTGAATATGGGGATTTAGCTCTCGTGTTTAGTAAAACTAGGGCGACGCAGTTGCCTCCTCATAGACAGGGGGATTGTGCGATTGATCTCCAGGCAGGAGCAGCGCTCCCACGGAGCCACGTGTATCCTTTGTCTCAAGAGGAGAGAAAAGCTATGGAGACTTACATAGCCGAATCTTTGAGACAGGGATACATTCGGCCCTCCACTTCTCCCGCCTCCTCGAGTTTCTTTTTTGTGAAGAAGAAAGATGGAGGGTTGCGCCCGTGCATTGATTACCGTGGTCTCAATCAGATTACTGTGAAATACAGTTATCCACTCCCTCTGATTGCGACCATGACAGAGTCATTGCATGGAGCGCGGTTTTTCACAAAATTGGATCTCAGGAGCGCGTATAACTTGGTGCGCATTAGGGAGGGCGACGAATGGAAGACAGCGTTTAGTACCACGTCAGGTCATTTCGAATATCTCGTCATGCCATATGGGTTGATGAATGCTCCATCAGTCTTCCAATCCTTCGTAGATGACATTTTCCGGGATATGCAGGGACAAGGGGTGGTCGTGTACATTGATGACATTCTGGTGTACTCGTCTACCCGAGCCGAGCATATAACCCTGGTGCGTCGTGTATTGAGGGAGGCTGTTGGAGCACGACCTATATGTCAAGGCAGAGAAATGTCTGTTTTTCCAGGAGTCTGTCTCCTTTTTGGGTTATCGGTTGTCCGCGTCAGGGGGTGAGAATGGAGGTGGATCGTATGTCCGCTGTGCGTAATTGGCAAACTCCAACCACTGTAAAAGAGGTGCAGCAGTTCTTGGGCTTTGCGAATTACTACCGGAGGTTTATCCGGGGGTTTTGGACAGGTGGCAGCTCCCATCACGTCCCTTCTGAAAGGGGGTCCGGTGCGCCTGCAGTGGTCAGCTGATGCGGACAGGGCCTTTAGGAGACTGAAGGACCTGTTTACGTCGGCTCCGGTGCTGGCGCATCCGGATCCCGCATTACCCTTTCAGGTTGAGGTAGACGCGTCTGAGGCTGGTATAGGGGCCGTTCTCTCTCAACGGTCCGGCACGCCACCTAAACTCCGCCCCTGTGCTTTTTACTCAAAAAAGCTCACCCGGCGGAGCGTAACTATGACGTTGGGGACAGGGAGCTGTTAGCTGTAGTTCAAGCCCTTAAGGTGTGGAGGCATTGGCTTGAGGGTCTCAACACCCTTTCCTCATTTTGACTGACCATCGGAACCTGGAGTACATCCGGGCAGCGAGGAGACTGAACCCTCGCCAGGCTCGATGGAGTATGTTTCTCACCAGGTTCGTATTTAAAATCACGTACATCCCTGGGTCCCAGAATGGTAAGGCAGATGCGCTGTCCCGGCGGTATGACACGGAGGAGAGGTCCGTTGAGCCCACTCCCATACTACCGGAGTCTTGCCTTGTGGCACCGGTGGTGTGGGAGGTCGATGCCAAAATCGAGCGAGCATTGCGTACTGACCCCAGCCCTCCACAGTGTCCTGAGGGTCGGAAGTACGTTCCGCTCGAGATTCGGGATCGACTCATTTACTGGGCTCACACGTCACCCTCCTCTGGACATCCGGGTATTGGCCGGACAGTGCATTGCCTTAGCACTACATACTGGTGGCCCACTTTGGCTAGGGATGTGAGGGTTTATGTCTCCTCCTGCTCGGTGTGCGCCCAGTGTAAGGCGCCCCGACATCTGCCCAGGGGTAAGTTACAACCCCTGCCTGTTCCACAACGACCATGGTCCCACCTCTCGGTGGATTTTGTGACAGACCTTCCCCTCTCTCAGGGGAATACCACCATCCTGGTCGTTGTGGACCGGTTCTCTAAGGCCTGTCGTCTTCTCCCTATGTCGGGTCTTCCTACTGCCCTACAGACCGCTGAGGCCCTATTTACCCACGTCTTCCGGCATTACGGGGTACCCGAGGATATAGTGTCTGATCGAAGCCCCCAGTTTACCTCCCGTGTTTGGAGAGCGTTCATGGAGCGTTTGGGGGTCTCGGTTAGCCTTACCTCAGGGTACCACCCGGAGAGTAACGGGCAGGTAGAACGTGTCAACCAGGATGTGGGTAGGTTTCTGAGGTCGTATTGCCAGGGCCGGCCGGAGGAGTGGGCACGGTACATTCCCTGGGCCGAGATGGCCCAGAACTCTCTCCGCCACTCCTCTACCAACCTAACCCCCTTCCAATGTGTGTTAGGTTACCAGCCGGTTCTGGCACCTTGGCAGCAGAGCCAGATCGAGGCCCCTGCGGTGGATGATTGGATGAGGCGCTCGGAAGAGACGTGGAACGCTGCCCACGTCCACCTGCAGCGGGCCGTCCTTCGTCACAAGGCGAGCGCCGATCTCCACTGCAGTGAGGGGCCGGTGTACGCACCCGGAGATCGAGTCTGGCTCTCTACCAGAAACCTACCCCTCCGCCTGCCCTGCCGGAAGCTGGGTCGGTGGTTTGCGGGGCCCTTTAAAGTCCTGAGAAGATTGAACGAGGTGTGTTATAGGTTACATCTACCTGTTGAGTATAAGAATATTAACCCCTCGTTCCATGTGTCTCTTCTCAGGCCGGTGGTAGCTGGTCCACTCCAGGACAATGAGATAGGGGAGACTCCTCCGCCCCCACTGGACATCGAGGGGGCTCCGGCGTACACCGTTCGGTCCATCTTGGACTCAAGACGCCGGATGGGGGTCTCCAGTATCTCGTGGAGTGGGAGGTACGGCCCGGAGGAGCGGTGCTGGGTGCCGCGGGAGGGACATCCTAGACCCATCTCTCCTGTCGGAGTTCCACCGGGACCATCCCGCGCGCCCTGCTTCGCGTCCTCCTGGTCGTCCCCGAGGCCGGGGTCGGCGCACGGCTGGAGCCGCGCGTCAAGGGGGGGGTACTGTCACGGTTTCGGCCGAGGCTGCTCCTCCTCCTGGTTAGGGCAGGCTTCGGCGGTCGTCGTCCCCGGAGTACTAGCTGCCACCGATCTATGTTTCATGTTCGTTTGGTTTTGTCTTGATGTTGTACACCTGTGTCTTGTTAGTCCTCGTTAGTGTCCTATTTAGTTCTCGTTGTGTGTGTTTGTCTTTGTGTGTGATTGCTCTTCTGTTTCGTGTTGGAGCTACGTACTTCCCTCCAGTGTTTTGGAGAGGTTTTTTCGCACATGTTAGTGCGCCGTTTGTTTGACGCCTGTGTGCGCCGTTATTTCGCCTTCGGGCTTATTGTGCTTATTTTCTACGTGAATATTGCACTAAAGTCTTTTGGACTGAGCTTCTGCGTCCTGCGCTTGATTCATGCACCACACCCACCTTCAGCACCCAGTGACAGCAACAGTAGAGAGACAAAAAGGAAGTAAGCTAATTTGCATGTCGCACAACATTAGGGGAAATATTATGTAAGGTAGCCTACATATGCATCAGCCTACTAATCATAAAAATGTAAAATAGGGCCTATTATATTTCCAAATTAAATGAAATTTGCTAGCCTATCTATAATTGTAACTTTGTAGGCCACATGTCCTGCACCATCTTTGCATATTCTCTCCCAGCTTGATGGTTTGAACGAGGTTGGTAATTTCGGTCATATACTGTAATGTGCAACTGGGTCCTGGACTTCCTGACGGGCTGCCCCAGGTGGTGAAGGTAGGAAACAACACCTGCACTTCGCTGATCCTCAACACAGGGGCCCCACAAGGGTGTGTGCTCAGCCCCCTCCTGTACTCCCTGTTCACCCATATCTGTGTGGCCATGCAAGCCTACAACTCAATCATCAAGTTTGCAGACGACACAACAGTAGTAGGCCAGATTACCAACAATGACGAGACAGCCTACAGGGAGGAGGTGAGGGCCCTGGCAGAGTGGTGCCAGGAAAATAACCTCTCCCTCAACATCAACAAAACGAAGGAGCTGATCGTGGACTTCAGGAAACAGCAGAGGGAGCACGCCCCTATCCACATCGACGGGACCGCAGTGGAGAAGGTGGAAAGCTTCAAGTTCCTTGGCGTACACATCACTGACAATCTGAATTTGTCCATCCACTCAGACAGTGTGGTGAAGAAGGCGCAAAAGCACCTCTTCAATCTCAGGAGGCTGAAGAAATTCGGCTTGGCCCCTAAGACCCTCAGAAACTTTTACAGATACACAATTGAGAGCATCCTGTCGGGCTGTATCCCCGCCTGGAGGGCTCTCCAGAGGGTGGTACGGTCTGCCCAACGCTTCACTGGGGGCACACTGCCTGCCCTCCAGGACACCTACAGCACCCGATGTCACAGGAAGGCCAAAAAGATAATCAAGGACATCAACCACACGAGCCAATGCCTGTTCACCCGATTATCATCCAGTACAGGTGCATCAAAGCTGGGACCGAGAGACTGAAAAACAGCTTCTATCTCAAGGCCATCAGACTCTTAAATAGCCATCACTAGCCGGCTACCACCCGGTTACTCAACCCTGCACCTTAGAGGCTGATGCCCTATATACACAGACATGGAATCACTGGCCACTTTAATAATGGTACACTAGTCACTTTAATAATGTTTGCATACTGCTTTACTCATCTCATACTGTATTTTATTCTACTGTATTTAGTCAATGCCACTCCGACATTGCTCGTCCTAATATTTATATATTTCTTAATTCCATTGTTTTACTTTTAGATTTGTGTGTTGTTGTGAATTGTTAGATACTACTGTACTGTTGGAGCTAGGAACACAAGCATTTCGCTACACCCGCAACAACATCTGCTAAATATGTGTATGTGACCAATACATTTGATTTGATTTGAATACAGTACAGTAATACACTCCACCCTCAAAAAGATTAGCCTACTGGAGCTTGTATCATTTATTTACCCAAGCGCACATAGCTACATCTATGGGCTTTTATGTTTTTCTGATGTAATATGTGTGTAATGTGCAATAGCCTATACTGTATATTATTGGCTTTGTAGGCATATTGGATAATGGCACAATCATTTTGGATTTTTTGGGGCTTGGGCTCATAAAATGTCTTTAATGTAGGGCTCATAAAAAGTATTTAATGTATGGCTCATCAGGATCAGGTAGCATCAGGCTTGAAAATCTAGACATTTCTATATGCTTTATATGCTTTAGAATGACACTTCCAGTTTTCTCGGGAAATACCAGGTTACCTGGGAGAAAAGTGATTTATTCTCGGGATGGAACATTTGTAAAATACCGGGAAAATATTCAACCCTAGTGTGTGTGTGTGTTTGTGAGCCTCCTTTGTGTGTAAGTGCATATGTGTGTGTGTGTCAGTAGGGGTGTTAGAGTTGGGCTGAGTGCCAGCCAGCCTTCTGCCTGGAGAGATAAACCTTTCTGCTGCTGGTCCCTCCACTTACACATCATACAGCAATAATGATCCCACTGCGGACCAGAAAGAGAGAGAGGGAGGGAGAGGCGGAAGGCGGGGGGGGCAAATTCACCCAAGTTGTTGTGGGAAGCTTGTGGAAGGCTATCCAAAACATTGTGAAAAACTGAGTTTAAATGTATTTGGCTGAGGTGTATGTAAACTTTCGACTTCAACTGTACATACATACACATATAAATACATACATATACACATACACATACATATACACATACATATACAGATACATACATAAATACATGTAAATACATATACATACATACAGTGAGGGAAAAAAGTATTTGATCCCCTGCTGATTTTGTATGTTTGCCCACTGACAAAGAAATGATCAGTCTATAATTTTAATGGTAGGTTTATTTGAATAGTGAGAGACAGAATAACAACAAAAACATCCAGAAAAACGCATTTTAATTAGGGAAATAAGTATTTGACCCCCTCTCAATCAGAAATATTTCTGGCTCCCAGGTGTCTTTTATATCAATCAATTTCAATCAATTTTATTTTATATAGCCCTTCATACATTAGCTAATATCTCGAAGTGCTGTACAGACACCCAGCCTAAAACCCCAAACAGCCAGCAATGCAGGTGTAGAAGCACGGTGGCTAGGAAAAACTCCCTAGAAAGGCCAAAACCTAGGAAGAAACCTAGAGAGGAACCAGGCTATGAGGGGTGGCCAGTCCTCTTCTGGCTGTGCCGGGTGGAGATTATAACAGAACCATGCCAAGATGTTCAAAAATGTTCATAAGTGACAAGCATGGTCAAATAATAATCAGGAATAAATCTCAGTTGGCTTTTCATAGCCGATCATTAAGAGTTGAAAACAGCAGGTCTGGGACAGGTAGGGGTTCCATAACCGCAGGCAGAACAGTTAAAACTGGAATAGCAGCAAGGCCAGGCGGACTGGGGACAGCAAGGAGTCACCACGGCCGGTAGTCCCGACGTATGGTCCTAGGGCTCAGGTCTCTCAGTTGGCTTTTCATAGCCGATCATTAAGAGTTGAAAACAGCAGGTCTGGGACAGGTAGGGGTTTCGTAACCGCAGGCAGAACAGTTGAAACTGGAATAGCAGCAAGGCCAGGCGGACTGGGGACAGCAAGGTGTCAGCATGCCCGGTAGTCCTGACGTATGGTCCTAGGGCTCAGGTTCTCAGAGAGAAAGAGAGAACGAGAGAATTAGAGAGAGCATACTTAAATTCACACAGGACACTGGATAAGACAGGAGAAGTACTCCAGGTATAACCAACTAACCCCAGCCCCCCGACACATAAACTACTGCAGCATAAATACTGGAGGCTGAGACAGGAGCGGTCCGGAGACACTGTGGCCCATCCGAAGACTCCTGGGCCAGACTACACTCAATCATATGACCTACTGAAGAGATAAGTCTTCAGTAAAGACTTAAAGGTTGAGACCGAGTCTGCGTCTCTCACATGGGTAGGCAAACTGTTCCATAAAAATGGAGATCTATAGGAGAAAGCCCTGCCTCCCGCTGTTTGCTTAGAAATTCTAGGGACAATTAGGAGGCCTGCGTCTTGTGACCGTAGCGTACGTATTGGTATGTACGGCAGGACCAACTCGGAAAGATAGGTAGGAGCAAGCCCATGTAACGCTTTATAGGTTAACAGTAAAACCTTGAAATCAGCCCTTGCCTTAACAGGAAGCCAGTGTAGGGAAGCTAGCACTGGAGTAATATGATCAAATTTCTTGGTTCTAGTCAGGATTCTAGCAGCCGTATTTAGCACTAACTGAAGTTTATTTAGTGCTTTATCCGGGTAGCCGGAAAGTAGAGCATTGCAGTAGTCTAACCTAGAAGTAACAAATGCATGGATTAATTTTTCTGCATCATTTTTGGACAGAAAATTTCTGATTTTTGCAATGTTACGTAGATGGAAAAAAGCTGTCCTTGAAACAGTCTTGATATGTTCGTCAAAAGAGAGATCAGGGTCAAGAGTAACGTCCGAGGTCCTTCACAGTTTTATTTGAGACGACTTTACAACCATCAAGATGAATTGTCAGATTTAACAGAAGATCTCTTTGTTTCTTGGGACCTAGAACAAGCATCTCTGTTTTGTCCGAGTTTAAAAGTAGAAAGTTTTCAGCCATCCACTTCCTTATGTCTGAAACACAGGCTTCTAGCGAGGGCAATTTTGGGGCTTCACCATGTTTCATTGAAATGTACAGCTGTGTGTCATCCGCATAGCAGTGAAAGTTAACATTATGTTTTCGAATAACATCCCCAAGAGGTAAAATATATAGTGAAAACAATAGTGGTCCTAAAACGGAACCTTGAGGAACACCGAAATGTACAGTTGATTTGTCGGAGGACAGACCATTCACAGAGACAAACTGATATCTTTCCGACAGGTAAGATCTAAACCAGGCCAGAACTTGTCCGTGTAGACCAATTTGGGTTTCCAGTCTCTCCAAAAGAATGTGGTGATCGATGGTGTCAAAGGCAGCACTAAGGTCTAGTAGCACGAGGACAGATGCAGAGCCTCGGTCTGACGCCATTAAAAGGTCATTTACCACCTTCACAAGTGCAGTCTCAGTGCTATGATGGGGTCTAAAACCAGACTGAAGCATTTCGTATACATTGTTTGTCTTCAGAAAGGCAGTGAGTTGCTGCGCAACAGCTTTTTCTAAAATTTTTGAGAGGAATGGAAGATTCGATATAGGCCGATAGTTTTTTATATTTTCCGGGTCAAGGTTTGGCTTTTTCAAGAGAGGCTTTATCACTGCCACTTTTAGTGAGTTTGGTACACATCCGGTGGATAGAGAGCTGTTTATTATGTTCAACATAGGAGGGCCAAGCACAGGAAGCAGCTCCTTCAGCAGTTTAGTAGGAATAGGATCCAGTATGCAGCTTGAAGGTTTAGAGGCCATGATTATTTTCATCATTGTGTCAAGAGATATAGTATTAAAACACTTAAGTGTCTCTCCTGATCCCAGGCCCTCGCAGAGCTGTGCAGATCCAGGACAGCTAAGCCCTGGATTCAAAGAGGAGTCCGTAATTTGCTTTCTAATGGTCATGATCTTTTCCTCAAAGAAGTTCATGAATTTATTACTGCTGAAGTGAAAGCCATCCTCTCTTGGGGAATGCTGCTTTTTAGTTAGCTTTGCAACAGTATCAAAAAGAAATTTTGGATTGTTCTTATTTTCCTCGATTAAGTTGGAAAAGTAGGATGATCGAGCAGCAGTGAGGGCTCTTCGGTACTGCACGGTACTGTCTTTCCAAGCTAGTCGGAAGACTTCCAGTTTGGTGTGGCGCCATTTCCGTTCCAATTTCCTGGAAGCTTGCTTCAAAGCTCGGGTATTTTCTGTATACCAGGGAGCTAGTTTCTTATGACAAATGTTTTTCGTTTTTAGGGGTGCAACTGCATCTAGGGTATTGCGCAAGGTTAAATTGAGTTCCTCAGTTAAGTGGTTAACTGATTTTTGTCCTCTGACGTCCTTGGGTAGGCAGAAGGAGTCTGGAAGGGCATCAAGGAATTTTTGTGTTGTCTGAGAATTTATAGCACGACTTTTGATGCTCCTTGGTTGGGGTCTGAGCAGATTATTTGTTGCGATTCTCTTAAAGGGAGTGCTCCTAATCTCAGTTTGTTACCTGTATAAAAGACACCTGTCCACAGAAGCAATCAATCAGATTCCAAACTCTCCACCATGGCCAAGACCAAAGAGCTCTCCAAGGATGTCAGGGACAAGATTGTAGACCTACACAAGGCTGGAATGGGCTACAAGACCATCGCCAAGCAGCTTGGTGAGAAGGTGACAACAGTTGGTGCGATTTTTCGCAAATGGAAGAAACACAAAATAACTGTCAATCTCCCTCGGCCTAGGGCTCCATGCAAGATCTCACCTCGTAGAGTTGCAATGATCATGAGAACGGTGAGGAATCAGCCCAGAACTACACGGGAGGATCTTGTTAATGATCTCAAGGCAACTGGGACCATAGTCACCAAGAAATCAATTGGTAACACACTATGCCGTGAAGGACTGAAATCCCCTGCTCAAGAAAGCACATATACAGGCCCATCTGAAGTTTGCCAATGAACATCTGAATGATTCAGAGGAGAACTGGGTGAAAGTGTTGTGGTCAGATGAGACCAAAATCGAGCTCTTTGGCATCAACTCAACTCGCCGTGTTTGGAGGAGGAGGAATGCTGCCTATGACCCCAAGAACACTATCCCCACCGTCAAACATGGAGGTGGAAACATTATGCTTTGGGGATGTTTTTCTGCTAAGGGGACAGGACAACTTCACCGCATCAAAGGGACGATGGACGGGGCCATGTACCGTTAAATCTTGGGTGAGAACCTCCTTCCCTCAGCCAGGGCATTGAAAATGGGTCTTGGATGGGTATACCAACATGACAATGACCCAAAACACACGGCCAAGGCAACAAAGGAGTGGCTCAAGAAGAAGCACATTAAGGTCCTGGAGTGGCCTAGCCAGTCTCCAGACCTTAATCCCATAGTAAATCTGTGGAGGGAGATGAAGGTTCGAGTTGCCAAACGTCAGCCTCGAAACCTTAATGACTTGGAGAAGATCTGCAAAGAGGAGTGGGACAAAATCCCTCCTTAGATGTGTGCAAACCTGGTGGCCAACTACAAGAAACGACTGACCTCTGTGATTGCCAACAAGGGTTTTTCCACCAAGTACTAAGTCATGTTTTGCAGAGGGGTCAAATACTTATTTCCCTCATTAAAATGCAAATCAATTTATAACATTTTTGACATGCGTCTTTCTGGATTTTTTTGTTGTTATTCTGTCTCTCACTGTTCAAATAAACCTACCATTAAAATTATAGACTGATCATTTCTTTGTCAGTGGGCAAACGTACAAAATCAGCAGGGGATCAAATACTTTTTTCCCCTCTGTAACGATCCCGGCAGTCTGAGTCGGGTCCTGTCTGTGGACTAGTTTTTCTGTTCGTGATCTCCAGTTTCCCGAGGGTTCTGGAACGCTCCGGGGAGCTCTCTTGATTTCCGCACCTGCATCCCATCAGCAATCTGCACACCTGGTCCTGATCATCACCCTTCTTAGGCTCTGGCCTAACATCCATTCCCTGCCGGATCGTTAGCCATGAACAGTAGGTTTACCAGAGTATCAGTCTTAGAGCCTCTAGCGGTAGTTTTGTTGTTTTTGCACCTTGTTGGTTTGTTGTTTACTTACCTCCGTTTTGTTCCATCTGCAGTCACTCGTCCGGAGCCTTCATCCAACCTCTGCCTGGTGGTCGGCGGCTGCCGAGCCATGACGGGATCAACCACTGCACCCCCAACAACTAATCAACGCCGCCCGCTCTGTTCCCTGGATTATTCAGCATCACTCTTGAATTTGTAAATAAACACTCACCTTCGTTTCAACTTACCTTGTCCTGGTCTGCTTCTGGGTTCTGGCTTTGTAACTCGTGACAGAACGATCCGGCCAGTAATGAACCCAGCGGACCTGGACTCTGTTCGCCATGCCATTACCCATCAGGAGAAGATGTTGGGCCATCATAGCACGGAGCTACAGGAGATCGCGTTGGCAGTTCGGAACCTTTCTACCGGTCTGACGGAGGTCCAGAACCAGCGCAAGTTTCCGGTGGAGGCTCCACTACCGGTTTCACCCATCTCGCCTGCCGCGTCTGAAGCGGTGTCCTTCCGTGAGCCCAAGGTTCCGACGCCGGATAAATATGAGGGGGAGCTGGGAAGATGCCGTTCTTTCCTTATGCAGTGTGGGTTAGTGTTCGATCTACAGCCCTACTCTTATGCCACAGACAAGGCTAGGATAGCCTTTGTGATTGAGTTGCTGCGTGGTCGAGCGCTGGAGTGGGCTTCAGCCGTTTGGGAACGACAAGACCCCTGCATGGCTTCATACCAGGGGTTCACGGCCGAGATGAGGAAGCTCTTCGACCATTCCGTCCGAGGGAGGGACGCAGCTAGGCGCCTGTTTTCGCTCCACCAAGGAACTCGCAGCGTGGCCGACTTCGTGATCGAGTTCAAGACGTTGGCTGTGGAGAGTGGGTGGAATGAGGAGTCTCTGCAAGCGGCCTTTTACCAGGGTCTGTCGGAGCAGCTCAAGGATGAGCTGATCTCCTATCCGGAGCCTAGTGACCTGGACAGCTTGGTAGCCTTGTCTATTCGGGTGGATAATCGAGTCCGAGAGCGAAGGAGGGAGAAGCAATGGGGTCCGTCCAGTCGATCAGCTTCTCAGTTCCCAGTCGGGTCGGGTGGTGGACCAGAACACGTCGATCATTCTCCACCACAAAGGATTAGTGGAGAGGTCCTCTCTCCCCGATTCTGAACCCATGCAAGTGGGGCGGCACGGGTTAACCAAGGAGGAGCGTCAACATAGACGTAAGACCAACTGCTGCCTCTACTGTGGTAGCTCGGGACATTACATCTCCACTTGTTCCCGGCGGTCGTCAAACTGCCCGGCTCGCTAAAGTTGGGAGGACTTTTAGCGAGCCAGTTTCAACCTCTCAGTACCTCTGTCAGACCCCGTTTCCCGGCTACCCTTGTGAACAGGAATCAGAGCTTAGCGATTAACGCTTTTATCGATTCAGGTGCCGATGGAAGCTTTCTTGATGCCGAGTTGGTGGAACAGCTGGGGCTTTCCAAGGAGCAATTGCCGGAAGCCATTGAAGCGACCACTCTGAACGGCAGTAGTCTGGCACGTATCACGATGAGGACTGAACCGGTTAAGATGCTGTTGTCGGGGAATCATTCGGAGATGATTTCATTCTTCATTCTGCCGTCTTCCCATGTTCCTCTGGTCCTTGGATACCCCTGGCTGAAGGAACACAATCCCACGTTCGATTGGGTGACGGGCAAGGTAACGAGTTGGAGCCTTGATTGTCATGCTAACTGTCTCAAGACTGCCTGTCCCCATTCGGTTCCCAGTCAGGTGATTGAGGCTAAACCCCCAGATTTGTCCCTGGTTCCCGAGACATATCACGATTTGGGGGAAGTGTTCAGTAAGCAGAAGGCTCTGTCACTCCCTCCCCACCGACCATATGATTGTGCCATCAACCTGTTCCCTGGAGCTGTCTACCCCAAGGGAAGGTTATACAGTATCTCCCGCCCTGAACGTGAGGCTTTGGAGACCTACATCAAGGAGTCCCTAGCTGCTGGTCTCGTTCGTCCCTCGTCATCACCCCTGGGGGCAGGATTCTTCTTTGTGGGTAAGAAGGATGGCTCTCTTCGACCGTGTATTGATTATCGGGGGTTGAATGACATCACGGTCAAGAACAAGTATCCCCTGCCCTTGATGAGTTCTGCCTTCGACTCCTTACAGGGTGCTACGGTGTTCACCAAGCTAGACCCTACGCAATGCGTATCACATGGTCCGGATCAGAGAGGGAGACGAGTGGTTGACGGGTTTCAATACACCGATGGGTCACTTCGAGTATCAGGTGATGCCGTTTGGACTGACCAATGCTCCAGCGGTATTCCAGAGTATGGTGAACGACGTCCTGAGAGATATGATCGGTCTCTTTGTGTTTGTTTACCTGGATGACATTCTGATCTTCTCGAAGGAACCTTCCGACCACGTCCAGCATGTCCGGCAGGTTCTGCAGCGATTGTTGGAGAATCGCCTGTTCGTGAAGGCCGAGAAGTGCGAGTTTCACGCCCACACGACATCCTTTCTCGGGTACATCATCTCCAGGGGAGAGATTAGGATGGACCAGGAGAAGGTTAGAGCGGTTCTGGAATGGGCCCAGCCCGGTACGAGATTGCAGCTCCAGAGATTTTTGGGGTTTGCGAATTTCTACCGCAGATTCATCCGGGATTACAGCCGTGTGGCCGCTCCGTTAACTGCCTTGACTTCCAGTATCAGGAGCTTCAAGTGGAATCCGGAGGCGGATCGAGCGTTTCTGGATTTGAAGAGGCGATTCACCAACGCACCGATTCTCTCTCAACCGGACACGGCCCGTCAGTTCGTCGTTGAAGTGGACGCGTCTGATGTGGGAGTTGGCGCCATCCTGTCGCAGCGATGCTCCACGGACAGTAAACTCCATCCCTGCGCCTACTACTCTCGTCGCCTTTCGCCTGCGGAGAGGAATTACGATGTGGGTAACCGGGAGCTTCTCGCGGTGAAACTTGCCTTGGAGGAGTGGCGCCACTGGTTGGAGGGGCGGAGCAACCGTTTATTGTCTGGACTGACCACAAGAATCTTGCTTACGTGCAATCGGCTAGACGTCTCAACTCCCGTCAGGCCAGGTGGTCGTTGTTTTTCGGACGATTCAATTTTTCCCTGACGTTCCGACCTGGATCTAAGAACGGCAAGGCGGACGCCTTGTCTCGGATGTTCTCCAAGACGGAGGAGAGTGGGTCCAAGACCGAGACAATTCTCCCCCGGAACTGCGTCGTGGGAGCTGTTAGGTGGAAGATTGAGGAGGAGGTGATGGCGGCTCTTCGGACGCAGCCCGGTCCCGGTAACGGTCCACCCGGTCGGTTGTTTGTGCCTGAGTCGGTTCGTCCTGCGGTCCTCAAATGGTCCCACGCCAGCAAGATGGCTTGTCACCCTGGCGTGGCTCGGACGATGGCGTTTCTTCGCAGACGCTTTTGGTGGCCTGCCATGGCCGAGGATACTCGGGGTTATGTTGCTGCCTGTCCAGTGTGTGCGCAGAATAAGGGTACCAATCGGCCCAGCTCTGGACTACTTCACCCCCTTCCTATTCCCCGGCGACCATGGTCGCATCTGGCCCTGGACTTTGTCACTGGGTTGCCCGCTTCTGAGGGGAACACGGTCGTTCTGACTATCGTGGACAGATTCAGCAAGTTCGCCCACTTTGTGCCAATTGCCAAGCTTTCCTCTGCCTCGGAGACGTCCGAGATCCTGGTTAGGGGAGGTTTTCAGGGTCCACGGGTTGCCCAGTGATATCGTTTCCGACCGTGGCCCTCAGTTTACCTCTGCTGTCTGGAAGTCCTTCTGTTTGGCCATTGGAGCTACAGTCAGTCTCACATCTGGTTTTCACCCCCAATCTAATGGTCAGGCGGAGAGAGCCAACCAGAAGATGGAATCCACGCTACGCTGCCTGGCCTCTTCCAACCCCACCTCCTGGGTCTCTCAGTTGCCTTGGGTTGAGTATGCCCACAATACTCTCCCCTACATCTGCCACTGGGATGTCTCCCTTCCAGTGCCTGTATGGCTACCAACCTCCCTTGTTCCCTTCTCAGGAGAAGGAGCTCTCAGTGCCTTCTGTTCAGGCCCATATTCGTCGTTGCCACCGGACCTGGCATCGGGCCAGAAAGGCACTCCTTAGAGTTTCGGACCGGTATCAGCTCCAGGCGAATCGTCGCCGGATCCCCGCTCCCACCTATACCATCGGAGATAGGGTCTGGTTGGCCACACGGGATCTTCCTTTACGGACTGAGTCTAGGAAGTTGTTACCGAAGTTCATTGGTCCGTTTGTGGTGGAGAAGGTGATCAATCCGGTGGCAGTTCGACTCAAACTCCCGAGGACGCTCAGAGTCCATCCCACCTTTCATGTCTCCTGCCTCAAGCCTGTTTTCCTCAGTCCTCTGTTGCCTCCTCCGCCTCCTCCTCCTCCTCCTCGGATGATCGGAGGTGGTCCTGCCTACACGGTGCGACGCATTATGGATTCCAGACGGCGGGGCCGGGGTTTCCAGTATCTCGTGGACTGGGAGGGGTATGGTCGGGAAGAGAGGAGTTGGATTCCGCGGCGACAGATCCTAGATGCTGACCTCATCCGTGACTTCTACCGCCTCCATCCTGGCGCTCCGGGAGTCCGCCCGGTGGCGTCGTCGGAGGGGGGGTACTGTAACGATCCCGGCAGTCTGAGTCGGGTCCTGTCTGTGGACTAGTTTTTCTGTTCGTGATCTCCAGTTTCCCGAGGGTTCTGGAACGCTCCGGGGAGCTCTCTTGATTTCCGCACCTGCATCCCATCAGCAATCTGCACACCTGGTCCTGATCATCACCCTTCTTAGGCTCTGGCCTAACATCCATTCCCTGCCGGATCGTTAGCCATGAACAGTAGGTTTACCAGAGTATCAGTCTTAGAGCCTCTAGCGGTAGTTTTGTTGTTTTTGCACCTTGTTGGTTTGTTGTTTACTTACCTCCGTTTTGTTCCATCTGCAGTCACTCGTCCGGAGCCTTCATCCAACCTCTGCCTGGTGGTCGGCGGCTGCCGAGCCATGACGGGATCAACCACTGCACCCCCAACAACTAATCAACGCCGCCCGCTCTGTTCCCTGGATTATTCAGCATCACTCTTGAATTTGTAAATAAACACTCACCTTCGTTTCAACTTACCTTGTCCTGGTCTGCTTCTGGGTTCTGATTTTGTAACTCGTGACACCCTCACTGTACATACATACAGTGGGGGAAAAAAGTATTTAGTCAGCCACCAATTGTGAAAGTTCTCCCACTTAAAAAGATGAGAGAGGCCTGATTTTTTATGAATTTATTTGCAAATTATGGTGGAAAATAAGTATTTGGTCAATAACAAAAGTTTCTCAATACTTTGTTATATACCCTTTGTTGGCAATGACACAGGTCAAACGTTTTCTGTAAGTCTTCACAAGGTTTTCACACACTATTGCTGGTATTTTGGCCCATTCCTCCATGCAGATATCCTCTAGAGCAGTGATGTTTTGGGGCTGTCGCTGGGCAACACAGACTTTCAACTCCCTCCAAAGATTTCCTATGGGGTTGAGATCTGGAGACTGGCTAGGCCACTCCAGGACCTTGAAATGCTTCTTACGAAGCCACTCCTTCGTTGCCCGGGCGCTGTGTTTGGGATCATTGTCATGCTGAAAGACCAAGCCACGTTTCATCTTCAATGCCCTTGCTGATGGAAGGAGGTTTTCACTCAAAATCTCACGATACATGGCCCCATTCATTCTTTCCTTTACACGGATCAGTCGTCCTGGTCCCTTTGCAGAAAAACAGCCCCAAAGCATGATGTTTCCACCCCCATGCTTCACAGTAGGTATGGTGTTCTTTGGATGCAACTCAGCATTCTTTGTCTTCCAAACACGACGAGTTAAGTTTTAATCAAAAATGTCTATATTGGTTTCATCTGACCATATGACATTCTCCCAATCCTCTTCTGGATCATCCAAATGCACTCTAGCAAACTTCAGACGGGCCTGGACATGTACTGGCTTAAGCAGGGGGACACGTCTTGCACTGCAGGATTTGAGTCCCTGGCGGCGTAGTGTGTTACTGATGGTAGGCTTTGTTACTTTGGTCCCAGCTCTCTGCAGGTTATTCACTAGGTCCCCCCGTGTGGTTCTGGGATTTTTGCTCACCGTTCTTGTGATCATTTTGACCCCACGGGGTGAGATCTTGCGTGGAGCCCCAGATCGAGGGAGATTATCAGTGGTCTTGTATGTCTTCCATTTCCTAATAATTGCTCCCACAGTTGATTTCTTCAAACCAAGCTGCTTACCTATTGCAGATGCAGTCTTCCCAGCCTGGTGCAGGTGTTCAATTTTGTTTCTGGTGTCCTTTGACAGCTCTTTGGTCTTGGCCATAATGAAATTTGGAGTGTGACTGTTTGAGGTTGTGGACAGGTGTCTTTTATACTGATAACAAGTTCAAACAGGTGCCATTAATACAGGTAACGAGTGGAGGACAGAGGAGCCTCTTAAAGAAGAAGTTACAGGTCTGTGAGAGCCAGAAATCTTGCTTATTTGTAGGTGACCAAATACTTATTTTCCACCATAATTTGCAAATAAATTCATTAAAAATCCTACAATGTGATTTTCTAGATTTTTTTTTCTAAATTTGTCTGTCATAGTTGACGTGTACCTATGATGAAAATTACAGGCCTCTCTCATCTTTTTAAGTGGGAGAACTTGCACAATTGGTGGCTGACTAAATACTTCCCCCCACTGTATACATATCCTTTTAAAAAAGATATCTTCCTTTATTACTTTCCAACCTCATCACCCCTCCCCTAATTGGAGTAAACTAGTGAACAATAACGCTTAGGTCTCTACTTCCAGCTTATACATACTCATTTATATACATTTTATGGACACAGTCATTTTTACAATAGTTCTATTTTGTTTGTTTTTACTCCTGAACTTCCTCTACCTCTGCGTATCAGTTCATTAACCATGTGCCATGGAATTGGTACCTCAAAAATCTCTTCCCAACTATTTTTCAATCTATATGGGACGGCTGTCAATCCTTTGGTCCTTAAATGAAACTGGTATACTTTTTTATTTATCACAATTGTCTTTAACCAATTATGGTCTTTAATACAGGGCCGACAGACAAGTTCCTTACTTTTTCCCCCTTCCACTTTCCTCATCCATTTTTGCGGTAATGCTGCTATTATTTGGTTGTAATTTCCATATGTTTAGAGCAGACATTTCCATATGTTTTTGTTAGCTGCATGTGCGACATAACTCTACCAGTCCTACCTATGATATCATTTACGAAGATTATACCTTTTTTAAACATTTTTTCAAAAAATTATGTTTTTTTATCAATTAGAATATTTGAGTTTAACCACAATATTTGTTGCATTATTTGTTCTGTAGTTTCTGGGGGATTAAATTGAAATTCCAACCACCTTTCTATGGCTTGTTTTAGAAATAGTGATATTTGGGAGATGATTTCCTTTCTAAATAACTGAAAGTGAGAGGTTGTAATCTGAATAAAGGGAAAAAGGCCATTCTTGAACATAGGGTGAGACAATCTTACTAATTTGCTAGAGAACCAGTTTGGATTTAAGTATAACTTTTGTATGACTGAAGATTTTAGTGATAGGTCTAATGTTTTAATATTTAATCACTTCTGTCCTCCGAATTCATATTAATTATATAAATAGACCTGTTTAATTTTGTCTGGCTTGCCGTTCCAAATAAAATTGAATATTTTTTTCTCATGTAATTTAAAAAACTGTTTGCTAGGCGTAGGCAAGACCATAAGCAAATAGGTAATATGGGATTTTCGCAAACTTTCTATTAAAAAGTATTGGAGTGAGATCATTTATTTATTTTGGGATATGTATACCGAGTATATCCACATCACCATCAGACCATTTTATTGGTAAACTACACGGTAATGTACATTTTAAAATTTTTTAGTGATCCAATACGTAATATAGTACATTTATCATAATTTGGTTGTAATCCAGAGAGGTTAGAAAATGTATCTAGATCCTCTATGAGGCTGAGGAGGGATTCAAGTTATGGATTTAAAAGAAAACATGAATAATCAGCGTACAATGTCACCTTTGTTTCTAATCCCTTGATATTATTGTTGGATCTGATTTTAATAGCTAAAATTTCGATGGCCATAATAAATAGATATGCCGATAGTGGACAACCTTGTTTTACTCCTCTTGACAGTTGAAAACTTTCTGAGAAATAGCCATTATTTACTATTTTACACTTAAGGTTACTATACATGATTTTAACCCATTTTATAAGAGACTCTCCAAAATTGAAACACTAGGCCCCTTACTTTTTTCAATCTTTACTAACGACATGCCACTGGCTTTGTCCTGCTCCTGAAATCTGCTCCTGCATTCATCCCAGTCATCAGCAACAGAGCATTGGGGTAGGTGCATGTCTGACATCAATGTGTGCGCAATTACAATGATAATTTAATATGGTAACATACTGCTGACACGTAGGCTATGGTGTAATGGAATGTTTTGCCTTGTGTGGTAGGTTTTGTGGGTTTTGACACTCTTACGTAGGTGTCATAACCAGCCATAACATAACATAATATATGTCAAAACAGGTCTAAATATGTGTCATGACAGTGTTATGACCATATTATAACAGGTTATGACAAGTTATGTCAGCTGTTATGACATATTATGACATGGTTATGACCGTGCCATAACATGTTATGATGCTGGGTGTCAAGTAAAGTGTTACCCAGAAATCTACCAAAAAGCCATTAGTAGCCAAAAAATATAATCACTCCTGGACAACATTTTAGCCTTAACATTCTCCTACAGTAATAAAGGTTTAAATTTGGCCATTTGGAACATTAACTTTATTTTTTTAATAATTTAGCCTCCTTGGCTAATCTAAAAAAACATAAGAGCAAACCAAAAGGAATAGATAATGAACAACTGTTTGATAATGATTGCAAAAATCTAAGTCAAAAACACAGAGCTCCAGACCACAACAATATTTGCCTACATTATGGGGAAACACTGAAGCAATACAAACACACCCTAAAAACAAGAAAGGAACAGCACATTAGAAATCAGCTGCATGTAATTGAGGAATCCATAGAATCAAACCACTTCTGGGAGAATTTGAATGAACAAATAACCAAACCACATCATGATGAATTGGCTATCCAAAATTACAATACCAATAACAAATCCTTGATTTAGCGGTCAAAGACTATCAGAATCCTGTGGATACCCCAATTACAAAAACATTTTATTGGAAAAACTGTGCACTCTACAACCCAAAAAGGCCTGTGGTGCTGATAGTATTTTAAATGAAATTATCAAATATACAGACCACAAATTCAAATAGGCTATTCTCAAACTCTTCAACATTATCCAGCAACTTGGGGAAAATTCTCTGCAATATCGTAAATAGCAGACTACTTAATTTCCTTGATGAACACAACGTTCTGAGCAGAAGCCAAATTTGATTTTTTACCTAATTACCGCACAACAGACCACATTTATACCCTTCAAACTCTAATAAACAAGTAAACCAAAACAAAGACAAAATCTACTCATGTTTTGTAGACTTTAAGAAAGCATTTGATTCAATTTGGCACAGAGTTATTTTTTTGAAACTAATAGAAAGTGGTATTGGAGGGAGAATATATGATGTTACATCAAGGTACACTAAAAACAAATGTGCAACAATTAAAATTGGCAACAAGCAAACAGACTTCTTCTCCCAGGGAGTGCAGTAGGGCTACTCAATTAGTCCAACACTATTTAACATCTACATTAATGAATTGGCAAAAACATTAGAAGAATCTGCAGCACCTGGTCTCACCCTACACAACACTGAAATCAAGTGTCTGCTGTACGCAGATGACCTGGTGCTGCTGTCTCCCGCTAAGGAGGGGTTACAAAAGCAACTAGATAATCTGCACAGCTTCTGTCAGACCTGGGCTCTGACAGTTAACCTAAAAAACAACACATATAATGATCTTCCAAAAGAGGTCTGGAAATCAGGATAACAAATACTAATTCTATTTGGACACAGTTCTATCAGAACACACCAAAAACTACACGTATTTAGGACTAAATATAAGCAACACAGGTAGCTTTCGCATGGCTGTAAACGAGTTAAAAGACAAAGCAAGAAGAGCATTCTATGCCATTAAAAGGAACATTAAAATCAAAATTCCGATTAGATTTTGGCTCAAAATGTTCCAATCAGTTATAGGACCAATTGCTCTATATGGCAAGGAAGTATGGGATCCACTCACTAATAATTAATTTACCAAATGGGACAAACATTCAATCGAAATACTGCATGCAGAGTTCTGCAACAGTGTATTGCAAGTGCAAAGAAAAACTCAAAATAATGCATGCAGAGCAGAATTGGGCAAATACCCCCTCCTTATTCAAATTGAAAAAATAGCCATCAAATTTTACAACCATCTAAAAACAAGCAACAGTGAAACATTTCATCACAGCCCTACAATGTCGAGAGATAAAACAAGAAAAGAGTCCCCTCAGCCAGCTGGTTTTGAGGCTCAGTTCACTAACCCCAAACATAGAGCCTCAGGACAGCACTCAGAAAATCTGGCCCAACCAAATTATCACAAAGCAAAATGAAAATACTGTATATCACCTATTGGAAAGACACCACAAAAAATCAAAGTAAACTTAAATGCTATTTGGCTGTAAACAGACAGTACACGGTGGCAGACTATCTGACCACTGTGACTGATAGAAAACTGAGGAAAACACTGACTCAGTGAGCACAGCCTGGCCATAGAGACCGGTCGTCACAGGCAAACCTGGCTGCCCAGAGAGGACAGGCTGTGCTCACTCTGCCCCCGGGGAGAGGTAGAGACAGAGCTGCATTTCCTATTACACAATGACAAATACTTGGACCTAAGAGAATATTCATTTCCCAAAATTATCATTCAGTACAAAGAATTGTAAATGTAATATTTATTGGGTGAAAAGCCAAAATGAGCATGAGTTTAGACAGCCAAATATGCAGCCTCCTGGCACAACCTGAGAGACAGCCAGTGAAAAGTGCAATGTAACGTCTATAATATTTTCTGTTTTGTTTTTTCTTTCCACGTGGATTTTCAGTCATGTTGAGACTGGCGTACTACTATTGCTTTAATTATTATTATTATTGTCATTAATATTGTTGTTGTAGTTGCTGTTAATGGTAATACCATTTCAACTACTACTACTACTACTACTACTACTACTACTACTACTACTACTACTACTACTACTACTATTATTATTATTGATGCCTTATTGCTGTTGATCCCACCATTGTTGTTATACAGTATGTGTACTTTGACAATGTAAGTAATTTAACTTGCCATGTCAATAAAGTCTACTGAATTGAATTGAATTGAGAGAGAGAGAGAGAGAGAGCGGAGAGAGATGGGAGAGAGACAGAGAGAGAGAAAGAGAGAGAGAATGGAGAGCGAGTGGGAGAGAGAAAGGAAGGGAACAAGTGGGAGGGATGGGGGGCGGGGGGCTGAGGGAATAGGATTGTACATGGCATTTCTTTTTTTTTTTACAAACACCAAGGTGAAGATTTTTCTAACATTACCCCTAAAGAGGCAAGTATGACTTCTATGATATAGGAACCCTGCTGATTACAACACAATATACCATATCACAATGTCTTCTTCCCAAAAGCTCTCCAACAGAGAACTGAAAAGCACCCATCATGGTTAGGGTTAGGAGTGTATAGAGTGCAGGTTGACGTTTATTGTCATGAGTCTGGTCCTGGAGACTGAACTGAGCGAATCCCCCATTGATAGGCCAGCTGCAAAGTTAAAATGGTTCAAATTATAAAAATGTATTAAAACAAACATTTGCTGTTTGGTATCAATTTAAGGTTAGGGTTAGGCATTAGGGTTAGCAGTGTAGTTAAGGTTAGGTTTAAGGTTAGGGTTAAAATCAGATTTTATGACTTTGTGGCTGTGGCAGCAAGTGACCACTCTGCAGAGCTGCCTCCAGAACAAGATTCATGGCAAAAAACGCTAACCTGCATATGGAGTAGGAATACAGTATCTCAGGATCCCTAAAAATAGGCCATGCTCTGTTGTGTGATCTATTCTACTCTGCACTGTTACATAAAGAACCCCCCGCTTTGCACAGAACTTCTCTCCCTGGACTCATACTCTCTCTCTCTCTCTCTCTCTCTCTCTCTCTCACACACACACACACACACACACACACACACACTCACACACACACACACACACACACACACACACATATACACACGCAAGCTTCATTCTTAAATAAGTCACAGCTGTGTGTTTGTGTGGCAATAACTGCAGATGTAATGCAGCACCCAACAGGGAGAGAACGGTTGTTCACGTGGCTTTTCCTTTGGTAATGCTAGTGTAAAAAATGACTGTCATTATCCAGGCTTCGAAAAAGCGTGGGGTGGTCAGGATGTGTGGTTTGAGAGCCATACCCGATGGCACAGGTTATTGAAATGCACCATCCGTTTGTGTGGAGAGTTATGCATTCAATTTTCCATTTGAGTTAACGGAATAATATCAAACATGGAGTATGTATGTGTGTGTGTGTGTGTGTGTGTGTGTGTGTGTGTGTGTGTGTGTGTGTGTGTGTGTGTGTGTGTGTGCGTGCGTGTGCGTGTGTGTGTGTGTCTTTGTGTGTGTTTGTGTTTGTGTGTATGTGTGTGTGTGCCAGGATCCCCTCTGAGTGTTGTTATGGATTTACACACTACAGAAACTGCTCTCTCATGCCAGCACTCTCTATCTTAGTGTCCCTTCATATCTCTCTCTCTCTCTCTCTCTCTCTCTCTCTCTCTCTCTCTCTCTCTATATATATATATATATATATCTCCCCTCTCATTTAGCCTTTCTTTTTATCTTTCCTTTTCTCCGTCAATCCCAGAATAAAACATTTCAAATTATCAATTCCAAGACATTATCAATAGTAAAGTTATTAATTGTAGTCATCTATTCATCACTTGACAAAATACACTAGAGTGAAGAGCCCCAGGAGCAGTAAGCCATGCCATCCAAAGCCTTTCAAGTGCATTTATTCACCAGCAACATGAGCTCTATTGATTATTACCTCACCTCATAAACAAGCACAGTGTGATACCCTGGCTGTAGAATATGAAAACAAATTGCTCTCATTAAACAGAATGTGGTTTAATTTCATTACAATTTAACTGTGTAGAGCAGTTTACAATTCAATTAGGCTCTTAATAAAACAATCAAACACTTCATATGAGCTGAGAGTAACATTTCTGTAGTGGTTATTTGACTGTATCAACTGCATGACTGCAATTCACAGGATTTAAAAGATGAGTCTTCTTTTTAAGAGATGGATGCTTTCGTAGTTTAGTGGGCAGATTAATGGCACTTCAACTATTTGTTTAATCTCTTAGTTCAACCTACTCTTCTTAACCCACTCACATAGAACAGAAAAATATTATCTGAAAAACAAAGAAAGGAATAATATAAGAATCCAGGGACTTAAGTGAATTTTACCTTAATAAGCCTTTTTTTATTTTAACAATTATATTTTTCACTACTTTGATTCTTCAATTTCCAAGAACAACTGTGTGATGTTTAATTTAATCAATTTTAGAATAGGGCTGTAATGTAACAAAATGTGGAAAAAGTCACGGGGTCACTGTATACAGTGCATTTGGAAAGTATTCAGACCCCTTGACTTTTTCCACATTTTGTTACGTTACAGCCTTATTCTAAAATTGATTAAATACAAAAAAATCCTAATCAATCTACACACAATACCCCATAATGATAAAGCGAAAACAGAAATACCTTATTACAGAAATACCTTTATTACAAATAAAAAACAGAAATACCTTATTTACATAAGTATTCAGACCCTTTGCTATGACACTTGAAAATTGAGCTGAGGATATCCTGTTTCCATTGATCATCCTTGAAATGTTTCTACAGCTTGATTGGAGTCCACCTGTGGTAAATTCAATTGATTGGACATGATTTGGAAAGGCACACACCTGTCTATATAAGGTCCCACAGTCGACAGATGACAGGAATTGTCCGTGAAACAATTCTAAAACCCTGTTTTCGCTTTATCATTATGGGGTATTGTGTGTAGATTGCTGGGGATTTTTTTTTATTTAATCCATTTTAGAATAAGGCTGTAACGTAACAAAATGTGGAAAAGTTCAAGGGTCCTGAATACTTTCCGAAGGCATACATTAAAATACCACATCACAGTCATGTGAAGCACAAGTAAAACATCACAAATCACCCAGAAAAACAGTTACATTCCTCAACAAATAATTATCCAATCAATACTCTAAACTGCCCGAAAAGCACCAGAACATTAAGATGAAATGTATTTTGAATTCTGTTCCATTAATACGGCGCTTTAAAACTAAAAGCAGATTTACCTAGCTCAGTGGAGACCCTAGGAACCTCAAGAGTTAACCATTCCTGTAAATGGGTTAGCCAACTCAGGTGCCTATATTTCAACAGAAATGTTACATAAGACGGACGTTTATGAAGTAGGGCCATGTAAACAAAATGGAGTAATGTAGGGATCTATGGGACTTTAGCATAGTCCAGCCAACCTTTTGATACAGGATGTAGTGATGAGTATCAAAACTGTCACCTGTAACAAAACAAAGGGCACTATGGTAGATGGCATCCAAAGGTTTAAGAGTTGCACTTTGATAAATAATATCACCATAATCAAGAACAGATCAAAAAGTTGACTGAATAATCTGCTTCTTATTGCTTAGAGAAAAGCACGATCTGTTTCTGTAGAAAAAGCCAACTTTAAATCTTAGATTCTTAACCAGCTCATCTATATGTGTTTTAAATGTTAAATCCATATAAATCCAAATGCCTAAGTATTTACATACAGGAACACGTTCAATTGCAGAACAATCTAATGAGTGAAGATGTAGTTCATTTGAAACATTCTTACAAGATGTATTTCGTTTTTCCCGTATTAAGCACAGGTTTTAAATCAGCAAAGGATTCCTGCATAGCTATAAAATCTGACTGTAGTTTTGACACAACCAGATCAACAGTCGGGACATTAGCATACATAATAGTATCATCCGCATATAGATAAAGTTTACCTTTTTTTATTATTTTTTTACAAATTGAACAATGGTGTTTATATAAATAGTGAAGAGAATAGGTCCCAAAATCGATCCGTGGTTCACCTTTATGCACTTCAAGAAATTCAGACTTAACCCCATCAATCACGATGGCCTGAGTTCTGTCACTAAGATAATCATGAAACCATGAACAGGCGTCAGAGCTCAGGCCTATTGAAGACAACTTATTCAATAAAATAGCATGATAAACAGTATCAAAAGCTTTTACAGGGTCCACAAACAAAGCAGCACATTTCATTTTAGTGTCTAAAGCATTGACAAGATCATTAACAACTAAAGTGGTTGCTGTAATAGTGCTATGCCCAGGCCTAAACCCTGATTGGTTTATATTCTAAATTCATTTCTCAGATAAAAAAGAGCAAAGTTGTACGTTCACCAAGGATTCAAGAATCTTAGCTAGACAAGGAAGCCTTGAAATGAGGAATAATTATTAAAATCACTACTATCCACACCCTTATGGAGGCAGCACAAGAGCTTATTTCCATACTTTTGGAATATTTCCTGATAACAATGTTATTTTACAAATGTGGGTTATTGAGCCAACAATGATGGGGGCTGCACACTTAATCAGACCGGGATCCAATTGGTCAGCCCCTGTGGATTTATTGTTGTCTATTGCTAGCAAAGCATCCAGGACTTCTTTTTTTGTAAATCGCCTAAAAGAAAAGCTTTGACTATCATTTATCTGATCATTCAGCATGTTCCCCCTATCAGAATCCAGCCCAGTATCATTGTGAATAGGCTTAGAAGTTCTTTCACTGAAATTAAATGCATCAATGATGGCATTTTTTCCAGTGATGAGGCAAGTGTCTGAATTAATTTGTTGTGGCAGAGAGGAAGTAGAACCCTTCAGGGATTTGATCGTTTTCCAGAATTTGTCCGGGCTCCCATTACAATCTGAATGAGCGGTTACAAAATAATCAGATTTTGCTTTTCTGATTTGTCTTACACAATGATTCCTCAGTTGCTTAAAAGCTTGCAGTCCGGGCCTAAGCCTGTGTTCCTGGCCTTGACCCAAGCATCATCTCTTTTATGAATAACTTCTGATAATTTTGAGGTGTACCAGGCATTTGACCTATCTTTAACCCTTAGTTTTTGAAGGGAGCATGATTATCCACAATAGTATTGAAGACATCTGCAAAAAGGCTGAAAGCTAAATCATGTTCAGGGATAGCTGAAATACAATCGAGGTCACTAAAATAAAGATTATGTAAAAAAGCCTGTTCACTGGTTTTTAAAGATCCTCTTTGTGATGACATGAGGCTTAGATTTTTGTATTCTCACATCTAAGGGCAATGGTCTAAAATCTTGGGTGAAAACACCCGTAGAAACATATTTCTCTGGTGTATTCGTTAGAATAAGATCAATCAGAGTTGACTTTGAAGGATCTTTAGAGTTGGGCCATGTAGGCTTAGTCACCAGCTGGGTTAGGTTTAGATAATTACACATGTCTTTTAGATTGTCTGAAGCCTGCATTTCCCAATCATAATTTAGGTCACTCGGGATAATAACTTCTGATTTAGTAAAAGAAGACAACAAACTAGTTAATTCCTCAAGTGCACAAAGGTTAGCCAAGGGAGGACGGTAGACCCCTATAACAGTTATGGATAAATTTTTCCCCAGACAAAGGCTTAAAGATAGTAGCTAAAAAAAAATACAAGGGAAATGGATCTACTTGAAAATCTATGGCAAGACCTGAAAATGGTTGTCTAGCAATGATCAACAACCAATTTGACATTGCTTGAAGTATTTTGAAAAAAATAATGGGGAAATGTTGCACAATCCAGGTGTGGAAAGCTCCTAGAGACTTACAGCTGTAATCGCTACCAAAGGTGCTTCTAATAATATGTCATTTAGCAGACGCTTTTATCCAAAGCGACTTACAGTCATGCGTGCATTATTTTTTTAAACGTATGAGTGGTCCCGGGGATCGAACCCACTACCTTGGCGTTACAAGCGCCGTGCTGTACCAATTGAGCTACAGAGGACTACTTCTACAAATTATTGACTCAGGGGTGTGAATACTTCTGTAAATTAGATATTTCTGTATTTCATTTTCAATTTTAAAAAAAATCACTTTTTCATTATGGGCTATTGTGTGTAGATGGGTGAGAAAAAAATATTTTTAGAATTCAGGCTGTAACACAACAACATGTGGAATAAGTCAAGGGGTATGAATACTTTCTGTAGGCACTGTATAACGTCAATAGGAAAATCTCAATTGTATTCTCCTCGTGTACTCTCTTCTTGATTCCTTCTCAAAACCCATTGCATGAGAAAGCCAGAGGACCCTCCCCTCTGACCTCCTCCAAAGGGTTTTGAGAAGGAGATGATGAGAGAGGAGAGAAGACGCAAGGAGTAGCCTATGCAATTTACATCTTCCCCAAGAGCTCAGGCCAGGATTGCAACGTTGCAGGCAGGAAGCCTGACAGATCTTACAACGCCTGGATAGGTATTTGAAGTATGAGCTAACCACTTCATATGTTATAGCAATCTGTCAGTCGATGACACAGTCGATGACGTGGCACGCAACCATTGGTTGATGTATGCAACGTCTGAGCAGGGGAACGCGACCAAGATCAATGTTACAAAAATAGTGACTTTATTCACAAAGATAATGGTAGAGATGGTAGCAGGGGTTAGGAGGATAAATAATAACATTGGCAAAATAAGCAAAAATGGACTCACAACAACAAACAAATGTTGAACAAAAATGAATTTCTCCAGAGAAATAGAAATACAAATGAACTCAATCCTAAGGAAACAATAGTCCCACATACAGCTACTTTCCCCTTCGGCAGGTAGCTTAGTGGTTAAGACTGTTGAGCCAGTAACCAAAAGGTTGCTGTATTTGAATCCCGAGTCAGCAAGGTGCAAAAAATCTGCTGTTCTACCCTTGAGCAAGGCAGTTAACAACTGGGCATCGATCAAGGCACCTCTCTGATTCATAAGGGTTGGGTTAAATGCGGAAGACACATTTCGGTTGAATGCATTCAGTTGTGCAACTGACTAGGTATCCCCCTTTCCCTTCAGAGTTTACAGAAGAACCAGGGTTGCCACGTATAGCAAAATGACCACTCAAAACCCACCCACAAGGCCTGAAAAAAAGAAGCGCAGCAAGAGAAGAGTTGCCACATGAGGGAGAAGTATATAGCTAACTAGTGCTGTTAGTTTGTTGTTTTCACATCACTTTTCATGAAGTGCGCGCATGCTGGCCCTGCCCTCCTCTCGCTCACTCAGCTGCCTGCAGAGGTCCTTCAACACACACACAGCCCTCCGGCCTTCCCCCTCCCTTCCCACCACTCACTCACTCAGCAACAACCTGCCTCACTGCCTGACAGTCATCAGAAACAGGTACCAGTGAAATTAATAGATTTCTATTTAAAAACAGAAATGCCCGTTACTGAAATGGTTGTTCCTGTTTAAATGGTTTAGGTAGTCTCTTTACACTGTTCGTAACCATGGCAGTCATTATGAATGCAGGTTGCGGGTGATTAAACATGTCAACTGTTGGATATCCAAACTCTGGCTGTTACTTTACAAGCCCGCTTAATGTGACGGTTGCAAAATTCACACACACACAGACACACCACCCATTTAAAATAAGATGGAGTCACGTCCTTATTCATCCGACAGGGAGAGTTTGTTTAGTATGTATCTCCAGTCTCTACCCTGATATCCTGGTGACCTACAAGCAGCCAGTGCCAACGGCATGTTTTTAACAGCTGAATGAAACCTTTCCTTCCCCCTACCTCCCCCCTCCTCACCCCCCACCGTAAATTAGAATATCTTACAGTGGGGCGTAGAATATCCCCCCTGGGGATGGCACATTTTGTGTGTGTGTGTACATGTACAATCAATCCCAATGAAGGTGAGAGCAGGAGGTGTGTGAAAGCAGATAAACGGAGGAACGCCATGGGAGAATAGAAATGGATGTTGTTTGACTTGTTTCACTGCACGAGGTAGAGGCAGGGGGAGAAGATAGGATAAGCTTGATTATTAGGAATAGATGGATGGAGGGAGTTACCTTTAGTGTAATGTTCACAATATGTTATGAATGTGTTTAAATTACAAACAGCTAAAATACAAAAACATAGCTTGAGTGGCCATATCATTTCTAAAGCATGACCCAGTGTTTCTGTAGCTATAGGAAAGATTATTCAATCTACAGTACATTATCTACTTTATATAATTTATGTTCCATACCGCAACTCTGATCTAGCTCTCCCCTGTATGATGCGTGTATGTGGGTTGTGTCTGCGTACGTTTGTGTATCTTTGTGTGTGTACCCGTATGTGTATAAATAATAATATAATATGCCATTTAGCAGACGCTTTTATCCAAAGCGACTTACAGTCATGCGTGCATACATTTTTGTGTATGGGTGGTCCCGGGGATCGAACCCACTACCTTGGCGTTACAAGCGCCGTGCTCTACCAATTGAGCTACAGAGGACCACGTATGTGTGTGTGTGTGTGTGCGTGCGAGCGTGCGTGCGTGCATGCGTGTGTGTGTGTGCGCGCGTGTGTGTGTGTATGTGTGTGCATGCTGATGCTAGCTGATGTAATAGGCTGTAATGGTCTGTTGTTTACTACAGACTTTAACATCTTAGATGTAAAGTCCCCTATTTAGGGGACCTGTGTGGTTCTGGTACCGGTTCCGACCGACATTTTTGCTTATAAATCAATCTGTGGACACCGTAGATAGAAATGGCTTGCATTGAGTGGTAGCCCTGGTTGTCACGGACACACTAGTATATATTCTCCGACTGTGTGATGTAGGATGTGAAATCTGACACCACTTGAAGCTGGGATGTCCCTTCTACCATTTCATTCACTCTTCCAACTGTCCATCAACTCCTGGCTGAACCCTATGTCACAGCCACTGACAAGGTACATGCATGCAATCCTTAGCCTACATCGTAGCACAACAGGAGAAAGTGGTTACGCCACTCTAGCGCATTCAGAGATAGGTTTATAGCCAGTAATCTCAAATAATTCATAGATTTGAAATAAAAACCACATTCTGTTTGTCATGAGGGGGTCTAGGTGAGGTGGGGGATTATTTAAGATACACTTTGAAGAGGTAGGGTTTTAGGTGGGCAGGGACTCTGCTGTCCTAGCTTCAGGGGGAAGCTGGTTCCACCTTTGGGGTGCCAGAACAGAGAAGAGCTTCAAATCAAATTCTTTGCAAAATACGCCAAATACAACAGGTGTAGACATTACAGTGAATGTCTTACTTACAAGCCCTTAACCAACAATGCAGTTTTTAAGAAAATAAAAAGTGTTAAGTAAAAAATTGATAAGTAAAAAATAAAAAATAATGAAAGAGCAGCAGTAAAATAAGATAACAGTAGGGAGGCTACATACAGGGGGTACCGGTACAGAGTCAATGTGCGGGGGCACCGGTTAGTCGAGGTAATTGAGGTAATATGTACATGTGGGTAGAGTTAAAGTGACTATGCATAAATAATAAACAGAGTAGCAGCAGCATAAAAGAAAAAAATATTGGTTGACCGAGAGTCGTTTGTTCTTTCGATTGGTTGAAATTTTAAAACGGGTATTTTTCCATATACTGTGGGGGGGGACAATGCAAAAAGTCAGGGTAGCCATGATTAGCTGTTCAGGAGTCTTATGGCTTGGGGGTAGAAGCTGTTAAGAAGCCTTTTGGACCTAGACTTGGCGCTCCGGTACCGCTTGCCGTGCGGTAGCAGAGAGAACAGTCTATGACTAGGGTGGCTGGAGACGTTCATAATTTTTAGGGCCTTCCTCTGACACCACCTGGTATAGAGGTACTGGATGGCAGGAAGCTGTTACCAGACCAGGCGGTGATGCAACCAGTCAGGATGCTCTCGATGGTGCAGCTGTAGAACTTTTTGAGGATCTGAGGACCCATGCCAAATCTTTTCAGTCTGCTGAGGGGGAATAGGCTTTGTCGTGCCCTCTTCATGACTGTCTTGGTGTGTTTGGACCATGATAGTTTGTTGATGATGTGGACACCAAGGAACTTGAAGCTCTCAACCTGTTCCACTACAGCCCGTCAATGAGAATGGGGGCGTGCTCAGTCCTCTTTTTTTTCCTGTAGTCCACAATCATCTCCTTTGTCGTGATCACGTTGAGGGAGAGGTTGTTATCCTGGCACCACACGGCCAGGTCTCTGACCTCCTCCCTATAGGCTGTCTCATCGTTGTCTGTGATCAGGCCTACCACTGTTGTGTCGTCGGCAAACTTAATGATGGTGTTGGAGTCATGCCTGGCCATGCAGTCATGGGTGAACAGGGAGTACAGGAGGGGACTGAGCACGCACTCCTGAGGGGCCCCCGTGTTGAGGATCAGCATGGCAGATCTGTTGTTACCTACCCTTACCCTTACCTCCTGGTAACCCTTACCCTTACGGCCCGTCAGGAAGTCCAGGATCCAGTTGCAGAGGGAGGTGTTTAGTCCCAGGGTCCTTAGCTTAGTGATGAGCTTTGAGGGCACTATGGTGTTGAACGCTGAGCTGTAGTCAATGAATAGCATTCTCACGTAGGTGTTCCTCTTGTCCGGGTGGGAAAGGGCAGTGTGGAGTGCAATAGAGATTGCATCATCTGTGGATCTGTTGGGACGGTATGCAAATTGGAGTGGGTCTAGGGTATCTGGGATAATGGTATTTATGTGAGCCATGACCAGCCTTTCAAAGCACTTCATGGTTACAGACGTGAGTGCTACGGGTCAGTAGTCATTTAGGCAGGTTATCTTAGTGTTCTTGGGCACAGGGATTGTGGTGGTCTGCTTGAAACATGTTGGTATTACAGACTCAGTCAGGGACATGTTGAAAATGTCAGTGAAGACACTTGCCAGTTGGTCAGCGCATGCTCGGAGTACATGTCCTGGTAATCCGTCTGGCCCTGCGGCCTTGTGAATGTTGACCTGCTTTAAAGTCTTACTCACATTGGCTACGTAGAGCATGATCACATAGTCATCCGGAACAGCTGATGCTCTCATGCATGGTTCAGTGTTGCCTGCCTCGAAGCAAGCATAGAAGTGATTTAGCTCGTCTGGTAGGCTTGTGTCAATGGGCAGCTCGCGGCTGTGTTTCCCTTTGTAGTCTGTAATAGTTTTCAAGCCCTGCCACATCCGACGAGCGTCAGAGCCTGTGTAGTACGATTCAATCGATTCAATCTGTATTGACTCTTTGCCTGTTTGATGATTCGTCGGAAGGCATAGCGGGATTTGTTATAAGCGTCTGGATTAGAGTCCCGATCCTTGAAATCTGCAGCTCTACCCTTTAGCTCAGTGCGGATGTTGCCTGTAATCCATGGCTTCTGGTTGGGGTATGTATGTACGGTCACTGTGGGGACGACATCATCGATGCACTTATTGATGAAGCAAGTGACTGATGTGGTGTACTCCTCAATGCTATCGGAAGAATCCTGGAACATATTCCAGTCTGTGCTAGCAAAACAGCCCTGTAGCTTAGCATCTGCATCATCTGACCATTTCCTTATTAACCGAGTCACTGGTGCTTCCTGATTTAGTTTTAGCTTATAAGCAGGAATCAGTAGGATAGAGTTATGGTCAGATTTGCCAAATAGAGGGCGAGGGAGAGCTTTGTACGCATGTCTGTGTGTGGAGTAAAGGTGGTCTAGAGTTTTTTTTCTGGTTGCACATTTAACATGCTGGTAGGAATTAGGTAGAACGGATTTAAGTTTCCCTGCATTAAAGTCCCCGGACACTAGGAGTGCTGCCTCTGGATGAGCGTTTTACTGTTTACTTATGGCCTTTTACAGCTTATTGAGTGCAATTTTAGTGCCAGCATCGGTTTGTGGTGGTAAATAGACAGCAACGAAAAATATAGATGAAAACTCTCTTGGTAAATAGTGTGGTCTACAGCTTATCATGAGAAACTCTACCTCAGGCGAGCAAAACCTAGAGACCTCCTTAGTATTAGATTTTATGCATCAGCTGTTGTTTACAAATATACACAGACCGCCACCCCTTGTCTTACCGGAGTCAGCCGTTCTATTCTGCCGATGTAGCGTATATCCCGCCAGCTGTATGTTATCTATGTCGACGTTCAGCCACGACTCGGTGAAACATAAGATATTACAGTTTTTAATGTCCCGTTGGTAGGATAACCTTAATATTAGGTCGTCCAATTTATTTTCAAATGATTGAACATTGGCTAATAGGATTGATGGAAGAGGCAGTTTACTCGCTCGCCGTTGGATCCTTACAAGGCACCCCGACCTACATCCACCATATCTCTGTCTCTTTCTCATGCGAATGACGGGGATTTCGACCTTGTCGGGTGTCTGTAGGATATCCTTCGCGTCCGACTCGTTGAAGAAAAATCTTTGTCCAATACGAGGTGAGTAATCGCTGTCCTGATATCCAGAAGCTCTTTTTGGTCATAAGAGACGGTAGCAGAAACATTATGTACAGAATAAATAGCTTGGACTGGGATGAGTGGGAGCTGCCCTACCGAAGGGGTGGGAGGGCCAAGAGACCAGAGGTCGCAGAACGGAGTGCTCGGGTTGGGGTGTAGGGTTTGAGCATAGCCTGAAGGTTGGGGGGGCAGTTCCTCTTGCTGCTCCGTAGGAAGCACCATTGTCTTGTAGTGGATGCGAGCTTCGACTGAAAGCAAGTGGAGTGTGCAGAGGAGCGGGGTGACATAGGAGAACTTGGGAAAGTTACAAATCTGGCGCGCTGCAGAGTTCTGTATAAACGCCATAATAAAGGGGCATAACACGCCATAAAGGGGTTGAATACTTATTGACTCAAGACATTTCAGCTTTTAATTTTAAATTAATTTGTAAACATTTCTAAAAACATAATTCCATATTATGGGGTATTGTGTTTATGCCAGTAACACACAATCTCAATTTAATCCATTTGGAATTCAGGCTGTAAGACAATAAAATGTGGAAAAAGTCAAGGGGTGTGTACTTTCTGAAGGCACTGTATGTCATTTTGAGCCTCATTCCGTTTCTTCCTAGCCCTGGGCTCTCGCCTTCACTCCCTACAGAGATATAAAAGCATCAGATAGGTGTAGATTAATTGTTTACCAATACAGTTACACCAATCCACTGCTTTTAATCTTTGAGGGTGGGGGGGTGAACAAGTGCACTGGCGAGAAGGGGTGCGAATTGGGATCCTGTCATCCTAGTAGTAGCACAGGCACGCAGTCTTGGCTTTTTCTATTCAGTCATCAATCATCGTTGAAGCTGACAGCTGACTTCTCAGATAAATAGTTATGTTGCTTGTTGTTTGATTTAGCTAGTTAGTTGTCATTACTTTGAGCAAAGCTGCCAGTATGCTCTGAATTACCGGTTAATCAAGGATTATTTTACGAGTGGTCCCAACGATCGTCTGTCACCTCATCATGGATGGAGAGATGAGATAGTGTTTTCAACGAGGAGCAAGTAAGGTATGTTAAGTTAGCTAGTTAAGTACACAATACATTAGCAAGACTTTATAAACTATCAGGCCTTCACTACTGGCATCTACTTTGTATTCGTTCAAGGTAGGCTATAGCCAGTGTTGTTGGAGTGACAGTACTATTGAAGACAAGCTGCTATAGCTAATGTTAGCCTAAATGTTTTTCATCCCTGTATCCCACAAAACAAGTCAGCTAGCTAGCTAGCTAACATGTTAACGTTTATTCATTGAGAATGAGGGAGAGAGAGAGAGATAGATTAGAGACAAACAAAGGGTTGAAGAGGAAAAGAGACCCTTCTTTGTGTGTGTGTGTGTGTGTGTGTGTTTTTTAAAACATTTGGGTCTCCACAGGGGTGAAAGTAGATGTAATTTCTTAGTGGTACGAGACCTACTATGTGTGTGCGCGCAAGACAAAAAAATGTTATGGGTCTAATAGCATTACATATAGAATCACTATTAATTTAGTATTATCTCCGTGGGTCTATTAGGCCTAGTAAAGATTTGTAATATAACTTTTAAATTTTATCACCTTTTAATGTGGCATAAACACAACCAGTAATTATGTTTTCATCTGATTGTCAAACAATCACTTCAAAAGGCAAACCTGTTGGCTACCTGTGCACGTTTGTCCACTCACAAAATAGGAGGCTGTTATAGCGCAAAGGGGGGACAAACTCTATATTAATGCCCATGATTTTGGAATGAGATGTTCGACTACAGCCCCGTTGATGTGAATCGGGGTGTGCTTGGCCCTCCGTTTCTTGTTGTCCACGATCAGCTCCTTTATCTTGCTGATGTTGAGGGAGAGGTTGTTGTACTGGCACCACACTGCCAGATCTCGGACTTCCTCCCTATAAGCTGTCTCATCATCATTGGTGATCAGGCCTACCACTATCGTGTCATCAACAAACTTAATAATGGTGTTGGAGTTGTACACAGCCACTCAGTCGTGGGTGAACAGGGGGTACAGGAGGGGACTAAGCACGCACCCCTGAGGGGCCCCCGTGTTGAGGGCCAATGTGGAGGATGTGTTGTTGCCTACCCTCACCACCTGGGGGTGTCCCATCAGGAAGTCCAAGATCCAGTTGCAGAGGGAGGTGTTCAGTCCCAGGGTCCTTAGCTTAGTAATGAGTGTGGAGGGCACTATGGTGTTGAACGCCGAGCTATAGTCATTCTCACGTAGGTGTTCCTTTTATCCAAGTGGGAAAGGGCAGTGTGGCGTGCAAGAGAGATTGTGTCATTTATGGATCTGTTGGGGAGGTATTCGAATTGGAGTGGGTCCTGGGTACCTGAGATGATGGTGTTGATGTGAGCCATGACCAGCATTTCAAAGCATATCATGACTACAGATGTGCTACAGGGCGACAGTCATTTAGACAGGTTACCTTGGCGTTCTTCGGCACAGGGACTATGGTGGTCTGCTTGAAATATGTAGGTATTACTGACTGTGTTAGGGAGAGGTTTAAAATGTCAGTGAAGACACTTGCCAGCTGGTCAGCGCATGCTCTGAGTACGCATCCTGGTAATCCGTCTGGCCCTGTGGCCTTGTGAATGTTAACCTGTTTAAAGGTCTTAATCACATTGGCTACAGAGAGCGTGATCACACAGTCATCCGGAACAGCTGGTGGTAAGCATAGAAGACATTTAGCTCGTCTGATAGGCTTGCGTCATTGGGCAGCTTGCGGCTGGGTTTTCCTTTGTAATCCATGATAGTTTGCTAGCCCTGCCACATCCGACGAGCCACAGAGCCGGTGTAGTAGGATTTGATCTTAGTCCGATATTGACACTTTGCCTGTTTGATGGTTCATCAGAGGGCGTAGTGGGATTTCTTATAAGCGTCCGGGCTAGTGTCCCGCTCCTTGAAAGCCACAGCTCTATCCTTTAGATCAGTGCGGATGTTGCCTGTAATCCATAGCTTCTGGTTGGGATATGTACGTACGGTCACTGTGGGGACGACGTCATCGATGCACTCATTAATGTATCCGTGATTAATGTGGAAAACTCCTCAATGCCAAAGGATGAATCCCAGAATATATTCCAGTCTGTGCTAGCAAAACAATCCTGTATCTTAGCATCCACTTCATCGGACCACTTCCATATGGAGCGTGTCACTGGTACTTCCAGTTTGAGTTTTTGCTTGTAGCTACACTGTTTGTATTCTGCCATATTCCCAGTCGCCTTGCCATGGTTGAATGCGGTGGTTCGCGCTTTCAGATTTGCGCGAATGCTGCCATCTATCCACGGTTTCTGGTTAGGGTAGGTTTTAATAGTCACAGTGGGCACAACATCACCTGTACACTTCCTCATAAACTCAGTCACCGTTTCAGTGTATTCGTCTAAATTATATCCCAGTCTGCGTGATGAAAACATGGGCGGCGCACAATTGGCCTAGCGTCGTCCAGGGTAGGGGAGGGAATGGCCGGCAGGGATGTAGCTCAGTTGATAGAGCATGGCGTTTGCAACGCCAGGGTTGTGGGTTCGATTCCCACGGGGGGGCAGTATAAAAAAAGATGTATTCACTAACTGTAAGTCGCTCTGGATAAGAGCGTCTGCTAAATGACTAAAATGTAAATGTAAATGAAAACAATCTTGAAGCGTGGATTCCGATTGGTCAAACCAGCGTTGAATAGTCCTTAGCACGGGTACATCCTGTGTCTGTTTACAACAGTATTCTGACTCATTTTGGCATAAAAATGGACTTGAAAAGCATCCAGGCATAAAGCTGACTGCCTGATTGGATATCCTGAGGATGGAGAACCAAACTAAAGGGATCAACATGCCGGCGTGGATGAACGCTGACATCCTCCCTGGATGCACTCAACGTCCCAGGGTTCTGGCCTGCCATCAATGGATTTGAGTGAGTAAAGAGCAATCTTAGCCTGCTCCCAGATCTGTATGTGCTGTAGATTACTCCTTGCATATACTGTGTGTGCATAACAACGTGCCTTTGTTTGATCCTCAACTGTTTGTGTATTCATCCCATGGCTACAAGGGACAATATAAATGCAACATGCAACAATTTCAAAGATTTTACTGAGTTACAGTTCATATAAGGAAATCAGTCAATTTAAATAAATAAATTAGGCCACAATCTATGGATTTCACATGACTGGGAATACAGATATGCATATGTTGGTAACAGATACCTTAAAAAAAAAGGTACGGGCGTGGATCAGAAAACCAGTCAGTATCTGGTGTGACCAGCATTTGCCTCAAGCAGCGCGATACATCTCCTTTGCATAGAGTTGATCAGGTTGTTGATTGTGGCCTGTGGAATGTTGTTCCACTCCTCTTTAATGGCTGTGCGAAGTTGCTGGATTTTGGCGGGAACTGGAACGCGTTGTCGTACACTCCGATCCAGAGCATCCCAAACATGCTCAATGGGTGACATGTCTGGTGAATATGCAGGCCATGGAAGAACTGGGACATTTTCAGCTTCCAGGAATTGTGTACATATCCTTGCGACAAGGGGCTGTGCATTATCATGCTGAAACATGAGGTGGTGGCGGCGGATGAATGGCACGACAATGGGCCTCAGGATCTCGTCATGGTATCTCTGTGCATTCAAATTGCCATCGATAAAATGCAATTGTGTTCGTTGTCCGTAGCTTATGCCTGCCCATACCATAACCAATGTTCCCTCAACAACAAAAATAATCACTGAGCAAATTTCTGGTCTGCTGAGCGCAAACTTGAATGTTGTGAAAATTCTGTACAACATCCGGCGCACGTTTACTGTGAACACTGAGGCTGTACCTGCTTTAAGTTCATTTTAACAGTGGTCAAGTAGGCTACTGTGGTTATTTGATCATAATTTAGGCCTACCAAAGTGGCCTACCATAAAAAACAATGGGGAAAATGCAACCCATAACATTTTAACATGGAAATAGCTGTTCTATTGTTCAGGCTACAGTAGTAACCAATGTGTGGTGTTCAATATAGAGACTTTTGAAAGAAAGCATGCAGGGCTTGACATTAACCTGTTTATACACTTGTCCTTCAGACAAGGAGGTGACTGAACATGTTGTTTTGTTGTTTGATGCAAGATATAATCCATCATTCCCATACCGTTATTACAGAGAATCAGACAAATTATGCTACCCTCTGCCTATTGGCTACTTAGCTTATTCAACCCTGTCTCAAAATACAACACTGCCCCTTTAAGACAAAAAAAAGCTCTTTACCTGACTCGCTTTTCAAATGCACATGTTTTGTGCTCTTGTAGGAAGCAATCACTCCCCCATTGCTGACTACAAATGATCTATAACTGGGCTAATAACTCACTAACTAGCAAAGGATATTAATAAATGTACAAATGTGCACACGTCTCTACATGTAGCTCTCGCTTTGATCTCAAAACAAACACATCTACCCATGACCGCTGATACTGTAAAAACAGTCCAGTTCAAAGTGAATGGCACAGATCCGTATATGACAATGGTCTATTTGCATATAGGCCTACTGCATCTCTGATTGGTTATGGCGCACCGGTCTTAGTAGAGTACTTGCCTGAGTCGTGCCCATCAATGCAATATAATTTTACTCCGATGCATTATGCCTACAACAAAACTCTTGTATAGTTAGTTTTGCATACTAAGTTTTGCATAGTTCGTTTTGTTTCGGTATGTTGCATTGAAAGTGGCTAATATTGCATTGATTCGATCACATTTCCCACAGTAAACACGTTGATACACATTGATAGTGTTAACTAACGGAGAAAAGTCTAGAAAGTTGAGTGAAGTTCAATCTCGTGCTTCTATGTGCGCGCTGATATTTTTGCGCTGAACATTAACCATAACCCCACCACCATGGGGCACTCTGTTCACAACGTTGACATCAGCAACGTACTGCCAAATTCTCTAAAATGAAGTTGGAGGCGGCTTATGGTAGAGAAATTAACATTACATTTTCTGGCAAAAGCTCTGGTGGAAATTCCTGCAGTCAGGAGGCCAACTGCACGTGCTCTCAAAATTTGAGACATCTGTGGCATTGTGTTGTGTGACTAAACTGCAAATGTTAGTGGCCTTTTATTGCCCCCAGCACAAGGTGCACCTGTGTAATGATCATGCTGTTTAATCAGCTTCTTGATATGCCACACCTGTCAGGAGGATGGATTAACTTGGCAAAGGACAAATGCTCACTAACAGGGATGTAAACAAATGTGCACACACAATTTGAGAGAAATAAGCTTTTAGTGCGTATGGAAATGTTCTGGGTTATTTTATTTCAGCTCATGAAACATGTGACCAACACTTTACATGTTGTGTTTCTATTTTTGTTCAGTGTATAAGTATAATGTTGAAATACAGAGACCAGATATGAGCAATTGCACATTGTTCCAGTCTGGGCTTTGATGTAAGAAAGACCCAATACGTTCCATACCAATAAATGAGTCTCTAGTTATGACATATTTTGCCCTACTTCTGTAACTACTCGAGCAAAACTCCACAGTCTGAACAGAACACAGGGAGTTCAGAGCAGTCACAGTGTGTCATAATCACTCGATTCATCACTGACTTCTAATGGGGTTCCATGCAGGGTATGCAGACTTATCCTCAGAAGAGAGCCAAAGTCATCTCTCTGTCCCTTCTCTCTCTCTCTCTCTCCCTTTCGCTTTTTGCTCTCTACCTCTCAGTAATCATTCTCTCTTCTTCATTGTTATTTTCTTTTCACTTTTTTCCCCAGCCACCGTTTCCTGAAAAAGATGCACAGATTAAGCATATGCATGCGCAGTCCAGTCAGTAATGAAAGAACACTGTGTTTTTGTGTGTGCTTGTGTGTGCGTGCTTGTGTGTGTGTGCATGTTTGTATTCCTAGTGTGTCCTTCAAAAATACGTATTTTCATTATTTTAAACTTTCCCCTGCAGTTGTTATCATTTTATTTATCACTCTGTCTCCCCATGTGGAGAGGCCAGGGCCTTGCCAGGGCCTTGCCAGGGCCTTGCCAGGGCCTTGCCAGGGCCTTTTGGATGGTCTGACAGTAGGATAATTAGAGTGCAACGCAGTGACACACACACAAACACACAGTTTTATTTACCCGTGACGAGCGCCATTGAAAAATGGTCTGCCGAAGCAGAGGCTATGCTGCAGGACTGCTTTGCTAGCGCAGACTGGAATATGGGATGGATAGCATCGACGAGCTAACCACCTCAGTCACCGGCTTCATCAGCAAATGCATCACTGACGTCATTCCGGCAGTGAAGGTTCACTGCTTCCCCAATCAAAAGGCTTGGATTAACTCAGAGGTGCGCGCTAAACTAAAGGACAGAGTTACCACTCGCAGGGCTATCGTAGCCAACCCTGAGGCTACGGCTGAAGACATGAACGCGTATAAGATGTCCCGCTACGACCTCCGCCGAGCCATCAAACAGGCAAAAGGACAATATCGGAACAAGGTGGAATCCTATTATACTCGCTCCGACGCTCAACACGTAGCAGGGGCTACAGTACATTACAGACTACAAAGGAAGCTCTAGCCGTGATCTGCCCAACAATGCCTCTCTACCAGACTAACTCAATTCTTTTTATGCACGCTTTGACAAAAACAACACAGATCCCTGCTTAAGGGCCCCCGCTAATCCGGATGATTGGGTGATCTCTCTCTCTAATTAATCCAGCCACAATGACTACCGCCCTGTAGCACTCACATCTGTAATAATTAAGTGCTTTGAAAGCCTGGTCATGGCCCACATCAACTCCATCATTCCAGACACCCTGGACCCACTACAATTTGCATACCACCCCAACAGATCCAAAGACAACGCAATCTCAATTGCACTCCATTTTGCCCTTTTCCACATAGAAAAGAGCAATACCTATGTTAGGATGCTATTTATTGACTACAGCTCAGCGTTTAACGCCATAGTGCCCTCCAAGCTCGTCACCAAACTCGGAATCCTAGGACTGAACAACCGCTCTGCAACTGGATCCTGGACTTACATTTTACATTTTACATTTTAGTCATTTAGCAGACGCTCTTATCCAGAGCGACTTACAGTTAGTGCATACATTATTTGTTTTTCATAACCCTGGCGTTGCAAACGCCATGCTCTATCAACTGAGCTACATCCCTGCCGGCCATTCCCTCCCCTACCCTGGACGACGCTGGGCCAATTGCGCGCCGCCCCATGGGTCTCTTCCCAACGGGCCGACCCCACGTGGTAAGAGTAGGCAACAACACCTCCGCCACGCTGACCCTCAACACGGGGCCCCCCAAGGGTGTGTGCTTAGCTCCCTCCTGTACTCCCTGTTCACCCACGACTGTGGCCATGCATGACTCCAACTCCATCATCAAGTTTTCTGACGACAAGACGGTGGTCAGCCTGATCACCAATGGCGATGAGACAGCCTACAGGGAGGAGGTAAGAGACCTGACAGTGTGGTGCCAGGACAGCAACCTCTCCCTCAACATCAGCAAGACCAAATAGCTGATCGTGGACTTCAGGTAACACGGATGGGTACACACCACCATCAACATCGACAGGGCCACAGTGGAGAGGGTCAAGATCTTCAAGTTCCTCAGTGTCCACATCACTGAGGACTTATCATGTTCCTCTCACACCACCATAGTCGTGAAGAAGGCATGGCAATTCCTCTTCTCCCTCAGGAGGCTGAAATGATTAGGAACTTTTACAATTGCTCCGAGAGCATCACCGTCTGGTATGGCAACTGCACCGCCCTCGACCGGAAGGCCCTACAGAGGGTGGTGCGGACGGCCCAGCACATCACTGAGGGTGAGTTCCCAGCCATGCAGGGTGTACATGCCAGGCGGTGTCTGACAAAGGCCCGAAATATTGCCAAAGACTCCATCCACCCAAGACATGGACTGTTCTCCATGCACCCGTCTGGCAGACGGTACCGGTATCCCCTGGCCATTAGACTGTTAAATGGCTAACAACCGCTGCACCCCTCACACCTACCCAGCGGCTAAAATTCTCATTGATTCGATTTATTACTACCACTACGTTGCTGTTCATTGATTATTGATTACCATTAGCATTAGTACCTACTGTATCTATTTTATCCTGCTACTGCTACTGGTCACTATTACTCCTATTTACATGTACTGTACTGTATATATTACCATAGTATATTACCATAAGTATTTATAAATTGCTGCAACCAGTCACTTTTCAGCCCTGTTTACATGCACAGTACCAGTCAAAAGTTTGGACACACTGTCACGACTTCCTCCGAAGTTGCCTCCTCTCCTTGTTCGGGCAGGCTTCGGCCTTCTAGCCACTGCCGCATCACATCTCATCATTCCATTTGTTTTGTCTTGTCTATTACATACATCTGGTTCACATCCCCTCATTAGTATGTGTATGTTCCCTCTGCCCCCTTGTCCTTGTGGGTGATTGTTTAACGTGAGGAGAGTGTAGCTCAGTTGAGCTCCGTGTATTTTGTATTGCCAAGGTATATTTTCCCTGTGTGCCTGTTTTGTTCCAGTGCGCCTGTTTTGAGCACTGGACGGTTTGACGCTATTCTGCGTAACTCTGTATTCTGGAATAAACTCTGTATTCTGTGATTTATCCTCCTGTGCCTGACTCCTTCAAATCACCCATCACAGAATCTAAGTCAGCGGGAGAGGAGGGCATGCCTGGAGTCGTGGCACAGGTCCAGGAGCATTCGACGATGCTAGCCAGCTTGGGAGAAGCGATGGATCGGGTTCTCCAGGTCGTCCAACGCCTTAGGAGTCTGTTGGTCTGTGCCTTGATGCACCAGTACCGTCTGCCAGGTTACCCACGAGACTCATCGCGAGCAAGTCACTTTTTTTATTATTGAGTCTCCCTGCTTTCCCTGTTGTATTAGGTATTCCTTGGTTAGCACTCCACAACCCCACCTTTTCATGTTTCCGCTGGTGCAACCACGGTGGAAAGTCCAGAGAGTACCTCCACCATGTTCAATCCCCCAGAATACCTCGATTTGGCGCACGCGTTTTCCAAAATGCAGGTGACCAAGTTACCACCTCATCGGGCGGGGGATGCGCGATAAACCTCCGGGTAGACGCTTTGCCTCCCAGGAGTCATGTGTATCCCCTGTCACAAGCTGAAACGGAGAATATGAAGACATACGTTACCTAGTCCCTGCGCCAGGGGTTTATACATCCCTCCACTTCGCCCACCTCCTCAAGTTTATTTTTTGTGAAGAAGAAAGATGGTGGTCTGCACCCTTGCATTGATTATCGATCACTGAACAAGGAGACGATACGATTTAGTTGTCCTCGCCCCCTCATTCCTTCGGTGATCGAGTCAATGCATGGGGCACGCTTCTTCACCAAATTAGATCTCCTGAGTGTGTACAACCTGGTGCGTGTCCGAGAGGGGGACGAGTGGAGGACAACATTCAGCACAACCACGGGGCATTATGAATACCTGGTGATGCCTTACGGTTTGATGAATGCTCCATTTGTCTTCCAGTCCTTTGTGAACGAGGTGTTTCGGGACATGCTTGGTCGCGGTGTAGTGGTCTACATCGATGACATTTTGGTGTATTCCGCTACGCGCGCCGAGCATGTGTCCCTGGTTCGCAAAGTGCTGGCCCGACTGTTGGAAAATTACCTTTATGCCAAGGCAGAAAAGTGTCTGTTTTTCCAACAGTCTGTCTCCTTCCTCGGATACCGCATTACCACCTCAGGTGTGGAGATGGAGGGAGATCGCATTTCAGCCGTGCGTAATTGGCCGACTCCAACCACGGTTAAGGAGGTGCAGCGTTTGATTGGCTTTTCCAACTACTATCAGAGGTTTATCTGGGGCTTTGGCAAGGTCGCAGCTCCAATCACATCTCTGTTAAAGGGTGGGCCGTCCCAGCTCAGCTGGTCTGCTGAGGCTGACAGGGCCTTCAGTAACCTGAGGGTTCTGTTCACCTCAGCCCCTGTACTGGCCCACCCAGATACATCACTACCGTTCGTAGTGGAGGTGGATGCGTCCAAGGTAGGGATAGGCGCTGTCCTATCTCAACGGTCGGACACGCCACCCAAGCTCCGCCCCTGTGCCTTCTTCTCCAAGAAGCTCAGCCCGGCGGAGCAAAACTACGACGTTGGTGATCGTGAGCTGTTGGCTGTTGTCCGAGCCCTGACCGTGTGGAGACACTGCCTCGAAGGGGTGAAACACCCTTTCCTCATATGGACGGACCACCGTAACCTGGAGTACATCCGGGCAGCGAGGAGGCTGAACCCTCGCCAGGCCAGGTGGGCCCTATTCTTCACCCAGTTTGTTTTCACTCTATCATACATCCCGGGTATGAAGAACGTGAAGGCAGATGGACTGTCACGGCTGTACGACACAGAGGAGAGGCCCAGAGACAACACCCCCATACTCCCAGCCTCCTGCATTGTGGCGCCGGTAGTATGGGCGATGGACGTGGATATAGAGCAGGTGTTATGCACAGAGCCATCTCCACCTCAGTGTCCAGCTGGGCTGCAGTATGTGCCTGCTCTTGTCCGTGACCGTCTGATCTACTGGGCACACACGTCTCCCTCCTTTGGTCACCCAGGTATCGGTCGGACAGTGCGCTGCCTGACCGGAAAGTACTGGTGGCCTACCTTGGCTAAGGACGTGAGGGTGTATGTCTCCTCCTGCTCGGTGTGTGCCCAGAGTTATCCACCTAAGCACCTCCCAGCGGGTAAGTTACAGCCTTTACCAGTTCCACAACGGCCATGGTCTCTCACCTAAGTATTGATTTCCTTACTGATCCATCCCTCTCTCAAGGTAACACCACCATCCTGATTGTTGTGGACCGCTTTTCTAAGGCCTGCCGCCTCCTTCCTCTACCCAGTCTCCCCACAGCCCTGCAGACTGCGGAGGCCCTGTTTACACTTGTCTTCCAGCACTACGGGGTACCAGAGGACATAGTGTCTGACCGGGGTCCCCAGTTCACATCCAAGGTCTGGAAGGCGTTCATGGAACGTCTGGGGGTCTCGGTCAGCCTGACCTCTGGTTTCCACCCCGAGTCTAATGGGCAGGTGGAACGGGTAAATCAGGATGTGGGTAGGTTCCTGCGGTCCTACTGCCAGGACCGGCCGGGGAAGTGGTCGGTGTCCTTGCCTTTGACCGAATATGCCCAGAACTCTCTCTGTCACTCCTCCACTAACCTAACGCCATACCAATGTGTTTTAGGTTACCAACCGGTTCTGGCACCATGGCACCAGTGCCAGACCGATGCACCTGCAGTGGATGACTGGTTTCGGTGCGTGGAGGAGACGTGGAACGCTGCTCACGTCCACCTCCAACGCGCCGTGCGTCGTCAGAAGGCCAACGCTGACCGCCAACGCAGTGAGGCCCCGTTCTTCGTACCGGGTGATCGGGTCTGGCTCTCGACCCGGAATCTGCCCCTCCGCCTGCCCTGCCGGAAGCTGAGCCCGCGGTTTGTGGGGCCATTCAAAGTCCTGATTGAGATCATCAAGATTACCTATAGGTTATTACTCCCCCATGATTATCGTATTAACCCCTGGTTTCATGTGTCTCTCCTCAGGCCGGTGGTGGGTACTGTCACGACTTCCTCTGAAGCTGCCTCCTCTCCTTGTTCGGGCAGGCTTCGGCGTTCGTCGTCACCGGTCTTCTAGCCACTGCCGCATCACATCTCATCATTCCATTTTTTGTTTTGTCTTGTCTATTACACACACCTGGTTCATATCCCCTCATTAGTATGTTTATACATTTTCCCTCTGCCCCCCTGTCCTTGTGGGTAATTGTTTAATGTGAGGAGAGTGTAGCTCGATTGAGCTCTGTGTATTTTGTATTGCCGGGGTATATTTTCCCCGTGTGCCTGTTTTGTTCCAGTGCGCCTGTTTTGCGCACTGGACTGTTTGACGCTATTCTGCATAACTCTGTATTCTGGAATACATTCTGTATTCTGTGATTTACCCTCCTGCGCCTGACTCCTTCAAATCACCCATCACACACAGCTACTCATTCAAGGGTTTTTCTTTATTTTTACTATTTTCTACATTGTAGAATAATAGTGAAGACATCAAAACTATGAAATAACACATATGCAATCATGTAGTAAACAAAAAAGTGTTAAACAAATCAAAATATATTTAAGATTTCCGATTCTTCAAAGTAGCCACCCTTTGCCTTGATGACAGCTTTGCACACTCTTGGCATTCTCTCAACCAGCTTCACCTGGAATGCTTTTCCAACAGTCTTGAAGGAGTTCCCACATATGCTGAGCACTTGTTGGCTGCTTTTTCCTTCACTCTGCGGTCCAACTCTTCCCAAACCATCTCAACTGGGTTGAGGTCGGATGATTGTGGAGACCAGGTCATCTGATGCAGCACTCCATCACTCTTCTTCTTGTTCAAATAGCCCTTACACAGCCTGGAGGTGTGTTTTGGGTCATTGTCCTGTTGAAAAATAAATGATAGTCCCACTAAGCACAAACCAGAAGGCATGGCATATCGCTGCAGAATGCTGTGGTAGTCGTGCTGGTTAAGTGTGCCTTGAATTCTAATTAAATCACAGACAGTGTCACCAGCAAAGCACCCCCACACCATCACACCTCCTCCTCCATGCTTCACGGTGGGAACCACACATGCGGAGAACATCCGTTCACCTACTCCGCGTTTCACAAAAATAGGGCAGTTGGAACCAAAAATCTCAAATTTGGACTCATCAGACCAAAGGACAGATTTCCACCGGTCTAATGTCAGTTGCTCGTGTTTCTTGGTCCAAGCAAGTCTCTTCTTCTTATTGGTGTCCTTTAGTAGTGGTTTCTTTGCAGCAATTTGACCATGAAGGACTGATTCACGCAGTCTCCTCTGAACAGTTGATGTTGAGATGTGTCTGTTACTTGAACTCTGTGAAGCATTTATTTGGGCTGCAATCTGAGGTGCAGTTAACTCTAATTAACTTATCCTCTGCAGCAGAGGTAACTCTGGTTCTTCCTTTCCTGTGGCGGTCCTCATGACAGCCAGTTTCATCATAGCGCTTGATGGTTTTTGCGACTGCGTTTGAAGAAACTTTCAAAGTTCTTGACATTTTCCGGATTGATTGACCATGTTTTAAAGTAATGATGGACTGTCGTTTCTCTTTGCTTATTTGAGCTGTTATTGCCATAATATGGACGTGGTCTTTTACCAAATAGGGCTATCTTCTGTATACCACCCCTGCCTTGTCACAACACAACTGATTGGCTCAAACGCATTAAGAAGGAAAGAAATTCCACAAATTAACTTTTAATAAGGCACACCTGTTAATTGAAATGCATTCCAGGTGACTGCCTCATGAAGCTGGTTGAGAGAATGCCAAGAGTGTGCAAAGCTGTCATTAAGGCAAAGGTTGGCTATTTGAAGAATCTCAATTATATAAAATATATTTTGATTGGTTTAACACTTTTTTTGGTTACTACATGATTCCATATGTGTTATTTCATAGTTTGATGTTTTCACTATTATTCTACAATGTAAAAAATTGTAAAAATAAAAAACCCTTGAATGAGTAGGTGTGTCCAAACTTTTGACTGGTACTGTATATATATTTGCTTTTTATTAGTTATACTGTTTTGATATTGATTACTGCACTGTTAGGTAGATCTTGCAGATTTGGCATTTCACTGTACTTGTGCATGTCATGCGGTGAGGTGTATGTGGTGTGGAAGTCAGGCGCAGGACACCGAGGCTCAGTCCAACAGAGTTTACTCAAAAATCCAAAAAGGAAACGGTAAACAAACTACCTCAAAAACAATCAGAGGCGAGCATTTACGCCCCATGCGTAAAACACTAAAACAACAAACAAGAAACAAAACACGCAGCACAACGACAGGCGAACAACAACACACAATCTAACTAACACAAAACAGGGAACTTATAGGACCCGTAATTAGGACACAAACAGACACAGGTGTACCAGACAGACCAAAGCAATCAACACACGAAACATACAACGGTGGCAGCTAGTATTCCGGGGACGACGAACGCCGAAGCCTGCCCGAACCAGGAGGAGGAGCAGCCTCGGCCGAAACCGTGACAGTGCATGTGACAATAAAACTTGAACTTGAACACACACATGCCCTTGTAAAAAATATATAATAATTACTTTCACATGAGTCAGACATGTTTATTTTTTCACCTGATGACAGTTTTTTCCCCACACGTCTATTTTGCACATGTTTATTTTCACCACTTTCAGCTACATCTGGCCTCCCATCCTGGGACCAACCTTCCATAGCTTCAGAGGCCAACCATCAGTGGAATGCAGGGTGCTATGTTGCTGTAATGAATGTGCCAAAACTTGCCACTGGAAAAAAGGCAGCAAAAGGAAAGGCCAGGGTAACATAACCAAAGATAGGGACAAATGCAGAAAAGAGGGAGCTGTTTTATTTAATTACGTTATCATAATAAATAATCATAACTGAAAACTCTTTATTTGCATTCATTTACAATTCATTTGTTCTCGCATTTCAAAATTATTTAGTTGCAATATTTTGTTTTGCTATCAATACTTTGGGGTTTATGTTTTGCTTTCAATATCATTCCTTTTTTTTGCAATACTAAGAATTTGGTTCTCGTCTTCAGAGGTTTTGCTTGATGTTAATGGCACAAAAGTAATTCACTCACTAGAGTACTGCACCATACACTGTAATAACACTATTGCTCTATTAAAAGGAGTTTAATTCCGCAATCCTTATTTGAAACATTAACAAAGTGTTTTCCCAACCACAGTTTCGGTAAAAAGCTGAGAGATGGGGCCGGGGAAATGCAAACACTCTCAAATCCATAGACTATGCTATGGATGCAAGGACTGGCCATCCATGATATCAAATGATAGTTTTAACCATGTTTTTAGGCTATACAGCAGGGATGGGCAACTTTGATGGGGGTGGGGGCCACAAAAAATCTGAACACATCATGGGGGGCCATGGTGGCTCGCGGGTCTGCGTACCCACATTCATACCCACCCATGTAGACATAGCCGGTCCTAGCTTTTTGGGGGCCTTAAGCAACATTTTGCTTCCCCCACCTTGCGATCAAAACATTTTAGCGGTCCCCCTTTTGACAGCAGAGAGAAAAAAAACGATGATTTTGAGTTAATTTCCTGCAATTCTACACATTTTGCCATGGGGTGTTAGAGAAAGTGTTGCAGTTTGAAAGCAATTTGCCATGGGCTGGAGAAGATTTAGCAATTGTATAACTAATCTCATTTAATTCCACTCATTTATTGCCATGGGGTGGAGAGAAAAATGAGCAGTTTTACAGCTAATTTCCTGCAATTCTACACATTTTACCATAGGGTGGAGAGAAATGTTTGCACTTTTTTATATGATATCTGAGAGATAGTGACTAACAAAATCATTGGGGGCCCCCCGGTCGGTAAATTACCACGATTAATACAAGTTTAGAAAGCTGGCCGCTAGACTAACTTATCAATAAATAAAACATTGCTGACATGGGCTAATTGAGTGACTGTCAGTGACTGACATAACAACAGAGAAACTAAATTTAGAAATTGAACCTTGTGTAATCTACTATTCTAACTCAACAGTGAATTGAGACCTTGACTGAGGTCCCCGCCAAAAAGAAAACTCATATATTTTTATTTTTTTGTCTTTGGAAATTCATCCCCGGGCCTGCAAAAGGGGGGGCCTCCAGGCTGCCAGTATGCCCATCCCTGCTATACAGTGTTTGTTTACATTGACTTTGTTTACAAACACTGGAGTAAAACAAGCTTATATTTTGGGTTCTGAAGGGATACAACAGTTGAACTAAGCTCATGAGGCATTTCTAAGTTATATTCTTCAAGAATCAATATCATGAATATTTAAGTCCAAACATGTATGTAGCAGGATTGTCCCTGTAGCCCTTTCCTGCAGTCAAAATAACCTAGTGGCCTTATGGTTGGAATGTTATTAATGTTTTTCATAATTTCATAATTAATAAACATGATTATGTTTTTACACCGAAAATCCGGTGTTTCTATGTCAAATGGCTTTGTTATATTTCAGTCTTCTGTGATGTATATAAAGTGAAATATTGGGATGCAAACTCAAAATTGAATACATTTCTACTCTATAACTGACATGGTACAGGTGTCTTATTTTTTTTTACCCATAACCATGTGTGTGAGGTGTATAATTTTGTTTCAAAGTAGATTAGTTTAAGACTACCAAGAAACACTCTGTGTGATCCTGATTTAGCCCACTGCAGTAAAATGTTAACAGGCAGTGACCTTCATACAGCAGAACTATGTCGCCATTTCAACATGATCCATTAACCTGCCTCACAAAAATGTATTCTGTTCCGATAATGTCCTGCAAAATCATTGCCATTTGCGCTTTTTAGATGTGGACACCCTAATTCCACCGGTGGAAACATTGCTACTGAAACATGTTAACACCATCTTTTAACATTATTTCAACCCCACATGCGAATATGCAATTTCACATGTGAAAGTAAGATTTTCACATGTGGAGTTCTTTTACATGAAAAAGGGCAAATGTGATTTTCACGTGTTTGTTTTCACGTGAACTTGCTATTCCATATAAAGTAGTGAGATTTTCAAGAGTGAAAATGAATATCCGATTTTCAAATGTGAAAGTTTTTTACGTGAAACCGCAAATTTCACATGTAAAACTGCCATTCACATGTGAGGTGAAAACGTTATTCTCCTCACATGTGAAAAGGTGGTGTTAACATGTGAACTCTAAATGTCAGATATTTAATACAGCTCAACATGTGAAAACGGCTATTTCACATGTGAAACTGAAAATCAAACAAGTATTTTTTTTAAGGATCACACATAAACAAACATTCTGTCTGGAATATACACTACAGTTGAAGTCGGAAGTTTACATGCACTTAGGTTGGAGTCATTAAAACTTGTTTTTTCAACCACTTCACACATTTCTTCTTAACAAACTATAGTTTTGGCAAGTCGGTTAGGATATCTACAATTTTTCCAACAATTGTTTACAGACAGATTATTTCACTTATAATTAATTGTATCACAATTCCAATGGGTCAGAAGTTTACATACACTTAGTTGACTGTGCCTTTAAACAGCTTGGAAAATTCCAGAAAATTATGTCATTGATTTAGAAGCTTCTGATAGGCTAATTGACATCATTTGAGTCAATTGGAGGTGTACCTGTGGATGTATTTCAAGGCCTACCTTCAAACTCAGTGCCCCTTTACTTGATATCATGGGAAAATCAAAAGAAATAAGCCAAGACCTCAGAAAAAATATTGTAGACCTCCACAAGTCAGGTTCATCTGTACAAACAATAGTACGCAAGTATAAACACCATGGGATATATTATAAAAATAAAGCAAACTGGATGAAATATGGGGAAAAATGCACAAAATTATTTTTTTATCTTCAACATAGGAATGCTACCAAAAAGAACTTAATGAAACTGGTTACAATTGACGGAGTCACCCATGATTCACCAAATGATATTTTGAAGGAAGAAACAAAGTACTTTAAGCATATGTTTTCTTTTCAGTCGCCTCCATCTCCTCTAACTGAAGCTTATTGTAGAGATTTCTTTCTATTGATAATGTCAAATTAACAGCCATACAGAAACACTCATATATTACATTACATTTTAGTCATTTAGCAGACGCTCTTATCCAGAGCGACTTACAGGAGCAATTAGGGTTAAGTGCCTTGCTCAAGGGCACATTTACGTCATTTAGCAGACGCTCTTATCCAGAGCGACTCACCAATTGGTGCGTTCACCCTATAGCCAGTGGGATAACCACTTTACAATTTTGGGGGGTAGAAGGATTACTTTATCCTATCCCAGGTATTCCTTAAAGAGGTGGGGTTTCAAATGCCTCCGGAAGGTGGTGAGTGACTCCGCTGTCCTGGCGTCGTGAGGGAGCTTGTTCCACCATTGGGGTGCCAGAGCAGCGAACAGTTTTGACTGGGCTGAGCGGGAACTATGCTTCCGCAGAGGAAGGGAGCCAGCAGGCCAGAGGTGGATGAACGCAATGCCCTCGTTTGGGTGTAGGGACTGATCAGAGCCCGAAGGTACAGAGGTGCCGTTCCCCTCACTGCTCCATAGGCAAGCACCATGGTCTTGTAGCGGATGCGAGCTTCAACTGGAAGCCAGTGGAGTGTGCGGAGGAGGGGGGTGACGTGAGAGAACTTGGGAAGGTTGAACACCAGACGGGCTGCGGCATTCTGGATGAGTTGTAGGGGTTTAATGGCACAGGCAGGGAGGCCAGCCAACAGCGAGTTGCAGTAGTCCAGACGGGAGATGACAAGTGCCTGGATTAGGACCTGTGCCGCTTCCTGTGTAAGGCAGGGTCGTACTCTCCGAATGTTGTAGAGCATGAACCTGCAGGAGCGGGTCACCGCCTTGATGTTGGCGGAGAACGACAGGGTGTTGTCCAGGGTCACGCCTAGGCTCTTCGCACTCTGGGAGGAGGACACAGCGGAGTTGTCAACCGTGATGGCGAGATCATGGAACGGGCAGTCCTTCCCCGGGAGGAAGAGCAGCTCCGTCTTGCCAGGGTTCAGCTTGAGGTGGTGATCCGTCATCCATACTGATATGTCTGCCAGACATGCAGAGATGCGATTCGCCACTCATGTGAAGGTGAAATTACAGAGGAGGAACTTCTGGATGCAATTAAAGACTTTAAGTCTGGGAAAACTGCAGGGTTGGATGGCATACCAGTCGAGGTATACCAAAACTTTTTTTATATACTAAGAAGACCGTTATTAGCATGTTTTAACCACTCCTATGTAAATGGTAGATTATCTGACACTCAAGAAGAAGGTCTGATCTCATTATTACTGAAACAGGATACAAGTGGAAAATATAAAGATCCAGTCCATTAAAAAAATTGGAGGCCCCTTACACTTCAGTGTTGTGATGCAAAAATTCTAGCAAAATGTATAGCGCATAGAATAAAAAAGGTATTGTCAGATATTATTCATTCTAATCAGACAGGTTTTTTACATGGAAGATACATTGGAGATAATATAAGGCAAGTATTGGAAACAATAGAACACTATGGAAAATATGGGAAACCAGGCCTGGAATTCATAGCAGACTTCGAAAAGGCATTTGATAAAGTACGACTGGGGTTTATATATAAATGCCTGGAGCATTTCAATTTTGGAGAATCTCTTATAAAATGGGTCAAAATCATGTATAGTAACCCTAGGTGTAAAATAGTAAATAATGGCTATTTCTCAGAAAGTTTTAAACTGTCAAGAGGAGTGAAACAAGGTTGTCCACTATCGGCATATCTATTTATTGTGGCCATCGAGATGTTAGCTATTAAAATCAGATCCAATAATAATATCAGAGGATTAGAAATCCAGGGCTTAAAATCAAAGGTGTCATTGTACGCTGATGATTCATGTTTTCTTTTAAATTCACAACTAGAATCCCTCCACAGCCTCATAGAGGATCTATATACATTTTCTAACCTCTCTGGATTACAACCAAATTATGATAAATGTACTATATTACGTATTGGATCACTAAAAAATACAATTTTCACATTACCATGTAGTTTACCAATAAAATGGTCTGATGATGATGTGGATATACTCGGAATACATATCCCAAAGGAAATAAATGATCTCACTTCAATAAATTATAATAGAAAGTTAGCAAAAATAGATAAGATCTTACTACCATGGAAAGGAAAATACCTGTCAATTTTTTGAAAAATCACCCTGATTAACTCTTTAGTATTATCCCAGTTTACCTATTTGCTTATGGTCTTGCCTACGCCTAGCAAACAGTTTTTTAACTTATATGAGAACGGCAAGCTAGACAAAATTATAAGGGCCTATTTATATAATGAATATGAATTCGGAGGACAGAAATTATTAAATATTAAAGCATTAGACCTATCACTAAAAGCTTCAGTCATACAAAAGTTATACTTAAATCCGAACTGGTTCTCAAGCAAATTAGTAAGATTGTCTCACCCAATGTTCAAGAAAGGTCTTTTTCCCTTTATTCAGATTACAACAACTCATGTTCAGTTATTTGAGAAGGAAATCATCTCCCAAATATCACTATTTTTAAAACAAGCCATAGAAAGTTGGTTGCAATTTCAATTTAATCCTCCAGAAACGACAGAACAAATAATGCAACAAATATTGTGGTTAAATTCAAATATACTAATTGACCAAAAAAACTTTATTTTTTGACAGAATTTTTAAAAAAGGTATAATCTTCGTAAATTATATCATCGGTAGGACTGGTGGAGTTATGTCGCACATGCAGCTAACAAAAACATATGGAAATGACTGCTCTACCCCAAATTACAACCAAATAATTGCAGCCTTACCGCAAAAGTGCAAGAGGAAAGTGGAAGTGGGAGAAAGTAAGGAACTTGTCTGTCGGCCTTGAATTAAAGAACATAATTGGTTAAGGAAAACTGTGATAAATAAAAAAGTATATCAGTTTCACTTAAGGACCAAAGGATTGACAGCCGTCCCATATAAATTGCAAAATAGTTGAGAAGAGATTTTTGACGTGCCGATCCCATGGCATAGTGTTTATGAACTGACACGTAAAACGACACCGGATTCAAAAATTATAATCTTTCAATTTAAATTATTATATACAATTCTTGCTACCAATAGAATGTTATTTATATGGGGGATACAATCTTCCCAGCTCTGCATATTTTGCTGTGAAGAGACAGAATCATTAGATCATTTGTTTTGGTTCTGTCCATTTGTAGCTTGTTTTTGGACACAGGTCCAGGAATGGCTAAAGGATTGCAATATTTACCTGGAACTAACCCTGCAGATAGCACTACTGGGTGATCTGAAAAGTCATAGTCAATCCATCAATAATATAATAATACTTTTAGCAATTTTTTTTATTTTTTATTCACAATCTGTAGAAGCAATGAGAATAGAAAGGTTCAGAACTTTTGTAAAACATCACAGTACGGTTGAAATATATATGGCAAATAGAAATCCTATATGGATGGTGTTAAGAGATAGATGGGAGGTATTGAATGGAGTTGAAGGATGGGACTAATAACAACAAATAATAACAAGATAACTAATAATGTAAGCATACTGTGTCCATAATAAGTATATAGGTTGTATGTTGGGAGCTTTTGGGAAAGAGCACAGTTAGAAAGATATGGCATATAGAAGCAAACCGGATGAACATCATGAAAATGATCAGAGAGGTTGAGAGTAGAAGAAGTTCAGGAGCAAAAAAAATAAAAATAAAAATATATAATTATTGTAAAATTGACTGTGTCCATAAGGTGTAGATAGTAAGTATAGGCTGGAAGTAGAGGCCTGGGCAGTGTTGTTCACTAATTTACCCCAAGTAGGGAAAGGATGGCGGGGTTGAAAGTAATAAAGGGGAATATATATATAAAAAACATGGGGGATTGGAAGTGATGCAGACAATTACATTGATGGAAGTTACAATCTATCTGCAATATTAAGCTGATTTACCCCCATAAAAAAATAAAAATAAAAATAAAGGTATAAACACCCTGGGACCACGCAGCCGTCATACCGCTCAGGAAGGAGACGCATTCTGTCTCCTAGAGATGAACGTACTTTGGTGCGAAAAGTGCAAATCAATCCCAGAACCACAGCAAAGGACCTTGTGAAGATGCTGGAGGAAACATGTACAAATTTATCTATATCCACAGTAAAATGAGTCCTATATCGACATAACCTGAAAGGCCGCTCAGCAAGGAAGAAGCCACTGCTCCAAAACCGTCATAAAAAAGCCAGACTACGGTTTGCAACTGCACATGGGGACAAAGATCATACTTTTTGGAGAAATGTCCTCTGGTCTGATGAAACAAAAATAGAACTGTTTGGCCATAATGACCATCGTTATGTTTGGAAGATAAAGGGGGTAGCTTGCAAGCTGAAGAACACCATCCCTACCGTGAAGCGCGGAGGTGGCAGCATCATGCTGTGGGGGTGCTTTGCTGCAGGAGGGACTGGTGAACTTCACAAAATAGATGGCATCATGAGGAAGGAAAATTATGTGGATATATTGAAGCAACATCTCAAGCCATCAGTCAGGAAGTTAAAGCTTGGTCGCAAATGGGTCTTCCAAATGGACAATGACCCCAAGCATACTTCCAAAGTTGTGGCAAAATGGCTTAAGGACAACAAAGTCAAGGTATTGGAGTGGCCATCACAAAGCCCTGACCTCAATCCTATAGAACATTTGTGGGCAGAACTGAAAAACAAAACAAACCTGACTCAGTTACACCAGCTCTGTCAGGAGGAATGGGCCAAAATTCACCCAACTTATTGTGGGAAGCTTGTAGAAGGCTACCCGAAACGTTTGACCCAAGTTAACCAATTTAAAGGCAATGCTAACAAATACTAATTGAGTGTGTGAAATGTATAAAAGTTGAAATAAATAATTATGTCTACTATTATTCTGACATTTCATATTCTTAAAATGAAGTGGTGATCCTAACTGACCTAAGACAGGGAATTTTTACTAGGATTAAATGTCAGGAATTGTGAAAAACTGATTATAAATGTATTTGGCTAAGGTATATGTAAACTTCCAAATTCAACCGTATATATATAAAAGTATGTGGACACCCCTTCAAATTAGTGGATTCGGCTATTTCAGCCACACCCGTTGCTGACAGGTGTATAAAATCAAGCACACAGCCATGCAATCTCCATAGACAAACTCGGCAGTAGAATGGCCTTACTGAAGAGATTAGTGACTTTCAACGTGGCACAGTCATAGGATGCCAATTTTCCAACAAGTCAGTTTGCCAAATTTCTGACCTGCTAGAGCTGCCCTGGTCAACTGTAAGTGCTGTTATTGTGAAGTAGAAATGTCTAGGTGCAACAACGGCTCAGCCGGGAGGTGGTAGGCCACACAAGCTCACAGAACGGGACCGCCGAGTGCTGTAGCACGTAAAAATGGTCTGTCCTCGGTTGCAACACTTTCTACCGAGTTCCAAACTGGCTCTGGAAGCAACGTCAGCACAAGAACTGTTCGTCGGGAGCTTCATGAAATGGGTGTCCATTGCCAAGCAGCTGCACACAAGCCTAAGATCACCATGCGCACTGCCAAGCATCGGCTGGAGTGGTGTAAATCTCGCCGCCATTGGGCTCTGCAGCAGTGGAAACACATTCTCTGGAGTGATGAATCACGCTTCACCAACTGGCAGTCCGACGGACGAATCTGGGTTTGGTGGATGCCAGGAGAACTCTACCTGCCCGAATGCATAGTGCCAACTGTAAAGATTGGTGGAGGAGGAATAATGGTCGTTTTTTTTATTTATTTTTTTTTAAGTCATTTAGCAGACGCTCTTATCCAGAGCGACTTACATGAGCAATTAGGGTTAAGTGCCTTGCTCAAGGGCACATCGACAGATTTTTCACCTAGTCGGCTAGGGGATTAGAACCAGCGACCTTTCGGTTACTGGCACAACGCTCTTAACCACTAAGCTACCTGCCGCCCCATTTTTCATGGTTCGTGCTAGGCCCATCAGTTCCAGTGAAGGAAAATCTTAAAGCTACAGCATACAATTACATTCTAGACGATTCTGTACTTCGAACTTAGTGGCAACAGTTTGGGGAAGGCCCTTTCTTGTTTCAGCATGACAATGCCCCCGTGCACAAAGCGAGGTCCATACAGAAATGGTTTATCGAGATCGGTGTGGAAGTACTTGACTGGCCTGCACAGAGCCCTGACCTCAACCCCATCGAACACCTTTGGGATGAATTGGAATGCCGACTGCGAGCCAGGCCTAATCGCCCAACATCAGTGCCTGACCTCCCTAATGCTCTTGTGGCTGAATGGAAGCAAATCCCCGCAGCAATGTTCCAACATCTAGTGGAACGTCTTCCCAGAAGAGTGGAGGCTGTAATAGCCGCAAAGGGAGGACCAACTCCATTTTAATGCCCATGATTTTGGAATGAGATGTTCGATGAGCAGGTGTTCACATACTTTTGGTCATGTAGTGTATGTAGACATATGGACATTAATATTCTGTTAGATATCTAAGTTCTACTACCTATGTGTCTGAACCTCCTAGAAAGCTAGTCTTCCATTTTGCCTATTACACAGTAATCTAATCTAATGTATTGAAACGCATCAGATTGTATGTAGTGATTTAGATTAACTGTAGTGGTGGTGGATGTGATTCTCTGTGTCTCTGTGCCCTCTGGCTAGGATGGGGGTGGTAGGAGGGGGTGATGTGCCTTACATAATCTGTGGTAAGTCTGTAATGATGTTACATACATAAATACACACACACACATCTAATTTTAATTGAATCCGTCATAGTAGTGGCCTCTGTCATTATCACAGCCTGGTGATTGATAACCTCTGTCCAGGGGTACAGCCTCTCCATGTTCCCCAACCAGGCTGAGATGTCAGGTCACTCACACTCCCATTTGTCAGGCTAAATCACATTACTGGGCTGTTTTACCCCTGATTACCCAAAGGAAAGTAGATCCGGGGACAGACTCATGTCATTTACATGGGGACTAACCCAGACATGGAGCCAGACTGTCTGTGTGTGTGTGTGTGTGTGTGTGTGTGTGTGTGTGTGTGTTTCGCAAAGAACAATACCACCAGTCCTGTGTGTCTGGGGTTACTCACAATCTCTTGGAGAGAAAGAAACAGTATCTGACAAAGTCCAAATCCTAATGAAATTATGCTAACTAGTAAATAACTCCCTTACAAAACAAAAACGTGGAAAAACACATGGCTTTCGAACACGTGTGAACAAATCAAATGTGAAAACTTTCACAGGTAAAAAACACGTCACATTTTCACGTCAGACACGTGGTTTTCAGTTACGTGACATTTCACATTATTTTTTCACATGTGAACAAATCACGGTTAAAATACAGACGTGGTTTTCACAACATGTCACATGTGATATTATCATTTTCACATTTGCTTTTGTAACTGGCAGGATTAGAACCCAGGTCTCCCACAGGAGACTCATGTCCGCTACTTTTTCACATGTGCATTTTTACATTTAAACGTAAACTAGAGCTGTCAAACTATTCAAAATGTTTTATCGAGTTTATTGCAGGATTTGCTGTGATTAATCAAGAATAATCGCATATTCATAATTTGCTCAAATTGAGCTTTGATTTAAAACAAAAAACAATTCCACATGTGAAAGTTATGTGGAGTTTATTTACATGTGAAAACGTTAATTAGATTTTCACGTGACTGGTTTTCAGGTAAACTTGCACTCTACCATAAAGGCCTGATTGGAGGAGTGCTGCAGAGATGGTTGTCCTTCTGGAATGTTCTCCCATCTCCCCAAAGGAACTCTGGAGCTCTGTCAGAGTGACCATCGGGTTCTTGGTCACCTCCCTGACCAAGGCCCTTCGCCCCCGATTGCTCAGTTTTGCCGAGCGGCCAGCTCTAGGAAGAGTCTTGGTGGTTCCAAACTTCTTCCATTTAAGAATTCCTTCGACCTCATGGCTTGGGTTTTGCTCTGACATGCACTGTCAACTGTGGGACCTTATATAGTCAGGTGTGTGCCTTTCCAAAACATGTCCAATCAATCGAATTAACCACAGGTGAACTCCAATCAAGTTGTAGAAACATCTCAAGGATGATCAATGGAAACAGGATGCACCTGAGCTCAATTTCGTGTCTCATAGCAAAGGGTCTGAATACTTATGTAAATGGGATATATCTGGGGTTTATTAAATTATAAATTTGCTAAAATTTATAAAAACCTGTTTTTGCTTAGTCATTATGAGGTATTTTGTGTATATTGATGAGGATTTTTTTGTTATTTAATCCATTTTAGAATAAGGCTGTCAGATAAAACATTTGGAAAAAGTCAAGGTGTCTGAATACTTTACGAATGCAAAAAGGGATACAACCATCCCAGCTCCGCAAACTATCATTCAAGACTCTTGCTGCGAAGACAGAATCATTAGATCACTTGTTTTGGTACTGCCCATATATAGCTTGTTTTTGGTCATTGGTTCAGGAATGGCTGAAGAATTACAACATTTACCTGGAGCTAACTCTGCAAATTGCACAGCTGGGTGATTTGAAAAGTCTTAGTCAATCGATCAATAATATAATAATACTCTTAGCAAAACATTGATCTTTAATTTACAATCTGTGGAAACAATGAGAATAAAAATGAAACATCACAGCACAGTTGAAAATTATGTGGCTATTAGAAATAAAAACTGGATGGTGTTCAGAGATAGATGGGAAGGGTTGAGGGAAGCTGAATGGTGGGACAAAAATAAATAAATAAAAAAAAAAATAGATCAATAATGTAAAATATACTGTGTCCGTAAAATGGATTTAGTTTGCATAAACTGGAAGTAGAAGCCTAAGTATTGTTGTCCATTCGTTTACTCCAATTAAGTGAGGGATGATAGGGTTAGGGGAAAATGATAAAGAATGAAAATATATTAAAAATATATATTTACCAAGAAAATTAAAAATAACTGAGCATTAATTTTCCAGAATCAATGTTCATTGATATTCCCGTTTTAGTAGTGTCTGCTCTGCGTGCAATTTGAGACATAAAAAGGGTAGTGTTAGAATGGTTAACTTCTGTGTTTCAGTGTCCACATGGCCAATTCTGTTGGACCAAACCTCAAATGCAAATAGTGAGGTGAAACCGCTTGTCAGCGATGGGACAAGACTGTAACTACCAATTGGATATCACGAAATTGGGGAGAAAAACAGGGTAAAAAACAACAACAAATAAATAGAAATTGTGGCTGGGGGAGGGGTTTGGTGTGTGTGTAAACAGAGAGGAAGAGGTGAAGCGAAAGGTTCCACTCTCGCCCAAATCTGTCCAAAATAAGCCCAATGCGTTTCTATGGGCTTATTTTGAACCTAAACTTGTCGCCTTCCCGCCTTTTGGTCAACGACTCCCATTGTTAGGGTGGAGACAAGAGCATCTCATCATTATATACAGATATCTGGTGTAAATGGGAAGGTGCACAGCACAGAAGGAACGAAGTAGACCAAAAAGACAACATGAGAACAAGCAGACTTAAACGCTCATAAAAAACCCCAAAACAAAAAACGTAACGCTTGCGATACAGGCATTTGAAATGTCGCCCCCAAAAAATACATTTAAATTAATCGAATTATTTTGCTATATAGCCCAGCCCTAATGTGAATGGTTTTCACATGATCTTACAATTCCACATGTGAAAATGTGATTTTCAAATATGAAGGTTTTTAACATGTGAAACCGCAAATTTCACATGTGCAACTTCAGGTGAGGTGAAAACATGTTATTCTTCTCACTTGAATAGGTGGTGTTAACATGTGAACTCTAAATGTAACGTGCGAAAATATGGTTTCACGTCACGTTTAAGCTCAACATGTGAAAACATCTATTTCACATGTGAAAATGGGATTTCACATGTGAAACTGCGTTTAGGGCTAATTCATGTATTTGGTTGAATGGGAGATATGAAGAAAGAACTAGATGTATTCGTAGATCTTAAGCCCTATAAAAGCTGAACTTACATTGTAATTACATGTACATTACATTTTAGTCATTTAGCAGACGCTCTTATCCAGAGCGACTTACAGTAGTCAGTTCATACATTTTCATACTTTTTTTGTAGTACTGTTCTCCCCTCTGTCTGTGTTCAGGTCACACTATTTTAACGAGCAAATCACATTCAATCAGGAAGCTGATACACCTGCTCGGACATTGTTCCTTTATTACTTTACTTTCAGTGCCTTGAAAATGATCAGTGCCTAAGCCTATGGCATGACATGTTCCTAATAAAAACAATGAATACAAGCATTTTACAGAGTACATTCCCACTGGGCACAGACATACATTCAACGTCTATTCCACGTTGTTTCAATTTAATTTAATCTCCTCTCCTCCTAATTGAAGCATTTTCATATTGCTCAGGATACACAACCTACACACAACCCTACCCTACACACAACACACAACCCAGTGCCCAAAGATACACACCACACAACCCAAACTACAACAATACACTACACATCTACACACTCTTATGCTAAGTGTGTTTTTTATGTAACCTACTGTACCACACGGCCTACGTTTGGATAGGCTGATTCATCCGCCTCATTTACATATTACCCAGCTGACCTTGCATGGTCTTTTGTCTTCCTACGCATCCTAAATACAGAGAACTGAGCACTGCAGCCACATGCACACATGCACGCGCACACACACGCAAGCAAGGAACAGGCGCACATATATATATATGTGTGTGTTAGAGTGTGTGTTAGAGTGTGTGTAGTGTGTGTGTGTATTCTGTGTGCGTTGTCATTGCATGGCCGACCTTGCAGAGCCCCGTCAGAGGCTAACAGTGTGTGAGGAATACTCTGAGTAATCCCAGATTGTGTAGGTGAGGATAAGTGAAGTTCTGGAAAGTGTTTTTCCTTTCAGCTCAGAGTGGTGGGAAATGAGACTGATAAGCCTCTTTGGTGATGCGTTCGCTCTCTTTATCACTCTCTCTTTCTCTCGCTCTCTCTCTCTGACACACAAAACACACACATATTTTGTTTCTTCTCTTGCATGTGCTTGATTCTCTCTCTCTCTCTCTCTCTCTCTCTCTCTCTCTCTCTCTCCCACCCTCCTTTGCCTTTCTATTTTCTTCCATCTCATTCTCACATTCTCACACTTCCCTCCTTTACTGTCTCACTCCCCTCTACTCTCACACTCCCATATTTTACTCTCTCTCTCTCTCTCTCTCTCTCTCTCTCTCTCTCTCTCTCTCCCTTCCTTTTTTTTTTGTAAACCCACTCTTGTCAATCCTTTCCATTATAGAGGTTGAGAGTGGGAGATTAGTGTTGTATTAGTGTGTGTGTTGTAGCTTTCTTTGTAACAGGAAAGATGGGGTAGGAGACAACAACCAGGAATATCACCTTTATCTGTGGGGTGGGATGGAGTCAGAAAGGGAGAGAGTGTGTGTGTGTGTGTGAGAGAGAGAGAGAGAGAGAGAGAGAGAGAGAGAGAGAGAGAGAGAGAGAGAGAGAGAGAGAGAGAGAGAGAGAGAGAGAGAGAGAGAGAGAGAGAGGCTGTCAGCAAACAGACAGCCTGGTTGCTTGGAGACCAGGAGGTCGCCCCAGCACAGGAAATCACCTAAACCAGGTGTGACACCTGCCGCAGAGAGGAGGTGATGCTCTGGAAAAGAACCCTGGAGCTGACTGCTGCTCTGGCCTCAACACAGCCTAGCAACCCACTCCTGTCCTGGCATGTAACGCTACACATCCCTAGAGAGAGATACAGAGAGAGAAAGAGAGAATGAGAGAGGGGGGAGTGTGGGAAAGAGGTACTGTAGATGGGAAGAAGGGGGAAACCTTGGACGCTCTCCTCACGATCTACATCATGTGATGGCTACATTGTTTTACTGTTCATCTCCCTTTATCTATTAAAGCAGCTAGTTTCTCTCATCGTTACCTGTGGAAAGACGAGAGAAAAGGAGGGGAGGAAAAGGAAAGGGAGGGGGAGGAGTGTGTATGTGTGTGCTTGTGTGCATGTGCACGCGTGATTGTGCATACTTGTGTGTGAGTGTGTGTATGTGTGTATCCCGACTTTAAGCAAATATCAGTCCTCAATATCAATATTTCTAACTTCAGCATCTGTGGGAGTGTGTGTGTTTGTTGAAGCAGACTAGCTGTTGAGAGACATCCATCTGTAGTGCCAGTCCAGTGCAGCGGAGTGGCACGGCGGTGACAAACGCGCTGTCATTCCATCTCTCCATTACACACACATACTAAATCAAACGCATGCACGCACACATGAACGCACCCACACACGCACACACACACACACACACACACACACACACACACACACACACACACACACACACACACACACACACACACACACATACACATTAATACACACACACACACTTCAGCATTTCCCCTCCAGCAGTCCCATCAGGTTGACAACACTCAAAGAGAAGCAGTAACTCATTTCACCGTTAACACACACTTTACATCTTTACATACACTACCAGTCAAAAGTTTGGACACACCTACTCATTCAAGGGTTTTTCTTTATTTCTACTATTTATGTTTTATATTTGAGATTCTTCAAATAGCCACCCTTTGCCATGATGACAGCTTTGCATACTCTTGTTCTCTCAACCAGCTTCATAAGGTAGTCACCTGGAATGCATTTCAATTAACAGGTGGCCTTCTTAAGAGTTAATTTGTGGAATGTATGTCCTTCCTAATGCGTTTGAGCCAAACAGTTGTGTTGTGACAAGGTAGGGGGGTATACAGAAGATAGCCCTATTTGGTAAAAGACCAAGTCCATATTATGGCAAGAACAGCTCAATAAGCAAAGAGAAACGACAGTCCATCATTACTTTAAGAACTTTGAAAGTTTCTTCAAGTGCAGTCACAAAAACCATCAAGCGCTATGATGAAACTGGCTCTCATGAGGACCGCCACAAGAATGGAAGACCAAGAGTTACCTCTGTTGCAGAGGATAAGTTCATTACAGTTACCAGCCTCAGAAATTGCAGCCCAAATAAATGCTTAACAGAGTTCAAGTCACAGACACATCTCAACATCAACTGTTCGGAGGAGACTGTGTGAATCAGGCCTTTACTACTAAAGGACACCAATAATAAGAAGAGACCTGCTTGGGCCAAGAAACACGAGCAATGGACATTAGACAGGTGGAAATGTGTCCTTTGGTCTGGAGTCCAAATTTGAGATTTTTGGTTCCAACTTCCGTGTCTTTGTGAGACGCAGTGTGGGTGAACGGATGATCTCTGCATGTGTAGTTCCCACCGTAAAGCATGGAGGAGGATGTGTTATGGTGTGGGGTGCTTTGCTGGTGACACTGTCTGTGATTTTTTTGAATTCAAGGCACACTTAACCAGCATGGCTACCACAGCATTCTGCAGCGATACGCCATCCCATCTGGTTTGGACTTAGTGGGACTATCATTTGTTTTTCAACAGGACAATGACCCAACACACCTCCAGGCTGTGTAAGGGCTATTTGACCAAGAAGGAGAGTGATGGAGTGCTGCATCAGATGACCTGGCCTCCACAATCAACCGACCTCAACCCAATTGAGATGGTTTGGGATGAGTCGGACGGCAGAGTGAAGGAAAAGCAGCCAACATGTGCTCAGCATATGTGGGAACTCCTTCAAGACTGTTGGAAAAGCATTCCAGGTGAAGCTGGTTGAGAGAATGCCAAGAGTGTGCAAAGCTGTCATCAAGGTGAAGGGTGGCTATTTGAATAATCTAAAATCTAAAATATATTTGTTTAACACTTTTTTGTTTACTACGTGATTCCATATGTGTTATTTCATGGTTTTGATGTCTTCACTTATATTCTACAATGTAGAAAATAGTAAAAATAAAGAAAAACCCTTGAATGAGTAGGTGTGTCCAAACTTTTGACTGGTACTTTATATTTAATCTATTTGTTGTTGTTTTCATTGAATCAGCCAAGATAGTAGCCATTTAGATAGTAATCTGTTTTTTATAGACCAGCTAAGAAAGTTATTAGTGACAAATAACCAAGACATATAGCCGTTCTTCAAGGGCTTCCAATGTAAAGTTGATTACAAATGTTGACTATATTTCGGAACAAGAAATACCCCTGATATTACTAGAATACATTATCATGTTCATTCTTGGACATCTATTTCCTACTGGAAGTTGATGCACCGCCCAACATGTAATATTGAGAACATAAGTTCATCTATGTATTTTTTGTGACCAGCATTGTTGAAGTAGTTGATAGTTATGAGTCATTGTGTCAATAGAATCCCTCAGTGAACAGCTAGTCTCTCTCTGGATCTCAGTCCTCCAGCTACAGTATATACCAGTGTGGGTGATGTGTAGGTGCCTTATCACCCCCGGTTTCCGTTTATCTTTCTCTTACTCTCTCTCTCTCTTTTCCTCCCTGCCCCTCCTCTCCTCTCCATATCCAGCCCTCTGTGTCAAGGTGCGATGTGTATGCGGCGAGTGAAGTCAAGCGCAGGACACAGAGATACTAGCAGACTTACTTTACTGAATGTAAAGCACAAAACAAAACCTCAGAACCCTGGATGGAAAAACACCATACACGTAATATGGAAAATACAGCAATGCCGAATACCGACTAGACACAAAACAATAACACACAAATACCGAACGTGAGACAAGGGTAATTATAGGCTATACAATCAAACATAATAGACAACAGGTGTAACTACTCAAGACAAAACAAGACAAACAACGAAACATCGATCGGCAGTAGCTAGTACTCCGGGGACGAAGAAGCCTGCCCGAGTTTGGAGGAGGAGCTGCCTCGGCAGAATCCGTCACAGTACCCCCCCCCCTTGACGCGCGGCTCCAGCCGTGTGCCGACCCCGGCCTCGGGGACGGCCAGGAGGACGCGGAGCAGGGCGAGTCGGATGACTCCGGTGGAACTCCGTCAAGAGGGAGGGATCTAAGATGTTCCTCCTAGGGACCCAGCACCGTTCCTCCGTACCGTACCCCTCCCACTCCACGAGATACTGCAGACCCCCCATTCGACGTCTCGAATCCACGATGGACCGGACTGAGTACGCCGGAGCCCCCTCGATGTCCAGTGGGGGCGGAGGAGCCTCTCGTATCTCATTCTCCTGGAGTGGACCAGCTACCACCGGCCTGAGGAGAGACACATGGAACGAGGGGTTAATGCGGTAATTTATGGGCAGTTGTAACCTATAACATACCTCGTTCAATCTCCTCAGGACATTAAATGGCCCCACAAACCGCCGACCCAGCTTCCGGCAGGGCAGGCGAAGGGGCAGGTTTCGAGTCGAGAGCCAGACTCGATCTCCAGGTGCATAAACTGGACCCTCACTGCGGTGGCGATCGGCGCTCGCCTTATGCCTACTGATAGCCCGCTGCAGATGGACATGCGCAGCGTTCCATGTCTCCTCCGAGCGCCGAAACCACTCATCCACCGCAGGAGCCTCGATCTGGCTCTGATGCCAGGGTGCCAGGACCAGCTGATACCCCAACACACACTGAAAAGGAGTAAGATTAGTGGAGGAGTGGCGAAGTGAGTTTTGGGCAATCTCTGCCCAGGGGATACACCCCGACCACTCCTCCTGCCGGTCCTGGCAATAGAACCTCAGAAACCTACCCACATCCTGGTTTACTCTCTCCACCTGCCCATTACTCTCAGGGTGAATGTGACACTCTGGCTCTAGGACTTTTGTATGTGAGCTAGAGTGTATGTTGTTTTGTTGGGGATTTGGGTGTTTTTCTATGTTGGTAGTTCTGTCGGGTGTATTTCTATGTTTGCAGGTCTGTGGGTTGTTTTTCTAGGTGTTGTATGTTGTAGTCAATGACTCCCAATCGGGAGGTAACGAGTGTCAGCTGTCGGCTCGTTATCTCTGATTGGGAGCCATATTTAAACTGTCAGTTTTCACCTTTGTTTTGTGGGTTATTGTTCCAAGTTCAGTTGTGTCACTGAGGACTTCATTATCGTCATTTGTTGTTTTTTCGTGGTTGCTTTAATAATAAAGTCATCATGTTCACTCCACGCGCTGCGTATTGGTCCGCTCCTTCCGACGATCGTGACAGAATAACCCACCATAAAGGAACCAAGCAGCGCGGTCCAGGAACAAAGGGTCTGGACATGGAAGGAACTGGTGGAAGGTAAAGGGTCCTGGACTTGGGAGGAGATCCTAGATGGTATGGATCGCCGACCATGGAAGCGAGACGGTGGAGAGGCGACGGCGAGGAGGAGCAACGGCATCAGCAGGGCCATCATCGTCGGAAGGACGAGAGGCAACCCCAAGAAATTTTTGGGGGGCACATGGCTTGGGCGACGGAGCAGCAGGAGGCTGCCACAAGGCAGAGTCAGAGGGCTGCCAGGTTAAGGGGGGCTGACGGAGGCAGAGAAGGGACGGATTCAGTGGGCTACCAGGTCAAGGGGGCAACTGGGTAAAGCAGGGAAGGAAAGTGTTGAGGCACGGCGTGAGGTACTGGGGGTGTGTAACCAGTTCGGTCCGGCCCGTTCCTAGTCCCGTGGTGCAGCCAGTAGTGTGTGTTCCCCGTACGGTACGGCCTGTTCCGGTCCCTCGCACTAAGTGTACGGTGCGCGTCGCCAGCCCAGCCCGGCCTGTTCCTACTCCTCGCACCAGGGATACGGTGCGCTTCGCCAACCCGGCCCGGCCTGTTCCGGCCACTCGCACCAGGGATACGGTGCGCGTCGCCAGCCCAGCCCTGCCTGTTCCTACTCCTCGCACCAGGGATACGGTGCGCCTCGCCAACCCGGCCCGGCCTGTTCCGGCCACTCGCACCAGGGATACGGTGCGCGTCGCCAGCCCAGCCCGGCCTGTTCCTACTCCACGCACCAGGGATAGGGTGCTTCGCCAGTCCGGCCCGGCCTGTTCCCGGCCACTCGCACCAGGGATACGGTGCGCGCCGCCAGCCCCGCCCGGCCTGTTCCTGCTCTCCGCACTAGGCGTGAGGTGAGTCCCCAGGGTCCAGCATGCCCTGTTTCCGGCTCCCGCACTAGGCGTTATGGGGAGTCCCCAGGGTCCAGCATGCCCTGTTCCGGCTCCCCGCACTAGGCGTTATGGGAGTCCCCAGGGTCCAGCATGCCCTGTTCCGTCCCTCGCACTAGGCTCTGTGCGTTCCCAGGGTCCAGCAAGCCCTGTTGCTTCTCTCCGCAAACCCTGAGATGCGTGTCCTCAGCCGGTACCTCCTGTTCGGGCACCACGCACCAGGCCTACGATGACGCCTCAGCGGCCAGAGTCTGCCGTCTGCCCAAGGGCCTGAACTGTCCGTCTGCCCAACGCGTCTCTGAACTGTCCATCTGCCCAACGCCGTCTGAACTGCCGTCTGCCAGAAAGGACAGTGACTTCTGCCAGACAGGATCAGCCAGAGCCTTCTGCCAGACAGGATCAGCCAGAGCCTTCTGCCAGACAGGATAGCCAGAGCCTTCTGCCAGACAGGATCAGCCAGAGCCTTCGCCAGACAGGATCAGCCAGAGCCTTCTGCCAGACAGGATCAGCCAGAGCCTTCCGCCAGCCAGGATCCGCCAGACGTCCACCAGCCAGGATCCGCCTGAGCCAGCCAGCCAGGATCTGCCCCTCAGTCCGGTGCTGCCCTTTAGTCAGGTGCTGCCCCTTAGCCGGGTGCTGCCCCTGTCGGTGCTGCCCCCTAGTCGGTGCTGCCACTTAGTCCGGTGCTGCCCCGTCAGGTGTGTCCCTTAGTCCGGTACTGCCTACTAAGCAGTTTGTGACTGTGGTGGGGTGGGGATCACGACCGGGGCCAGAGCCACCACCGTGGACAGACGCCCACCCAGACCCTCCCCTAGGCGTATGCTGGTGCGCCCGGAGTGCGCACCTTTAGGGGAGTACTGTGACACTCTGGCTCTAGGACTTTTGTATGTGAGCTAGAGTGTATGTTGTTTTGTTGGGGATTTGGGTGTTTTTCTATGTTGGTAGTTCTGTCGGGTGTATTTCTATGTTTGCAGGTCTGTGGGTTGTTTTTCTAGGTGTTGTATGTTGTAGTCAATGACTCCCAATCGGAGGTAACGAGTGTCAGCTGTCGGCTCGTTATCTCTGATTGGGAGCCATATTTAAACTGTCAGTTTTCACCTTTGTTTTGTGGGTTATTGTTCCAAGTTCAGTTGTGTCACTGAGGACTTCATTATCGTCATTTGTTGTTTTTTCGTGGTTGCTTTAATAATAAAGTCATCATGTTCACTCCACGCGCTGCGTATTGGTCCGCTCCTTCCGACGATCGTGACAGTGAAAACCCGATGTAAGGCTAATCGAGACCCCCAAACGTTCCATAAACGCCCTCCAGACTCTAGAGGTGAACTGGGGACCCCGATCAGACACTATATCCTCAGGCACCCCGTAGTGCCGGAAGACGTGTGTAAACAGGGCCTCAGCAGTTTGTAGGGCAGTAGGGAGACCTGGCATTGGAATGAGATGGCAGGCCTTAGAAAACCGATCAACAACGACCAAAATCGTGGTATTCCCCTGGGAGGGGGGAAGGTCCGTGACAAAGTCCACCGATAGGTGAGACCACGGCTGTTGTGGAACGGGTATTGGTTGTAACTTCCCCCTGGGCAGGTGTCTAGGTGCCTTACACTGGGCGCACACCGAGCAGGATGAGACATAAACCCTCACGTCCTTGGCTAAGGTTGGCCACCAGTACTTCTCACTAAGGCAGTGCACTGTCCGGCCAATACCAGGATGACCAGAGGAGGGTGACGTGTGAGCCCAATATATCAGTAGATCACGGATCTCGAGCGGAACGTACTTCCGCCCCTCTGGACACCCAGGAGGAGTAGGGTCTGTACGTAACGCCCGCTCGATCTCCGCATCGACCTCCCACACCACCGGTGCCACCAGACAAGACTCCGGAAGTATGGGAGTGGGCTCAATGGACCTCTCCTCTGTGTCATATCGCCGGGACAGGGCGTCTGCCTTCACGTTCTGTGACCCTGGTATATACTTGAGCTTAAATACAAACCGGGCCAGAAACATGGCCCACCTAGCCTGACGAGGGTTCAGTCTCCTCGCTGCCCGGATGTACTCCAGGTTACGATGGTCAGTCAGAATGAGGAAAGGGTGTTTAGCCCCCTCAAGCCAATGCCTCCACACCTTTAGGGCTTGAACCACCGCTAGCAGCTCCCTGTCCCCCACGTCATAATTACGTTCTGCCGGACTGAGCTTCTTAGAATAAAAGGCACAGGGACGGAGTTTAGGAGGCGTGCCCGAGCATTGAGACAGTACAGCACCAATCCCCGCCTCTGACGCGTCCACCTCCACTTGGAACGCCAAAGAGGGGTCCGGATGTGCCAGCACCGGAACTGAGGTGAACAGGTCCTTCAGACGTCTAAACGCCCTGTCCGCCTCAGCCGACCACTGCAAACGCACCAGGCCCCCCTTTAGCAGGGAGGTGATGGGAGCTGCTACCTGTCCAAAACCCCGGATAAACCTCCGGTAGTAATTGGCAAAACCCCAAAACCGCTGCACCTCCATAACCGTGGTGAGGGTCTGCCAATTACGCACGGCTGAAACGCGGTCAATCTCCATCTCCACCCCTGACGCGGACAACCGATATCCCAGGAAGGAGATGGACTCCTGGAAAAATAGGCATTTCTTCGCCTTCACATACAAGTCATGCTCCAACAGCCTACCCAACACCCGACGCACCAGGGACACATGCTCGGCTTGTGTAGCGGAGTATATTAGAATGTCATCAATATACACCACTACACCCTGTCCATGCAAATCCCGGAAAATCTCGTCCACAAATGATTGGAAGACTGAAGGAGCTTTCATTAACCCGTAGGGCATGACGAGATACTCATAGTGACCCGAGGTGGTACTAAATGCTGTTTTCCATTAATCTCCCTCCCTAATGCGCACCAGGTTGTAAGTGCTCCTGAGATCCAATTTTGTGAAGAATCGCGCCCCATGTAATGACTCCGTCATACTCGCAATCAGAGGGAGAGGATAACTGTATTTAATGGTAATCTGATTGAGACCACGGTAATCAATACACGGGCGCAAACCTCCATCCTTCTTCTTCACAAAAAAGAAACTCGAGGACGCAGGAGAAGTGGAGGGCCGTATGTATCCCTGTCCCAGAGATTCGGTGACGTATGTCTCCATAGCCGCCGTCTCCTCTTGAGACAGAGGATACACATGACTACGCGGAAGTGCAGCGCCTGCCTGGAGGTCTATTGCACAATCCCCCTGTCTATGAGGTGGTAATTGAGTCGCCCTCTTCTTACTGAAGACGAGTGCCAAATCTGTATACTCAGGGGGAATGTGCAGTGCGGGCATTTGGTTCGGACTTTCCACCGTTGTCGCCCCTACGGAAACACCTATACACCGCCCGACACACTGATCAGACCATTCCCTGAGAGCCCTCTGTTGCCATGAAATGTTGGGGTCATGAGATATTAACCAAGGAAGCCCCAACACCACGGGAAACGCAGGAGAGTCGTTCAAATACAACTGTATAATCTCCTCATGACCCCCCTGCGTCTTCATCTTAAGTGGCGCTGTGACCTCCCTAATCAATCCCGACCCCAAAGGGCGGCTGTCTAGGGCATGGATAGGGAAGGGCACATCAACTGGTATGAGGGGAATCCCTAACTTATAACAGAAACTGCGATCAATAAAATTCCCAGCTGCGCCTGAATCGACTAGCGCCTTATGCTGGGAGTGAGAAGAAACCTCGGGAAAAACAACTTGGATACACATGTGGACAACAGAGAGCTCTGGGTGAGTTGGGCGCTTACTCACCTGGAATGACTCATCAGTGCGTGACCTGCTGCCTCGATCCCTAGGAGACCCTCCCCAGCCGCTTTCCCCTCTGGGGATGATCGAAAACCGCCCTGAAGCGGCGGGAGAACTCTGCATAACTGACTGTAGCGGCGTCTATTCTCCTCCATTCGGCATTGGCCCACTCCAGTGCCTTGCCGGACAGACAGGAGATGAGGGCGGAAACGCTCTCGTATCCCGAGGGCGCCGGGTAAATGGTTGCCAGGTAGAGTTCTACTTGGAGCAGGAAACCCTGACACCCGGCCGCGGTGCCATCATAAGCCCTCGGGAGCGAGAGCCGAATCCCACTGGACTCCGGAGATGGAACGATGGGTATGGCCGAGGGTGGTGGTATTGTTGGAGGAGGTGTGGGCAAACCTCCTCTCTCCCATTGGCTCAAAGTGTCCATAACATCCTGCATGGCGGTGCCCAGTCTATGGATCATGGCGTCTTGGCTGCTTACGCGCTCCTCCAATGATCCCGTTGGTACCGCTGATCCTGCTGACTCCATGGTGAGGTGTGTTATTCTGTCAAGGTGCGATGTGTATGCGGCGAGTGAAGTCAAGCGCAGGACACAGAGATACTAGCAGACTTACTTTACTGAATGTAAAGCACAAAACAAAACCTCCGAACCCTGGAGGGAAAAACACCATACACGTAATATGGAAAATACAGCAATGCCGAATACCGACTAGACACAAAACAATAACACACAAATACCAAACGTGAGACAAGGGTAATTATAGGCTATACAATCAAACATAATAGACAACAGGTGTAACTACTCAAGACAAAACAAGACAAACAACGAAACATAGATCGGCAGTAGCTAGTACTCCCGGGACGACGAACGCCAAAGCCTGCCCGAGCAAGGAGGAGGAGCAGCCTCGGCAGAATCCGTGACACTCTGACACCGCACCAGACCTCTCTCTACCTCCCCTCCCTCTTCTCTTCTCTTCTCTTCTCTTCTCTTCTCTTCTCTTCTCTTCTCTTCTCTTCTCTTCTCTTCTCTTCTCTTCTCTTCTCTTCTCTTCTCTTCTCTTCTCTTCTCTTCTCTTCTCTTCTCTTCTCTTCTCTTCTCTTCTCCTTTCTGTGTTTGGCCCCCTCTCTCTGACACTGGACCAGACCCCACCCCCCTTCCTCCAAACTCTCTCCTCCCTGCCCTCCTCTCCTCATTGTGTCTGGCTCCCTCTCTGACACCACACCAGGCCACCAGATGACCCTACCCAGATGGCTCTTTTACACACAGATGTGGAATCAGGTGGTGCCCTGTTCAAATCTGCATATTTAGTGTCACATTATACGCTATATTAACGCAATGTGTTTGTGACTCAAGGTAACACCTAAGTCAACAGAATCGAGGGAAGAGGAAAAAATAAAACAACTTTCCTACTTAGCTGCAACATCTACACTGCTGACTTTTCAAGGGTATGGCTGGGCATAAGCGTACAACAGGAACTCTTGCTGGAGGAGAGTCTTTGTGGATTTTGAATCTAGACAGGCGAGGTGTAATCCACTCAGACTGTGTAATTTATAATTAGCTGGGTGGATGTTGAGCTCTGTGAGGAGTGAGCATATCAACACATGAGAGACGATGCACATAGTTCAAGATTTTGGCAATCAGGTAGTTGAAGGTAGTTTCGTGAGCCTTTGCAATGACTGCATGTCTGCTGTACTCACTTAAACACTTCAGTCCCCTTCAGTAACAGCCTCAACAATGGGCTGTATGAATCGTGACAGAGCAGCCATGCCTTGTAGCTATCTTTGGATCGTTATGTAAATATGAGCATACTCCAGGCCTCTTCCGTCAGGGTCATGTTAAGGAGGTATTGTGCACTATAACGGTCTCTAAGGTAAGACAAATTGATGTTCATACTTTCTAAGTAAGATGTCTACTTCCTGAATGGTGTGCAGATTGTTTGGCACTCACTCAACAAAAGGTCATACGTCAAACTCCTGGATTTGTTAGAATATAAACTGAGTAAAAAACTACAGCGGTCTTTGTCAGACCATGAGACATCCAAAAAATCGGTCTTCTCATTTTTAGGGCCCTTCCCTCCCTCTCTCTACCATTTTTCTGTCTCCACCTCTCCTCCTCTTCTCCCTCTCTGGCATTGGCACATTTGTCTCCAGTCTGGCAAGAGCAGGTGTTGTACCTGTGTGTGTGTGTGTGTGTGTGTGTGTGTGTGTGTGTGTCTGTGCATCATATGTGTGTGTGTGCTCCAAACCCTCATTCAGAACTGAGCAGTGCACTGACTTTAACAGGGATATAAATCTGAGCAGCACTTTTACAGGCCTCAATCTCACTATGCCCCTGAGACACTTAACCCCAGCGGGACAGACCAGCAAGGCAGCCTCCAAACTGCAGACCTGTTAGCCTGCAGACATGCCACAACAGGAAATACACCACATCAATAATCACATTTTAATCACTGTCCCATCGTGGAGCAGCAGGATGGCAGAGCACGCAGACATTAGTGAGCACATTACCTCTGCAGAGGGGAGAGAGGTGAGGAAGGAGGGACATAATTGAAAGGATAACAGTTATTGTCATATTTATAGACTGCCGGGACATTGAGTCAGTGGGATACTAACACACTTGGCGCTCTGTAGTCATTTGGACAACATTAAAACTGGAGTTGTTTGGATGATATTAACACTGTATTTATACTCTGTAGTCACATGCACGCACGCACGCACACACACACACACACACACACACACACTCATACATGTACATGCTTGCATGCATGTGCACACACACACGTGCACACACACACACACCGACCGAGCAGCAGAGGGAGAAGTCGATTAGTAGAGTAGGGATTGCGTGAAAATCCTATTTTCATGCAGACAACCTGTTGATTGGTTGAGGGTTCCAAAGAGACTGTCTGATAATCTCACACAGCCCAGAATCTCAATCTACAACCACATCAGACTAGGATAGGTATAAACAACATTGTAGTAGATCAATCTTACCTTCTAATAGGCTATGTTGATTTATTTTGCCATATTGTAATACCTATCCAATTATTTCAGATCTACAAGTGCCTTTTGGGTTTGGGGCAAGCAGTTGGTTCTGGACGGGGTCATTCTAAAACAGAGATTAGGGCATCCAGGGAGGCTGTAGAGTAATCTCTGGGTGATAAACACTCTGTGGCCAGTTTATTAGCGTTCAAGATAATTGTTCACTCCTATAGACAGTGAGTCACGTGGCAGTGGCTTGCTACAATGGCTTGCGAAAGTATTCAACCCCCTTGGCATTTTTCCTATTTTGTTGCATTACAACCTGGAATTAAAATGGATTTTTTGGGGCTTTGTATCATTTGATTTACACAACATGCCTACCACTTTGAAGATGCAAAATATTTTTTTTTGTGAAACAAACAAGAAATAAGACAAAAAAACAGAAAACTTGAGCGTGCATAACTATTCACCCCCCCAAAGTCAATACTTTGTAGAGCCACCTTTTGCAGCAATTACAGCTGCAAGTCTCTTCGGATATGTCTCTATAAGCTTGGCACATCTAGCCACTGGGATTTTTGCCCATTCTTCAAGGCAAAACTGCTCCAGCTCCTTCAAGTTGGATGGGTTCTGCTGGTGTACAGCAATCTTTAAGTCATACCACAGATTCTCAATTGGATTGAGGTCTGGGCTTTGACTAGGCCATTCCAAGAAATGTAAATTTATCCCCTTAAACCACTTGTGTGTTGCTTTAGCAGTATGCTTAGGGTCATTGTCCTGCTGGAAGGTGAACCTCCGTCCCAGTCTCAAATCTCTGGAAGACTGAAACAGGTTTCCCTCAAGAATTTCCCTGTATTTAGTGCCATCCATCATTCCTTCAATTCTGACCAGTTTCCCAGTCCCTGCCGATGAAAAACATCCCCACAGCATGATGCTGCCACCACCATGCTTCACTGTGGGGATGGTGTTCTCGGGGTGATGAGAGGTGTTGGGTTTGCGCCAGACATAGCGTTTTCCTTGATGGCCAAAAAGCTCAATTTTTGTCTCATCTGACCAGAGTACCTTCTTCCATATGTTTGGGGAGTCTCCCACATGCCTTTTGGCGAATGCCAAATGTGTTTGCTTATTTTTTTATTTAAGCAATGGCTTTTTTCTGGCCACTCTTCCGTAAAGCCCAGCTCTGTGGAGTGTATGGCTTAAAGTGGTCCTATGGGCAGATACTCCAATCTCCGCTGTGGAGCTTTGCAGCTCCTTCAGGGTTATCTTTGGTTTCTTTGTTGCCTCTCTGATTAATGCCCTCCTTGCCTGGTCCATGAGTTTTGGTGGGCGGCCCTCTCTTGGCAGGTTTGTCGTGGTGCCATATTCTTTCAATTTTTTTATAATGGATTTAATGGTGCTCCGTGGGATGTTCAAAGTTTCTGATATTTTTTTATAACCCAACCCAGATCTGTACTTCTCCACAACTTTGTCCCTGACCTGTTTGGAGAGCTCCTTGGTCTTCATGGTGCCGCTTACTTTGGTGGTGCCCCTTGCTTAGTGGTGTTGCAGACTCTGGGGCCTTTCAGAACAGGTGTATATATACTAAGATCATGTGACAGATCATGTGACACTTAGATTGCACAAAGGTGGACTTTATTTAACTAATTATGTGACTTCTGAAGGTAATTGTTTGCACCAGATCTTATTTAGGGGCTTCATAGCAAAGGGGGAGAATACATATGCACGCGCCACTTTTCCGTTATTTATTTTTTAGAATTATTTGAAACAAGTTATTTTTTGCATTTCAGTTCACCAATTTGGACGATTTCGTGTATGTCCATTACATGAAATCCAAATAAAAATCCATTTAAATTACAGGTTGTAATGCAACAAAATAGGAATAACACCAAGGGGGATGAATATTTTTGCAAGGCAGGCAGACAGGCATTGAGGCATTCAGTTTATGTTCGATTGAACTTTATAATGGGCAAAACGAGTGACCTAAGTGACTTTCCAGTATCTCAGAAACGGCCGGCCTCCTGGGCTTTTCACGCACGACGGAGTCTAGGGTTTACCGAGAATGGTGCGACAAACAAAAAACATCCAGTCAGTGGCAGTCGTTTGGGCGAAAACAGCTCGGATCCATCCTGCCTGGTGTCAACGGTACAGGCTGATGGTGTGGGGAATGTTTTCCTGGCACACGTTAGGTCCCTTGATCCCAATTGCGCAACGTTTACATGGCCTGAAGAATTCAGACTGTTTTGGAGTCAAAGGAGGTCTGACCCGGTACTAGATGGGTGTACCTAATAAACTGGCCGCTGAGTGTATACCAGACCAAATAGTCTTGGTCAGTCATGTTAGTCATTTGGCACAGAGATATTAGAATTATCACTAATGGGTCTTCTGAATATTTTACCCAGAGACAAAAGATGGGGGAAGGAGGGTGATGTATGGATTGAGCGGGGGAGTGAGTGCAGGGTAAAAGAGAGAGCGGGTTAGGGAAAGAGAGAGTGACAGAGATTCAGGGAAAACACTGGCATCAGTCCAGGGGTGGGCATTAGTTTGTTTTCATGGCATTAAATGCGATATGTTAGTAGGCTTTAATGCTGCGGAAAAAACTAAATGGTGAACATATTGTGATAGAATTAAGTCAAGCTGTGTTCCTGTTTTTGTTTTTCAGGAAAAATGAACCCCATGGTATTAACATGCTGCAAAAATACATACACGTAGGCACAAACACACATACAATCATATCAAATCACATACACGTGTTTAGCAGATGTTATTGCGGATGTAGCGAAATTCTTGTGCTTCTAGCTCTGACAGTGCAGTAATATCTAACAATTTCACAACATATACCCAATACACACAAATCTAAGTAAGGAATGAATGAAGAATATATACATATATGGACGAGCGATGTCAGAGCAGCATGGAATAAGATACAGTAGAATATTATAGAATGCAGTATATACATATGAGATGAGCAATGCAAGATATGTAAACATTATTAAAGTGGCTAGTGTTCCATTTCTTAAAGTGGCCAGTGATTTCTAGTCTAGGTCTATAGGCAGCAGCCTCTAATGTTCTAGTGATGGCTGTTTAACAGTCTGATGGCCTTGAGATACAAGCTGTTTTTCAGTCTCTCGGTCCCAGCTTTGATGCACCTGTAATGACCTCGCCTTCTGGATGATAGCGGGGTGAACAGGCAGTGGCTCGGGTGGTTGATGTCCTTGATGTTCTTTTTGCCCTTCCTGTGACATCGGGTGTTGTAGCTGTCCTGGAGGGTGGGTTGTTTGCCCCCGGTAATGTGTTGGGCATACTGCACAACCTCTGGAGAGCCTTGCGGTTGCGGGCAGTGCAGTTGCCATACCAGGCGGTGATACAGCCCGACAGGATGCTCTCAATTGTGCATCTGTAAAAGTTTGTGAGGGTTTTAGGTGACAAGCCAAATTTCTTTAGCCTCCTGAGGTTGAAGAGGCTCTGTTGAGACTTCTTCACCACACTGTCTGTGTGGGTGGTCCATTTCAGTTTGTCAGTGATGTGTACGCCAAGGAACTTAAAGCTTTCCACCTTCTCCACTGCGGTCCCATCGATGTCGATAGGGGGTGCACCCTCTGCTGTTTCCTGAAGTCCACAACCATCTCCTTTGTCAAATTAAATCAAATGTTATTTGCCACATGCGCCGAATATAACAGGTGTAGACATTACCGTGAAATGCTTACTTACAGCCCTTAACCAATGATGCATTTATTTTTAAATAAAAAAGTAAAATAAAACAACAACAACAAAAAAAGTGTTGAGAAAAAAAGAGCAGAAGTAAAATAAAATAACAGTAGGGAGGCTATGTACAGGGGGGTACCGGTGCAGAGTCAATGTGCGGGGCACCGACTAGTTGAGGTAGTTGAGGTAATATGTACATGTGGGTAGAGTTAAAGTGACTATGCATAAATAATTAACAGAGTAGCAGCAGCGTAAAAATATGGGGTGGGGGTGGGGGGGGGGGCAGTGCAAATAGTCCGGGTAGCCATGATTAGCTGTTCAGGAGTCTTATGGCTTGGGGTTAGAAGCTGTTGAGAAGCATTTTTGGACCTAGACTTGGCGCTCCGGTACCGCTTGCCGTGCGGTAGCAGAGAGAATAGTCTATGACTAGGTTGGCTGGAGTCTTTGACAATTTTGAGGGCTTTCTTCTGACACCGCCTGGTATAGAAGTCCTGGATGGCAGGAAACTTGGCCCCAGTGATGTACTGGGCCTTACGCACTACCCTCTGTAGTGCCTTGCGGTCGGAGGCCGACCAGTTAACATACCAGGTGCTGATGCAACCAGTCAGGATGCTCTCGATGGTGCAGCTGTAGAACTTTTTGAGGATCTGAGGACCCATGCCAAATGTTTTCAGTCTCATGAGGGGGAATAGGCTTTGTCGTGCCCTCTTCACGACTGTCTTGGTGTGTTTGACCATGATAGTTCGTTGGTGATGTGGACACCAAGGACTTGAAGCTCTCAACCTGTTCCGCTACAGCCCCGTCGATGAGAATGGGGGCGTGCTCAGTCCTCTTTTTTTTCCTGTAGTCCACAATCATCTCCATTGTCTTGATCACGTTGAGGGAGAGGTTGTTATCCTGGCACCACACGGCCAGGTCTCTGACCTCCTCCCTATAGGCTGTCTCATCGTTGTCGGTGATCAGGCCTACCACTGTTGTGTCGTCGGCAAACTTAATGATGGTGTTGGAGTCGTGCCTGGCCATGCAGTCATGGGTGAACAGGGAGTACAGGAGGGGACTGAGCACGCACCCCTGAGGGGCCCCTGTGTTGAGGATCAGCGTGGCAGATGTGTTTTTACCTACCCTTACCACCTGGGGGCGGCCCGTCAAGAAGTCCAGGATCCAGTTGCAGAGGGAGGCGTTTAGTCCCAGGATCCTTAGCCTAGTGATGAGCTTTTAGGGCACTATGGTGTTGAATGCTGAGCTGAAGTCAATTAATAGCATTCTCACGTAGGTGTTCCTCTTGTCCAGGTGGGAAAGGGCAGTGTGGAGCGCAATAGAGATTGCATCATCTGTGGCTCTGTTGGAGTGGTATTTAAATTGAAGTGGGTCTAGGGTTTCTGGGATAATGATGTTGATGTGAGCCATGACCAGCCTTTCAAAGCACTTCATGGCCACAGACGTGAGTGCTACGGGTCGGTAGTCATTTCGGAAGGTTATCTTAGTGTCCTTGGGCACAGGGACTATGGTGGTCTGTTTGAAAGATGTTGGTATGACAGACTCAGTCAGGGACATGTTGAAAATGTCAGTGAAGACACTTGCCAGTTGGTCAGCACATGCTCGGATTACACGTCCTGGTAATCCATCTGGCCCTGCGGCCTTGTGAATGTTGACCTTCTTAAAAGTCTTACTCACATCGGCTACGGAGAGCGTGATCACATAGTCATCCGGAACAGCTGGTGCTCTCATGCATGCTTCAGTGTTGCTTGCCTCGAAGCGAGCATAGAAGTGATTTAGCTCGTCTGGTAGGCTTGTGTCACTGGGAAGCTCGCGGCTGTGCTTCCCTTTGTAGTCTGTAATAGTTTTCAAGCCCTGCCACATCCGACGAGCGTTCCAGTCTGTGCTAGCAAAATAGTCCTGTAGCTTAGCATCTGCGTCATCTGACCACTTTTTTATCACTGGTAACCGAGTCACTGGTAATCAAGCCTACTACTGTTGAGTCGTCTGCAAACTTGATGATTGAGTTGGAGGCGTGATTGGCCCCGCAGTCATGGGTGAACAGGGAGTACAGGAGTGGGCTGAGCACGCACCCTTGTCGATCAGCGAAGTGGAGGTGTTGTTTCCTACCTTCACCACTTGGGGGCGGCCCGTCAGGAAGTCCAGGACCCAGTTGCACTGGGCGGAGTTCAGACCCAGGGCCTCGAGCTTAATGATGAGCTTGGAGTGTACTATGGAGTTGAATGCTGAGCTATAGTCAAGGAACAGCATTCTTACATTGGTATTCCTCTTGTCCAGATGGGATAGGGCAGTGTGCAGAGTGATGGCGATTGAATCGTCTGTGGATCTATTGGGGCGGTAAGCAAATTGAAGTGGGTCTAGGGTGGTAGGTAAGGTAGAGGTGATTTAATCCTTGACTAGTCTCTCAAAGCACTTCATGATGATAGTCGTTTAGTTCAGTTACCTTTGCTTTCTTGGCTACAGGAACAATGGTGGCTATTTTGAAGCATGTGGGGACAGCAGACTGGGATAGGGAGAGATTGAATATGCCCGTGAACACACCAGCCAGCTGGTCTGCGCATGCTCTGAGGATGCGGCTAGGGATGCCGTCTGGGCTGGCAGCCTTGTGAGGGTTAACATGTTGTTATGATGAGTTTCTCTGGTATCAAGTAATTCAGGATGCAAGAAGTTATTTAACACTGAGATGGAGAGTGGATACAAAATATTTAATAGATACTGGGGTCGTTTAACAAACGGCACGTGCTTTTGCTCTTGTCATCCGAACTCCTAGACAAAGGAGTTATCTCAGTTATATAGCCCCTTTACACATTTCTTCAACAACATCTGGTAACCATCAGTGGGCACTCCCCACTCTGATGGTATCACCTTGTACCCAAGTCAGTATATTCCATCCTCCTTTCACACATCCTAGACCTATGTCCTCTCAATTTCATTCCCTCCCAACTACTCCGAAGTTGGTGTTTGCCTCGCCGGTGCAACCTTAAGCCTGGATGCATGTGTCAACTGTGGTTGACCTCTGACCTTCACCGCTGTACGTGTTACCAGAAGAACCTGCATTGGACATCCATAACGTTGCTCTCCTTGAATAACCACAGGTTTTAAACTTAGTACCAGAACGTAAGCGCCTTTCTGAAAATTGTGTATCGGTTTCTCCCCTGGTGAGGGAAGGGAATCAATTACCTGTTGAGAATATTTGGAAACAAAAGAAAACAAATGTTGAACATAATTCTGTTGCAATTCCTGTAGCTGTGTTATATCCCCCACTGGATTTTCGTTCATCAAAGCACCTAGAGGAAAAGGTCTAGCCATCAAAACTTAATGAGGAGACAATCCATGCATTAGGCATTGCTCTTATTGATAAGAGTACTAAAGGTAATGCTTCCAACCAATTCATCCCTCTCGATAGATGTATTTTCATAAGCTTATCCTTAATCGTCCTATTTGTTCGTTCAACTTGAGCGGAGCTCTGCGGATTATAAGGAATATGAAAAGTCAAATTAATCCCTAACGCTGCTGATAACTGTCTCGTTATTCTGGACGTAAAAGGTGTTCCATTATCTGAATCAATACCAATAGGAATTCCGAACCTAGGAATAACATCTTCCACTAAACACTTCACTACTGTTTGCACATTTTCTTTTCTTGTTGCAAAAGCTTCTATCCATTTTGAAAATCTATCCACAATTACCAGAAGATAAGAATACCCCTTACTCTTCGGCATATGCGTAAAATCAATTTGTAATTGCTGAAATGGACCCTCCGGCTTTGGTAAGTGTTCCCTTTTAGGTGGATTGAGACATGGATTACATCTAGCACAAATTAAACATCTTTGGATAAATTGTCTAACTTGTTTTTCCAAACCTATCGTTAAAAACACCTTCGTAATATAAGATGCCACGCCCTTGTACCCTACATGTGTTACTCCATGAACATAGGATATAACAGAATCATAAGCCAACTTTGGTAATGCAATTCTATCATCAAGACATTTCCACAAACCTACATCATCCGTCTTACAACCCTTAATTTCCCATAATCTTATTTCATATTCAGTCGCTTGGTTCTGAAAATAACTTAAATTATCACAAGTGAACGGAGGATCCGCTTGACTAGTTAGTTGTACAGATACCAGTTCCCTTTCCCCATGGTGGAAAATATCCATTCAAAGCTGCATCCTGAGCATATTTATCTGCAAAATTATTCCCTTTCGCTATCTCCGAATCTTCCCTAGAATGACCTTTACATTTTACAATAGCAATGTTAGCTGGTAACATCATTGCCTCAATTAAACTTTTAACTAAATCTGCATGCTGAATATGTTTCCCTGCAGTCGTCACAAAACCTCTATTTTCCCATGTTTTACTAAAATCATGTGCCACTGAAAAAGCACATTTTCAATCAGTGTATATGGTGACAGTTTTATTCGCAGCATAAATACATGCTCTGGTTAATGCAATTAATTCAGCAGCCTGAGCTGATTAAACTGGTATTTTATATGCTTCAATGCACTGTCCTTCATTATCCACTACTGAAAATCCTGATAATATAGATCTATCATCTGGTCTCATCGCTGAACCGTCACAATATAAAACCAGATCATTATTCTCCAATGCCGTCTGTTGTAAATCAGCCCTTACGCTAGATGTGGAATGAATGACTTCCATACAATCATGTTGGAGATCTTTGTTATCTAGGCCACTTTTAACCCCATGTAATAATGCTTTTAGATTTAAAGCCGGGTTCGTATGTGTTTCAGTAGAAGTAGTCAAATTTTGAGTTCCAGTCAAAATATGTTCTTAATTGCTATGCCTCTGGCTTGTCATGTGTTGTGTTGTTATATGTTTAGCTAAATGATATTCACTGTGTGTGACGTGTGTAATATCATTGGACGCGCTAACACAATAGTTTGGGATTTCTCTACCATTAATGCAGCAGCAGCCAAAACCCTTAAACATGGTGCCATACCTTTAACAATTAATGGTAACATCTTACTATAATACGCAACTGGCCGCATGCTTTTCCCATGCATCTGAGCTAGAACAGACAACACAATAGATCCATCATCGGTCACATATTCAGTGAGGGAAAAAACGTATTTGATCCCCTGCTGATTTTGTACGTTTGCCCACTGACAAAGACATGATCAGTCTATAATTTTAATGGTAGGTTTATTTGAACAGTGAGAGACAGAATAACAACAAAACAATCCAGAAAAACACATGTCAAAAATGTTATAAATTGATTTGCATTTTAATGAGGGAAATAAGTATTTGACCCCCTCTCAATCAGAAAGATTTCTGTCTCCTAAGTGTCTTTTATTAAGGTAACGAGCTGAGATTAGGAGCACACTCTTAAAGGGAGTGCTCCTAATCTCAGCTTGTTACCTGTATAAAAGACACCTGTCCACAGAAGCAATCAATCAATCAGATTCCAAACTCTCCACCATGGCCAAGACCAAAGAGCTCTCCAAGGATGTCAGGGACAAGATTGTAGACCTATACAATGCTGGAATGGGCTACAAGACCATCGCCAAGCAGCTTGGTGAGAAGGTGACAACAGTTGGTGCGATTATTCGCAAATGGAAGAAACACAAAATAACTGTCAATCTCCCTCGGCCTGGGGCTCCATGCAAGATCTCACCTCGTGGAGTTGCAATGATCATGAGAACGGTGAGGAATCAGCCCAGAACTACACGGGAGGATCTTGTCAATGATCTCAAGGCAGCTGGAACCATAGTCACCAAGAAAACAATTGGTAACACACTACGCTGTGAAGGACTGAAATCCTGCAGCGCCCGCAAGGTCCCCCTGCTCAAGAAAGCACATATACAGGCCCGTCTGAACTTTGTCAATGTACATCTGAATGATTCAGAGGAGAACTGGGTGAAAGTGTTGTGGTCAGATGAGACCAAAATCAAGCTCTTTGGCATCAACTCAACTCGCCGTGTTTGGAGGAGGAGGAATGCTGCCTATGACCGCAAGAACACCATCCCCACCGTCAAACATGGAGGTGGAAACATTATGCTTTGGGGGTGTTTTTCTGCTAAGGGGACAGGACAACTTCACTGCATCAAAGGGACGATGGACGGGGCCATGTACCGTCAAATCTTGGGTGAGAAACTCCTTCCCTCAGCCAGGACATTGAAAATGGGTCGTGGATGGGTATTCCAGCATGACAATGACCCAAAACACACGGCCAAGGCAACAAAGGAGTGGCTCAAGAAGAAGCACATTAAGGTCCTGGAGTGGCCTAGCCAGTCTCCAGACCTTAATCCCATAGAAAATCTGTGGAGGGAGCTGAAGGTTTGAGTTGCCAAACGTCAGGCTCGAAACCTTAATCACTTGGAGAAGATCTGCAAAGAGGAGTGGGACAAAATCCCTCCTGAGATGTGTGCAAACCTGGTGGCCAACTACAAGAAACGTCTGACCTCTGTGATTGCCAACAAGGGTTTTGCCACCAAGTACTAAGTCATGTTTTGCAGAGGGGTCAAATACTTATTTCCCTCATTAAAATGCAAATCAATTTATAAGACTTTTGACGTTTTTCTGGATTTTTTTGTTGTTATTCTGTCACTCACTGTTCAAATAAACTTACCATTAAAATTAAAGACTGATCAAGTCTTTATCAGTTGGCAAACATACAAAATCAGCAGGGGATCAAATACTTTTTTCCCTCACTGTAGATGGTAGGTTAGATTGTAATCCGGTAACCCCAGTGCTGGATAATTGCATGAAAGATACTTGAGGTGACGAAAATAGTGTTTCATTTCATCAGTCCACAGAATATCCTCAGGAGCATCCTTCTTCGTTGCTCTGCGCAGTATCGAATCATACACTGCGTATTCAGGCAACCAATGCCTGCAATAATTCACATTTCTTGGCCTTTCAATGTCTTTGATCGCTTTCACCCTGTCCGGTGACAAAAATCTACATCCATTTCGCAGTACGTATCCCAGATAATTAACAGCCTCCTTACAAAACTGTAGCTTGGCTAGGGACGCTCTGTGAACCCCATTAGCCAGATGCGTGAGTAGTGCTATTGAATCCTGCACACACTCGTCCTCGCTTATAGAAGCAATCAGTTGAAAAAGCGTTGAATTGCATGGGAGAGACAATTGAGCCAAGTGCCTATTTACAGCTGAACTATAGACTGCTGCTAAATCAATAAATCCCATTGGTAGACGACTCCAAATGTATAGTTCCCTTCGAAATGTAAAAGCAAACAACGGCTGTGTGTTTTCGTGTACAGGAATGGAGAAATAGGCCGAGCATAAATCAACAACAGTATACCATTTAGAATTAGCAGGTAATGCCGTTAATTTCGAATTAACATCTGGCACAATCGGTGATATCGAATTATGGCCTCGTTAATTTTCCTGAAATCCTGTGTAAATCGATATTTCTTACTGACTGTTTTTAAAATAGGGTTTATAGGGGTATTATTCGGTGACATGCCTTTGTAAACCACTCCTTGTTGTAGTAGATTTTCAATAATCTGACTAATGCTTTCTTCTTTTTCCTTTGATAAAGGATATTGTTTAATAAAGACAGGATATTTATTTGGATTAATTTTAGCCTCATAAGGTGGAACATCAATTAACCCAACATGATTAGCATGTTAGGCCCATAACGATGACGGTACTCCACTTAACACACATGGAGGACATCAAATTATTTAATTGTCCTTCTCTATACAAATCAATGGTTTAATGTTAATCTGTAAATACTTTACAAAAAAATGCTTTGGTACCAAACCATAAGACCAGATAATACAACTCTTGTTTCTCTCCTCCCCTGTCGGTGATAACGTTATATATTGATTAAAATAATCAATCAAAGCATCGATATCAGTAAAATCATTCCTCACTGCACATACAAAATCCACAATATTATTAGAAGTTTCTCTCCATAATAATACAAGTCGGTGTGGTGATAAGATAAGATTTTGTGGAATTTCCTGCATTTTATCAATTACTTTATCAGAAAAAGGCATATTTACAGATATCATATGAATTATCATTGCTGCCGCTGCGGCATGGCAAGACAGTAATATTTTTATCCCGTCCATAGTAAATACAGTTGAAGTCGGAAGTTTAAATACACCTTAGCCAAATACATTTAAACTCAGTTTTTCACAATTCCTGACATTTAATCCTAGTAAAAATTCCCTGTTTTAGGTCAGTTAGGATCACCACTTCATTGAAAGAATATAAAATGTCAGAATAATAGTAGGGGGAATGATTTATTTCAACTTTTATTTCTTTCATCACATTCCCAGTGGGTCAGAAGTTTACATACACTCAATTAGTATTTGGTAGCATTGCCTTTAAATTGTTTAACTTGGGTCAAACGTTTCAGGTAGTCTTCCACAAACTTCCCATAATAAGTTGGGTGAATTTTGGCCCATTCCTCCTGACAGAGCTGGTGTAACTGAGTCAGGTTTGTAGGCCTCCTTGCGCGCACACGTTTTTTCAGTTCTGCCCACAAATGTTCTATAGGATTGAGGTCAGGTCTTTGTGATGGCCACTCCAATACCTTGACTTTGTTGTCCTTAAGTCATTTTGCCACAACTTTGGAAGTATGCTTGGGGTCATTGTCCATTTGGAAGACCCATTTGCGACCAAGCTTTAACTTCCTTACGGATGTCTTGAGATGTTGCTTCAATATATCCACATAATTTTCCTTCCTCATGATGCCATCTATTTTGTGAAGTGCACCAGTCCCTCCTGCAGCAAAGCACCCCCACAGCAAGTGGGGCATCAATGATCATGAGGAAGGTGAGGGATTAGCCCAGAACTACACGGCAGGACCTGGTCAATGACCTGAAGAGAGCTGGGACCACAGTCTCAAAGAAAACCATTAGTAACACACTACGCCGTCATGGATTAAAATCCTGCAGCGCACGCAAGGTCCCCCTGCTCAAGCCAGCGCATGTCCAGGCCCGTCTGAAGTTTGCCAATGACCATCTGGATGATCCAGAGGAGGAATGGGAGAAGGTCATGTGGTCTGATGAGACAAAAATATAGCTTTTTGGTCTAAACTCCACTCGCCGTGTTTGGAGGAAGAAGAAGGATGAGTACAACCCCAAGAACACCATCCCAACCGTGAAGCATGGAGGTGGAAACATCATTCTTTGGGGATGCTTTTCTGCAAAGGGGACAGGACGACTACACCGTATTGAGGGGAGGATGGATGGGGCCATGTATCGCGAGATCTTGGCCAACAACCTCCTTCCCTCAGTAAGATCATTGAAGATGGGTCGTGGCTGGGTCTTCCAGCATGACAGTGACCCAAAACACACAGCCAGGGCAACTAAGGAGTGGCTCCGTAAGAAGCATCTCAAGGTCCTGGAGTGGCCTAGCCAGTCTCCAGACCTGAACCCAATAGAAAATCTTTGGACGGAGCTGAAAGTCCGTATTGTCCAGCGACAGCCCCGAAACCTGAAGGATCTGGAGAAGGTCTGTATGGAGGAGTGGGCCAAAATCCCTGCTGCAGTGTGTGCAAATCTGGTCAAGACCTACAGGAAACGTATGATCTCTGTAATTGCAAACAAAGGTTTCTGTACCAAATATTAAGTTCTGCTTTTCTGATGTATCAAATACTTATGACACGCAATAAAATGCAAATTAATTACTTAAAAATCATACAATGTGATTTTCTGGATCTCTGTTTTAGATTCCGTCTCTCACAGTTAAAGTGTACCTATGATAAAAATTACAGACCTCTACATGCTTTGTAAGTAGGAAAACCTGCAAAATCGTCAATGTATCAAATACTTGTTCTCCCCACTGTATAAGTGAAATAATCTGTCTAAACAATTGTTGGAAAAATTACTTGTTTCATGCACAAAGTAGACTTGCCAAAAACTATAGTTTGTTAACAATACATTTGTGGAGTGGTTGGAAAACTAGTTTTAATGACTCCAACCTAAGTGTATGTAAACTTCCGACTTCAACTGTAACTTTGTAACTAGCTCTGCCTTTAACAATGTAGTATTGGCACTATTTGTACGTTGATTACCATTAGAAAACAATTGATATGCACAATTCGGTGGAATGTGTACCTCGATGCCATCTGGTGATCAAAAAATGGTTGCGTTCAGTTGACTTAAAAGGTCTCTTCCCATCAACGCCATAGGAGTTGTAGCGTTTACTATAAATGAATGTTGAAAATTAATATTGTCCAAATCAATTTGTAATGGGAGAGATATAGGATCAATTTGCGGAGTTCCACTAATTCCAATAGACTGGACCTTCTGATTACTTAAAGGACACTTTAAATGTCATTACCTTAAACATGACATAGTTGCCCATGTATCTATTAGAAATTGAATTATTTTACCAGATACACATAAACTTAACTATGGTATTTCCAATGGGTTATCCGAAATATGCAATTGTGGTGCATTGATCATGTATTTAATATTCTCCCTGCCTATCGGTGTTGTATGTCATTGTCCCCATAAAAGATTACCCGGAGTCTCCTCTCTAAGTTTTTTCTGGGAATTAGGGTGTGGTTGGGCAGGATTCCAATTCCCCATTTCTCTATCTCCATATCGCCATCTCTCCTCATACTGTGATCGCACGGTACAATCTCGAACCCAATGTCCCCATTGTTTACAATAATTGGAAGTATCAATGTCTCTGTTAAACCTCATTCTTCCTCCTCTGGAATTACCATTGGACATTCCTCTCCCTCAATTGTTATTATAAGGTACGAATTGCCCGTTTGTAGGCTGCTGAAATGGTACCATTTTATCCTGCTGTTTGAATTGGGGAAATTGTAGTGCCTGAATTGTAGGTTTCTGCTCATTGAATAATCCTGCTGCTTCTAATTCCCTAATCTTTTTAAAGATTTGTAATGGTTTTATTGAATATATTTCTGGTGTAGACAATTTCTCTCTCTTGGTCCATGCCTCTCTTGGACTCTTGGTCCATGCCATTCAAAAACATGCTTCTGAAAAAAGTGTCTTCAGAATCATTGATTTCCACGTTTTTTGAAAATGTGTTGCATATTCAGACATTGTTTCAGTTGGTTTAGGTTTACAATTTAACAATTGGGTAACATCTTTAAGTTCTTCGATATGTGCTTCTTTATGATCCCTATTCAACCAAGGAAAGCTGACTTCTGGATCCCTCCCATCTCTAGGACCATCGTTATCATATGATAAAGTATCACATGAAGTTATCAATGTTTCCATGTTAACATTTGGCATTAGAGTATTTAAAATTTATCTCACGTCTTGACCACTCATAGATCCATGCATTAAAGCTGTGCGCCACCAATTTATAAATCCTTGTGGGTTAATTAATGGTGGCGGTGCATCTTTGTAATTTGAGAAATTTCAGCTAAAGTAAGCGGCTTATCCAAAATCCTGTCTTCCATAACTAACAGTGGTGCCATCACTTCGTCTTCCTGTATATTATCTTCTTTATCTTGTCTATCTCTATCTCTACCTGCCAAATCGAAAACAATCAATTTAACTCTCTGAGAAATGTATTTCACTTCATTATCACAATACAAGATAAAACTCATTTTATATCCTTTGTTCGAACTGTGGATGATGGATCAAGTTTAATATTTTTCTCACTTTGGTACCGTTCCACTGCTTCAACGAAAAATTCCACAATTCTATTTGCTAACCTATTGTTTAAATCCAAGTAGTGGCTTTGTCTGACTATTGCAAATATCTTCTTATATTGACTTTCCATAATCTCTCTAGTATATCTCATTTTTTTTATTTCTATTCGTCCTGCATTACCTCTAAACCTTCTTTCTACTGTTTCAAAAACTCTACCAACTCGTTGTAACCACAATGCCCTACATTCCTCATGCCACCTTCTGATCTCAAATTGATCTGTTTTAACCTTAGGAAACATGTATGTAGAACTGTTTTTAGGAATATATTTTTTATTAGCCTGACCAATAATATACACTGCTCAAAAAAATAAAGGGAACACTAAAATAACAAATCAAAGATCTGAATAAATGAAATAATCTTTTTAAATACTTTTTTCTTTACATAGTTGAATGTGCTGACAACAAAATCACACAAAAATTATCAATGGAAATCAAATGTATCAACTCATGGAGGTCTGGATTTGGAGTCACCCTCAAAATTAAAGTGGAAAACCACAGTACAGGCTGATCCAACTTTGATGTAATGTCCTTAAAACAAGTCAAAATGAGGCTCAGTAGTGTGTGTGGCCTCCACGTGCCTATATGACCTCCCTACAACGCCTGGGCATGCTCCTGATGAGGTGGCGGATGGTCTCCTGAGGGATCTCCTCCCAGACCTGGACTAAAGCATCCGCCAACTCCTGGACAGTCTGTGGTGCAACGTGGCGTTGGTGGATGGAGCGAGACATGATGTCCCAGATGTGCTCAATTGGATTCAGGTCTGGGGAACGGGCGGGCCAGTCCATAGCATCAATGCCTTCCTCTTGCAGGAACTGCTGACACACTCCAGCCACATGAAGTCTAGCATTGTCTTGCATTAGGATGAACCCAGGGCCAACCGCACCAGCATATGGTCTCACAAGGGGTCTGAGGATCTCATCTCAGTACCTAATGGCAGTCAGGCTACCTCTGGCGAGCACATGGAGGGCTGTGCGGCCCCGCAAAGAAATGCCACCCCACACCATGACTGACCCACCGCCAAACCGGTCATGCTGGAGGATGTTGCAGGCAGCAGAACGTTCTCCACGGCGTCTCCAGACTCTGTCACGTCTGTCACATGTGCTCAGTGTGAACCTGCTTTCATCTGTGAAGAGCACAGGGCGCCAGTGGCGAATTTGCCAATCTTGGTGTTCTCTGGCAAATGCCAAAAGTCCTGCACGGTGTGGGCTGTAAGCACAACCCCCACCTGTGGACGTCGGGCCCTCATACCACCCTCATGGAGTCTGTTTCTGACCGTTTGAGCAGACACATGCACATTTGTGGCCTGCTGGAGGTCATTTTGCAGGGCTCTGGCAGTGCTCCTCCTGCTCCTCCTTGCACAAAGGCGGAGGAAGCAGTCCTGCTGCTGGGTTGTTGCCCTCCTACGGCCTCCTCCACGTCTCCTGATGTACTGGCCTGTCTCCTAGTAGCGCCTCCATGCTCTGGACACTACGCTGACAGACACAGCAAACCTTCTTGCCACAGCTTGCATTGATGTGCCATCCTGGATGAGCTGCACTACCTGAGCCACTTGTGTGGGTTGTAGACTCCGTCTCATGCTACCACTAGAGTGAAAGCACTGCCAGCATTCAAAAGTGACCAAAACATCAGCCAGGAAGCATAGGAACTGAGAAGTGTTCTGTGGTCACCACCTGCAAAACCAGTCCTTTATTGGGGGTGTCTTGCTAATTGCCTATAATTTCCACCTGTTGTCTATTCCATTTGCACAACAGCATGTGACATTTATTGTCAATCAGTGTTGCTTCCTAAGTGGACAGTTTGATTTCACAGAAGTGTGATTGACTTTATTTTTTTGAGCAGTGTATGTCGCTATCATTGCCACAGTTGTCCTCCGTCATATAAGCTGGAGGCTGAATAGAGTTGGCTAACTGCGGATAAATTCCTTTGATATTGTCAGATCCTTTTATAGCCCATGTGGTCTGACTCTTTTCAGAAGGTAGATTATATTTTTCCATTGCCAAATTACATAATTCTTTAACTGACTTTTCCTCCTTCCTAATTATATTTACAGGCCATTGTGCACTCATTAAATCCCATGCTTTATACACCTCTTTCATATAATCTAAATCCCTTTTCGGGTTGATTATGGCAGTATTGTCAATTATATATTTTCGCGCTACCTGTAATTTATCCCTTTTAAAACGTCCATCTTGAGGATACTCATTATCTGTCCATGCTGATAAATCACTGAGATATGGTTCCACATAGAAAAAAATGAATTTAATTAACATCCATTCGCACAGTGTCTGATTTTTGATACTTTTAAAAGAGACGTGTTTTAAATGCGGATTTGTCTGCAATAATTTCGTCATTGCCGTTCGTTCCCTTCGAGGTAAATCTAGCTCTGATTTATTCTTAATTGTCACCGTCTTGCCAGATACCGGTCTACTGAGTTGGCTCCCCATTGTTTTGTATTATTAGTTCATGCAATATTAGTAATTAAATATTTGAATCAAATCCCCACCTTGATCTTTCCTTAAAATTGTCTTTGTCTATTTATTCATTGGTGCCATGATTCAACATGCTTAATTGTATCTGCTAGATTCTTTATGCCATATGAGTTATTGTTCTCTCTCTCTCCTGACCGTTTTGAGTAATTCACAAAGGACTAATTCTCTCTTATAGGGCTTTTACAAAGGACTCTAACCTTTAACAAAGCTTGTTGAGGACTTGAACCTCATAACAAAGGACTCTAACCTTTACTCAAACCTAACACTTTATGATGATTCTTACACACCAAAGGACTCAAACCTATAATTTTCTATCTTTATAATGTCATACACATTAAAGGACCCTGCGCCCAATCTTGTTAATCCCACACTCCTTCTCCTCTGTTGTTTTTACTAATTACTCTGAACACACCATGCTTTGAATCATAGCACCATGTCATTGTCTCATTTGATATTTGTCCTTACATCCCTTATACATCACTCAATGCAACTCATCTTCGCCTTTAAAATATTGAATTTTAAACCTTCTTTACAGCTCAGCTTTACCACAGATAAGCAGACTTTAACGTAATCAAAAAAATGAAAGTCTGCTTACGTGTCAGTTCGGCTGTAAACTGTATCCCGTTCGTAGACGCCAATCTGTTATGATGAGTTTCTCTGGTATCAAGTAATTCAGGATGCAAGAAGATATTCAACACTGAGATGGAGAGTGGATACAAAATATTTAATAGATACGGTACAGGGTTCGTATAACAAACGCCACGTGCTTTGCCTCTTGTCATCCGAACTCCTAGACAAAGGACTTCTCTCAGTTATATAGCCACTTTACACATTTCTTCAACAACATCTGGTAACCATCAGTGGGCACTCCCCACTCTGATGGTATCACCTTGTACCCAAGTCAGTATATTCCATCTATCAATAATTCTAAGATAAACACCACTAAGCTCCCTAGACATACTGGAATCCTTAGCATTCAGACTCTGTGGCACCAAGAGTTACCTATCTAACAGATTTAACCTCGTTCCTACAACATTGTCAAAAGACGTCATATCACACGTTTAAATGTTTTACTCACGTCGGCCACGGAGAAGGAGAGCCCACTGTCCTTGGAAGTGGGCCGCGTCAGTGACACTGTGTTATCCTCAAAGTGGGTGAAGAAGGGGTTTAGCTTGTTCGGAAGCAAGACGTCGGTCTCGGCGATGTGGCTGGTTTTCCTTTTGTAGTCCGTGATTTTCTGTAGACCCTGCCACATACGTCTCGTAACTGAGCCGTTGAATTGCGACTCCACTTTGTCTCTATACTGACGTTTTGCTTGTTTGATTGCCTTGCAGAGTGAATAACTACACAGTTTGTACTCTGCCATATTCCTAGTCAACTTGCCATGGCTAAATGCGGTGTTTCACGCAAACGCTGCCATCTATCCACGGTTTCTGGTTAGGGTAAGTTTTAATAGTCACAGTGGTTACGACATCTCCTATACACTTCCTGATAAACTCAGTTACCATATTAGTGTATTCATCTAAAATATTTTCGCAAGCTACACAGAATATATCCCAGTCCGTGTGATCAAAACAATCCTGAAGCGTGGATTCCGATTCTGCAGACCAGTGTTGGATAGTCCTTAGCATGGGTACTTCCTGTTTGAGTTTCTGCCTATAGGAAGGGAGAAGCAAAATGGAGTTGTGGTCAGATTGGCCGAATGGAGGGCGGGGGAGGGCCTTGTAAGCATCCCGGAAGTTTGAATAGCAGTGGTTGAGTGTTTTAGCAGCACGAGTACCACAGTCGATATGTTGATAGAACTTCGGCAGCCTAGTCCTCAAATTTGCTTTGTTAAAATCCCCATTTACAATAAATGCAGCCTCAGGATATGTGGTTTCCAGTTTGCATAAAGTCCAGTGAAGTTCTTTGAGGGCCGTCTTGGTATCGGCTTAGGGGGGATTTAAACTGCCGTGGCTGTAACGGAGTGAAATTCAGTCGGCATTTGATTGTGAGGTATTCTAGGTCAGGTGAACAAAAGGACTTGAGTTCCTGTATGTTACTACAATTACACCACGAGTCGTTAATCATGAAACACACACCTCCACCCTTCTGCTTCCCGGAGAGATATTTTTTATTGTCTGCGCGATGAACTGAGAACCCCTCTGGTGTACCGATTTCGACAGAGTATCCCGAGAGAGCCATGTTTCCATCAAAACAAAAGTATGTTACAGGCCCTGATGTCTCTCTGGAAAGAAATCCTTGCCCTGAGCTCGTCAACTTTGTTATCCAAAGACTGAACATTAGCGAGTAATATACTCGGAAGCGGTGGGTGGTGTGCGCGCCTCCTAAGTCGAACCAGCAGGCCGCCTCGAGTGCCTCTCCTCCACCGGCGATATTTTGGGTCGGCCTCTGGAATCAGTTCAATTGCTCTGGGGAGAGCGAAAGAAGGATCTGCTTCGGGGAAGCCGTATTCCTGGTCTTAATGCTGGTAGTTTTGGTGAGTTACCGCCGCTCTGATATCCAATAGTTCTTTCCGGCTGTATGTAATGACACAAAACATTTCCTGAGCTAATAATGTAAAAAATAATACATAAAAAAACGAAATACCGCTAAATTTCCTAAGAGCTAGTCACGAGGCCGCCATCTCCGTCGGCGCCATCTCAATGCACACACACACGCGCACATACACACACATACATACGCAGGCACACACGCACATGCATTGTTATGCACAGTCTGGTCTCATGCTGTCTCTCCTCAGGAAAGCAGTGCTTAAAAAAGAGAGAGTTCCACTTAATTACATGAAGGATGCAGCTTGATTCTTGGCCAGGTGGTGTACACAGTATATTATTGAGCTCCAATATAAAACAGGTTTCCTGAACAGGATAATAAAAAATATACCTGGTAGGAAAACACATTATCTAATTTTGCAGAGGTAGGCTATAGTCATTATTTTCTTAAAAGGTAAACACATTATCTAGCTCTTTTTTATGAATAACAAACAACATTGTAGTAATTGGATTTTAAGGGAAATTCAAATATGTATTTTTTATCTGAATTTGAGACATAGGCAGTCTCAAATGAAATGACACCCTATTCCACATTGCATTATCCCATACAGTAAGGCTCTGATCAAAAGTAGTGCACTATATAGGGAGTAGGGTGCAATTTAAGACCTCTATTCATTTTACAGTGCAGTACCTCTACATCAAGTCCCCACTGCCACCTAGGAGAAGCCATCATCAGTCATGTAAGCCCAGGGAGAAGTTATAAATGCTAAATCTAGCCAGTCTCACAGTGATGTAAAACCTAATGCACTGAATGTGAACGGATCATTTTGCCACCAGACAGAAAGTCGATTTTTACAGTCACTAATCAGAACAGCGAGGGTGGGGATAGGGAACCATGGGGGAACAGCCCTGCGCCATAAACTCCCCCAGAAAGGAGGATGGCTGCTGGGCTGGCTGGGCTGATCTATGACCCCCCAGACCCATTCCAAGGTAACAGTGTTATAACTTGTCTTATGATCACATATTGAGTCCATAACTCCAGGACAGTGTCACACAAGGGGTCCATTTCCTATATATTACAGAGCAGTTTTAAACACACACACACACATACACACGTGAGGAGCACTTGCACGTCAGGAGACCTATCCCGTTTCACCTTCCCAATCTAAAAACTATAAAGTCAAAGTGTCAAGACACAATACACAAATGATGCCAATACTTTACTCTAATGGCCAGACACTAATGACACTAGAGGCAAGACAGTTCTACCCCCAGACACTACTGCTGCTGTGTGTGTGTTTTTGTTTGTTTGTTTGTTTGTTTGTTTGTTTGTTTGTGTGTGTGTGTGTGTGTGTGTGTGTGTGTGTGTGTGTGTGTGTGTGTGTGTGTGTGTGTGTGTGTGTGTGTGTGTGTGTGTGTGTGTGTGTGTGTGTGTGTGTGTGTGTGTGTGTGCATCTTTACTTCAGAAAATAAATGCTTATTTGGAGTGCCTTTGTGTCCTTAATCAAATTCATTCAACGGCCAGAAAATAGTGTGTGGACCTTGAGTGCTGGGACAGAGGATTGGTGGAGGGAGCAGGTGAAAAATGCCCCGTCTCCAGGTACTCAATCGTGCCTGGTTCCCTGTCAATGTATCAGACGGCAGACTGGAGGCTGGTTGTAAATACACTCGTCATGTCCCGACCCAGCACTGCAGACTGACCGCTGACAACTCGCTGATAACTCGCCGTAAGCAGGCATAGTTGTGTTTAGCCCTATTTGCACGGGACTATTATTACTATAGAACGTTGGTTATGTAATTATTAGCCCAGCATATCCGTTTTTCCAGTGTACGATTCGGACGGGATTAGTTTTACCAAACTGACCCTGTAATTCTTTTTTTTTCCTCATTCAAAATTGACCGTTATGACGGAAGCCTGGAGGCTCTTCTAGGTGTGAAGATATTTCAAATGTCTAGTGGCCTTCAGTTCGGTAGAAAGTCAAAATAATAATCCATATCAATAAGAACCATGAACTGTAACCTATATATGCAGACATTTAATTACCTGACGTATTTAATTACGTGACGTAATTTAATTACCTGACGAAAAATGGGCTCCTGAGTGGCGCAGTGGTCTAAGGCACTAGAGATCCTGGTTCGAATCCAGGCTCTGTCGCAGCCGGCCGCGACCGGGAGACTCATGGGCGGCGCACAATTGGCCCAGCGTTGTCCAGGGTAGAGGAGGGAATGGCCGGCAGGGATGTAGCTCAGTTGATAGAGCATGGCGTTTGCAACGCCAGGGTTGTGGGTTCGATTCCCACGGGGGGCCAGTATAAAAAAATATGTATTCACTAACTGTAAGTCGCTCTGGATAAGAGCGTCTGCTAAATGACTAAAATGTAAATGTAATGTAAATGTATTTGAAAATGTATAAATTCATTGGCACGATATCGTCCACTTCATCTTCTAACACTAGACCCGCCATTGGCCAACGGCCACTGACGTTTGATTTTGTAAATTAAAAACATCTGCCCCAAAAAAAGCTATGTCCTGCTCCTTCCCTGACTTTTCCTAAATGTTTGTATTTTACACTGATCATTTGTCCGAATTTTGAAATCACAAACAGAAAAGTATTTTGAGCCCTTTTTTACCTGTTTTTTTTCACACCTATTCCTAACTTAAACCACCAAGACAATGTGCTGTAGGAAGTTGGTACCCAGCCAGGTGCTAATGCTTCTCTCTCTCCTCACTGAATGAATGTCAAATGCATGAATGCGCGATAATTGTGCAAGTTACTTCACAATTCACTAAATTAGGCCTAATTGAATGATGAGGGTGAAGAGGTTGATTTAATTTAGAACAACAATAGCGTAATGATGAGTTTGTGTTATGCCTATTTATTTGTGTTGGCGCTCATGTTAATAATTTGACCGCGCACCTTTCCTGGTTGATACAATTCTCTTTTACATTTTAATTTGTAAAGATATGTTGTTATGGGACTGTTTTATTTACTATAACTTACTAATCACATTTATTGTAAGGGAAAGGAAAACATGCTACATGTTGCAATAGGCCATTAGAATAATGCAAAACATATCCTTGATACTATCCAAGTTGATGAGCGGGGAAACAAACAATTCCAGTCAACCTGTACAGCCGGCCCATCGAAATTACACCTAAACCACACCAAAATTAATTTCACACATAATAAGAATTATCCTATAGGCAAGATTAAATCTGATGAGTGACAATATTAGGCCTATTAGTTGTGAAATTGTACATGAAGAAATGGCCTCATCTTGTAGTTGACAGTTGCAGGGAAAGGAGCATCGCTTTATCAAATCCTCCTTCAGTCACGTGCAGGTAAAACATTGTGATCTCTAAAAGAGCATATTCTGCAGTTTCTATGACACTTGCCTTTGTCAAATAACTCCAAATTGCACTTTTTCCAAGAATATCTGTGCTGTCCATGCATTCAGCACATGACCACTTGCCCGGCAGCATTGCTCTGGCTACTATAAGCAAAAACTAGTAACATAATAAATGTAAAATTCGTCAATGGATGAATGGGTGCTAGAAACCAGATAGAAACTGATAATGGTGCATGTGACTTCAGTTAAGTTTTGGTTAGCGCCTATGTCAAAACCAAGTACTTGCTCAATGGCTTTCCATATCTGGGGACAGATGAAACCAGGCCAGCGGGTGAGCAACTGTGTGAGACTGTGGTTTTGAGACTCGTGGAGCCTTACATGGGCATTGGCAGAAATGTGACCATGGACAACTTCTTCACATACATTTCCCTGGCAGACAAGTTGATTGCTAAGAAGACTAGCCTGCTAGGAACAGTGAACAAACAAAAGCGGGAGCTGCCTTCCTCTGCGCAAAACAACATACCAGCGGAGCTGTCCTCATCATCAGTGATGGAAAATGGTAAAGCAACACTCACGGTGTACAGATGTAAAATAAATAAGAGTGTTTGCATCCTTAGCACCATGCATCCCACTGGATCTGGCATGTGAGCTTCGTGAGAACCACATGAACGCCAAGAAAGAAGCTACATCCGCCAAGCAGGCCACAGGTTCTGCTCTCCCTCTTCCCCAAGCACCACAGCTACAACTCGGGAAAGATAAGACACAATGTCAAGTCGGCAGGTGCACACAAAACCAGGCCCATGAAAATTGTGTGCAGTGCAACCGATTTGTTTGTGGGGCTTGCTCACACAAAGCCCAGAAGCTGTGTCTTGACTGTTGACCCGAAGCATAAAGAGAAGACACAATTGATTTATGTGTAAAGGCACGTGTATAAGGGCACAATACATTGTTTGATACAATCAACAAATGACAATTTTTATATCTTGTCATTCATATTTTTCCACAAATATTTCTTTATGCAATTAGTCCTTTACAATTGTTCATGCACTGGTGCTTTTGTTTAGGAATTCAGGCTGGTTATATTATTATTATCTTTTTCTGTTCTACTTTGTCAAAAGAAGCTTTAACTGGACTTTATGAATTACTATAACTCTTTTACTAATCGAATCTACAAATAAAGTTGATGAAATGGATTACATTGTAATGGTTTTATTGTAAGGAAAACGAAAATAGGCTATTGGACTATGTTTTTTCTTGGACTTTGTAAAAATATACAAAACATATCCTTGACTATATCTAAACAAATATTTATATTTTTATATTTTATTGATATATTTCTTCATGCAGTTAATAATCATTTACAATAGTTTATGCACTATTTATAAAGTATTTATTTATCAAAGTATGTTTCCACAGCTTGCAGGTTGATATGCATCTGATGCATCAGATATGCGTCTGATGAAAATGTCCAGCAACGTTCTCTAGCGGGTACTTACAGTGAGGGAAAAAAGTATTTGATCCCCTGGTGATTTTGTACGTTTTCCCACTCACAAAGAAATGATCAGTCTATCATTTTAATGGTAGGTTTATTTGAACAGTGAGAGACAGAATGACAACAAAAAAATCCAGAAAAACGCAGGTCAAAAATGTTATAAATTGATTTGCATTTTAATGAGGGAAATAAGTATTTGACCCCCTCTCAATCAGAAAGATTTCTGGCTCCCAGGTGTCTTTTATACAGGTAACGAGCTGAGATTAGGAGCACACTCTTAAAGGGAGTGCTCCTAATCTCAGCTTGTTACCTGTATAAAAGACACCTGTCCACATAAGCAATCAATCAATCAGATTCCTCTGTAGCTCAGCTGGTAGAGCACGGCGCTTGTAACGCCAAGGTAGTGGGTTCGATCCCCGGGACCACCCATACACAAAAATGTATGCACGCACGACTGTAAGTCGCTTTGGATAAAAGCGTCTGCTAAATGGCATATTATTATTATTATTATAGATTCCAAACCCTCCACCATGGCCAAGACCAAAGAGCTCTCCAAGGATGTCAGGGACAAGATTGTAGACCTACACAAGGCTGGAATGGGCTACAAGACCATCGCCAAGTAGCTTGGTGAGAAGGTGACAACAGTTGGTGTGATTATTCGCAAATGGATGAAACACAAAAGCACTGTCAATCTCCCTCTGCCTGGGGCTCCATGCAAGATCTCACCTCGTGGAGTTGCAATGATCATGAGAACGGTGAGGAATCAGCCCAGAACTACACGGGAGGATCTTGTCAATGATCTCAAGGCAGCTGGGACCATAGTCACCAAGAAAACAATTGGTAACACACTACGACGTGAAGGACTGAAATCCTGCAGCGCCCGCAAGGTCCCCCTGCTCAAGAAAGCACATATACAGGGCCGTCTGAAGTTTGCCAATTAACATCTGAATGATTCAGAGGAGAACTGGGTGAAAGTGTTGTGGTCAGATGAGACCAAAATCGAGCTCTTTGGCATCAACTCAACTCGCCGTGTTTGGAGGAGGAGGAATGCTGCCTATGACCCCAAGAACACCCCATCCCCACCGTCAAACATGGAGGTGGAAACATTATGCTTTGGGGGTGTTTTTCTGCTAAGGGGACAGGACAACATCACCGCATCAAAGGGACGATGGATGGGGCCATGTACCGTCAAATCTTGGGTGAGAACCTCCTTCCCTCAGCCAGGACATTGAAAATGTGTCGTGGATGGGTATTCCAGCATGACAATGACCCAAAACACACGGCCAAGGCAACAAAGGAGTGGCTCAAGAAGAAGCACATTAAGGTCCTGGAGTGGCCTAGCCAGTCTCCAGACCTTAATCCCATAGAAAATAGGTGGAGGGAGCTGAAGGTTTGAGTTGCCAAACGTCAGCCTCGAAACCTTAATGACTTGGAGAAGATCTGCAAAGAGGAGTGGAACAAAATCCCTCCTGAGATGTGTGCAAACCTGGTGGCCAACTACAAGAAACGTCTGACCTCTGTGATTGCCAACAAGGGTTTTGCCACCAAGTACTAAGTCATGTTTTGCAGAGGGGTCAAATACTTATTTCCCTCATTAAAATGCAAATCAATTTATAACATTTTTTACTTGCGTTTTTCTGGATTTTTTTGCTGTTCTTCTATCTTTCACTGTTCAAATAAACCTACCATTAAAATTATAGACTGATCATTTATTTGTCAGTGGGAAACGTACAAAATCAGCAGGGGATCAAATACTTTTTTCCCTCACTGTATACTTTTAACACACACACTCTTCAGTTACTTAGGAATCTACTGGTGATTCTATAGGGGAAAGGAAACATATACCTAGCCTTCGAAAACTATTCAGACCCCTTTACTTTTTCCACATTTTGTTACATTACAGCCTTATTCTAAAATTGATTTTTTTTTTTTATAATCCTCAGCAATCTACACACAATACCCCATAATAAAAAAGCAAAAACAGGTTTTTAGAAATGTTTGCAAATGTATCAAAAATAATAATAAGTATTCGGACCCCTTTCCTATGAGACTCAAAATTGAGCTCAGGAGCATCCTGTTTCCATTGATCATCCTTGAGATGTTTCTACAACTTGATTGGAGTCCACCTGTGGTAAATTCAATTGATTGGACATGATTTGGAAAGGCACACACCTGTCTATATAAGGTCCCACAGTTGACAGTGCATGTCAGAGCAAAAACCAAGCCATGAGGTCGAAGGAATTGTCCGTAGAGCTCCGAGACAGGATTGTGTCGAGGCACAGATCTGGGGATGGGTACCAAAACATTTCTGCAGCACTGAAGGTCCCCAAGAACACAGTGGCCACCACCAAGACTCTTCCTAGAGCTGGCCGCCCGGCCAAACTGAGCAATCGAGGGAGAAGGGCCTTGGTCAGGGAGGTGACCAAGAACCCGATGGTCACTCTGACATAGCTCTAGAGTTCCTCTGTGGAGATGGGAGAACCTTCCAGAAGGACAACCATCTCCACAGCACTACACCTATCAGGCCTTTATGGTAGAGTTGCCAGACGGAAGCCACTCCTCAGTAAAACGCACATGACAGCCCGCTTGGAGTTTGCCAAAAGGCACCTAAAGACTCTCAGACCATGAGAAACAAGATTCTCTGGTCTCTTGAAACCAATATTGAACTCTTTGGCTGAACTGAATGCCAAGCATCACGTCTGGAGGAAACCTTTCACCATCCCTACGGTGAAGCATGGTGGTGGCAGCATCATGCCATGCAGATGTTTTTCCACATCAGGGACTGGGAGACTAGTCAGGATCGTGGCAAAGATGAACGGCGCAAAGTACAGAGAGTTCCTTGATGAAAACCTGTTTCAGAGTGCTCAGGACCTCAGACTGAGGCGAAGGTTCACCTTCCAACAAGACAACGACCCTAAGCACAAAGGCAAGACAACGCAGGAGTGGCTTCGGGACAAGTCTCTGAATGTCCTTAATTGGCCCAGCCAGAGCTCGGACTTGAACCCGATCGAATATCTCTGGTGTCACTGAATCAGCCGAGGCTGCTCCTCCTCCTTGCTCGGGCAGGCTTCGGCGTTCGTCGTCCCCGGAGTACTAGCTGCCACCGATCTATGTTTCTGTGTTTGACTTTTTTTGTCTTGATTATGTACACCTGTTTCCTATTATGTTGTATTGTATTCCCTATTTAACCCTCTGTCGTTCATTGTGTGTTGTGTGTGATTGTTCTTGTCATTTTCGGCAGTTGCTAGTGTGCGGGTATTCCCCTCCCTGTTTGGAGGTTGTTTTGTATTTCTGGTTATTTTGTTAGTAAAGTATCGTTTCCAGTAGCTCGGTGTCCTGCGTTTGACTTCGCCTACCGCATTCACTTCGCACTTTGACAGAATCACACACCCACTCATGGAGTCAGCAGGAGAGGCGGTGTCAGCTGGATCTATGGAGGCACGCGTCGAACACCAAGCGGCCATGATCCAGGCTCTCGGCACCGCCATGGAACGGGTGGTGAACACCATTGAGCGACGGGAAAGAGGGGGTCTACCTATACCCCCCCCAACGATACCACCACCATCGGCGATGCCCATCGTTTCACCTCCGGGGTCCAGTGGGATTCGGCTCTCGCTCCCGAGGGCTTATGATGGCACAGCAGCCGGGTGCCAGTGTTTCCTACTCCAGGTTGAACTCTACCTAGCAACCATTCACCTGGCGCCCTCGGGATACGAGAGCATGTCCGCCCTCATCTCCTGTCTGTCCGGCAAGGCGCTGGAGTGGGCCAACGCCGAGTGGGGTTGGATAGACGCCGCTACGGTCAGCTTTGCGGAGTTCACCCGCCGCTTCCGGGCAGTATTCGATCATCCACCAGAGGGTAAAGTGGCGGGTGAGCGTCTATTCCACCTTAGACAGGGGAGGAGGAGCGCGCAGGAGTTCGCGCTGGACTTCCGGACGCTGGCTGCCAACGCGGGATGGAATGAGAGGGCCCTCATCGACCACTATATATGTAGCCTGAGGGAGGACGTGCGTCGGGAATTGGCCTGCAGGGACACCAACCTCAGCTTTGATCAACTGGTGGACATGTCGATTCGCCTGGATACCCTGTTGGCTACCCGCGGACGTCCGGAGTTGGGGCCGTCCATTCCATCCCCCAGCACTTCCGAGCCGACCCTTATGGAGCTCGGGGGTGCTGGTGCTAGGGAGACCAGGAGGGAGACCAGGAGGGAGGCCGTCCCCTGCACCAACTGTGGCCGCAGAGGACACACTGCTGGTCGGTGCTGGGGAGGGTCTCCTAGGAATCGAGGTAGTGGGCGACGCACTGATGAGTCATTCCAGGTGAGTAGGCACCCAACTCACCCAGAGCTCTCTGTTGATCATATGTGTATTAAAGTGGTGTTTCCTGAGGTTTCTCCTCACTCCCAGCATAAGGCGCTAGTAGATTCAGGTGCAGCTGGGAATTTTATCGATCGCCAGTTCACCTATAAGTTAGGGATTCCTATCGTACCTGTTGATGTGCCCTTCCCTATTCATGCCCTAGATAGCCGCCCTTTGGGGTCAGGATTGATTAGGGAGGTCACAGCGCCTCTCCGGATGAAAACGCAGGAGGGCCATGAGGAGATATTACGTTTGTATTTGATTGATTCTCCTGCGTTTCCCGTGGTGTTGGGGCTTCCCTGGTTAACATCTCATGACCCCAACATTTCATGGCAGCAGAGAGCTCTCAAGGGATGGTCTGATCAGTGTACTGGGCGGTATGTAGGCGTTTCCGTAGGGGCAACGACGGTGGAAAGCCCGAACCAAGTTCCCACCTTGCACATTCCACCTGAGTATGCCGATTTGGCACTCGCCTTCAGTAAGAAGGCGACTCAATTACCACCTCATCGACAGGGGGATTGTGCGATAGACCTCCAAGTAGGTGCTGCGCTTCCATGTAGTCACGTGTATCCTCTGTCTCAGGAGGAGACGGCTGCTTTGGAGACCTACGTCACCGAATCTCTGAGACAGGGTTACATACGGCCGTCCACTTCCTCTGCGTTCTCGAGTTTATTTTTAGTGAAGAAGAAGGATGGGGGTTTACGCCCGTGTATTGATTACCGTGGTCTAAATCAGATCACCATCAAATACAGCTATCCTCTCCCTCTGATTGCTAGTATGACGGAGTCATTACACGGGGCGCGATTCTTCACAAAATTGGTTTCAGGAGCGCGTACAATCTGGTGCGCATTAGGGAGGGAGATGAGTGGAAGACAGCATTCAGTACCACCTCGGGTCACTATGAGTACCTCGTCATGCCATACTGTCACGCTCGTCAGGAACAGAGGAGGGCCAAGGCGCAGCGTTGCAGGCAAACATACTCTTTATTTAGCGATATTATGACAAAATAAACAAAACGATAACGTGACAGTTCACGGTCTAACACAAACCAACTAGAAACAAGATCCCACAACTAATGTGGGAAAACAGCCTCTATAAGTATGGCTCCCAATCAGAGACAACCAGCCACAGCTGACACTCGTTGCCTCTGATTGGGAACCACTCTGGCCAACACAGAAATACAATACCTAGATCTACACACCCTGGCTCAACATAACAGTGTCCCCAGAGCCAGGGCGTGACAGTACCCCCCCCCCTAAAGGCGCGGACTCCGACCGCGTCAACCAAATACCACAGGGGAGGGACCGGGTGGGCACTCCGCCTAGGCGGCGGATCCGGCTCCGGGCCTGATCCCCGCTCCCTCTCCAACCCCCCAAAGTACCCCTGGTCCGGTCTGACCCCGCTGGCCGGAGCTGGACTGCACACTGGTGGAGCGGATTGATCTAGCTCCGGCGTGAAGCATCTGACCGGTGCCGGACCAGGCACCGGTGGAACAGGCACGGGACGTGCCGGACTGACGACGCACACCACTGGCTTGGTGTGAGGAACAGGCACGGGCCGTGCCGGACTGACGACGCACACCACTGGCCTGGTGTGGGGAGCAGGAGCGGGCCGGACCGGGCTGGCGACGCGCACCATTGGCTTGGTGCGGGGAGCAGGAGCGGGCCGGACCGGGCTGGCGACGCGCACCATTGGCTTGGTGCGGGGAGCAGGAAAGGGCCGGACCGGGCTGGCGACGCGCACCATTGGCTTGGTGCGGGGAGCAGGAAAGGGCCGGACCGGGCTGGCGACGCACACCATTGGCTTGGTGCGGGGAGCAGGAAAGGGCCGGACCGGGCTGGCGACGCGCACCATTGACCTGGTGCGGGGAGCAGGAACAGGACGGGCCGGGCTGGCGACGCGCACCATTGGCCTGGTGCGGGAAGCAGGAACAGGCCGGGCCGGGCTGGCGACGCGCACCATAGGCTTGGTGCGGGGAGCAGGAACAGGCCGGGCCGGGCTGGCGACGCGCACCATAGGCTCGGTGCTGGGAGCAGGAACAGGCCGGGCCGGGCTGACGACACGCACCACAGGCTCGATGCGAGGAACAGGAACAGGCCGGACCGTACTGGGGACACACACCACTGGCCCTATGCAGGGATCAGGAACGGGCCGGACCGGACTGGTAACACACCCCAGTACCTCTCGCCGTGCCTCCACACTTTCCTTCCCCTTTAATACCAGTGGCCCCCGTAACCTGGCGGCCTCCTCTGCCAACCCGCTGGACCGCTCTATCGCGGCCTCCTAAAAGATTTCTGGGGGTCTCTCTTCCCCGTGGGCCCGGCCTCTATAGTTCTCGCCCAACTCTCGCTCTTCTGCTTCCAACTGCTTCCAACTGCCATTCTGCTCCTCATTTGGCTTGACCCAGTCGAGACTCTTCCTCCACTGTTCCCAAGTCCACCCTCTCTGCTCTTCATTAGGCTTGACCCAGTCGAGGTTGCCACGGAGATCTGCTAGCGACTCCCCTGGCGATGGCTCCTGGACACGCTGCTTGGTCCAGTTTTGGTGGGATCTTCTGTCACGCTCGTCAGGAACAGAGGAGGACCAAGGCGCAGCGTTGCAGGCAAACATACTCTTTATTTAGCGATATTATGACAAAATAAACAAAACGATAACGTGACAGTTCACGGTCTAACACAAACCAACTAGAAACAAGATCCCACAACTAATGTGGGAAAACAGCCTCTATAAGTATGGCTCCCAATCAGAGACAACCAGCCACAGCTGACACTCGTTGCCTCTGATTGGGAACCACTCTGGCCAACACAGAAATACAATACCTAGATCTACACACCCTGGCTCAACATAACAGTGTCCCCAGAGCCAGGGCGTGACACATACGGTTTAATGAATGCTCCTTCAGTCTTCCAATCATTTGTGGACGAGATTTTCCGGGACTTGCATGGACAGGGTGTAGTGGTGTATATTGATGACATTCTAATATACTCAGCTACACGAGCCAAGCATGTGTCCCTGGTGCGTCGAGTGCTTGGGAGACTGTTGGAGCATGACCTGTATGCGAAGGTGGAGAAATGTCTGTTCTTCCAGGAGTCCGTCTCCTTCCTGGGACATCGGTTGTCCGCATCAGGGGTAGAGATGGAGATTGACCGCTGTGACGTCACGAGAGGCTACACAGCTTTCAGCGGGATTGCTCAAGTAGTGCAAGGAGACAAGGTTCAAACAAAACAAGGATTTTATTATAGGTCTTGGGAAATTAACGAAAATATAACAAAATTCTGTTCTCTTGTGGCTCTTTAAGGGTTAACAGTTCAGGGATGTCTCTTCCACATCCAAAATCATAATTCTCACTCGCTCAGATAACTTTTCCCCAGCCTTACTGTAGTCCACGTTGCAGCTAGTGGCCAACCCAGCAAAAAGTCCTTCCAAATGTCTCTCACGTATTTCCACAGGTGCATATATCCAAAGGTGAGTATTTCCCAAAGGTAAGTATCTCCAAATCCTTATATTCCTCATGGAAGTGGACTTGCAGCACTCTTGTCCTCCAGAGAGCCCAGGTTGGAGACTGTGTTTCTTCACTTCCCAAACCTTCAGCTCATCCGCTCCTCATTTGTTTCAGCTGCGTGGGAAGATTGGCCATAGAGGGGTGGAGTTCCCGACCATACCAGCAGATGGAGCCATAGCTGTCTGGGTTTGCAGCCACCTCAGGGGGATGTAACGTCCCTCCAGGACACAGCCTCTCGTGACATCACACCGCGTTTCTGCCGTGCGTAATTGGCAGACTCCCACCACGGTAAAGGAGGTGCAGCGCTTCTTGGGTTTTGCCAATTACTACCGGAGGTTTATCCGGGGCTTTGGACAGGTAGCAGCTCCCATTACCTCTCTGCTAAAGGGGGGTCCGGTGCGCCTGCAGTGGTCGGCTGAGGCGGACAGGGCGTTTAAACGTATGAAGGACCTGTTTACCTCGGCTCCGGTGCTGGCGCATCGGGATCCTTCTTTGGCATTCCAGGTGGAGGTGGACGCTTCCGAGGCTGGGATCGGCGCTGTGCTGTCTCAGCGCTCGGGTACACCACCTAAACTCCGCCCCTGTGCTTTCTATTCTAAGAAGCTTAGTCCTGTTGAGCGCAATTATGACGTGGGGGACAGGGAGCTGCTAGCTGTGGTTCAAGCCCTGAAGGTGTGGAGACATTGGCTTGAGGGGGCTAAACACCCTTTTCTCATTCTGACTGACCATCGTAACCTGGAGTACATTTGGGCAGCGAGGAGGCTGAATCCTCGCCAGGCAAGGTGGGCTATGTTTTTCTCCCGCTTTGTATTTAAGCTCACCTATAAACCAGGGTCCCAAAACGCTAATACAGACGCCCTGTCCCGACTATATGACACAGAGGAGAGGTCCATTGAGCCCACTCCCATAGTCTTGTCTGGTGGCACCGGTGGTGTGGGAGGTTGATGCGGAAATCGAGCGGGCACTACGTTCCGATCCTACTCCTCCACAGTGTCCAGAGGGTCGGAAGTACGTGCCGCTCGAGGTTCGCGATCGTATGATATACTGGGCTCACACGTCACCCTCCTCTGGTCATCCGGGTATTGGTCGGACAGTGCACTGCCTTAGCGGGAAGTACTGGTGGCCAACTTTAGTGAAGGACGTGAGGGTTTATGTTTCCTCCTGCTCGGTGTGCGCTCAGTGTAAGGCGCCTAGACACCTGCCCAGGGGGAAGTTACAACCCCTACCCGTTCCACAACGACCGTGGTCTGACCTATCGGTGGATTTTGTCACGGACCTTCCCCTCTCTCAGGGGAACACTACAATCTTGGTCATTGTGGATCGGTTTTCTAAAGCCTGCCATCTCATTCCCCTGCCAGGTCTCCCTACTGCCCTACAAACTGCTGAGGCCCTGTTCACACACGTCTTCTGGCACTATGGGTTGCCTGAGGATATAGTGTCTGATCGGGGTCCCCAGTTCACCTCTAGAGTCTGGAGGGCGTTTATGGAACGTCTGGGGGTCTCGATTAGCCTTACCTCAGGTTACCACCCCGAAAGTAATGGGCGGGTGGAGAGAGTGAACCAGGATGTGAGTAGGTTTCTGACGTCGTATTGCCAGGACCGGCAAGAGGAGTGGTCGGGATATATTCCCTGGGCAGAGATAGCCCAAAACTCACTCCGCCATTCGTCCACTAACCTAACGCCTTTCCAGTGTGTGCTAGGTTATCAGCCGGTTCTGGCTCCTTGGCATCAGAGCCAGACCGAAGCCCCTGCGGTGGACGAGTGGTTTCGGCGCTCAGAAGAAACTTGGAATGCTGCGAATGTCCATCTGTAGCAGGCTATCAGGCGGCAAAAGGCGAGCACCGATCGCCACCGCAGTGGGGCTCCGGTGTATGCACCGGGAGATCGGGTCTGGCTCTCAACCCGAAACCTGCCCCTTCGCCTGCCCTGCCGGAAGCTGGGTCGGCGGTTTGTGGGGCCATTTAAAGTCCTGAGGAGACTGAACGAGGTATGCTATAGGTTACAACTGCCCATTAATTACCGCATTAACCCCTCGTTCCATGTGTCTCTCCTCAGGCCTGTGGTGGCTGGTCCACTCCAGGAGAGTGAGGTACGAGAGGCTCCTCCGCCCCCGTTGGACATCGAGGGGGCTCCGGCGTACTCAGTCCGTTCCATCTTGGATTCGAGGCGTCGGACGGGGGTCTGCAGTATCTCGTGGAGTGGGAGGGGTACGGTCCGGTGGAACGGTGCTGGGTCCCCAGGAGGGACATCCTAGATCCCTCCATGTTGAGGGACTTCCACCGGAGTCATCCTACTCGCCCTGCTCCGCATCCTCCTGGCCGTCCCTGAGGCCGGGGTCGGCGCACGGCTGGAGCCGCGCGTCAAGGGGGGGGGGGTAATGTCACGGAATCAGCAGAGGCTGCTCCTCCTCCTTGCTCGGGCAGGCTTCGGCGTTCGTCGTCCCCGGAGTACTAGCTGCCACCGATCTATGTTTCTGTGTTTGACTTGTTTTGTCTTGATTGTGTACACCTGTTTCCTATTATGTTGTATTGTATTCCCTATTTAACCCTCTGTCGTTCATTGTGTGTTGTGTGTGATTGTTCTTGTCATTTTCGGCAGTTGCTAGTGTGCGGGTATTCCCCTCCCTTTTTGGAGGTTGTTTTATATTTCTGGTTACTTTGCTAGTAAAGTATCGTTTCCAGTAGCTCGGTGTCCTGCGTTTGACTTCGCCTACTGCATTCACGTCGCACTTTGACATCTGGAGAGATCCTGAAAATAGCTGTGCAGCAACGCTCCCCATCCAACCTGACAGCGCTTGAGAGGATCTGCAGAGAAGAATGGGAGAAACTCCCCAAATACAGATGTGCCAAGCTTGTAGCGTCATACCCAATAAAACAAAGTACTGAGTAAAGGGTCTGAACACTTATGTAAATGTGATATTTCCATTTGTTATATTTAATACATTTGCAAACATTTCTAAAAACCTGTTTTTGCTTTGTCATTATGGGGTATTGTGTGTAGATATATGAGCAAAAAAAACAATTTAATCAATTTAAGAATAAGGCTGTAACTAAACAAAATGTGGAAAAAGTACCTTCTGAAGGCACTACCTATAGTAAGCCACAATACAACATGATCTGTACATAGCCTAGTAGAATTGCATTGCATACACATATCAGGTGTATTCATCCCCCTTTGCGTTTTTCCAATTTTGTTGCATTACAACCTGTAATTTAGATGGATTTTTATTTGGATTTCATGTAATGGACATACACAAAATAGTCCAAATTGGTGAAGTGAAATGAAAAAAATAACTATTCTGAAAAATAAATAATGGAAAAGTGGTGCGTGCATATGTATTCACCCCCTTTGCTATGAAGCCGCTAAATAAGATCTGGTGCAACCAATTACCTTCAGAAGTTACATAATTAGTTAAATAAAGTCCACCTGTGTGCAATCTAAGTGTCAAATGATCTGTCACATGATCTCAGAATGTATACACCTGTTCTGAAAGGCCCCAGAGTCTGCAACACCACTAAGCAAGGGCCACCACCAAGCAAGCGGCACCATGAAGACCAAGGAGCTCTCCAAACAGGTCAGGGTTGGGTTATAAAAAAATATTCGAAACTTTGAACATCCCACGGAGTACCATTAAATCCATTATTAAAAAAATGGAAAGAATATGGCACCACAACAAACCTGCCAAGAGAGGGCCGCCCACCAAAACTCACGGCCCAGGCAAGGAGTGCATTAATCAGAGAGGCAACAAAGAGACAAAAGATAACCCTGAAGGAGCTGCAAAGCTCCACAGCGGAGATTGGAGTATCTGTCCATAGGACCACTTTAAGCTGTACACTCCACAGAGCTGGGCTTTACCGAAGAGTGGCCAGAAAAAAGCCATTGCTTAAAGAGAAAAATAAGCAAACACGTTTGGTGTTCGCCAAAAGCAATGTGGGAGACTCCCCAAACATATGGAAGAAGGTACTCTGGTCAGATGAGACTAAAATTGAGCTTTTTGGCCATCAAGGAAAACGCTATGTCTGGCACGTCTAATCAACCCGAGAACACCATCCCCACAGTGAAGCATGTGGGGATTTTTTTCATCCTCAGGGACTGGGAAACTGGTCAGAATTGAAGGAATGATGGATGGCGCTAAATATAGGGGAATTCTTGAGGGAAACCTGTTTCAGTCTTCCAGAGATTTGAGACTGGGACGGAGGTTCACCTTCCAGCAGGACAATGACCCTAAGCATACTGCTAAAGCAGCACTTGAGTGGTTTAAGGGGAAACATTTAAATGTCTTGGAATGGCCTAGTCAAAGCCCAGACCTCAATCCAATTGAGAATCTGTGGTATGACTTAAAGATTGCTGTACACCAGCGGAACTCATCCAACTTGAAGGAGCTGGAGCAGTTTTGCCTTGAAGAATGGGCAACAATCCCAGTGGCTAGATGTGCCAAGCTTATAGAGACATACCCCAAGAGACTTGCAGCTGTAATTGCTGCAAAAGGTGGCTCTACAAAGTATTGACTTTGGGGGGGTGAATAGTTATGCACGCTCAAGTTCTGTTTTTTTGTCTTATTTCTTGTTTATTTCACAAGAAAAAATATTTTGCATCTTCTAAGTGGTAGGCATGTTGTGTAAATCAAATGATACAAACCCCCCCAAAATCCATTTTAATTCCAGGTTGTAAGGCAACAAAATAGGAAAAATGCCAAGGGGGATGAATACTTTCCCAAGCCACTGTATAAACATCTCACAGAGATCTGAGGACCGTCTCTGAAACTTCTATCAGGTTCTAGAATCTTGCCATGGCATGACACTAGCACAAACTAAGACTGCGCAGTGGTAGCATGTGCATACACTACAGGCTATACAAAAACAAATTTCAAATAACATATTCTGCATAAATACTCATGCAATAATGATATACACAATATGCACCAACAGTAGGCCATCCGAAATATACAAGAGAATTAGCTGAAATATCAATAGTACAATGGTACAGTTACAAATGTAGGAAAATAACTAAGCAACTATAAAGATCTAACCAGCGCTTAACAGCATAAAAACCCCAGTAGTAAAACCTACAACTCACTTTCTTGGATGCACACACAACGTTCCTAGAGAAAACTGTAAACTTGATCTCCAGCCAAACTTGTGTCCTCTTCTTGCGATGTCGACCAAACTCTAACCTAGAATGGGCAGGTGCAGCGTATTCCAAGCCCACTGATTGGCCAAAACCGAAGGGCTGTTATTGACAGCTGAGATGGAGATATATCCGCCATAAAGGGTGAAGAAAGTCCTGTGTTTAAGTGTGGCCTTTTTTACAATGTAAACTGGAACAACTATCTCACTAATTGTTGCTATAGATCCAACCATTTACAGATTAGATTAGTTAGAAAATGTATGTTTTCTAATCTTTGTGTAGCATAAGATCAAATACAATCAATGTACATGCAAAAACAAAGATATTAAACAAACTATTTGAAAAATCAACCTTCAACAGAGCATGCTGGGAAATACTGACAACACTTATTGGAGTTAAAAGTACTCAGTCCCAAGGAACTCCAGTTATCAACACTAACCTCCGGGAGTGTATCACACTCTTTGTCACGATCGTTGGAGGAAGTGGACCAATGCGCAGCGTGATGAGTGAACATACTTTAATTATTATTCACCACGAAACAAAACAACAAAACGATACGTGAAGTCCTTGGTTTACAGACACAAACTATACACGGAACAAGATCCCACAAAACACTGTGGAAAACAGGCTGCCTAAGTATGGTTCCCAATCAGAGACAACAAGCAACAGCTGATACTCGTTGCCTCTGATTGAGAACCACCCCGGCCAACACAGAAACACATGAGCTAGATAATCAACCTAGAACACAACACATAGAAACAACACACCCTGGCTCAACGTAACAGAGTCCCAGAGCCAGGGCGTGACACTCTTGAGGGTTAAGATAACTCCCAGTAGAGTCAATTTAACCCCAAAAATTGTAACACTGTGATTTCAACTATCCTTGATTTACTGCGTAGGGATGTCTGTTGAGAAAGTCATTGATCTTTCTATTTCAGAATGCAGAAGAATTACGGTGAAGGATAAAGGGAGGAGAATATGAGCGATGGAGCGTGAGAGGGAGAGAGAGAGAGGGAGAAATTGTGCAGTTTCAGAGAGGTTTTTCTCTAAAATGCCTATGTAATTTATCGCTTCAATCAAATGACTGTGACAGGCCTATCTCACTCTTTTTGACAGCTTTAGGAGGGTGGATTTGACTTCCAAAACTCAAGTCTAACAAAGTTTCTCAATCACTTCCCTGAACTGCATCATTTTTGTTACAACTCAGCACTAGCACACTTGATTCAACCACATACGCTTGTGTAGTTTAGTTTATTAATATATTTATCAGGGACAGGTACAGTTAAAGGGATAGTTTGAGATTTTGGCAATTATGCTCTTTTTTTAGCTGCTCCTGTAGATATCCAGTCATTGCTCTAACGCTAGTTAGCAATGGTTCCAGAAACTACCTTCAACTTCCTAAATACTGCACACGGGTTCATCTGAGTTGAGTTAATCTGACTCTGGGTAAGTAGAAAAAAGGGCCTGATTGCCAAAATCTCTAACTCTTCCTTTAAATCAAATGCGTTAGTGCTGGACTTTTTTTTTTGTAGTCCTGTGTGTCCTCGAGTCATGGATTGGGGAGGAGAAGAAAGTACTATTTTGAACGCACAAGCGACCAAAATGTTACCATAAAAAGAAGTATGCAACAATGTACATGCACACAGGGGTGGAAAAAGTCTGAAATATTCTACTCAAGCAGAGGTTCTGTTACTTTAATGCCATTTTACTCAAGTAGAAGTAAAACTACTGGTGTAAAAAACTAAAAGTAAAAAGTAGCTCATTTAAAAAGTACTCAGAGTAAAAGTAATTTACATACGTTTAAAATAAAAACATTTACCTCATAACTAATTTTACTAAGGCTACCTGGATGTTGAGAGGAAATGAATGTACAGTGAAACTTGCATGTACTTTCAGAGTTGTTTGGCAAGCTACTGTTGGAGATCCCTGATGTACAGTATGAACTAAGTTCATTTATTGTTTGAGTTGCAGCAAGGCACATCTGTATGTATAGAAAAAATGAAGGACTAACGCTAAAATACGTAAGTTAGACAATTAGATAGCTAGCTATACTAGCTGCTAAAGCCATCCATAGCGACATGTCTTATCATTCATATCTAACTATTTATCTTACCTCTACAATGTTTTCTCAAGTTCGAGGCAGAGTTGTTGTAGGCTGCTACCTCCACCATCCTGGGTAAGCAAAGCTTGCATTGTATCGCCTCTCCTGTGCTAGAAGGAGAACTTGTCACAGTCTCCTCTGTCTCCATTGTTTTCACACGCACCGCTTTGATAAAAACCTTTTCTCTCTTTCACGATACGTCTCAAATTAAACTAGCTAGGTAGCCTAGCCGTTAAGAATGTTAGGCCACTAACCAAAAAATCGCTGGTGTGAATCCCTTAGCCAACTAGGTGAAAGATCTTTCAATGTGCCCTTGAGCAAGGCACTTAACCCTAATTTCTACAATAAATCACTCTAGATAAGAGTGTCTGCTAAATGATTAAAATGTACAACAGGTTTACTAAGCATGATAATAGAAATGTACCTGGTAGGAAAACACACAACCAATAGTAATTATTTTCTTGAAAGGTAAAGAAGTTATCTAGCTATTTTTTTTATGAAGAACAAGCAACATTGTAAATTAGTAATTGGATTTTAAGTACAGTAAATTCAAATATGTATTTTTTATCTGAATTTGAGACATAGGCTATATCTCAAATGAAATTACACCGTATTCTATATTGCATTATCCCATACAGTAAGGCTCTGATCAAAAGTAGTTCACTATATAGGGAATAGGGTGCCATTTGAGACCTCTTCATTTTACAGTGCAGTACCTCTACCTCAAGTCCCCACTGCCACCTAGGAGAAGCCATCATCAGTCATGCAAGCCCAGGGAGAAGTTATAAATGCTAAATCTAGCCAGTCTCACGGTGATGTAAAACCCAATGCTCTGAATGTGAACGGATCATTTTGCCACCAGACAGAAAGTCAATTTTTACAGTCACTAATCAGAACAGCGAGGTTGGGGGTGGGGAACCGCGGGGGACCAGCCCTGTCCCATAAACTCCCCCATAAAGGAGGCTATCTGCTTGGTTGACTGGGCTGATCGATGATCCCCCAGACCCATGTCCTTGGTAACAGTGTTATAACTTGTCTTATGATCACATATTGAGTCCATAACTCCAGGACAGTGTCACACATGGGGTCCATTTCCTATACATTACAGAGTGGTTTTTAGCGAAGCACACACATAAAAACGCGAGGAGCAATCGCACGTCAGGAGACCTATCCCGTTTCACCTTCCCAATCTAAAAACTATGAAGTCACAGTGTCAAGACACAATACATCAACATAAATGATGCCAATACTTTACTCTAATGGCCAGACACTAATGAAACTAATAAAATAAAATAAAACACATTTTATTCGTCACATGCTTCGCAAACAACAGGTGTGGAGTAACAGTGAAATGCTTACTTACCAACAATGCAGAGAGAAAGAAAATAGAGAATAATAGAAAAGTCAAATAATAATAATAGATAATAATAGATACACAATGAGTAACGATATCTTGGCTATGTACAAGAGGTACCAGTATTGAGTCGATGTGCAGGGGTACAAGGTAATTGAGGTACATATGTACATTTAACTATGAATAAAGTGACAGATAGTAAACAGTAGCAGCAGCGTATGTGATGAGTCACAAAAGTTAGTGGTCAGACATTTTTACACCCAGACACTACTTGTAACACCCTGGCTCTGGGACTCTATATGTTGAGCCAGGTTGTGTTCTTTCTATGTGGTGTATTTCTATGTTGGGAGTTCTAGTTTGTTTATTTCTATGTTGGCCTGAGTGACTCCCAATCAGAGGCAACGAGTGTCAGCTGTGGCTGGTTGTCTCTGATTGGGAGCCATATTTAAACTGTCTGTTTTTCCCTTTGTGTTTGTGGGTTCTTGTTCCGTGTTGGTCTATGTTACCTAGGACGTTACAAGTCGTTTGTTGTTTTTGTTTACTGTCCGTGTTTATCGCTAATGATAAATAAACATGTTCGTTCATCACGCTGCGCCTTGGTCTATTCCCTACGACGATCGTGACAGAAGAACCCACATTACAAGGACCAAGCAGCGTGTCCAGGAGCAGGCAGACTGGACATGGGAGGAAGCGCCGGGAAAGGAGATGGAGAGGTTGGCGATGGCCCAGGTGGGCAAATCGTGGTCCTGGGAGGACATGCTCAGGGGCAAAGGGCCATGGGATAGGATTAAGGCCCTGGTGAGAGAGGAGCAGCGGCGTCAGCAGTGTCAACGTCGGACGGACGAGAGGCAACCCCCAAAATTTTTTTGGGGGGGGCACACGGCATGGGCGGCTGGGCAGCAGGAGGCTGCCACAGGGCGATTTGGAGAGGAGGCCACCGGGTTTGGGGGGCCAGAAGGCAGGTTGGCGGAGCCTGGATGGAGAGCAGAGCCAACTCCCCGTACTCAGGCATGGCAGCATGAGACTGGTCAGGTTCCGGGGTATGCGGAGCTGCGTACTGTGCCACGAGTGGTCCGGCATAGTCCGGTACGTCCTGTGCGAGCACCCCGCACGTGTTGTGCGAAGGTGGGCATGCAGCCAGGACGGAGTGTGCCGGCTCAGCGCTCGTGGCCTCCAGTGCCTCTCCTCAGTCCCGGATATCCTGCGCCAGTGTCACGTGCTGTTATGCCAGTACGGGTACACAGCCCTGTACGTCCTGTGCTGATGCCTCACACAGAGTGTGTGAAGGTAGGCATTCAGCCAGGACGGGTTGTGGCAGCTCTTCACTCCAGGTCTCCTATCCGTCTCCACAGCCCGGCCCGGCCTGTCCCTGCTCCACGCACCAAGCCTACGGTGTGCGTCGCCAGCCCGGTCCGGCCTGTCCCTGCTCCTCGCACCAAGCCTACGGTGTGCGTCGCCAGCCCGGTCCGGCCTGTCCCTGCTCCTCGCACCAAGCCTACGGTGTGCGTCGCCAGCCCGGTCCGGCCTGTCCCTGCTCCACGCACCAAGCCTACGGTGTGCGACGCCAGCCCGGTCCGGCCTGTCCCTGCTCCTCGCACCAAGCCTACGGTGTGCGTCGCCAGCCCGGTCCGGCCTGTCCCTGCTCCACGCACCAAGCCTACGGTGTGCGTCGCCAGCCCGGTCCGGCCTGTCCCTGCTCCTCGCACCAAGCCTACGGTGTGCGTCGCCAGCCCGGTCCGGCCTGTTCCTACTCCACGCACCAAGCCAGGGTGCGCATCGTCAGCCCGGTCCGGCCTGTCCCTGCTCCTCGCACCAAGCCTACGGTGTGCGTCGCCAGCCCGGTCCGGCCTGTTCCTACTCCACGCACCAACCCAGGGGTGCGCATCGTCAGCCCGGTCCGGCCCGTTCCTACTCCACGCACCAAGCCAGGGGTGCGAGTCGTCAGCCCGGTCCGGCCCGGTCCGGCTCCACGCACCAAGCCAGGGGTGCGCGTCGTCAGTCCAGCACAACCCGTGCCTGGGTCACCGGTGCCCGGTAAGGTACCGGTCAACTGCTCCACTACGGAGCTGAAGCTAACCGCTCCTGCTACGTCCCAGTTCAGCTCCAGCCAGCGGGGCCAGACCGGACCAGGGGCGCTATGGGGGGGTTTATTGGAGGGTGGTGGGCAAGGCCGGAGCCAGAACCGCCGCCGAGGAGGAATGCCCACCCAGCCCTCCCCTGTTTTGCTCTAGTTGAGGCGCGGTCGCAGTCCGCGCCTTTAGGGGGGGGTACTGTAACACCCTGGCTCTGGGACTCTATATGTTGAGCCAGGGTGTGTTCTTTCTATGTGGTGTATTTCTATGTTGGGAGTTCTAGTTTGTTTATTTCTATGTTGGCCTGAGTGACTCCCAATCAGAGGCAACGAGTGTCAGCTGTGGCTGGTTGTCTCTGATTGGGAGCCATATTTAAACTGTCTGTTTTTCCCTTTGTGTTTGTGGGTTCTTGTTCCGTGTTGGTCTATGTTACCTAGGACGTTACGAGTCGTTTGTTGTTTTTTGTTTACTGTCCGTGTTTATCGCTAATGATAAATAAACATGTTCGTTCATCACGCTGCGCCTTGGTCCTCCTCTCTTAACGACGATCGTGACACTACTGCCGTGTGTGTGCGTTTGTGTGTGAAAATACATGCCTATTTGGAGTGCCTTTGTGTCCTTGATCAAATTCACTCAACAGCCAGAAAAGAGTGTGTGGACTTTGAGTGATGGGACAGAGGAGAGGTGGAAAATGCCCCGTCTCCAGGTACTCAATTGTGCCTGGTTCCCTGTCGATGTATCAGACGGCAAAATGGAGGCTGGTTGTAAATACACCAGTTATGTCCTGACCCAGCACTGCAGACCTTAATCCCTGTGACCTAAAAGGCGCTGCAAGGTCAATCCGATGTCTGTATTAGCCGTGCACCATTTACGGTGATATGGCCTCTGCAGAAGTCAGGGCATTCATACTTATTGCCTTTGCGGAGTAGCGCAGAGCTGTGGAGCAGAGCTGTTGTAAAGGAAGTTGTCAAGGAAGTGAGTTTGTGTTCATACAGGACCTCCTGCCCCCTCCTACCGTCAACCAATCATGTCAATGCGAAGCTACAGTATATGGAGGCCTCTGCATTGTTACAACATTTGGGAGGCGCACAGCGATGTGGTAGAGAGCTAATTTTGGCCTATGCATGCCTCCAGAGGCTCTGCAATTACGTCACACCCTCCATACGGCGCCGCCGACCACAATTCCGGATCAAGCATAAATTGGCTTTAACTCTGAGTGGGTGTGGGTGCATGCTCTGTGTAAGCAGGCATAGTTGTGTTTGTGTGTTACGGTTTGAGGGCTAAAAGGGTCCAATCACCATTGTGAAAAAATCTATTGGTTTACATGGGTGTAAAATGTATTCAGAAACTGTTCACCAAGTCAACAATTCATTGTAACTGTGAGACAACAGTTTCATTAGATGGAGAGAGAGATACCATCAGGGAAGCAGTTTTTTAAATACATGCATGCATTATGCAGTTGAAGTCAGAAGTTTACATACACTTAGGTTGGAGTCATTAAAACTCGTTTTTCAACCACTCCACAAATGTCTTGTTAACAAACTATAGTTTTGGCAAGTCAGTTAGGACATCTACTTTGTGCATGACACAAGTAATTTTTCCAACAATTGTTTATAGACAGATTATTTCACTTATAATTCACTGTATCACAATTCCAGTGGGTCAGACATTTACATACACTAAGTTGACTGTGCCTTTAAACAGCTTGGGAAATTCCAGAAAATGATGTCATGGCTTTAGAAGCTTCTGATAGGCTAATTGACATCATTTGAGTCAATTGGTGGTGTACCTGTGATGGATTTCAAGGCTTACCTGTAAACTCAGTGCCTCTTTGCTTGACATCATGGGGAAATCAAAAGAAATCAGCCCTCAGAAAAAACATTGTAGACCTCCACAAGTCTGGTTCATCCTTGGGAGCAATTTCCAAATGCCTGAAGGTACCACGTTCATCTGTACAAACAATAGTACGCAAGTATAAACACCATGGGACCACGCAGCCGTCATACCGCTCAGGAAGGAGACGCGTTCTGTCTCCTAGAGATGAACGTACTTTGGTGCGAAAAGTGCAAATCAATCCCAGAACAACAGCAAAAGACCTTATGAAGATGGTGGAGGAAACAGGTACAAAAGTACCTATATCCACAGTAAAACGAGTCCTATATCAACATAACATGAAAGGCCACTCAGCAAGGAAGAAGCCACTGCTCCAAAACCTCCATAAAAAAAGCCAGACTACGGTTTGCAACTGCACATGGGGACAAAGATCGTACTTTTTGGAGAAATGTCCTCTGGTCTGATGAAACAAAAATAGAACTGTTTGGCCATAATGACCATCGTTATGTTTGGAGGAAAAAGGGGGTTGCTTGCAAGCCGAAGAACACCATCTCAACCGTGAAGCACGGGGGTGGCAGAATCATGCTGTGGGGGTGCTTTGCTGCAGGAGGGACTGGTGCACTTCACAAAATAGATGACATCATGAGGAAGGAAAATTATGTGGATATATTGAAACAACATCTCAAGACATCAGTCAGTCCTGAAAAAGCGTGAACGAGCAAGGAGTCCTACAAACCTGACTCAGTTACACCAGCTCTGTCAGGAGGAATGGGCCAAAATTCACCCAACTTATTGTGGGAAGCTTGTGGAAGGCTACCCAAAATGTTTGACCCAAGTTAAACAATTTAAAGGCAATGCTACCAAATACTACTTGAATGTATGTAAACTTCTGACCCACTGGGAATGTGATGAAAGAAATAAAAGCTGAAATAAATCATTCTCTCTACTATTATTCTGACATTTCACATTCTTAAAATAAAGTGGTGTTCCTAACTGACCTAAAACAGGGAATTTATACTAGGATTAAATGTCAGGAACTGTGAAAAACTGAGTTTAAATGTATTTGGCTAAGGTGTATGTAAACTTCCGACTTCAACTGTACATGTTGCCCTAATGCATTATAATGTAGAACCATCTGGAAGAGTAAGCACCATTCAGAAGCTATTAACCACTCCTCTCTCTCTCTCGCTCTCGCGCTCGCTCTCGCTCTCTCAATTAAATTTAAAGGGCTTTATTGGTATGGGAAACATACGTTTACATTGCCAAAGCAAGTGAAATAGATAATAAACAAAAGTGAAATAATCAATCAGAAATTAACAGTAAACAATACTGTCACATTATGGGTTTCCACAGTGTTGTAACAATGTGCAAATAGTTAAAGTACAAAAGGGAAAATAAATAAATCAAAATATGGGTTGTATTTACAATGGTGTTTGTTCTTCACTGGTTGCCCTTTTCTTGTGGCAACAGGTCACAAATATTGCTGCTGTTATGGCACACTGTGGTATTTCACCTAATAGATTTGGGAGTTTATCAAAATTGGATTTGTTTAAAAATTATTTGTGGATTTGTGTAATCTGAGGGAAATATGGGTCTCGAATATGGCCATACATTTGGCAGGAGGTTAGGAAGTGCAGCTGTTTCCACCTCATTTTGTGGGCAGTGTGCAAATAGCCTGTCTTCTCTTGAGAGCCAAGTCTGCCTACGGCGGACTCTCTCAATAGGAAAGTTATGCTCACTGAGTCTGTACATAGTCAAAGCTATTTAGGGCAAAATAGCATTCCAGTTTGCTCAGTTTTTTGGTTAATTCTTTCCAATGTGTCAAGTAATTATCTTTTTGTTTTTTCATGATTTGGCTGGGTCTAATTGTGGTGCTGTCCTGGGGCTCTGTGGGGTCTGTTTGTGTTTGTGAACAGATACCAGCTTGCTTAGGGGACTCTTCTCTAGGTTAATATCTCTGTAGGTGATGGCTATATTTTGTGTGCTCTAGGGAAACGGTGTCTAAATGGAATTTGTATTTGTGGTCCTGGCAACTGGACCTTTTTTGAAACACTATTATTTTTGTCTTACTGAGATTTACTGTCAGGGCCCAGGTCTGACAGCATCTCTGCAGAAGATCTAGGTGCTGCTGTAGGCCCTCCTTGGTTGGGGACAGAAGCACCAGATCATCAGCAAACAGTAAACCTATAGTAGGGTGAGGCCGGGTGCTGCAGACTGTTCTAGTGCCCTCGCCAATTCGTTGATATATATGTTGAAGAGGGTGGGGCTCAAGCTGCATCCCTGTCTCACCCCACAGCCCTGTGGAAATAAATGTGTATGTTCTTTGCCAATTCTAACCCCACAATTGTTGTTTGTGTTCATGGATTTTATAATGTTTTATGTTTCCCCCCTACACCGCTTTCCATCAATTTGTATAGCACACCCTCATGCCAAATTGAGTCAAAAGCTCTTTTTTTTAAATCAGCATGAGAAGACTTTGCCTTTGTTTTGGTTTGTTTATTTGTCAATTAGGGTGTGCAGGGTGAATACGTGGTCTATCGTACAGTAATTTGGTAAAAAGCCAATCTGATATTTACTCAGTACATTGTTTTCTGTCACGGTTTACTATGCCAGAACCCAGAAGCAGACCAGGACAAGGTACGTTGAGAGAAAGGTGAGTGTTTATTTAATTGATTCCGAGTGAGGCTGAATAATCCAGGGAACAGAGCGGGTGGCGTGGATGGGTTGTTGAGGGTGCAGTGGTTGGTCCGGTACTGGCTCGGCAGCCGCCGACCATCAGGCAGAGGTTGGGTGAAGGTTCCGGGTGAGAGACTGCAGACAGAACAAAAACGGAGGTCAGTACACAGCAAGTCACAAAGTGCAAAACAACAAAACTAACACTAATGGCTCAGAGGCTGATACGCTGACAAACATACTGTTCATAGCTAACGATCCGGCAGGAACTGGATGTTAGGCCAGAGCCTAAGAAGGGTGATGATCAGGACCAGGTGTGCAGATTGCTGATGGGATGCAGGTGCGGAAAACAAGAGCGCTCCCCGGAGCGTTCCCGAACCCTCGGGAAACTGGAGATTACGAACCGGAACACTAGTCACCAGACAGGACCCGACTCAGACAGCCGGAATCGTTACAGTACCCCTCCGACGAACGCCACCGGGCGGACTCCCGGAGCGCCAGGATGGAGGCGGTAGAAGTCACTGATGAGGTCCGCATCCAGGACCTGTCGCCGCGGAATCCAACTCCTCTCTTCAGGGCCATACCCCTCCCAGTCCACGAGATACTGGAAACCCCGGCCCCGCCGTCTGGAATCCATGATGCGACGCACCGTGTAGGCAGGACCACCTCCGATCATCCGAGGAGGAGGAGGAGGAGGCGGAGGAGGCAACAGAGGACTGAGGAAGACAGGCTTGAGGCAGGAGACATGAAAGGTGGGATGGACTCTGAGCGTCCTCGGTAGTTTGAGTCGAACTGCCACTGGATTGATCACCTTCTCCACCACAAACGGACCAATGAACTTCGGTAACAACTTCCTAGACTCAGTCCGTAACGGAAGATCCCGTGTGGCCAACCAAACCCTATCTCCGATGGTATAGGTGGGAGCGGGGATCCGGCGACGATTCGCCTGGAGCTGATACCGGTCCGAAACTCTAAGGAGTGCCTTTCTGGCCCGATGCCAGGTCCGGTGGCAACGGCGAATATGGGCCTGAACAGAAGGCACTGAGAGCTCCTTCTCCTGAGAAGGAAACAGGGGAGGTTGGTAGCCATACAGGCACTGGAAGGGAGACATCCCAGTGGCAGATGTAGGAAGAGTATTGTGGGCATACTCAACCCAAGGCAACTGAGAGACCCAGGAGGTGGGGTTGGAAGAGACCAGACAGCGTAGCGTGGATTCCATCTTCTGGTTGGCTCTCTCCGCCTGACCATTGGATTGGGGGTGAAAACCAGATGTGAGACTGACTGTAGCTCCAATGGCCAAACAGAAGGACTTCCAGACAGCAGAGGTAAACTGAGGGCCACGGTCGGAAACGATATCACTGGGCAAACCGTGGACCCTGAAAACCTCCCTAACCAGGATCTCGGACGTCTCCGAGGCAGAGGGAAGCTTGGCAATAGGCACAAAGTGGGCGAACTTGCTGAATCTGTCCACGATAGTCAGAACGACCGTGTTCCCCTCAGAAGCGGGCAACCCAGTGACGAAGTCCAGGGCCAGATGCGACCATGGTCGCGGGGAATAGGAAGGGGGTGAAGTAGTCCAGGGCTGGGCCGATTGGTACTCTTATTCTGCGCACACACTGGACAGGCAGCAACAAAACCCCGAGTATCCTCGGCCATGGCAGGCCACCAAAAACGTCTGCGAAGAAACGCCATTGTCCGAGCCACGCCAGGGTGACAAGCCATCTTGCTGGCGTGGGACCATTTGAGGACAGCAGGACGAACCGACTCAGGCACAAACAACCGACCGGGTGGACCGTTACCGGGACCGGGCTGAGTCCGAAGGGCCGCCAGCACCTCCTCCTCAATCTTCCACATAACTGCTCCCACGACGCAGTTCCGGGGGAGGATTGTCTCGGTCTTGGACCCACTCTCCTCCGTCTTGGAGAACATCCGGGACAAGGCGTCCGCCTTGCCGTTCTTAGATCCAGGTCGGAACGTCAGGGCAAACTTGAATCGTCCGAAAAACAACGCCCACCTGGCCTGACGGGAGTTGAGACGTTTAGCCGATTGCACGTAAGCAAGATTCTTGTGGTCAGTCCAGACAATAAACGGTTGCTCCGCCCCCTCCAACCAGTGGCGCCACTCCTCCAAGGCAAGTTTCACCGCGAGAAGCTCCCGGTTACCCACATCGTAATTCCTCTCCGCAGGCGAAAGGCGACGAGAGTAGTAGGCGCAGGGATGGAGTTTACTGTCCGTGGAGCATCGCTGCGACAGGATGGCGCCAACTCCCACATCAGACGCGCGTCCACTTCAACGACGAACTGACGGGCCGTGTCCGGTTGAGAGAGAATCGGTGCGTTGGTGAATCGCCTCTTCAAATCCAGAAACGCTCGATCCGCCTCCGGATTCCACTTGAAGGTCCTGATACTGGAAGTCAAGGCAGTTAACGGAGCGGCCACACGGCTGTAATCCCGGATGAATCTGCGGTAGAAATTCGCAAACCCCAAAAATCTCTGGAGTTGCAATCTCGTACCGGGCTGGGCCCATTCCAGAACCGCTCTAACCTTCTCCTGGTCCATCCTAATCTCTCCCCTGGAGATGATGTACCCGAGAAAGGATGTCGTGTGGGCGTGAAACTCGCACTTCTCGGCCTTCACGAACAGGCGATTCTCCAACAATCGCTGCAGAACCTGCCGGACATGCTGGACGTGGTCGGAAGGTTCCTTCGAGAAGATCAGAATGTCATCCAGGTAAACAAACACAAAGAGACCGATCATATCTCTCAGGACGTCGTTCACCATACTCTGGAATACCGCTGGAGCATTGGTCAGTCCAAACGGCATCACCTGATACTCGAAGTGACCCATCGGTGTATTGAAACCCGTCAACCACTCGTCCCCCTCTCTGATCCGGACCAGGTGATACGCATTGCGTAGGTCTAGCTTGGTGAACACCGTAGCACCCTGTAAGGAGTCGAAGGCAGAACTCATCAAGGGCAGGGGATACTTGTTCTTGACCGTGATGTCATTCAACCCCCGATAATCAATACACGGTCGAAGAGAGCCATCCTTCTTACCCACAAAGAAGAATCCTGCCCCCAGGGGTGATGACGAGGGACGAACGAGACCAGCAGCTAGGGACTCCTTGATGTAGGTCTCCAACGCCTCACGTTCAGGTCGGGAGATACTGTATAACCTTCCCTTGGGGTAGACAGCTCCAGGGACCAGGTTGATGGCACAATCATATGGTCGGTGGGGGAGGGAGTGACAGAGCCTTCTGCTTACTGAAAACTTCCCCCAAATCGTGATATGTCTCGGGAACCAGGGACAAATCTGGGGGTTTAGCCTCAATCACCTGACTGGGAACCGAATGGGGGCAGGCAGTCTTGAGACAGTTAGCATGACAATCAAGGCTCCAACTCGTTACCTTGCCCGTCACCCAATCGAACGTGGGATTGTGTTCCTTCAGCCAGGGGTATCCAAGGACCAGAGGAACATGGGAAGACGGCAGAATGAAGAATGAAATCATCTCAGAATGATTCCCCGACAACCGCATCTTAACCGGTTCAGTCCTCATCGTGATACGTGCCAGACTACTGCCGTTCAGAGTGGTCGCTTCAATGGCTTCCGGCAATTGCTCCTTGGAAAGCCCCAGCTGTTCCACCAACTCGGCATCAAGAAAGCTTCCATCGGCACCTGAATCGATAAAAGCGTTAAGCGCTAAGCTCTGATTCCTGTTCACAAGGGTAGCCGGAAACGGGGTCTGACAGAGGTACTGAGAGGTTGAAACTGGCTCGCTAAAAGTCCTCCCAACTTTAGCGAGCCGGGCAGTTTGACGACCGCCGGGAACAAGTGGAGATGTAATGTCCCGAGCTACCACAGTAGAGGCAGCAGTTGGTCTTACGTCTATGTTGACGCTCCTCCTTGGTTAACCCGTGCCGCCCCACTTGCATGGGTTCAGAATCGGGAGAGAGGACCTCTCCACTACTCCATTGTGGTGGAGAATGATCGACGTGTTCTGGTCCACCACCCGACCCGACTGGGAACTGAGAAGCTGATCGATTGGACGGACCCCATTGCTTCTCCCTCCTTCGCTCTCGGACTCGACTATCCACCCGAATAGACAAGGCTACCAAGCTGTCCAGGTCACTAGGCTCCGGATAGGAGATCAACTCATCCTTGAGCTGCTCCGACAGACCCTGGTAAAAGGCCGCTTGCAGAGACTCCTCGTTCCACCCACTCTCCACAGCCAACGTCTTGAACTCGATCACGAAGTCGGCCACGCTGCGAGTTCCTTGGCGAAGCGAAAACAGGCGCCTAGCTGCGTCCCTCCCTCGGACGGAATGGTCGAAGAGCTTCCTCATCTCGGCCGTGAACCCCTGGTATGAAGCCATGCAGGGATCCTGTCGTTCCCAAACGGCTGAAGCCCACTCCAGCGCTCGACCACGCAGCAACTCAATCACAAAGGCTATCCTAGCCTTGTCTGTGGCATAAGAGTAGGGCTGTAGATCGAACACTAATCCACACTGCATAAGGAAGGAACGGCATCTTCCCAGCTCCCCCTCATATTTATCCGGCGTCGGAACCTTGGGCTCACGGATGGACACAGCTTCAGAAGCGGCAGGCGAGATGGGTGAAACCGGTAGTGGATCCTCCACCGGACACTTACGTTGGTTCTGGACCTCCGTCAGACCGGTAGAAAGGTTCCGAACTGACAACGCGATCTCCTGTAGTACCGTGCTATGATGGCCCAACATCTTCTCCTGCTGGGTAATAGCATGGCGAACAGAGTCCAGGTCCGCTGGGTTCATTACTGGCCGGATCGTTCTGTCACGGTTTACTATGCCAGAACCCAGAAGCAGACCAGGACAAGGTACGTTGAGAGAAAGGTGAGTGTTTATTTAATTGATTCCGAGTGAGGCTGAATAATCCAGGGAACAGAGCGGGTGGCGTGGATGGGTTGTTGAGGGTGCAGTGGTTGGTCCGGTACTGGCTCGGCAGCCGCCGACCATCAGGCAGAGGTTGGGTGAAGGTTCCGGGTGAGAGACTGCAGACAGAACAAAAACGGAGGTCAGTACACAGCAAGTCACAAAGTGCAAAACAACAAAACTAACACTAATGGCTCAGAGGCTGATACGCTGACAAACATACTGTTCATAGCTAACGATCCGGCAGGAACTGGATGTTAGGCCAGAGCCTAAGAAGGGTGATGATCAGGACCAGGTGTGCAGATTGCTGATGGGATGCAGGTGCGGAAAACAAGAGCGCTCCCCGGAGCGTTCCCGAACCCTCGGGAAACTGGAGATTACGAACCGGAACACTAGTCACCAGACAGGACCCGACTCAGACAGCCGGAATCGTTACAGTTTTCACTGAGGAAATGTACGAGTTTGCTGTTAATGATAATGCAGAGGATCTTCCCAAGGTTGCTGTTGACACATATCCCACGGTAGTTATTGGGGTGCATTTGTCTCTACTTTTGTGGATTGGTTCCACATTTTTGGGAAGATGCCACAGCTGAGGATGATGTTAAAGAGTTGAAGTATAGCCAATTGGAATTTGTGGTCTGTATATTTTATCATTTAATTTAGGATACCATCAACACCACAGGCCTTTTTGGGTTGGAGGGTTTGTATTTTGTCCTGTAGTTCAGTCAATGTAATTGGAGATTCCAGTGGATTCTGGTAGTTTTTAATAGCTGATTCAAATATTTTTTCTGTTTGTTCTTTGTTATAGAGCCAAAAAGATTGGAGAAGTGGTTTATCCATACATCTCCATTTTGGATAGATTACTCTTCGTGTTGTTTGTTTAGTGTGTTCCAATTTTCCCAGAAGTGATTTAAATTTTATGGATTCTTACATTGAGCTGATTTCTGACGTGTTGTTCCTTCTTTTTCTGTAGTGTATTTCTGTATTGTTTTAGTGATTCACCATAGTGAAAGAGTAGGCTCAGGTTTTCTAGGTCACTATGTTTTTGGTTGGATAGGTTTCTCAATTTCTTTCTTAGGTTTTTGCATTCTTCATCAAACCATTTGTCATTGTTGTTAATTTTCTTAGGTTACCTACTTGAAATTGTTAGATTTGATAGGGAAGCTCAAAGGTAAAATATACTGTTTAGGCTTTCTACTGCCAAGTTTACACCTTCACTATTACATTGAAATGTTTTGTCTAGGAAGTTATCTAAAAGGGATTGAATTTGTTGTTGCCTAACTGTTTTTTGTTAGGTTTCTACACTACTTTACTTCCATCTATAGCATGTTTTAATATTATGCAGTTCCTTTGGCTTTGATGCCTCATGATTGAGTATTGCTCTGTTCAAGTAGACTGTGATTTTGCTGTGGTCTGATAGGGGTGTCAGTAGGCTGACTGTGAAGGCTCTGAGAGACTCTGGGTTGAGGTCAGTGATCAAGTAACCTATAGTACTACTGCCAAGGGATGAGCTGTAGGTGTACCTACCATAGGAGTCCCTTTGAAGCCTACCATTGACTATGTACAGACTCAGCTTGCAACAGAGCTGCAGGAGTTGTGACCTATTTTTGTTGGTTGTTTTTTATAGTTGTGTCTAGGGGAGCATATTTGGGAGGGAATGCTGTTACCTCCAGGTAGGTGTTTGTCCACCTGTGTGCTGAGAGTGTCAGGTTCTTTCTCTCTCTCTCTCTCTCTCTCTCTCTCTCTCTCTCTCTCTCTCTCTCTCTCTCTCTCTCTCTCTCTCTCTCTCTCTCTCTCTCTCTCTCTCTCTCTCTCACCTAAAGTAAAATATTTCTCAGTCCATATGGCTAAGTGTGTATTTGAGAACATAAGTATATGAAAATCAGCAGCTGGAACAAAGCGAGAGTGGAGGTTGTTATCCATTTTGTGTTAAAACTACTCTGGTCATGGCTAGGTAGCTAGCTAAATAGCTAAGTTAGCTAGCTAAACAACTACCAGTTGCCATATCTATGACAAAAAATAGAATAGGTTTTACATTTAGAGATCTTTTGTATCTCGATTGTAAAACACCTTCTCTTTTTAGTTGTAGATATGGCTAGCTACTAAACAGCAATCTACAATGCCATACTTCTATTAGACTAGATATTGTTGTAAATGTAATCTCTGTGCCTGTACATATGTATGCATGCTCAACTAGTCTACCCTAATGTTGATATTATGCTGGCACGGTTCAACTGTTTTTCAAACTGTACAATAGAGTATAATTTTTGTCTTACAGACAATACCGTGTGGTGCCTGGGCTTCTTCCTGCATGCATGTGTCATTGTAGCAGAACTGTATCCCGTGAACTCTAACCCTCTCGAGGGTTTAGACACTATGCTGGATTTCAAGCAGATGACTCATGAGGAGCTGAATGGCAGTTTGATCTTAACACTTCTCCCACAGCTTTACAAATGTTCCCTGAACTTACTGTATGTTTCTTTGGAATGGCAATTTCATCATGACCACCTCTCCAATCATCTGCTGATCACCAGTTCTCTTAGCTACAGATTATTACACCAGTTAGTGTTTTAACCAAAGATTTTTGTTATCCATTACTGGGACTTACAGGATAGGTACTGTTTGGTGTAGCACACATTTTCGACCAATCTTGGCGATGCCATCTTCGCCCTCGATTCGGGGAAGCAGAAGTCTCATAAAATGTCCGTATCCAGTTGCAGGGGGTCAGTTTGAATTTAGAAAATGCTCAGTTTTACTTTTTGCTCCATAAAGTAATCCAACAATGTGCGCCGCCATCGTGTCTATTTCAAGTCTTCTCACTCATTGATCGAGACAGGTCTCCGTCATCATGACATGCAGCATTTTGGGTGGACACCCACCTCAATCAATGAGAGAAGACTTGAAATAGACAAGATGTCTGCAAAAATCTTTGGGTAAATCACATTATCTGGTATAACAATCTGTAACTACAAATCTCTGCACTTGTGTGTCTCTTCACCTGAGACACACTTGGACACACTGAACTGTACTACACTGGTCATACAATTTTTTTTGTATGTTACTTTTACCATATAATGTTGTTGTTGAATACACAGTTCTCTTGAGTTAGCATTAAACAGTGTACACTCTCCTGTATTTTAGATTTTGACAAATAAACAAACATTATTTGAATATCTGAATGTCTAGAATCTGTTTGATGCTACAGAGCCCTGTGCAGCTTATATATATATTCTGTGAATTCATAAGGGCAGACAAATTTCGAAGATTGATAGAAAATACCCATATTTATTTTATGGTGGTTCAGGGCTCTCCAACCCTGTTCCTGGAGAGCTACCGTCCTGTAGGTTTTCACTCCAACCCTAATCTAGCACACCTGATTCTAATAATTAGCTGGTTGATAAACTGAACCAGGTTAGTTACAACTGGGGTTGAAGCAAAAACCTACAGGACGGTAGCCCTCCAGGAACAGGGTTGGAGACTCCTGTTCTACATTGTCTTATGCTGAGCAGCCATAGTCCTTTATCCGGCTTCGGTAATCTGGCAATGGTGGGCTGGGGAAGCTGAGACTCTTTGTGCTTATGGTGATGGGCTAGTCCTGTCTGCGGTGAACGGCCAGCTGGATAAGACTCTGCCGAAAGTGGCGTAGCGCTTCTTAACCACCAACTGTTTGCAGAAGATTTGTTGGTACTATACATCTCCTGGAAATACATTGTTGTGGTGTTAGCATTTTACACTTTTTGTGGAAGAGACGTAGGGCAACACGCCTTTGTTGGTAAAGGTATCAACCGAATGGGGTTGGCTAACGTATTGCTTAGGGACAATGAGGGGACAGTTTGGGAGCTGCTTTTGAGAGGAAAGATCAGTCAACAAAGTGAATGGGCTGGGGGGGCTAAAGAAGGTGTGAAAGGTTTTAGGAAGGCAGTTCTTACACAGTATGAATTGTTGTGTATGGGAGATTGAGGAGAAATGGCACCTCAATTACTCTCATACATGATACATTTACTGTCTAAGCACAACCAACACCCCCAGCTCATTGACTTTGACAGATCATTCTTGTCAATAGTAACCCTTTGTAGCGGAATTTTGCCTTTGTATTGTATTTTGAGAATCTGCAGAGAAGAATGAGGTTGTTGTGTCGTTGCTGTTGTAGTCTTGATTTTATACCTTTCTGTGCCCCTTGTTGGTTTCTGTCCCACATTCTTGGTGTGCTCCATAACCGCAAGGTGTGTCCGTTCCCTCATGCTTGTGTACCCAAAATGACCCCGCTTTGGGGAATTTTTCATCAGGGCACTGTGGAATGACTCCAAGCTGAGTTTTACAAAAAGAAAAGGTAAAAAGAGAAGAGGGGTAGACTAATTGATTACATGGTCTGGAAGGTACTCTGTGGTCCTCAGGTTACCTCTAATCACCTGTAACCCCATAACACAAACACAAACCATGCAAACACTACCCAATTAATGTTTATACCATGCTTACTGTAAATGTTGCTATTCTTAGCCATCAGCTTGTAAATATTTTGGCCAACTTACCTTCATCTTGTGCAGAGCTAGAGGTTGGAAGCGCATGTTGGTGGAATCACCTACAACAAAATATACAACAATTTAACCACTTCACTAATTTATTGATCTCTATTAGACTGGCTAGCTAAGCATACCTAACATGGACATTTCAATATCGTCAGCTTGCTGTTAGTTAACTAGGATCACTAAATTGGCAGCAAGATTGCTAGCCAGCTGAGACTGGCTGAGAACCAACTAACCAACCATAGCAATGTATACACATTCATAATTGCTACCAACATACAAACAGAGAGTGAGTTAGCTATATTGACAATCCTATTTTTAGTAACAGAGTGTTTTCCAGACAAGGGTGGAGATAGATGGCTACCAAATTCATATACTCTTATTTGGTAACATTAGCTAGCTTATGTTAGCTAACGTCAGTCAAACATAAAACGAACAAACAAACATGTTTACTCTGCTGAAGGTAGCTACCAGTCTAGCAGTGACTACCATGGCATAGGCAAAAGTGTCTCCGGAAGGTGGTCAGTGACTCCGCTGTCCTGGCATCGTGAGGGAGCTTGTTCCACCATTGGGGTGCCAGAGCAGCGAACAGCAGTTTTGACTGGGCTGAGCGGGAACTGTGCTTCCGCAGAGGTAGGGGGACCAGCAGGCCAGAGGTGGAAGAACGCAATGCCCTCGTTTGGGTGTAGGGACTGATCAGAGCCTGAAGGTAAGGAGGTGCCGTTCCCCTCACAGCTCCGTAGGCAAGCACCATGGTCTTGTAGCAGATGCGAGCTTCAACTGGAAGCCAGTGGAGTGTGCGGAGGAGCGGGGTGACGTGAGAGAACTTGGGAAGGTTGAACACCAGACAGGCTGCAGCATTCTGGATGAGTTGTAGGGGTTTAATGGCACAGGCAGGGAGCCCAGCCAACAGCGAGTTGCAGTAATCCAGACGGGAGATGACAAGTGCCTGGATTAGGACCTGTGCCACTTCCTGTGTAAGGTAGGGTCGTACTCTGCGAATGTTGTAGAGCATGAACCTACAGGATCGGGTCAATACAAGACTGTAAAGTTAGCTAAGATAGCCGCAAGCAACTGGCAGAATCGGGGTGAATCTCTGGTAGGTAGAATGGTGAAAGATAACACATTATCACACTTGTTTGTAATTAGCACAGCCAGGCACAGAACACCACACGGGCATGATGACAAACAATGAAAAACCGACGTTTTCAAAAAAATCTTGCCTAGAGAAATTCTGAAATTAATGTATGTTGGTCGTTTGAAGAAAACAATGCCATTATTCAAGTTTCTGAGCACGCCCCCTCTACCTAGCGGGCGGTATCAGCGTTCTCTATGAATGCCAGACTTTGTGGTTCACTATGAGCAGACAAATACACAGGGAGTCGAAACTTCCCGATTCTACCAGTGAAATGAAAATGTGCTATTTCTAGCTTGTGGTTTGGATAATTGTGATGTTTAGGATAAACATAATGTTGTTAAAATAGTAATGACTATATGCCCGTGGAGGAGCCAGGGTGAAATTCCCTTTTAAATTTAACTCCAATTGCCATATTAGTATTTTCAGTGTCGTTTTTAAACAACTCCCTTGCAATTGTACAGTTTTCTGTGTATTTTTGAATTAACAATCAACTCCAGCAGAGCACATTTGTCTTTCAGTTTACTTCCTTTGAGTTAAAAGGCTGTAAAGCCTTATTTGAATATTTCTTAGTGTGTCACATTATTGTGTTTTGAAATATGGAAGATATCCAGCGCTTTCACATTGCCCACAACTTACATTTAGAATGCCTGTCAGAGTAGAGCAGAAAATAAGGTATATAGTATTGGGGAGTTTTCAGTAGACTATAAGTTAAACTATATGTTAAACATAGTTAAACTTTTTAGACTATAAGTTAAACATAGTTAATCACAACATGACAAGCGTTAAGACTAAGTGGTACAGAAGGAAGTGGCCTGGAACAGAGCCAGGAGATGGACCTGGGAATGGGCCTGCTATGTGTGGGAATTGTACTGCTATGCATGGGAACTGTATATGGTTGAGAATTGATTATGGCTCAGAAAATGTACCTGTCATGTTTAAACCATGCTTAAGTATCGATTGATATGTTTAAGAATCAACAGAACAGAGCCAGGAAATGGCTCTGTTATTTTTACATGACAGGGCTTGGTCCCGCCACTATTGTTTCCAGACACTGAATACATAGAAGGAAGTGAAGTGAATTGAAGTGAATTTCGCCACTATTATAAAATAAGGAAGTGGGTGGAGCGGTCAAAAGGTGAAAACTGGAAACAATGATGGAGGAACTAAACAGGGAGGGATTAAGCTAAAAGGTATGTAAAATTAGCAAGAATGGAACTGTATATAAACTGATAGCTGAGTGTTGGAAAGTTAGTTGCTCTGCAGACCACCTCGGCACTATTGCTTATGTAATAAATTCTATCTTAATTCTACACAAACTCTGAAACTACTTTTTGTTTAAACTGAGGACAAGGACAATTTTCTACAATAATACTAACTGCCTAAATCCTACATTATGTTTACTGGAACAACTATCTCACTAACGGTTGCTATAAATTCAACTACTTACAGATTGGATTCATTTATAAAATTGTATGTTTCACATCTTTGTGTAGCATAACATTAAAAACAATCAATGTACCTGCGAAAACAGAGATATTGAAAGAAACAATTTGAAAAAACACCCTGCAACAGAGCATGCTGGGAAATATTGACAATGAGGCCCCTCCCACATCTGTAGATCACTCCTTAGATGTATTTCCCTGTCTCTGGTTACTCTTAATGGAGTTAAAAGTACTCCGTCCCAAAGAACTCTATTTATCAACACTAACTCCAGGGAGCGTATCACTCTCCTGATGGTTAAGATAACTCCCAGTTGAGTCAATATAACCCTAATGTTTTTAACACTGTGATTTCAACTATCCTTGATATACTGTGTATGAATGTCTTGTGAGAAAGTTATTGATCTTTCTATTTCAGAATGCATAAGAAATATGGTGAAGAATAAAGGGAGGAGAATATGAGAGATGGAGAGAGAGTGAGGGAGAGTGTGCAGTTTCAGATAGGTTTTTCTCTAAAATGCCCATGTAATTTATCCCTTCAATCAAATGGCTGTGACAGGCCTATCTTACTCTTTTTGACAACTTTAGGAGGGTGGATTTAACTTCCAAAACTCAAGTGTAGCAAAGTTTCTCAATCACTTCCCTGAACTGCATCAAGCTAACGATCGATCATGTATGACATTCCTGGGAGTGTGTAAACTTACATTTTGTATTACCATATCATTTTTGTATGTTCTCTATAGTTATGTACTTGAAAATGTATCAATTGACAAATTCAGCACATTTGGGCAGACTTGATACAAAATATTCCAGTATTGCAATGCGTCACTGGATCAATCTGAAACTTTGCAAACACACTGATGCCATCTAGTGGCCAAAATCTAAATTGCGCCTAAACTGCAATATTATATTGTGGCCTTTCTCTTGCCTTTCAAAACAGATGAAACAAAAAAATTAATTGAAAACGCATGTGTTTTTGTTTGTATTATCTTTTACCAGATCTAATGTGTTATATTCTCCTACATTAGTTTCACATTTCCACAAACTTCAAAGTGTTTCCTTTCAAATGATATCAAGAAAGTCAGTGTGTAAGCTAATGATCCATCATGTATGACATTCCATCTGCCATGCTGATCCTCAACACGGGGGCCCCTCAGGGGTGTGTGCTCAGTCCCCTCCTGTACTCCCTGTTCACCCATGACTGCATGGCCAGGCACGACTCCAACACCATCATTAAGTTTGAGACGACACAACAGTAGTAGGCCTGATCACCGACAACGATGAGACAGCCTACAGGGAGGAGGCCGTGTGGTGCCAGAATAACAACCTCTCCCTCAACGTGATCAAGACAAAGGAGATGATTGTGGACTACAGGAAAAAAAAGAGGACTGAGCACGCCCCCATTCTCATCGACAGGGCTGTAGTGGAACAGGTTGAGAGCTTCAAGTTCCTTGGTGTCCACATCACCAACAAACTATCCTGGGTCAAACACACCAAGACAGTCGTGAAGAGGGCACGACAAAGCCTATTCCCCCTCAGGAGACTGAAAAGGTTTGGCATGGGTCCTCAGATCCTCAAAAAGATCTACAGCTGCACCATTTAGAGCATCCTGCCTGGTTGCATCACCACCTGGTATGGCAACTGCTCGGCCTCCGACCGCAAGGCACTTCAGAGGGTTGTGCGTACGGCCCAGTACGTCACTGGGGCCAAGCTTCCTGCCATCCAGGACCTCTATACCAGGCGGTGTCAGAGGAAGGCCCTAAAAATTATTAAAGACTCCAGCCACCCTAGTCATAGACTGTTCTCTCTGCTACCGCATGGCAAGCAGTACCAGAGCACCAAGTCTAGGTTCAACAGGCTTCTTAACAGCTTCTACCCCCAAGCCATAAGACTCCTGAACAGCTAATCATGGCTACCCGGACTATTTGCATTGATTTGAGAATATGCATTTCCTTGCTTCAGGTCCTGAGCTCCAGGCAGTTCGATTTGGGTATGTCATTTTTGCCGAAAATTGAAACAAAGGGTCCGATCCTTAAGAGGTTTTAACCAGGGGTTGGATAATGTCAATGTTGCATTGATTAGATTATAGCCGGGAGCTTGCGGTGTCTGATACTTGTGAGATTTGTTTATGACAGTTTGCGGTGGAACACGTGAAAATTGCATGTACTTTCAAAGTTGTTTGGCGAGCTACTGATAGGTGGGCTGCGAGCTACTGGTAGCTCGCAATCGACCTGTTGGAGACCCCTGATTTACAGTATGAACTACGTTCATTTATTGTTTGAGTTGCAGCAAAGCTCATCTGTATATCAAAAATGAATGATTTGTCAATACTATTAATATTTTAAAATAAATTAAACATTCAAAGCAATTAAAACATACAGTGGGGGAAAAAAGCATTTAGTCAGCCACCAATTGTGCAAGTTCTCCCACTTAAAAAGATGAGAGAGGCCTGTAATTTTCATCATAGGTACACGTCAACTATGACAGACAAAATGAGGAAAAAAAATCCAGAAAATCACATTGTAGGACTTTTAATGAATTTATTTGCAAATTATGGTGGAAAATATGTATTTGGTCAATAACAAAAGTTTCTCAATACTTTGTTATATACCCTTTGTTGGCAATGACACAGGTCAAACGTTTTCTGTAAGTCTTCACAAGGTTTTCACACACTGTTGCTGGTATTTTGGCCCATTCCTCCATGCAGATCTCCTCTAGAGCAGTGATGTTTTGGGGCTGTCGCTGGGCAACACGGACTTTCAACTCCCTCCAAAGATTTTCTATGGGGTTGAGATCTGGAGACTGGCTAGGCCACTCCAGGACCTTGAAATGCTTCTTACGAAGCCACTCCTTCGTTGTCCGGGCGCTGTGTTTGGGATCATTGTCATGCTGAAAGACCCAGCCATGTTTTATCTTCAATGCCCTTGCTGATGGAAGGAGGTTTTCACTCAAAATCTCACGATACATGGCCCCATTCATTCTTTCCTTTACACGGATCAGTCGTCCTGGTCCCTTTGCAGAAAAACAGCCCCAAAGCATGATGTTTCCACCCCCATGCTTCACAGTAGGTATGGTGTTCTTTGGATGCAACTCAGCATTCCTTGTCCTCCAAACACGACGAGTTGAGTTTTTACCAAAAAGTTCTATTTTGGTTTCATCTGACCATATGACATTCTCCCAATCCTCTTCTGGATCATCCAAATGCACTCTAGCAAACTTCAGACGGGCCTGGACATGTACTGGCTTAAGCAGGGGGACACGTCTGGCACTGCAGGATTTGAGTCCCTGGGGGCGTAGTGTGTTACTGATGGTAGGCTTTGTTACTTTGGTCCCAGCTCTCTGCAGGTCATTCACTAGGTCCCCCCGTGTGGTTCTGGGATTTTTGCTCACCATTCTTGTGATCATTTTGACCCCACAGGGTGAGATCTTGCGTGGAGCCCCAGATCGAGGGAGATTATCAGTGGTCTTGTATGTCTTCCATTTCCTAATACTTGCTCCCACAGTTGATTTCTTCAAACCAAGCTGCTTACCGGTTGCAGATTCAGTCTTCCCAGCCTGGTGCAGGTCTACAATTTTGTTTCTGGTGTCCTTTGACAGCTCTTTGGTCTTGGCCATAGTGCAGTTTGGAGTGTGACTGTTTGAGGTTGTGGACAGGTGTTTTTTATACTGATAACAAGTTCAAACAGGTGCCGTTAATACAGGTAACGAGTGGAGGACAGAGGAGCCTCTTAAAGAAGAAGTTACAGGTCTGTGAGAGCCAGAAATCTTGCTTATTTGTAGGTGACCAAATACTTATTTTCCACCATAATTTGCAAATAAATTCATAAAAATCCTACAATGTGATTTTCTGGAATTTTTTTTCTCAATTTGTCTGTCATAGTTGACGTGTACATATGATGAAAATTACAGGCCTCTCTCATCTTTTTAAGTGGGAGAACTTGCACAATTGGTGGCTGACTAAATACTTTTTTTCCCCACTGTATATATAGATTATAAGAAATGCAAAATTAGGTTAAGTAGTGTTCCTTGAGCAACACTAGTTCTGTTCTAATGCCTTCACTTCTCTCTGAATTTGCTGTTCAGTTTCAGCAGGCGTTGATTTTCAAAGCGACTCAAGTCTATCCTGGCTCACTTTGCAGTGAAGAGCAGTCCAACACAGCTAAAAAGACGCTCACAGGTGGCAGAGGCAGGCAGGCCTGTGTTGAATTTGAGGGACAGCTCCTTTGTGTATGGCAAAGAAATGAAGCAAGTCCATCTTGTCTGACTCACAGGCAAGGTACCCATCCAGCTCCCCTGTATCGTATGACCTTTTGGGCATCAGTGATGAGAAGAAATTCTCTTCATCAGATGAATGCTGCCTCTGTTGCTCTGTCTCGTCACCTGTCATTGTGTCAAGATGAGGCTTCAGGTAGACCAAACTTGTATAGTGGCAAATACACAACATACACAAATATTTCTGCTAATTCTGCTTTCTGTGGCAACTTAGTTCACTATATCACTGAAATCACAATATTCCAACACAGACTTTCCATACTTGTTATTCTCAGATACTGAGACTGAAGTGAGTTTGTCAGATGTTCTCAGACCTAAACAGTAGTCTAATGTTGAGATGAGTCCATGTCTAGCTGTACCTATTGTGTAGACTCACACAGTTAACGTTATATGAACAGTTATATGAGCAGTTAGACTTGCTGAGTCTCTGGCTTTTAGATTAACATTATCCTAATTTACACAAAGTACAGTGCATAGCTAAAAATCCTAGGTCTCTCTAAATACTCTATGTTATGACCAAGCAAGCTAACGTTAACTAGCTAGCTGTAGAATGAAACGCCTATATGTCTATTGATTAAGAAGCATTAAATGGTTAAAACAGAGCCATCTGTTATTTTTACTAAATAGGGTTTGGTCACGCCACTATTGTTTCCAAAAACGGAATAATAACAGGAGGAGAAGTCAGATTACGCCACCATTAAAAACAAACAAAGTCACTCAAGAGGAGGAGTCAGACAGAAATTGGGCGGGACGGTCAAGATTGGGAAACAATGGTGGAGTGAACTGACCAGGGAGGGATTAAGCTAGAAGGTGTGGATTATGATTAAAAATGAAACTTTATGAAGGATGAGAACCGAGAGCTGAAAAGGAGTTGCTCTGCAGACCAGCTCGGCTCTATTGCCTGTGTAATAAAGTCAATCTTGATTCTACAAAACTCTGAAAGTGCTTTATTTTTAATAAGAATAGAAGGACAATTAGCTAGTTAGCTAGCTCACTTGATGATGTTAGCCTATTGTTGTTAGCTAGCCCAGATAGCTTACATGGCTAGCTAGCTAGCCACCACCACACATACTGACATCGGTGCGCTAGCCATAATGACTATCATCATCAGGTGGTGGATAGCCATGTAGCTAACTAGCTAACTTAGCTGCAAGGATAGCTTGCTAATGTTAGTATGCTAGACAACTAGGCTAACACTAATGTACGTAAGTTAGACTATTAGATATCTTGCTATACTAGCTTCTAAAGCCATCCATAGCTAAATCATTCATAGCTAGCTAGTTATCTTACCTCTACAATGTTTCCTCAAGTTCGAGGCAGAGTTTTTATACACTGGCACCTCTGCCATCCTGGGTAAGCAAAGCTTGCATTGCATCACCGCTTTGATAAAAAACATTTCTCTCTTTTACGATACGTCTAGAACTAAACTAGCTAAATTAGATCTACCTGAAAAATCTTCACACCATCATCGTTCAGTTTGTACGCACAGCTTGATTTGATTGGCCTGTAGTGGCACAATGCGTGAAATTTGATTTGATTGGTCACTGACTAAACAACGATGACAATTTTTTTTCTATCTCCGAGGGGCTCTCGCAAACTTTCTGTGCCCTCATGATTTACTATTATGGATAGCCTACAAAATTGTAACACATGGCTTTAAAAAGGTAGCGAAGTACAATACTTAATTCAAAACATACTTAAGTAAAAGTAAAAATACTCAAAAAAGTATAAATACTCAGAAAAGCTATTCAATTACAGTAACGAGAGTATTTGTGTGTTACTTCCACCCTTGCATGTACAATAGACCACTAAACTCACAAGGAGGCGAACTGATCCTGAAAGAGAAATGCATTTTCCCTAGCTGCAAAACAACATTATAGACATTGGATTTTATGATTTCTATGAATATTTCATTCTATCTACAGTCTATTAAAAACATTTTAAAAAACATTTGAAGGACTCTGTTGGCCTGTATAGCACATTAGGTCAAGGTGGAGGTTAGGCACAGCTTTACATGTACAGTGCATTCAGAAAGTATTCACACCCGTTGCCTTTGTTGTGTTACAAAGTGGGATTCAAATTGATTTATTTGAAGAATAAAAAAATGTCAACGATCTACACAAAATACTCTGTTATGTCAAAGTGGAAGAAAAAGTATAATATTTGTTGAACATTTATGGAAAAGAAAACACTAATATATACATGTTGGAATCGCAGCGATTACATCTGTGAGTCTTTCTGAGTATGTCTCTACGAGCTTTGCACACCTGGATTGTACAATATTTGCACATTATTCTTTAAAAACATTTTCAAGCTCTGTCAAGTTGGTTGTTGATAATTGGTAAACAGACATTTTGTCTTGCCATAGATGTTTAAGCCAATTTTAAGTCACAACTGTAACTAGGCCACTTAGGAACATTCAATGTCGTCTTGGTAAGCAACTCCAGTGTATATTTGCCGTTGTGTTTTAGGTAATTGTCCTGTTGAAAGGTGTTTTAAGTCTCCCAGTGTCTGTTGGAAAGTAGACTGAACCAAGTTTTCTTGTAGGGTTTTCCTGTGTTTAGCTCTATTCCGTTAAAAAAAAATACTAAACAAAACTCCCTTGCCGATGACAAACATACCCATAACATGATGCAGCCACCACCATGCTTGAAAATATGAAGAGTGGTACTCAGTGATGTGTTGTTTTGGATTGGCCCCAAACATAACTCTTTTTTTCTCCTTTCATTTTTTTTGTCGTTTAAAAAAAAAAATGTTGTAAATCTTTTTTTGATGTTTTTTTTTTTTTTTCTGGGGGAATGGATCAGCTTAATATTGCAGATAGATTGTATTTCTATCAATGTAATTGTCTGCATCACTTCCAATCCCCCATGTTTTTTTTTGTTTTTTTTATATACAGTGGGGAAAAAAAGTATTTAGTCAGCCACCAATTGTGCAAGTTCTCCCACTTAAAAAGATGAGAGAGGCCTGTAATTTTCATCATACGTACACGTCAACTATGACAGACAAATTGAGAAAAAAAAATCCAGAAAATCACATTGTAGGATTTTTCATGAATTTATTTGCAAATTATGGTGGAAAATAAGTATTTGGTCACCTACAAACAAGCAAGATTTCTGGCTCTCACAGACCTGTAACTTCTTCTTTAAGAGGCTCCTCTGTCCTCCACTCGTTACCTGTATGAATGGCACCTGTTTGAACTTGTTATCAGTATAAAAGACACCTGTCCACAACATCAAACAGTCACACTCCAAACTCCACTATGGCCAAGACCAAAGAGCTGTCAAAGGACACCAGAAACAAAATTGTAGACCTGCACCAGGCTGGGAAGACTGAATCTGCAATAGGTAAGCAGCTTGGTTTGAAGAAATCAACTGTGGGAGCAATTATTAGGAAATGGAAGACATACAAGACCACTGATAATCTCCCTCGATCTGGGGCTCCACGCAAGATCTCACCCCGTGGGGTCAAAATGATCACAAGAACGGTGAGCAAAAATCCCAGAACCACACGGGGGGACCTAGTGAATGACCTGCAGAGAGCTGGGACCAAAGTAACAAAGCCTACCATCAGTAACACACTACGCCAGGGACTCAAATCCTGCAGTGCAAGACGTTTCCCCCTGCTTAAGCCAGTACATGTCCAGGCCCGTCTGAAGTTTGCTAGAGTGCATTTGGATGATCCAGAAGATCATTGGGAGAATGTCATATGGTCAGATGAAACCAAAATATAAATTTTTGGTAAAAACTCAACTCATCGTGTTTGGAGGACAAAGAATGCTGAGTTGCATCCAAAGAACACCATACCTACTGTGAAGCATGGGGGTGGAAACATCATGCTTTGGGGCTGTTTTTCTGCAAAGGGACCAGGACGACTGATCCGTGTAAAGGAAAGAATGAATGGGGCCATGTATCGTGAGATTTTGAGTGAAAACCTCCTTCCATCAGCAAGGGCATTGAAGATGAAACGTGGCTGGGTCTTTCAGCATGACAATGATCCCAAACACACCGCCCGGGCAACGAAGGAGTGGCTTCGTAAGAAGCATTTCAAGGTCCTGGAGTGGCCTAGCTAGTCTCCAGATCTCAACCCCATAGAAAATCTTTGGAGGGAGTTGAAAGTCCGTGTTGCCCAGCGACAGCCCCAAAACATCACTACTCTAGAGGAGATCTGCATGGAGGAATGGGCCAAAATACCAGCAACAGTGTGTGAAAACCTTGTGAAGACTTACAGAAAACGTTTGACCTGTGTCATTGCCAACAAAGGGTATATAACAAAGTATTGAGAAACTTTTGTTATTGACCAAATACTTATTTTCCACCATAATTTGCAAATAAATTCATAAAAAATCCTACAATGTGATTTTCTGGATTTTTTTTCCTAATTTTGTCTGTCATAGTTGACTTGTACCTATGATGAAAATTACAGGCCTCTCTCATCTTTTTAAGTGGGAGAACATGCACAATTGGTGGCTGACTAAATACTTTTTTTCCCCACTGTATATACTCCCCTTTATTACTTTTCAACCCCACCATCCTTTCCCTACTTGGAGTAAATTAGTGAACAACAATGCCCAGGCCTCTACTTCCGGTCTATAATTACTACTCCTTATGGACAGAGTTAATTTTACAATAATATATATTATATATATATATATATATATATATATATATATATATATATATATATATATATACATATATATATATTATGCTCTGAACTTCTTCTACTCTCAACCTCTCCGATCATTTTCATGATGTCCATCCGGTTTGCTTCTATGTGCCATATCTTTCTAACTGTGTTCTTTCCCAAAAGCTCCCAACATACAACCTATATACTTATTATGGACACAGTATGCTTACATTATTAGATATCTTTGTTATTATTTGTTGTTATTTGTTATTAGTCCCATCCTTCAACTCTATTCAATACCTCCCATCTATCTCTTAACACCATGCATATAGGATTTCTATTTGCTGTATATATTTCAACCGTACTGTGATGTTTTACAAAAGTTCTGAACCTTTCTATTCTCATTGCTTCTACAGATTGTGAATTAAAAATAAACATTTTTGCTAAAAGTATTATTATATTATTGATTGATTGACTATGACTTTTCAGATCACCCAGTAATGCTATCTGCAAGGTTAGTTCCAGGTAAATATTGCAATCCTTTAGCCATTCCTGGACCTGTGTCCAAAAACAAGCTACAAATGGACAGAACCAAAACAAATGATCTAATGATTCTGTCTCTTCACAGCAAAATCTGCAGAGCTGGGAAGATTGTATCCCCCATATAAATAACATTCTATTGGTAGCAATAATTTTATGTAATAATTTAAATTGAAAGATTCACATTTTTGAATCCGATGTCGTTTTGCGTGTCAGTTCATAAACACTATGCCATGGGATCGGTACGTCAAAGATCTCTTCCCAACTATTTTGCAATCTATATGGGACGGCTGTCAATCCTTTGGTCCTTAAGTGAAACTGATATACTTTTTTATTCATCACAGTTTTCCTTAACCAATTATGTTATTTAATGCAAGGCCGACAGACAAGTTCCTTACTTTCTCCCCCTTCCATTTTCCTCTTCCACTTTTGCGGTAAGGCTGCAATTATTTGGTTGTAAGTTTGGGTAGAGCAGACATTTCCATATGTTTTTGTTAGCTGCATGTGCGACATAACTCCACCAGTCCTACCGATGATATCATTTACGAAGATTATACCTTTTTTAAACATTCTGTCCAAAAATAAAGTTTTTTTGTCAATTAGTATATTTGAATTTAACCACAATATTTGTTGCATTATTTGTTCTGTCGTTTCTGGAGGATTAAATTGAAATTGCAACTTTCTATGGCTTGTTTTAGAAATAGTGACATTTGGGAGATTATTTCCTTTTCAAATAACTGAAAGTGAGAGGTTGTAATCTGAATAAAGGGAAAAAGGCCTTTCTTGAACATTGGGTGAGACAATCTTACTAATTTGCTTCAGAACCAGTTCGGATTTAAGTATAACTTTTGTATGACTGAAGCTTTTAGTGATAGGTTTATTGCTTTAATATTTAATCATTTCTGTCCTCCGAATTCATATTCATTATATAAATATGCTCTTTTTTATTTTGTCTGGCTTGCCGTTCCAAATAAAATTGAATATTTTTTTCTCATATAATTTAAAAAACTGTTCGCTAGACCATAAGCAAATAGGTAAACTGGGATAATACTAAAGAGTTAATCAGGGTGATTTTCCCACAAATTGACAGGTATTTTCCTTTCCATGGTAGTAAGATCTTATCTATTTTTGCTAACTTTCTATTAACATTTATTGAAGTGAGATCATTTATTTCCTTTGGGATATGTATTCCGAGTATATCCACATCACCATCAGACCATTTTATTGGTAAACTACATGGTAATGTAAAAATTGTATTTTTTAGTGATCCAATACGTAATATAGTACATTTGTCATAATTTGGTTGTAATCCAGAGAGGTTAGAAAATGTATCTAGATCCTCTATGAGGCTGTGGAGGGATTCTAGTTGTGGTTTTAAAAGAAAACATGAATCATCAGCGTACAATGACACCTTTGTTTTTAAACCCTGTATTTCTAATCCTCTGATTTTATTATTGGATCTGATTTTAATAGCTAACATCTCGATGGCCACAATAAATAGATATGCCGATAGTGGACAACCTTGTTTCACTCCTCTTGACAGTTTAAAACTTTCTGAGAAATAGCCATTATTTACTATTTTACACCTAGGGTTACTATACATGATTTTGACCCATTTTATGAGAGATTCTCCAAAATTGAAATGCTCCAGGCATTTATATATAAACCCCAGTCGAACTTTATCAAATGCCTTTTCGAAGTCTGCTATTAATAGCAGGCCTGGTTTCCCATATTTTCCATAGTGTTCTATTGTTTCCAATACTTGCCTTATATTATCTCCAATGTATCTTCCATGTAAAAAACCTGTCTGATTAGAATGAATAATATCCGACAATACCTTTTTAATTCTATGCGCTATACATTTTGCTAGGATTTTTGCATCACAACACTGAGGTGTAAGGGGCCTCCAATTTTGTAAATGGACTGGATCTTTATATTTTCCACTTGTATCCTGTTTCAGTAATAATGAGATCAGACCTTCTTCTTGAGTGTCAGATAATCTACCATTTACATAGGAGTGGTTAAAACATGCTAATAACGGTCCTCTTAGTATATCAAAAAAGGTTTGGTATACCTCGACTGGTATGCCATCCATCCCTGGCGTTTTCCCGGACTTAAAGTCTTTAATTGCATCCAGAAGTTCCTTCTCTGTAATTTCACCTTCACATGAGTCTTTCTGTGTGGCTGTTAATTTGACATTATCAATAGAAAAAAAATCTCTACAATTAGCTTCAGTTACAGGAGATGGAGGCGACTGAAAAGAAAACATATGCTTAAAGTACTTTGTTTCTTCCTTCAAAATATCATTTGGTGAATTATGGGTGACTTCGTCAATTGTAACCAGTTTCATTAAGTTCTTTTTGGTAGCATTCCTATGTTGAAGATTAAAAAAGAATTTTGTGCATTTTTCCCCATATTCCATCCAGTTTGCTTTATTTTTATAATATATTACACTTGATCTTTCTTGAATAAGTTTCTCCATTTCTTTTTGTTTTTCCTCTAATTTATTCTGAGCCTCTATGTTACAGTTTTTATTGCCATCTATCTGTTCTGTTAGACTTTCTATTTCCTTTCTTAGTATAAACTCTTTTGACCTAAATTGCTTTTGTTTTCGAGATGAGTACTAAATTGCATGGCCTCTAAAGGCACATTTAAAGGTGTCCCATACAATAAGGGGATTCGCTGTACCTATGTTATGTTGGAAAAAGTCAGTTATAAATTCCTTTGTTCTAATTATAAATAAATTATCATCCAATAGGCTTTGATTACATTTCCAATATCCTCGCCCACGTGGAAATTCAGTAAGAGTAATGTATATGCCTATTATATGATGGTCCGACCGCATTCTGTCCCCTATCAACACTTTTTTTTACTTTTGGTGCCAACGAGAATGAGATAAGAAAGAAGTCAAGACGACTAGCTTGATTCAGTCTCCGCCATGTATATCTCACTAGATCAGTATATTTAAGCCTCCATATATCTACTAGTTCTAATGTATCCATGACATTCACAATTTCCTTAAGAGCATGTGGGTGATTGTTTGTGGTGTGATTTCCTTTACGGTCCATTGAGCTATTTAAAACAGTATTATAATCCCCCACCATAATAATATTGTCTTGAGTTGCTTGCAGGCTTGATAATTTATTATATATATTGTCAAAGAATTGTGGATCATCATTATTTGGTCCGTAAAGGTTAATGAGCCATATCTGTTTATGGTCCAATAACATATTTAAAATAATCCATCTACCTTGCGTATCTATTTGGACAATTTGCACATTCGGATCGAAATTACTATTAATTAATATCATCACCCCTTTTGAATTTCTTTGCCCATGGGAGAAGTATATTCCCTCCCCCCCCATTCTTTTTTTCCACGCTACTTCATCTCAAATTGTTGAATGAGTTTCCTGTATACAATAGATATTATATTCCTTCTCTTTGAGCCATGTAAATATTGTTATTCTTTTGTTATTATCAGCTAAGCCATTACAATTATAACTGGCTATACTTATTTCACCATACACCATAATGAGATACAAGTTTCAAGTCTATTTATCATTATATATGTTTGTAAATGTACCAATAAAAAATAGCGTAATGATTGAGTGTCCATATAGCTGTACCGTGATATTTGCATTGCTACGGAGTAACCCTTCAATTGTTCTCCACTAATTCCCCCGCTAAAGCCCCTCCCCATCCCAAGTTGAGCCGTCATCCCAGTGATCAGCATCCCACCCATGTCCCTCCGTATCCCTAAGGCCCCGAGAGGCCAGGACACATCCATCGAAAACAGCACACAGTGCCACCCACAAAACAGAAGCAGATTAACCGCCAAAAGCATTTCCAATGCTTTCACCTCTCTCTATATATATCTATATAACTATTTTTTTTAAACTATGCATATCCTATTTTCCATCATTATCAATTAATATGCGTAATAATGTCGGCAGTTCACGCGTAGGATTCTAACATATAACCCGGATTGCCATTGTATTACATTTAATTAATTGACAAGCAATTATTATCCTAGCAAATAATTCCCGTGGTCCATCCCATACCTTCCCCCCAACATCCCCACCCCCCCCACAACAGATGCCAGACAAGCACACACGCACATACTCACATACTCCAACACACTCAACCCTCCTCCTCCACAATCCACCATAAAATCAGATACTCAACGGCTGTTATATCCCAGAGCCCAACTCGAGAAATAACTTGATTTACGAGTGCACATTCAGTTAAAGCTGATTGAGAAAGCATGCAGATTGAGCAGAAATTGATAACAATGTGAGATTTGATTAATCTACTTAATCTATGTCAAGTCCTAGGTGATGGAGATCAGATCCACCCTCTTCACCTGAGACACAAACACTCTGATCCCCTGTTGTAACCATTTTCCCAAGCATCTCCATGCGGTCAGACCTTTGATTATTTTGTGCCACCTGTGCCACAATGATAAACCCCCTCTCTGATTTTCCGAGTGTGACCCCCTCCCCATGGGTTACTGCAGCCAGTGTTGCCAGCACTGCCACTACCTGGGTGGGCGTACCCCACCGGAATCCCCACCGGCTAGGTAAAAGGTCATCAAGGTTCTCATTAGCAGCTTTGAGAATTTCCTTGTATATTATGCTCTCCCATCAGGGGGCATAACTCTTTGCATTCAGGACAAAAAGTTAATTTCTTTGCCACATTTTTTGCAGTATTACTTTAGTGCCTTATTGCAAACAGGATGCATGTTTTGGAATATTTGTATTCTGTAAAGGCTTCCTTCTTTTCACTCTGTCATTTGTGTTGTGGGGTAACTTCAATGTTGTTGTTCCATCCTCAGTTATCTCCTATCACAGCCTTTAAACTCTGTAACTGTTTTAAAATCACTGTTGGCCTCATGGTGAAATCCCTGAGCTGTTTCCTTCATCTCCGGCAACTGAGTTAGGAAGGGCACCTGTATCTTTGTAGTGACTGTGTGTATTGATACACCATCCAAAGTGTAATTAATAACTACACCATACTTAAAGGGATATTCAATGTCTGCTTTTTTTAACCTTTCCAATAAGTGCCCTTCGTTGCGAACCATTGGAAAACCGCCCTGGTCTTTGTGGTTGAATCTGTGCTTGAAATTCACTGCTCGACTGAGGGACCTTACAGATAATTGTATGTGTGGGGTACAGACATGGGGTAGTCATTTAAAAATCATCTTAAACACTGTTATTGCACACAGAGTGAGTCCATGCAACTTTTTATGTGAATTGCTGAGCACATTTTTACTCCTCAACTTATTTAGAGTTGCCATAAGAAAAGAGTTGAATACTTATTGACTCAAGACATTTCAGCTTTTCACTTTTAATTAATTTGTAAACATTTCTAAAAACATAATTCTACTTTGACATTATGGGATACTGTATGTAGATCAGTGACACAAAATCTAAATTTAATATTTTTTAAAATTCTGGCTGTAACACAACAACATTTGGAAAACGTCAAGTGGTATGAATACTTTATGAAGGCACTGTACAATATGTCTTTGCTGGGTTAGCCATGTCTCTAGTGTACTTCTATGTTCTCTGCATATAGCTTCTGCTGCATTTCTGAATGACAAAATATTTTTCAAGACATACGCCCGTTCCATCCACACCTACACACACTTCCTGATGCTAAGAAACTTAACCTGCTACCTATTTATCTCTCCAATTGCTAAGCAACCAATCAGCATTTTCAATTTATGGACGTGACGTTTGAGTGGGAGAGTTTTAGACATCTCTACTAGTGCGGCTTAGAATGCAGTACTCTGGTCATTTGACTGAGATGATTTTGACTGAGATGGATCTGATTGAGATGGATTTGTATTGGAATGAGACTGTGTTAATGAGCCTATACTGATTACCCAATTAGATATCTGCTATGACAGAAAAATAGGTCCTAATTGGAATGCAAATGCAAAACATAAATCTAAAGCTTGACAGTCCATAAATCTTTTACATACATGACTGTTTACACTCTATCCATCTGATATGACCTGCCTTTGATGTGTTGAGTCTTAGATGTGAATTTTAGCACACACGCACACACACACTTGTTTTTCTATCCTTGTGGGGATCTAAAATTGATTTCCATTCAAAATCCTATTTTGCCTAACCCTAACCACTAAGTTTAAAAAAGCCTTACATACAGTGAGGGAAAAAAGTATTTGATCCCCTGCTGATTTTGTACGTTTGCCCATAGACAAAGACATGATCAGTCTATAATTTTAATGGTAGGTTTATTTGAACAGTGAGAGACAGAATAACAATCCAGAAAAACGCATGTCAAAAATGTTTTAAATTGATTTGCATTTTAATGAGGGAAATAAGTATTTGACCCCTCTATAAAAATGACTTAGTACTTGGTGGCAAAACCCTTGTTGGCAATCACAGAGGTCAGACGTTTCTTGTAGTTGGCCACCAGGTTTGCACACGTCTCAGGAGGGATTTTGTCCTATTCCTCTTTGAAGATCTTCTCCAAGTCATTAAGGTTTCGAGCCTGACGTTTGGCAACTCGAACCTTCAGCTCCCTCCACAGATTTTCTATGGGATTAAGGTCTGGAGACTGGCTAGGCCACTCCAGGACCTTAATGTGCTTCTTCTTGAGCCACTCTTTTGTTGCCTTGGCCGTGTGTTTTGGGTCATTGGCATGCTGGAATACCCATCCACGACCCATTTTCAATGCCCTGGCTGAGGGAAGGCGGTTCTCACCCAAGATTTGACGGTACATGGCCCCGTCCATCGTCCCTTTGATGCGGTGAAGTTGTCCTGTCCCCTTAGCAGAAAAACACCCCCAAAGCATAATGTTTCCACCTCCATGTTTGACAGTGGGGATGGTGTTCTTGGGGTCATAGGCAGCATTCCTCCTCCTCCAAACACGGCGAGTTGAGTTGATGCCAAAGAGCTCGATTTTGGTCTCATCTGACCACAACACTTTCACCCAGTTCTCCTCTGAATCATTCAGATGTTAATTGGCAAACTTCAGACGGGCCTGTATATGTGCTTTCTTGAGCAGGGGGAACTTGCGGGCACTGCAGGATTTCAGTCCTTCACAGCGTAGTGTGTTACCAATTGTTTTCTTGGTGACAATGGTCCCAGCTGCATTGAGATCATTGACAAGATCCTCCCGTGTAGTTCTGGGCTGATTCCTCACCGTTCTAATGATCATTGCAACTCCACGAGGTGAGATCTTGCATGGAGCCCCAGGCTGAGGGAGATTGACAGTTATTTTGTGTTTCTTCCATTTGCGAATAATCACACCAACTGTTGTCACCTTCTCACCAAGCTGCTTGGCGATGGTCTTGTAGCCCATTCCAGCCTTGTGTAGGTCTACAATCTTGTCCCTGACATCCTTGGAGAGCTCTTTGGTCTTGGCCATGGTGGAGAGTTTGGAATCTGATTGATTGATTGCTTCTGTGGACAGGTGTCTTTTATACAGGTTACAAGCTGAGATTAGGAGCACTCCCTTTAAGAGTGTGTGCCTAATCTCAGCTTGTTACCTGTATAAAAGACACCTGGGAGCCAGAAATCTTTCTGATTGAGAGGGGGTCAAATACTTATTTCCCTCATTAAAATGCAAATCAATTTATAACATTTTTGACATGCATTTTTTCTGGATTTTGTTGTTGTTATTCTGTCTCTCACTGTTCAAAAAAACCTACCATTAAAATTATAGACTGATCATTTCTTTGTCAGTGGTCAGATGTACAAAATCAGCAGGGGATCAAATACTTTTTTCCCTCACTGTACATCCCTTGATACCTAACTTACCATTAGCTTCAAACCAAGGCATTTTTGACTAAACTATTTTGTAAGTACAGACAGTGTCTTGCGAAAGTATTCACCCCCCTTGGCATTTTTCCTATTTTGTTGCCTTACAACCTGGAATAAAAAATATAAAAATATGGGGGGGTTTATCATTTGATTTACACAACATGCCTACCACTTTGAAGTTGCAAAATATTTTTTATTGTGAAACAAACAAGAAATAAGACAAAAAATCAGAAAACTTGAGCATGCATAAATATCCCCCCTCCCCCCCCAATTACAGCTGCAAGTCTCTTGGGGTATGTCTCTATAAGCTTGGCACATCTAGCAACTGGGATGTTTGCCCATTCTTCAAGGCAAAACTGCTCCAGCTCCTTCAAGTTGGATGGGTTCCGCTGGTGTACAGCAATCTTTAAGTCATACCACAGATTCTCAATTGGATTGAGGTCTGGGCTTTGACTAGGCCATTCCAAGACATTTAAATGTTTCCCCTTAAACCACTTGAGTGTTGCTTTGGCAGTATGCGTAGGGTCATTGTTCTGCTGCAAGGTGAACCTCCGTCCCAGTCTCAACTCTCTGGAAGACTGAAACAGGTTTCTCTCAAGAATTTCCATGTATTTAGCGCCATCCATCAATCCTTCAATTCTGACCAGTTTCCAAGTTCCTGCCGATGAAAAACATCCCCACAGCATGATGCTGCCACCACCATGCTTCACTGTGGGGATGGTGTTCTCGGGGTGGTGAGAGGTGATGGAGATGTTGGGTTTGCGCCAGACATAGCGTTTTCCTTGATGGCCAAAAAGCTCAATTTTAGTCTCATCTGACCAGAGTACCTTCTTCCATATGTTTGGGAGTCTCCCACATGCCATTTGGCAAACACTAAACGTGTTTGCTTATTTTTTTCTTTAAGCAATGGCTTTTTTCTGGCTACTCTTCCGTAAAGCCCAGCTCTGTGGAGTGTACGGCTTAACGTTTTCCTATGGACAGATACTCCAATCTCCGCTGAGGAGCTTTGCACCTCCTTCAGGGTTATCTTTGGTCTCTTTGTTGCCTCTCTGATGAATGTCCTCCTTGTCTGGTCCATGAGTTTTGGTGGGCGGCCCTCTCTTGGCAAGTTTGTTGTGGTGCCATATTCTTTCAATTTTTTAATAATGGATTTAATGGTGCTCCGTGGGATGTTCAAAGTTTCTGATATTTTTTTATAACCCAACCCTGATCTGTACTTTACATTTACATTTTTGTCATTTAGCAGACAGTCTTATCCAGAGCGACTTACAGTTAGTGAGTGCATACATATTTTTTTTTTCATACTTCTCCACAACTTTGTCCCTGACCTGTTTGGAGAGCTCCTTGGTCTTCATGGTGCCGCTTGCTTGGTGGTGCCCCTTGCTTAGTGGTGTAGCAGACTATGGGGCCTTTCAAAACAGGTGTATATATACTGAAATCATGTTACAGATCATGTGACACTTAGATTGCACACAGGTGGATTTTATTTAACTAATTATGTGACTTCTGAAGGTAATTGGTTTCACCAGATGTTATTTAGGGGCTTCATAGCAAAGGGGGTGAATACATATGCACGCACCACTTTTCCGTTCTTTATTTTGTCGATTTTTAAAAAATAAGTTATTTTTTTCATTTCACTTCACCAATTTGGACTATTTTGTGTATGTCCATTACATGAAATCCATATAAAAAATCAATTTAAATTACAGGTGGTAATGCAACAAAATAGGAAAAACGCCAAGGGGGATGAATACTTTTGCAAGGCACTGTACATTACATGTGCATACCAGAAACATTTTAATTGATTTACTATCCCAGTGGGGACTTTTGGGGATTTCAGGTCCCCATGAGGATAGAAGAATAAGACCACACAAACACTGTAAAAAAGCAAATGTAACATTTTTGTTACATTTTAGTAGACACTCTTATCCAGAGCGACTTACAGTTAGTGAGTGCATACATTTTTTTTTTCATACTGGCCCCCCGTGGGAATCGAACCCACAACCCTGGCATTGCAAACACCATGCTCTAACAACTGAGCTACACAGGACTAATTGCTTAATCTACGTTATTCTGTGAGTTGAGTAAAATTCAAAAGGACAAGAATTTGACCTAATGTGTTAAAAGCTGTTTACTCAACAAATTCTGCTGGAAACGTATTTCAGTGTCTGCCTGCCTGCCAGCTGAAAATCTTTGCCAGTGTATGCATAGGCTATCTGCCTCTCCCCTACGAAGCATAGTCTAGTAGTCTAGTAGCCTTTACAAGCGTCTTTCAGAAATTAGGGAGAGAGATTCGTAATTAGAGAAGAATGGATTCACCTTTTCAATGCTAGTTAAGATACTATAGTTATCACATTTCACATTGGATTTATTAACTACAAAAAGTTAAAACGTGTTTTTATTTTAATTCTGGTGCCGCTCTGCACACACAAACTTGTTAGCTAGCTAGCTGGTCCAATGTTTTGCCAACTCTCTGAAGTTCAAAGACATTCAATGTTCCTTCATAGACCGCTCCTCCGTAGGTATAATTCTGAAGGCCTAATTCAGATAATGCATGTCATAACAACAAGATGCCCAGCGCTTTAAGCCAAGCCTTCTCCTCTACCCTCTCTTGCTCTTTCCCCACCCGTAAAATTTCTGTTACATCTCGCGCCCTATGCTCGTCTGTCCAATGCATGTGTAGTGTATGATGAATTATGACTTTGCTAATGTTTTTAAGTGGAACCTGAGAGGATGTTTATTCAGTTTCAGAGGGAGTTGTTTTAGAGTGACGCCCCATAGAACAGAGGGAGTCTGTGTGTTGTAGACAGGGGATTGGACAGTAGAGGGAGCCACCCATATTTTGGGAAAGATTATAAGTATGGGCTAGGGAACAAAGAAGATTAGAGCAGACATATTATTTTGGGACTCTGCTCTCCGGATGCTATGGACATCTGTAAACGTATGCTGAAATCTTGTGATATGAATAAAACTTATGATCAAAGTTCAGTATAAGCGGACTCCTTTGTTTAACAGCATAATTAGCAACATTGACTCGGCACTACACATGTAAATAGCTTGCCCGCTCCACAGCAAGCTGCTCTATCCACACTGATTGGTGAAGTAGTTTAAAATTGATTTCAGATGTTTAAAAAGGCACAAAAGGGAACAATATAAACCGTTACTTTTTTTGGGTTCCAACCGGTTCAGAACAGCGGAACGTAAAGAAAAACATGATGGTTCTGTTCAGAATGAAACATTTGGAAAATTATTTAGGTTTCAAACCCTGCTCAAAACCCCTCAAAACCACACCCATTATTATAATCAGCATGCTCTATTGCAGGTCAAAGAAAGGCCTTATGATATGTGACTAGTTTCAGGAAACTAGTCGTATGTCGCACGTCACTACTTCACAGGAGAGCCATTTGACCGTAAACCTTTTTTAAATCAAAATGCGTTTTTTGGCAAAAATGCCTTCTGGAACATCTGAACTTTCATGTGCCTTAATAACAAACGTGTATGCCATCTGTAAATACGTATTTAAATTGTTAAATTACGTGCCTAGTTGGTTTAGCCATGGAAAAAGAAAGGAACCTTCCCGCTAGCCATGATTGGCTGAGATAATGGATGGGCTGGACATGCCAAGAGATGAGTTTGGATTGGTCTGCCATGTAGCATGCTTCTGTCTATAACATGAGCTGGTCAGTATGTGTAGGTTATCCTTTCTAACGCGGCTTTTTTGAAAGATCTCACGTAGCAGAACTGCAAACGTGTTGCTCTCCACTTTCTGGAGGACCGAGTTTTGAAATAGGTGGAATGCCCAGTGGAATTAGAGTATGATAGCTAAGGAGATGGAGAAAATGCTGCCAGCAGCACAGTTACAGTCACCAACGCTCTGCATAACATAAAAACAGCCTAACCAACTCTGCTATGGCGAGGAAAATGGTCAGGGTGAGCTGTTCTCTCATTTGTGTCTGGAAGTAGCTAGTAAGCTAGCCAACGTTGCTTGACTGCTGTTGTTAGGTCAGAACGCTCAGATCAACCCTACTCCGAGAGGGAAACGCTCAGAATTTACGAATGCCCAGAGCGCACTCTGAGCACACTCTAGCACACTCTAGCACACAAGATTGAATTTACGAACACACTGTAGTATAAACCAGCCTTTAGTCTTGAAATCTTTGGTTGTTTAGTACATGGCCTCACATGTGAATCCTTAAAGAGATGGATGGGGCTAAGGCATAAGAGGGTGTGAACAATGCTGAATGGGTGTACACAAAGAAGAGCTCTCCAGTAGGTTTACCAAAACATTCAAAGGCCATTTTCTCAAAAGTTTGGTTAAAAGTTTATCAACTTTCAAAGCAGAATTACTTTCCCATTGTTCCTCAACTAGCTCTCTACTTTTATCCAATGTAAAAAAACACAATTTCAAATTTTACTACATAAGACCTAATCGAGCCGGTCGGTCACATATATGTAACGTATTGTCATAAAGAGTTTAATATTAAGGATACAATATTCAAAATGGTCTTAGACACTCACTTGGCAAAGGCTACACAACTGAAAGCCATTGAATACAAAACCATGTCTCTGTCGCTAACAAATACAGACATGGGTGGTAACTGCAATTCACTCGAAAGGCAAGAAACGTTAAGAAATATGCTAATATTGTAGAATACATTCTCAAGTTGAATTGTATGTTCACACAACCTCAAATTCAAAGTTGAGTAAACATACAATTACCTACCCACAATTACCTATGCATTTTGCCACCATTATAACATACTGCCATTTAATTGGCAGATGGAGCTTCCTTATGCCTGATGTTTCCTCCTACGTTTCCTGTATGATTCACCATAAGTCAGTTGAATGTATTCCATAGATAGTGAGGGAAGTATCCCTGACTATGTATGTGACCTTGTAAAAGGAGGAGGGAACAGGTGCGCAGATACAGATTATTATATTTTTTTAATCATTCCTCGTCTCAAAATCTATCATTTCCCCTCTCTCTGGTAACCGTGGTGATTTGTGACAGATGCTGGCGCTGTCGCTAATGCTAACGTTTACGGTAGCGCCGTCGCTTCAGCTGTCGAACCCTGATTGAAGTTTGTACCTGAGAGAGCAGGCACGTCGCTAGGCAGGCACCCAGGTGTCACACCTCACCACCAGCTGTTTCCGTTGTCAAGGAGATGTTTCCTTTTCAGTTGTGGCGTGGCGTCTCTCTCAACACCTGCTTCCTGTTAGAGTCACACATCTCTCAGCCATCGCTGCTCTCAGCCAATAATGTTAGACTGTCACTACATAGTACATCTACAGTAGACTAGACATTATAACTTTTATATGGTTTCTATAGTCAACCAGCACTGATCTTATCCAAAAATGATACATGAAAATAGTTGTATCTACAGTATCACTACAGAACTCATCCACTGCAGGCTGTACAATATTATGTGTCAGCGGGGGTCGACCCTCTTCCAGGAGAGCTACTGTTTTTGCAGGCTTTTGATCCAGCTCTACACAAACACACCTGATTTACCCAATGAAAGTCTCAAGGACCTTGTTGATTAGTAGAATCAGGTGTGTTAGAAAATGCTGCAGGAGGGTAGCTCTCCATGAGGAGGGTAGGACACCCTTGCTATACAGTATACTGTATCTACAGTAGTGTCTGTATGTCTGCTATTGAATGTAGTGTTGTATGTCATCCTGACTGCAAACTAAATTTCCCTATCGGACTATAAAGATTGAGTTGACAGCAGTAATCTTAGGAAGATGAGTTTGAATCCTCTCAAGCTATCTACAGTATTTTGATAATAGAACCTTCACTTTCTCTACAACATTGACAGAGAGAAGATATCTTAAGTGAAATGTAATGATAAGACAGTGTCGAGAAGTCTTATAGTGTTGATGTTCAGTTGGAAATGCTCCTTATTGTCACTGAGCAGAACATGCTTTCTCATGCAGTTTGATGAGCGTATACACTTTAAAAATGGTGTGTTGTTTGGATGATCAAACTGCTGGGTTGCAGGCATTGGGTCACTTAGTTGGGTTGTTTTCTTTAAAAACTGCTGGTTATTGATGCTGGGTGCTGGGTTATGGGTGCTGGGTTATTGATGCTGGGTTATTGAGATGTGACCCAGTGGGTCAGATCAGAAGACTGAGTAGGGATGTGGCTTTCAGATAGTTATTTTCGGCCACCAGTGAGAGTTAATATCTTCTGTTGCATTGGTATCACATGTTAAAGGTCCCAAACAGTCATTCTGATTCCCATGTAAAATAGACTTTTAACTGTGTAAAATATCACCCACAATATTTTTGGGGGATAGAAATGCTAAGAATTTGAGAAGAAATAGTTTTTCTCACTTGGCTAACTACCAGGAAGTTTGAAAAAACAGGCTGTGGGCGGGGAGCTAATATTAATGAGCTCGCCTTGACTGACAGCTCTTTGTAATGCCTGTCAAGAAACTTGGATGCAGTGAGCAGTGTTGCAGTAAAATCATCTCAAGCAAATTTGTGACTCATTTCAGGAAGCTAGGCATATGTCGTGCGTCACTACTTCACAGGAGAGCCATTTGAACGTCAACTTAAATGTTTATTTTTTTGCCAGAAATGCCTTCTGGAACGTTTACCAAAACATTCAAAGTCCATTTTCTCAAAAGTGTGGTTACAAGTTTATCAACTTTCAAAGCAGAATTACTTTCCCATTGTTCCTCAACTATAGTGTATGATATACCATTTTCTAGCTCCGAGTCTCTACTTTTATCCAATGTAAAAAAAACACAATTTCAAATTTTACTACATAAGACTGAATCGAGCAGGTCGGTCACATATATGTAGCGTATTGTCATAAAGAGTTTAATATTAAGGATAACATTTTGAAAGTAAACTTTTTTTTTAAATCAACATTCGATTTTTGGCAGAAATGCCTTCTGGAACGTGAACTTTTATGTGCCTTAATAACAAACTTGTATGCCATCTGTAAATACGAATAAAATGGTTAAATTACGTGCCTAGTTGGTTTAGCCACGGCAAAAGACAGCAACCTTCCCGCTAGCCATGATTGGCTGAGGTAATGAGTGGGCTAGACATGCCGAGAGATGAGTTAGGATTGGTCTGCCGTGTAGCACGCTTCTGTCTATAGCATAAGCTGGTCAGTATGTGTAGGTAATCCTTTCTGACACGCCTTTTTTGAAAGATACCACTTGCTGGAGGACCGAGTTTTGAAATCAGTGGAATTAGAGTATGATAGCTAAGGAGATGGAGATAATTCTGGCGTTTGATTGAAAATATGCAGATGGAGTCGAAAAGAGAACACAAAGAAGGCTGTTGTGTAAAACACCTGTCTCCGGATTACATCTTCAAACTAAGGGCAACCATGGTATCCGTGACAGAGAGGGAGAAGCGTCCATCCATGTATAGGGGTAAGATAGTCTAGCTAGCTACATTTTCAGATATTACACGCTTCTAATTTTGTCAGAAAGTCGTTTTCATTTGAAGTTAAAGTGTACTGTCAGCTAGTTAGCTAATGTTAGCTGGCTAGCTCACTAGCTAACGTTACATGTATGATCTGTGTAGTAATATTATTCGTATCTTGGAGCCATTTGCATTGCTAGCTAACATTTAACCTGGTTGGTTAGCTACCTGCAGATTCATGCAGGGTAGTAACGTTATGAGTTGGGATTATGGTTCATTGTTTAGCCAGCCAGCTACGTGTTTGGTTCATTGTTTAGCTAGCCAGCTACATGTCTAAACAAAAGACTCAACTATGAAAGTAACCATTTCAATAGAATGTTCATGATGTCACTGCGACAACTTTCGATAGACGTAGCTGGTAAATTCGCTCTGACTATCTACTCCGATTTCAGAGCACTCTTGTCTGAGTGTGCCAGAGCGCAGAATAACTGACACATTTATGAACGCTCAACACCCGTTGAATATGGCCGGTGTCAGTTAACGTTGGCAAAAAAGCGTAATTCAATTGTTGTTGCCAGCAGCACAGTTGCAGTCACCAATGCTCTGGTGGGGCGAGTGAAATGGTCAGAGTGAGCTGTTCTCTCATTTGTGTCTGGAAGTAACTAGCAAGCTAGCCAACGTTAGCCAGTTAGCTTGGTGCTTGACTCCTGTTGTTTGGTCAGAACGCTCGGATCAACCCTACTCCTCGGCCAGAGCATCCAGTGTGCACTCTGAACGCTCCGAGAGCGAAACGCTCTGAATTTACGAACTGACAATCTGACAACGCTCTGAGTTTACGAACGCCCAGAGCACACTGGCACTCCAGATTAAATTTACAAACACACCCGTAGTATAAACCAGCCTTAGGTCTTGAAATATTTGGTTGTTTAGTACATGGACTCATGTGAATCCTTATAGAGATGGGTGGGGCTAAAGCTTAAGAGGGTGTGAACGATGCTGAATGGGTGTAGACAAAGAAGAGCTCTCCAGTAGGTGTACCAAAACATTCAAAGGCCATTTTCTCAAAAGTGAGGTTACAACATTCAAAGAAGAATTACTTTCCCATTGTTCCTCAACTGTAGAGTATGATATACAATTTTCTAGCTCTGAGTCTCTACTTTTATCCAATGTATCCAAATCTACATAAGACCAAATCGAGCCAGTGGTCACATTTGGTGATACACAAAGCAACTTAAATAACATTGAAATTGCATCAGTAACCACGTTTCCATCCATTTCCATTTCATGCAGCTGAATTACCAGATGCATGAAAAAAATCACGACCGGGCTCATGGAAACATGAAATGCGATAGAATTTTATAAATGCCAACAGACAATTTGTTCGTTCGACATGGTGGAAAATGTTTGTGTCTGTAAAATTAATTATGAGAGAAATGGTGGTGGAAACGCCTTTATGTGAAAATATAATATAATATAATAACCATCATATCGAAGTAAACTTGGAGGCACGTGATGATATGTTGTGTGGCTCTCTCACTATGACTCGGGCAAGAATGCAGTTTATTAGGCTACAGATTTTTAAGGTATGATGAACTTCACACAGTGGTGAATGTGCAAGGTGACGAGCTTGATGCTCCTTTCCAATAAATGTTGAGGGTCTTATTCTGGTGACATGATGATCGATGCTTGGCAGCCATTTGACAAATAGAAAATAATATCTCTCTTATCCATACTAATCTCTTAATGTAGGTAGCCTACCCGAACTGTGTCTGCAAGTTGTTGGCTAGAGCGCATGTGCCAAGACCAGAGTGGGCACATTTGCTATATAACGCAACAGTTTTTCTGACAAAACCATCAGTAGAAGGAAACCCATTTAACTTGTATTTTTCATTCGGTACATGGGAATTTAATTGCAAAAGTTATTTTTATGTGCACTACGTCATCACACACAGCCTTGTATCCACAAAAATTCAGTTTGATATAATCACATCTCTGGTGGAAAACTTTGCATTTTGTTTTGTGCAGATTTTTGAATATTCATATGAAAATGTGTAGCAAATTGGATGAAAACCTAGGTAGTGATGTCCATTTGTTTTATACATCTCCCATTTGGCATGTCTCTTATGATGCGGTTCACAGCAGCACTGACAGAGGTGTTGACGTGACAACTAGTAATGTTATGTTTGATGCCAGAGCTCCCAGGAATACGTAGAAATCGCTAAGCAGTGTACTTCGATCAGTATGCCGATGCCTGTATCACTTTATCAGAAGCACGTGATCAATGACGTCCGAAGCTTCGTTTTGTCGAACAACCAACCTTATTGATTTGGTAAAAGACAAAAGGTTATGCTGTGCACGCTCTACGTGGTGTGGAACGTCATTTAAATTATTTTGACCAGAAGGTGCCATTAGTGTACACTGTGTCGATCAAAGCCTTGAGTAATTAACCTATTTTCGACACAATTGGCTAGAAAACCTCAATGCTTCAGGAAGCTTCGTTTCCCAATCAGTAATGACAACTGCATCAGAGTTTTGAACGACCCTTCACCACCTTTTTTCCCCATGCTGGCTAAAGACCTTGCTAGCCAGTAACTACACCAGAGACAGATGAAAGGGGAGACATATAAGTATCTTTGCCATAGATGAATAGTGTAAACTTTCAATTATATTTGCTGACACCCTACAGTAAAATTTTGGCAACAGTAGAGTAGCTATCTAGCTACATAAACCACACCCCTACGCAAACACGCCTTCTCCGATGTTGGTTACAAGGCAGTGCTTATTTAAAGTAAGAAGTAAGAGAATATCATGTTACCATTGGTGTATTAAAATGAGAGTGTTTGACATGGGGAAGGGGACCAGTAACTTTATGATCAAACTTGATCAATGTAGAAGCAATAGTCATTTTTCATACTTTAGTCATCATACTTTGATCTGGTTTCATCCAAATATCTTCCAATTTTATGAAAAACATGATTTTGACTGTTCATAAGGTTGGACGCTGACACTTTTGTAGCTTAACACTAGAACCGCTAAAGCAGTCATTTGGACTGCTCATTCACTTTTTTTTTGTTATTACTCTGCCATTTTTTAAGTCATGCCCCCCTCAGTCCTTGACTTTTCCTAAATAAGTCTATATAACACGCTGTTGTTGTTAGAATCTTAATATCACAAACAGAACTGGAGTTATAACCAGTTTTAGGAAGGTATGTCATTTCTTTGAATAGTTTTCCCCCTGTTGGCCCTCCTTCTCCCAACAGTTGATAGTTCAGTGCTCAGCTGATAAACACCCCGATAATAGCCTCTAAACTGAACATAAACTATACCTAAACTAATTTCACACATATAACAACAGATTAAATAAATTAACTAAAGTATGATGGGGAGAAAGGGGGAGAATGGGTGAGTTGATGAGTGTGGGGAAGTGATCAAATAATTATTATAATCTTAAAATGCTATGTACCCTATATCAGTCCACCGAATCCAAGCAGTCTTATCAGTCTAGTCTTGCCTACTTGGAGTAGGCTACACAGTGAGAGCATGTGTAATTGTACATGCTGAACGGCTTTCAATATCTGGGAAAATATCCACATCGAGCAGCAGGTGAGCGAGTGTAAAAATGTCACCATGGACAATTTCTTAACTTCACTGTCATTGGCAAACAAGGGGGGCATTGAGTTTTCAATATTAGTCAGGTACATCAGGAGATCGTCGGCAAATAAGTTTAGTTTATATTCATGTTTACCAATACTGATACCTGTTACGTTTAGGTCCTGTCTAATTACTTCTGCAAGCGGTTCAATTGCCAGTGCAAACAGGAGTGGGGAGAGAAAACATCCCTGGCTTGTGCCCCTTTCAAAAGCAAATTCATCAGATAAAGTATTATTTGTATATCTTTTTGCTTTAGGATATTTATATAATATTTTTAAATTATAAGAGGCCGTCTGCACTCTTTTAAGGCCCTTACTACTGAATAGGGTTTGTTCCAGGTGAGTAGGACCCGCACACTGTCGCAAAAAGGAATAAATCCAAAACGTATAATAATTTTATGAAATGTATTATTTTGGCTGGAAAGTTGAAGGATTCCATAGTTGAAAAAACAGTAACATTCAAGATGATCAAAAGCCTTTTTGGCATCAACAGCCATTATTTATAAGTCTACATCTTGTTTTTTAGCATACTGTATTATACTGATACTTGATCTTGTATTTGTTTGTAAGTGTCTATTTTTAATAAACCATGTTTGATTAATATGAATCAACCCTGCTAATACTTTTGACATTCTGTTGCTTATAAGTGTAGTTATTTTTTTATTGTCGCAATTGATTAAACTGATGGGTCTGTAATCTGAAGGGGACTTTCCAGATTTTCCTGGTTTTAATATAACTGAGATAACTGTTCGATACACGAAACTAGGAAGCACTGAATTGAGTGACATGTGTTGTCATTTGAGTAAATAGGGGCGCTACTTTGTCCCAGAATGTCAAATAAAATTCTATGGGAAACCCATCTGCTTTTCGTCGTGCTAATATTTTAACAGTGTCTAATATTTATTTGTGGGTGATTTCTATTTTTAGTGCTTATTTTCTGTCTGCTGATAATTGCTTCAGGATTGTTGAGTCTATGAAGGCTCTAGGATCAGTCCAAATGTTGTTTGATTCTGATTTAATAGAAGCTTTTAAAATGATCATTAATACTCACAACAACACAACATGTTGGGTTATTCATGCAACCCAACTGGCTGTGAGTGTTCTGTCCACTATTTAACCATCACTGGGTTATCAAATAACCCAAATTTGGTTGTTTTCAGCCCATCATTTATTTTGAGTGTACAAGGCCACAGACGGCTCAACTCTTTCCAGGCACACACACACACAGACACACACACACACAGACATCCAGAGACATGCACGCATACACACTACATGATGGGACACCCAGGGGGTTCCTCTACTCTGGGTTCAATTGTTCCTCTCCTTCACTCTACCAGTCTACAGGAGGCTTGTGACGTAAACCAAATCAAATCAAATCAAATTGTATTTGTCACATGCACCGAATACAAGAGGTGTAGACCTTAACGTGAAATGCTTACTTACAAGCCCTTAACCAACAATGCAGTTCAAGTAAAAGAGTAAAAAAAATATTTACTAAATAAACTAAAGTTAAAAATAAAATAAAAAGTAACACAATACAATAACAATAACGAGGCTATATACAGGGGGTACCGGTACCGAGTCAATGTGTGGGGGTAAAGGTTAGTTGAGGTAATTTGCACATGTAGGTAGGGGTAAATTGACTATGCATAGATAATAAACAGCAAGTAGCAGCAGTGTAAAAACAAGGGGGATGTCAATGTAAATAGTCAGAGTGGCCATTTTATTAATTGTTCAGCAGTATTATGGCTGTGGGTAGAAGCTGTTAAGGAGCCTTTTGGACCTAGACTTGGAGCTCCAGTACCGCTTGCAGTGCGGTAGCAGAGAGAACAGTCTATGACTTGGGTGACTGGAGTCATTGACAATTTTTTGGGCCTACCTCTGACACCGCCTAGTATAGAGGTCATGGATGGCAGGAAGCTTGGCCACATTGATGTATTGGGCCATACGCACTACCCTCTGTAGTACCTTACGGTCGGATGCCGAGCAGTTGCCATACCAGGCGGTGATGCAACTGGTCAGGATACTCTCGATGGTGCAGCTGTATAACTTTTTGAGGATCTGGGGACCCATGCCTTGGTGTGTTTGGACCATGATAGTTTGCTGGCGATGTGGACACCAAGGAACTTGAAACTCTCAACCCGCTACACTACAGCCCTGTCGATGTTAATGGGGCCCTGTTTGGCCCGCCTTTTCCTGTAGTCCACAATCAGCTCCTTTGTCTTGCTCACATTGAGCGAGAGGTTGTTGTCCTGGCACCACAATGCCAGGTCTCTGACCTCCTCCCTATAGGCTGTCTCATCGTTGTTGGTGATCAGGCCTACCACTGTTGTGTTGTCAAAAAACGTAATGATGGTGTTGGAGTCGTGCTTGGCCACGCAGTTGTGGGTGAAAAGGGAGTACAGGAGGGGACTAAGCACGCACCCCTGAGGGGCCCCAGTGTTGAGGATCAGTGTGGCAGATGTGTTGTTGCCTACCCTTACCACCTGGGGGAGGCCCGTCAGGAAGTCCAGGATCCAGTTGCAGATGGAGCTGTTTAGTCCCAGGGTCCTTGGCTCAGTGATGAGCTTTGTGGGCACTATGGTGTTGAACACTGAGCTGTAGTCAATGAACAGCATTCTCACATAGGTGTTCCTTTTGTCCAGGTGGGAAAGGGCAGTGTGGAGTGCGATTGAGATTGCGTCATCTGTGGATCTATTGGGGCGGTGTGAGAATCGGAGTGGGTCTAGGGTTTCCGGGATGATGGTGTTGATGTGAGTCATGACCAGTCTTTCAAAGCACTTCATGGCTACCGACGTGAGTGCTATGGGGCGGTAGTCATTTAGGCAGGTTACCTTCGCTTTCTTGGGCACAGAGACTATGGTGGTCTGCTTGAAACGTAGGTATTACAGACTTGGTCAGGGAGAGGTTGAAAATGTCAGTGAAGACACTTGCAAGTTGGTCCGCGCATGCTCTGAATACACGTCCTGGTAAACTGTCTGTCCCCGCGGCCTTGTGAATGTTGACCTGTTTAAAGGTCTTGCTCATCGGCTATGGAGAGCGTGATCACACAGTCGTCCGGAACAGCTGGTGCTCTCATGCATGCTTCAGTGCTGCTTGCCTCGAAGCGAGCATAAAAGGCATTTAGCTCGTCTGGTAGGCTTGCTTCACTGGGCAGCTCGCGGCTGTGTTTCCCTTTGTAGTCCGTAATAGTTTGCAAGCCCTGCCACATTCGACGAGCGTCAGAGCCGGTGTAGTTGGATTCAATCTTAGTCCTCTATTGATGCTTTGCCTGTTTGATGGTTTGTCTGAGGGCATAGCAGGATTTCTTATAAGTGTCCGGATTAGTGTCCCGCTCCTTGAAACCGGCAGCTCTAGCCTTTAGCTTGGTGCGGATGTTGCCTGTAATCCATGGCTTCTGGTTGGGATATGTATGCACGGTTACTGTGGGGACGACGTCTTCGATGCACTTATTGATGAAGCCGGTGACTGAGGTGGTATACTCCTCAATGCAATTGGAAGAATCCCGGAACATATTCCAGTCTGTGCTAGCAAAACAGTCCTGTAGCGTAGCATCCGCGTCATCTGACCACTTCCGTATTGAGCGAGTCACTTGCACTTCCTGCTTCAGTTTTTGCTTGTAAGCAGGAATCAGGAGGATAGAATTATGGTCGGATTTGCCAAATGGAGGGCGAGGGAGAGCTTTGTATGCGTCTCTGTGTTTGGAGTAAAGGTGGTCTAGAGTTTTTTTTCCTCTGCTTGCACGAGACATGCTGGTAGAAATTAGGTAAATAGACGGCTACGAATAACATCGATGAAAACTCTTGGTAGATAGTGTGATCTATATCTTATCATGAGGTACTCTACCTACAATAACTTGAGACTTCATTAATATTAGACATCGCGCACCAGCTGTTATTGACAAATAGACACACACCCCCGCCCCTCGTCTTACCAGACGTATCTGTTCTCTCCTGCCGATGCACTGAAAACCCAGCCAGCTCTATATTATCTGTGTCGTCGTTAAGCCACGATTCTGTGAAACATAAGATATTACAGTTTTTAATGTCCCGTTGGTAGGATCATCTCGAACGGAGATCATCCAGTTTATTTTCCAATGATTGCACGTTGGCCAATAGAATGGATGGTAGAGGCGGGTTACCCACTCGCCGACAAATTATCACAAGGCACCCCGATCTCCACCTTTTCTTCACGCGAATGACAGGGATTTGGGCCTGGTCTCGGGGAAGTAGTACATCCTTCGCGTCGGACTCATTAAAGAAAAAATCTTTGTCCAGTTCGAGGTGAGTAATCGCTGTTCTGATATCCTGTCACAACTTCCTCAGAGGCTGCCTCCTCTCCTTGTTTGGGCAGGCTTCGGCGTTCGTCGTCACCGGCATTCTAGCCACTGCCGCTCCTCATCTCATCATTCCATTTGTTTTGTCTTGTTTATTACACACACCTGATTCATATCCCCTCACCAGTACCTGTATAAGTGTTCCCTCTGCCCCCTTTTCTTTGTGTGTGATTGTTTATTGTGGAGAAGAGAGAAGCTCGGTGGAGCTCTGTGTATTTTGTATCGCCGGGAATATTCCCAGTGTGCCTTGTAATTTCCAGTGCGTCTGTTTTGCGCACTGGAGTGTTTTTACGCATTTCTGCATAACTCTGTGGTTCTGAATAAATCCTATTATGTTGTGATTTACCCTCATGCGCCTGAATCATTCACCCTAACATTGAGTCAGCAGGAGAGGAGCACCTGCCTGGAGTCGTGGCATGGGTCCGGGAACATTCGACTATTCTAACCAGTTTGGGAGAGGAGATTGATCGGGTTATCCAGGTCGTCCGAAGGGAGCTAGCCAGCCGGGACACCATGTTGTCTTTCGATCAACTGGTGGACATGGCCATCCGGTTGGACAACCTGCTGGCTTCTAGATGACGTCCTGGAAGGGGCCTGCCAAGGCATGACCTTTATGCCAAGGCAGAAAAGTGTCTGTTTTTCCAACAGTCTGTCTCTTTCCTCAGATACCGCATTACCACCTCAGGTGTGGAGATGTAGGGAGATCGCATTTCAGCCGTGCGTAATTGGCCGACTACAACTACGGTTAAGGAGGTGCAGAACTTTATTGGCTTTGCCAACTACTATAGGAGGTTTATCTGGGGCTTTGGCAAGGTCGCAGCTCCCATCACATCACTGTTGAAGGGTGGGCTGTCCCGGCTTCTTTGGTCTGCTGAGGCTGACAAGGCCTTCAGTAACCTGGGGGTTCTGTTCACCTAAGCCCCGGTACTGGCCCATCCCGATCCATCACTACCGTTCGTAGTGGAGGTGGATGCGTCCGAGGTAGGGATAGGTGCTGTCCTATCTCAACGCTCGGGCATGCCACCCAAGCTCCGCACGTGCCTTCTTCTCCAAGAAGCTCAGCCCGGCGGAGCAGAACTACGACGTTGGTGATCAGGAGCTGTTGGCTGTTGTCCGAGCCCTGACCGTGTGGAGGCACTGGCTCGAGGGGGCGAAACACCCTTTCCTCGTCTGGATGGACCACCGTAACCTGGAGTACATCCGGGCAGCGAGGAGGCTGAACCCTCGCCAGGCCAGGTGGGCCATGTTCTTCACCCGGTTTGATTTTACCCTGTCTTACATCCTGGGTACGAAGAACGTGAAGGCAGACGCACTGTTATGGCTGACCCAGAGGAGAGGCCCATAGACAACACCCCATAATGTAACGATCCCGGCAGTCTGAGTCGGGTCCTGTCTGTGGACTAGTTTTTTCTGCTCGTGATCTCCAGTTTCCCGAGGGTTCTGGAACGCTCCGGGGAGCCCTCTTGATTTCCGCACCTGCATCCCATCAGCAATCTGCACACCTGGTCCTGATCATCACCCTTCTTAGGCTCTGGCCTAACATCCATTCCCTGCCGGATCGTTAGCCATGAACAGTAGGTTTACCAGAGTATCAGTCTTAGAGCCTAGCGTTAGTTTTGTTGTTTTTGCACCTTGTTGTTTACTTACCTCCGTTTTGTTCCATCTGCAGTCACCCCGTCCGGAACCTTCACCCAACCTCTGCCTGGTGGTCGGCTGCCGACATGATGGGATCAACCACTGCACCCCCAACAACTAATCAACGCCGCCCGCTCTGTTCCCTGGATTATTCAGCATCACTCTTGAATTGTAAATAAACACTCACCTTCGTTTCAACTTACCTTGTCCTGGTCTGCTTCTGGGTTCTGGCTTTGCAACCCGTGACAGAACGATCCGGCCAGTAATGAACCCAGCGGACCTGGACTCTGTTCGCCATGCCATTACCCAGCAGGAGAAGATGTTGGGCCATCATAGCACGGTACGGTACAGGAGATCGCGTTGTCAGTTCGGAACCTTTCTACCGGTCTGACGGAGGTCCAGAACCAACGCCAGTTTCCGGTGGAGGATCCACTACGGGTTTCACCCATCTCGCCTGCCGCTTCTGGAGCTGTGTCCTTCCGTGAGCCCAAGGTTCCGGCCCGGATAAATATGAGGGGGAGCTGGGAAGATGCCGTTCCTTCCTTATGCAGTGTGGATTAGTGTTCGATCTACAGCCCTACTCTTATGCCACAGACAAGGCTAGGATAGCCTTTGTGATTGAGTTGCTGCGTGGTCGAGCGCTGGAGTGGGCTTCAGCCGTTTGGGAACGACAGGATCCCTGCATGGCTTCATACCAGGGGTTCACGGCCGAGATGAGGAAGCTCTTCGACCATTCCGTCCGAGGGAGGGACGCAGCTAGGCGCCTGTTTTGCCGCCAAGGAACTCGCGGCGTGGCCGACTTCGTGATCGAGTTCAAGACGTTGGCTGTGGAGAGTGGGTGGAATGAGGAGTCTCTGCAAGCGGCCTTTTACCAGGGTCTGTCGGAGCAGCTCAAGGATGAGTTGATCTCCTATCCGGAGCCTAGTGACCTGGACAGCTTGGTAGCCTTGTCTATTCGGGTGGATAATCGAGTCCGAGAGCGAAGGAGGGAGAAGCAATGGGTTCCGTCAAACCGATCAGCTTCTCAGGTTCCAGTCGGGTGCGTCAAACTGCGCGGCTCGCTAAAGTTGGGAGGACTTTTAGCGAGCCAGTTTCGACCTCTCAATACCTCTGTCAGACCCCCGTTTCCGGCTACCCTTATGAACAGGAATCAGAGCTTAGCGATTAACGCTTTTATCGATTCAGGTGCCGATGGAAGCTTTCTAGATGCGAGTTGGTGGAACAGCTGGGGCTTTCCAAGGAGCAATTGCCGGAAGCCATTGAAGCTACCACTCTGGACGGCAGTAGTCTGGCACGTATCACGATGAGGACTGAACCGGTTAAGATGCTGTTGTCGGGAATCATTCTGAGATGATTTCATTCTTCATTCTGCCGTCTTCCCATGTTCCTCTGGTCCTTGGATACCCCTGGCTGAAGGAACACAATCCCACGTTCGATTGGGTGACGGGCAAGGTAAGCGAGTTGGAGCCTTGATTGTCATGCTAACTGTCTCAAGACTGCCTGTCCCCATTCGGTTCCCAGTCAGGTGATTGAGGCTAAACCCCCAGATTTGTCCCTGGTTCCCGAGACATATCACGATTTGGGGGAAGTTTTCAGTAAGCAGAAGGCTCTGTCACTCCCTCCCCACCGACCATATGATTGTGCCATCAACCTGTTCCCTGGAGCTGTCTACCCCAAAGGGAAGGTTATACAGTATCTCGCGACCTGAACGTGAGGCTTTGGAGACCTACATCAAGGAGTCCCTAGCTGCTGGTCTCGTTCGTCCTCGTCATCACCCCTGGGGGCAGGATTCTTCTTTGTGGGTAAGAAGGATGGCTCTCTTCGACCGTGCATTGATTATCGGGGGTTGAATGACATCACGGTCAAGAACAAGTATCCCCTGCCCTTGATGAGTTCTGCCTTCGACTCCTTACAGGGTGCTACGGTGTTCACCAAGCTAGACCTACGCAATGCGTATCACATGGTCCGGATCAGAGAGGGGGACGCGAGTGGCGGGTTTCAATACACCGATGGGTCACTTCGAGTATCAGGTGATGCCGTTTGGACTGACCAATGCTCCAGCGGTATTTCAGAGTATGGTGAACGACGTCCTGAGAGATATGATCGGTCTCTTTGTGTTTGTTTACCTGGATGACATTCTGATCTTCTCGAAGGAACCTTCCGACCACGTCCAGCATGTCCGGCAGGTTCTGCAGCGATTGTTGGAGAATCGCCTGTTCGTGAAGGCCGAGAAGTGCGAGTTTCACGCCCACACGACATCCTTTCTCGGGTACATCAACTCCAGGGGAGATATTAGGATGGACCAGGAGAAGGTTAGAGCGGTTCTGGAATGGGCCCAGCCCGGTACGAGATTGCAGCTCCAGAGATTTTTGGGGTTTGCGAATTTCTACCGCAGATTCATCCGGGATTACAGCCGTGTGGCCGCTCCGTTAACTGCCTTGACTTCCAGTATCAGGACCTTCAAGTGGAATCCGGAGGCGGATCGAGCGTTTCTGGATTTGAAGGCGATTCGCAACGCACCGATTCTCTCTCAACCGGACACGGCCCCGTCAGTTCGTCGTTGAAGTGGACGCGTCTGATGTGGGAGTTGGCGCCATCCTGTCGCAGCGATGCTCCACGGACAGTAAACTCCATCCCTGCGCCTACTACTCTCGTCGCCTTTCGCCTGCGGAGAGGAATTACGATGTGGGTAACCGGGAGCTTCTCGCGGTGAAACTTGCCTTGGAGGAGTGGCGCCACTGGTTGGAGGGGCGGGGAGCAACCGTTTATTGTCTGGACTGACCACAAGAATCTTGCTTACGTGCAATCGGCTAAACGTCTCAACTCCCGTCCAGGCCAGGTGGGCGTTGTTTTTCGGACGATTCAAGTTTTCCCTGACGTTCGACCTGGATCTAAGAACGGCAAGGCGGACGCCTTGTCCCGGATGTTCTCCAAGACGGAGGAGAGTGGGTCCAAGACCGAGACAATTCTCCCGGAGAACTGCGTCGTGGGAGCAGTTATGTGGAAGATTGAGGAGGAGGTGCTGGCGGCCCTTCGGACTCAGCCCGGTCCCGTAACGGTCCACCCGGTCGGTTGTTTGTGCCTGAGTCGGTTCGTCCTGCTGTCCTCAAATGGTCCCACGCCAGCAAGATGGCTTGTCACCCTGGCGTGGCTCGGACAATGGCGTTTCTTCGCAGACGTTTTTGGTGGCCTGCCATGGCCGAGGATACTCGGGGTTTTGTTGCTGCCTGTCCAGTGTGTGCGCAGAATAAGAGTACCAATCGGCCCAGCTCTGGACTACTTCACCCCCTTCCTATTCCCCGGCGACCATGGTCGCATCTGGCCCTGGACTTCGTCACTGGGTTGCCCGCTTCTGAGGGGAACACGGTCGTTCTGACTATCGTGGACAGATTCAGCAAGTTCGCCCACTTTGTGCCAATTGCCAAGCTTCCCTCTGCCTCGGAGACGTCCGAGATCCTGGTTAGGGAGGTTTTCAGGGTCCACGGGTTGCCCAGTGATATCGTTTCCGACCGTGGCCCTCAGTTTACCCCTCTGCTGTCTGGAAGTCCTTCTGTTTGGCCATTGGAGCTACAGTCAGTCTCACATCTGGTTTTCACCCCCAATCCAATGGTCAGGCGGAGAGAGCCAACCAGAAGATGGAAACCACGCTACGCTGCCTGGTCTCTTCCAACCCCACCTCCTGGGTCTCTCAGTTGCCTTGGGTTGAGTATGCCCACAATACTCTCCCTACATCTGCCACTGGGATGTCTCCTTCCAGTGCCTGTATGGCTACCAACCTCCCTTGTTCCCTTCTCAGGAGAAGGAGCTCTCAGTGCCCTCTGTTCAGGCCATATTCGTCGTTGCCACCGGACCTGGCATCGGGCCAGAAAGGCACTCCTTAGAGTTTCGGACCGGTATCAGCTCCAGGCGAATCGTCGCGGATCCCCGCTCCCACCTATACCATCGGGAGATAGGGTCTGGTTGGCCACAGGGATCTTCCGTTACGGACTGAGTCTAGGAAGTTGTTACCGAAGTTCATTGGTCCGTTTGTGGTGGAGAAGGTGATCAATCCAGTGGCAGTTCGACTCAAACTACCGAGGACGCTCAGAGTCCATCCCACCTTTCATGTCTCCTGCCTCAAGCCGGTTTTCCTCAGTCCTCTGTTGCCTCCTCCGCCTCCTCCTCCTCCTCCTCGGATGATCGGAGGTGGTCCTGCCTACACGGTGCGACGAATCATGGATTCCAGACGGCGGGGCGGGGTTTCCAGTATCTCGTGGACTGGGAGGGGTATGGTCCTGAAGAGAGGAGTTGGATTCCGGCGACAGATCCTAGATGCTGACCTCATCCGTGACTTCTACCGCCTCCATCCTGGCGCTCGGGAGTCCGCCCGGTGGCGTTCGTGGGCGGAGGGGGGTACTGTAACGATCCCGGCAGTCTGAGTCGGGTCCTGTCTGTGGACTAGTTTTTTCTGCTCGTGATCTCCAGTTTCCCGAGGGTTCTGGAACGCTCCGGGAGCCCTCTTGATTTCCGCACCTGCATCCCATCAGCAATCTGCACACCTGGTCCTGATCATCACCCTTCTTAGGCTCTGGCCTAACATCCATTCCCTGCCGGATCGTTAGCCATGAACAGTAGGTTTACCAGAGTATCAGTCTTAGAGCCTAGCGTTAGTTTTGTTGTTTTTGCACCTTGTTGTTTACTTACCTCCGTTTTGTTCCATCTGCAGTCACCCGTCCGGAACCTTCACCCAACCTCTGCCTGGTGGTCGGCGGCTGCCCGAGCCATGATGGGATCAACCACTGCACCCCCAACAACTAATCAACGCCGCCCGCTCTGTTCCCTGGATTATTCAGCATCACTCTTGAATTGTAAATAAACACTCACCTTCGTTTCAACTTACCTTGTCCTGGTCTGCTTCTGGGTTCTGGCTTTGCAACCCGTGACACATAATCCTGGCCTCCTACATTGTGGCGCCGGTAGTATGGGCGATGGACGTGGACATAGAGCGGGCGTTACGCACAGAGCCATCTCCCCCTCAGTGTCCAGCTGGGCTGCAGTACGTGCCTTCTCCTGTCCGTGACCGTCTGATCTATTGGGCACACATGTCCCTCTCCTCTTGTCAGATATCGGTCGCACAGTGCGCTGCCTGACCGGAAAGTACTGGTGGCCTACTTTGGCTAAGGACGTGAGGGTGTATGTCTCCTCCTGCTCGGTGTGCGCCCAGAGTAAGGCACCTAGGCACCTCCCAGCAGGTAAGTTACAGCCCTTACCAGTTCCACAACGGCCATGGTCCCACTTGTGTATTGACTTCCTCACTGATCTTCCCCTCTCTCAAGGTAACACCACCATCCTGGTTGTTGTGGATCGCTTTTCCAAAGCCTGCAGCCTCCTTCCTCTGCCCGGTCTCCCCACAGCCCTGCAGACTGCTGAAGCCCTGTTTACACACGCCTTCTGGCACTACGGGGTGTCATAGGACATAGTGTCTGACCGGGGTCCCCAGTTCACATCCAGGGTCTGGAAGGCGTTCATGGAACGTCTGGGGGTCTCGGTCAGCCTGACCTCTGGTTTTCACCCCGAGTCTAATGGGCAGGTGGAACGGGTAGGTTCCTGCGGTCCTACTGCCAGGACCGGCTGGGGGAGTGGTCGGTGTTCTTGCCATGGGCCGAATATGCCCAGAACTCTCTCCGGCACTCCTCCATTAACCTAACGCCATTTCAATGTGTTTTAGGTTATCAGCCTGTTCTGGCACCGTGGCATCAGAGCCAGACCGAGGCTCTTGCGGTGGATGACTGGTTTTGACGCGCTCACGTCCACCTCTAATGCGCTGTGCGTCGCCAGAAGGCCAACGCTGACCGCCATCGCAGTGAGGCCCCGGTATTTGTACCGGGTGATCGGCCCTGGCTCTCGACCTGGAATCTGCCCCTCCACCTGCCCTGCCGGAAGCTGAGCCCGCGGTTTGTGGGGCCGTTCAAAGTCCTGAGGAGAATAAACAAGGTTACTTATAGGTTACTACTCCCTCCAGATTACAGCATTAACCCCTCGTTCCATGTGTCTCTCCTCAGGCCGGTGGTGGTTGGTTCACTCCAGGAGTCTGAGGTGCGGGAGGTCCCTCGAGGGGGCCCCGGCGTACTCCGTCCGTTCCATCCTGGATTCGAGGCGTCGGGTGGGGGGCCTTCAGTACCTCATGGAGTAGGAGGGGTACGGTCCATAGGAGCGGTGCTGGGTCCCAGTGAGGGATATCCTCGATCCCTCCCTGTTGCGTGATCCGGCTCGCCCTGCTCCGCGTCCTCCTGGTCATCCCCGAGGCCGGTGTCAGCGCGCTGCTGGAGCTGCGGGTCAAGGTGGGGGGGTACTGTCACGACTTCCTCCGAGGCTTCCTCCTCTCCTTTTTCGGGGCAGGCTTCGGCGTTCGTCGTCACCGGCCTTCTAGACACTGCCGCTCCTCATCTCATCATTCCATTTGTTTTGTCTTGTTTATTACACACACCTGGTGCATATCCCCTCATAAGTACCTGTAAACTACCTATAAGTGTTCTCTCTGCCCCATTGTCTTTGTGTGTGATTGTTTATTGTGGAGGAGAGAGAAGCTCGGTGGAGCTCCATGTATTTTGTATCGCCGGGAATATTCCCAGTGTGCCTTGTAATTTCAAGTGCGCCTCTTTTGCGCACTGGAGTGTTTTCACGCATTTCTGCGTAGCTCTGTGGTTCCGAATAAATCCTGTTATGCTGTGATTTACCCTCCCATGCCGTACTCCTTCAAAATCACCTCATCACATATCCAGAAGCTCTTTTCGATCATAAGAGACAGTAGCAGCAACATTATGTACAAAATAAGTTACAAACAATGCGAAAAAACTAACAAAATAGCACAGTTGGTTAGGAGCCCGTCAATCGGCAACCATCCCCTCCCGCGCCATTATTAATCCACCTCCAACACATGTCATCAACCACATAGACACAGGGGACATGATGCCAGGTAGGTGTGTGTTAGAGAGTAGAAGAGAGAAAAGTTGTAGAGCCCAGATAGAGATATAAATAGAGGGAGAAAGAGTTAAAGGGAGAAGATGCCAGGGTCCAGGCAGATATAGCCCTGAATAACAAACACAATGCCCTATGGAGCTTCCTCAGAGATGAAACACTCAACCTCAATGGGTGGGAGTAGTTCTATTTCATCCAATGGAAACTTGCTGCCTCCTCCTCCAACGGCTTTGATTGGTTGTACTTCTCTCATAAACATACATATACTGTAAACACACAATGTGGCGTGTTATGTACCGTATACCCAAGGTAGTATGGTCTATGGTTTATGTTGGCCAATCCATTGTATATACTTGGTTGGTTAGTCTCCCATGAACACATACACACATACCCTTTAGCTAATCTAGATTGATCAGAGGGAAAGATAGGCCAATAATACTGCACTGATTTATGCAGTCTGTTTTACCCATGGCTTAATTAAATTACGGAAGAGTTAAGCTAGTTTACAAATATACTTCTACTATCAGGTGGAGTGTTCAATTTTTCAGAAAAAATAACTGTGTGTGTGTGTGTTTTCGGGCAGCAGTTTACAAACAAAGACACTGCATACCCATCACTTGCTGAATTGGACTGAATTCCAGCCTCTGTCACTCTGAGTGGCAGCCTGATCGGAGGCCAACATATGTGTAAGCAGCTCATCCTCCTGGTCTCCTCCTTATGCATTCATACCCTTGTCCCCCTGTCTTAGTATGTCATTTCACAGTGGCTGTTGGGTTGGGAGCGTGTGCACCAGCATCTCGGTTTCGACTAAATGCTGTGGTGAAAGGAGGGGATCTGTGACGACTTATCATCCTCCTTCAGGTTGCTAACAGGACTTGGACCCTTCGCTTGGCAAATCTCTTTACCTCTCTACCTCTTCTTTTCTCTCTCTCTCTCTCTCTCTACCTCTTCTTTTCTCTCTCTCTCTACCTTTTCTTACTCTCTCTCTCTCCGTCTCTCTCTCTCTCTAGAACCGTTTATACCTGGTTCTAACATCCATCCTTTGTCCTGATCTTGGCCACATTCTCATTGTGGCCACATTTTTAGACAGGTGTAGATGATTAAAAAACGCATTGTGATCTGATTATGATCAGATTTTCCTGACCACCTCCGGAGATAGTCAGACACGCATTGTGTCTGACAGCTCTGGACAGCTCTGGACAGAGAAACCATTTATATCATCATTATCCCACCCTCTAAAATCATTGACAGGTGTCAATATTGACTTTGGCATCAATGTGTGTCTTAAAATAAATCAATAAATATTTGTTTGAAAGAATATCTGTCAAATTATTTGCATACAGGGAGAGACCAGGATATCTGGCCACAATGCGGACACAGAGGACTGATAAGAGACACGTTTTACTCCCATATGTAGATGCAATGGCTACAACAACAAATCCACCACGCTGACCCTCAACACGGGGGCCCCTCAGGGGTGTGTGCTTAGTCCCCTCCTGTACTTCCTGTTCACCCATGACTGCGTGGCCACGCACGACTCCAGCACCATCATCAAGTTTGCCGATGACACGATGGTTGTGGGCCTGATCACCAACAACAATGAGACAGCTTATAGGGAGGAGGTCAGAGACCTGGCAGTGTGGTACCTAGTCAACAACCTCTCCCTCAACATCAACAAGACAAAGGAGCTGATCGGGGACCATTGACAGGGCTGTATTGGAGCGGGTCGAGAGCTTCAAGTTCCTTGGTGTCCACATCGCTAAGGACCTATCATGGTCCAAACACACCAACACAGTCGTGAAGAGGGCACAACAATGCCTCTTCCCCCTTGAGGTTGAAAAGATTTGGCATGGACCCTCAGATCCTCAAAAAGTTATACAGCTGCACCATTGAGAGCATCTTGACTGGCTTGGTATGGCAACATCTCGGCATCTCGGCATCTGACCACAAGGTGCTACAGAGGGTAATGCGTATGGCCCAGCACATCACCTCTACCCACACACTCACACATACTTACACTGACACTCCAACACATACACACACACTCACTCACACATAACACGTAGACACAGGCACACATTTGCCACACACACTTACACACTCATCACATACGCTGCTGCTACTGTCTATTATCTATCCTGTTAACTAGACACTTTACCCTTACCTACAGTGCATTCGGAAAGTATTCAGATGCCTTGACTTTTTCCACATTTTGTTACGTTACAGCCTTATTCTAAAATGGATTCAATTGTTTTTTCCCACAACAATCTACACACAATACCCTATGATGACAAAGCAAAAACAGTTTTTAAGAATTTTCTGCTAATTTGTAAATGATAGAAACTGAAATATCACATTTACATAAGTATTCAGACCATTTTTCTTAGTACTTTGTTTGAGCACCTTTCGCAGCGATTACAGCCTCAAGTCTTCTTGGGTATGATGCTACAAGCTTGGCACACCTGTATTTGGGGAGTTTCTCCGAATCTTCTCTGCAGACCCTCTCAAGCTCTGTCAGGTTGAATGGGGAGTGTCACTGCACAGCTATTTTCAGGTTTTCATCAAGGATCTCTATGTACTTTGCTTCCTTCATCTTTCCCTCGATCCTGACTAGTCTCCCAGTCCCTGCCGCTGAAAAACATCCCCACAGCATGATGCTGCCACCACCATGCTTTACCGTAGGTATGGTGCCAGGTTTCTTCCAGGCCAAAGAGTTCAATCTTGGTTATATCAGACCAGAGAATCTTGTTTCTCATGGTCTGAGAGTCCTTTAGGTGCCTTTTGGCAAACTCCAAGCGGGCTGTCATCTGCTTTTTACTGATAAGTGGCTTCCGTCTGGCCACTCTACCATAAAGGCCTGATTGGTGGAGTGCTGCAGAGATGGTTGTCCTTCTGGAAGGTTCTCCCATCTCCACAGAGGAACTCTGGAGCTCTGTCAGAGTGACCATCGGGTTCTTGGTCACCTCCCTGACCAAGGCCCTTCTCCCCCATTTGCTCAGTTTGGCCAGGCAGCCAGCTCTAGGAAGAGTCTTGGTGGTTCCAAACATATTCCACTGTGTTCTTGGGGACCTTCAATGCTGCAGAAATGATTTGGTACCTTTCTCCAGATCTGTGCCTCGACACAATCCTGTCTCGGAGCTCTATGGACAATTCCTTCAACCTCATGACTTGGTTTTTGCTCTGAAATGCACTGTTAACTGTGGGACCTTATATATACAGGTGTGTGCCTTTCCAAATCATGTCCAATGAATTGATTTGACCACAGGTGGACTCCAATCAAGTTGTAGAAACATCTCAAGGATGATCAATGGAAACAGGATGGACCTGAGCTCAATTTCGAGTCTCATAGCAAAGGGTCTGAATACTTATGTAAATATGGTATTTTTGTTTTTTATTTGTAATACATTTGCTAAAATTTCTAAAAACCTGTTTTTGCTTTGTCATTATGAGGTATTGTGTGTAGATTGATGAGGAAATGTTTTTATTTAATCTATTGTAGAATAAGGCTGTAAGGTCACAAAATGTGGAAAAAGAATGTACTGTATATGTACATATCTACCTCAATTTCTTCGTACCCCTGCACATCGACTCAGTACTGGTAACCCATGTATATAGCCAAGCTATCATTACTCTTTGTGTATTTATTCCTTGTGTTACAATTTTTTATTATTATTATATATAAGCATTTCACTGTCTACACATGTTTTTTACAAAGCATGTGACAATGTGACAATACCATTTTTATTTTATTTGATACAATGTGGGCACAATCAGAATGTGAATAAGATCAGGACAGTGGACGCATGTTGGTACCAGGTATGCACAAATCTTCTCTCTCTCTCTCTGGCGCTATCTCTATCGTTCTGTATCTCTCTCCCTCCTTCTCTTTTTGTGTCCTGGCAGCATTGACAGAATCAGCTTGGGATGTGGATATTGCCTTCATATTGTCTTCAGATTGTTTCCTTTCTTTTAAGAGGAATGAGCGGGCCTCGATTGTTAAACTGTAGCTAGTGAAGACACAGTTGCAGATTGTTATCTTGGTTCAACCTTTTTTCAGTGTCTGCACAATTGGGTATGGGAAAAACTTATCTGAGAATAAGATAAGTATGTTGCTTTTCAAGTAATAGAAATGTTCTCAGAAAATATTATTGATCCACCTGTTGCAGGACATTTTAAACGTGTACACAGAACATTTTGCAGTGTTAAATCAACACATAAAGAGTTCATTTTAACACTATCTCAGAGTATATATGGTCCCACTCGATTGCGTAGCAGTGCGGTCGTGTTCTCTTGTGTGTCTATGTAAATAGCCTGTTTTTTGTATTTGTTTTGTATTTTACGTATATATTTCCCTATGACACTTTTCATCCTTCTACTAAATATACTTTCCTGCAACCCGCCTCACTCAATGCGGAACGGATTCTATTATTTACTCACCTTTATCTAGAATCTCCAATTGAAACTAGCCAGCCAGCTAACTAGCTAACTAGCTACTTCCTATTAGCCGACGTTAGAGGTTTTCACCCAGAACATCAGATTTTCTTTCCCGGAATAACTGAATCACTGGACCATAACACCGGATCTAGCTAGCCGCAACCGAATGGATGTTGAATGGTTGCTGTAGGCTAATCACCACTGCTCCCGTAGAACCAGTTAGCCTTGAGCCTTGAGCTAGCCCCGGCTATCTACCTCTCTGTCTACCGGACGGGAGTAGCCAGCTAACCAGCTAACTAGCTACTTGCTATTAGCCACAGTTAGCGGCTTTTCTCCATTGTCCGTGGCAATCGGCCAGTCTGCACTGTCTGCACAGCGAGTTATCGACCCAGAACCTATCGGATTTTCTGCCGGAATCACTGAATCACTGGACCATTAACACTGGATAATCGCAACTAGCTAGCTGCAACCAAATGAACGTTGTTGTTGGCTAATCAGCCTTGAGCTAGCCTTGAGTCAGGCACATCTCCCGGCTATCTACCTCTCTGTCAACCGGACGGGACCTCCTAGAGTCGACACGGAGCCCTGCCGATCCATCACGACAGGTCTGCCGACGTAATCGTCTGTGGTTTCAACAGGCTTCCAGTTGAGACGACCACAAAGATCCATCTGCTAGCCCCGGCCCGCTAGCACAAGCAAACTACAACCGTGCTTCCTGCTCGCTGTGCTGAAGCACCAATTTGAACTGCTCTCGGACTCACATATTGCTGTTCACTGGACCTTCTGATCACTCAGCTGCACAGCTGATGCCTGCTGGACTGTTCCTTTACACGGTACCCTGTCCTGTTTATTCTGTTTAGCCTCAGCCCAAACTTTATCGCCATTACCAGTTGTTGTCTTAGCTCTCTCTAATAACACCTGTGATTGCTTTATGCCTCTCTCCCTTGTCAATATGCCTTGCCTATTGCTGTTCCAGTTAGTTCTTATTATACAATTTCACTGTAGAACCCCAAGTCCCTCTCAAACTGCCTCAAACAGTTCCTTTGTTCCACCCCCCATACACACCGAGACCGGCTCAATCAGTGCCTCCAGTGATGCTATCTCTTTCATTGTTACCCAACGCTTATGTTTACCTCCACTGTACTCATATCCTTCCATATCCTTGTCTGTACATAATGCCCTGAATCTTTTCTACAACGCCCGGAAATCTGCCCCCTTTATTCTCTGTACCCAATGCACTAGAAGACCAGTTCTTAAAGCCTTTAGCCGTATCCTTATTCTAGTCTTCCTCTGCTCCTCTGGTGATGTAGAGGCTAACCCAGGCCCTGCAGCCCCCAGTATCACTCCTACTCCCCAGGAGCTATCATTTGTTGACTTCTGTAACCATTCTGCACGTTAATATCAGAAGCCTCCTTTCTAAGTTTGAGTTATTCACTGCGTTAGCACACTCCGCCAACCCTGATGTTCTAGCAGTGTCTGAATCCTGGCTTAGGAAGGCCACCAAAAATTCTGATTTGTCCATCCCCAACTACAACATTTTCCGTCTAGATAGAACTGCCAAAGGGGATGGAGTTGCAATCTACTGTAGAGATAGCCTGCAGAGCTCTATCATACTATCCAGGTCTGTGCCCAAACAGTTTGAGCTTCTACTTCTAAAAATCCACCTTTACAGAAATAAGTCTCTCACTGTTGCCGCTTGCTACAGACCCCCCTCAGCCCCCAGCTGTGCCCTGGACACCATATGTGAATTGATTGCCCCCCATTTATCCTCAGAGTTAGTACTGCTTGGTGACCTAAATTGGGATATGCTTAACATCCCGGCCATCCTACAATCCAAACTAGATGCCCTCAATCTCACACAAATTATCAACGAACCTACCAGGTACAACCCTAAATCCGTAAACATGGGTACCCTCATAGATATCATCCTGACTAACTTACCCTCTAAATACACCTCCGCTGTCTTCAACCAGGATCTCAGCGATCACTGCCTTATTGCCTGCGTCTGTAACGGGTCCGCGGTCAAACGACCACCCCTCATCACTCTCAAACGCTCCGTAAAGCACTTCAGCGAGCAGGCCTTCCTACTTGACCTGGCCCAGGTATCCTGGATGGATATAGATATCATTCCGTCAGTAGAGGATGCCTGGTTGTTCTTTAAAAGTAATTTCCTCTCAATCTTAAATAAACATGCCCCATTCAAAAAATACAGAACTAAGAACAGATATAGCCCCTGGTTCTCCTCAGACTTGACTGCCCTTGACCAGCACAAAAACATCCTGTGGCGTACTGCATTAGCATCAAATAGCCCCCGCGATATGCAACTTTTCAGGGAAGTTATGAAACAATATACACAAGCAGTCAGGAAAGCAAAGGCTAACTTTTTCAAACAGAAATTTGCATCCTATAGCACTAACTCCAAAAAGTTTTGGGACACTGTAAAGTCCATGGAGAATAAGAGCACTTCCTCCCAGCTGCCCACTGCACTGAGGCTAGGAAACACTATCACCACCGATAAATCTACAATAATCGAGCATTTCAACAAGCATTTTGCTACGGCTGGCCATGCTTTCCACCTGGCTACCACTACCCCGGCCACCAGCTCTGCACCCTCCGCTGCAACTTGCCCATGCCCCCCCGCTTCCCCTTCACACAAATTCAGACAGCTGATGTTCTGAAAGAGCTGCAAAATCTGGACCCCTACAAATCCTCTGGGCTAGACAATCTGGAACCTTTCTTTCTAAAACTAGCCGCCGAAATTGTCGCAACCCCTATTACTAGCCTGTTCAACCTCTCTTTCGTAACGTCTGAGATCCCCAGAGATTGGAAAGCTGCCGTGGTCATCCCCCTCTTCAAAGGGGGTGACACTCTAGATCCAAACTGTTACAGACCTATATCCATCCTGCCCTGCCTTTCGAAAGTTTTTGAAAGCCAAGTTAACAAACAGATCACCGACCATTTCGAATCCCACCGTACCTTCTCCGCTATGCAATCCGGTTTCCGAGCTGGTCATGGGTGCACCTCAGCCACGCTCAAGGTCCTAAACGATATTATAACCGCGATCGATAATAGACAGTACTGTGCAGCCGTCTTCATCGACCTGGCCAAGGCTTTCGACTCTGTCAACCACCGCATTCTTATTGGCAGACTAAATAGCCTTGGTTTCTCAAATGACTGCCTCGCCTGGTTCACCAACTACTTCTCAGATAGAGTTAAATGTGTCAAATCGGAGGGCCTGTTGTCTGGACCTATGACAGTCTCTATGGGGGTGCCACAGGGTTCAATTCTTGGGCCGACTCTTTTCTCTCTGTATATCAATGATGTCGCTCTTGCTGCTGGTGACTCTCAGATCCACCTCTACGCAGACGACACCATTTTGTATACATCTGGCCCTTCAGTGGACACTGTGTTAACAAACCTCCAAACGAGCTTCAATGCCGTACAACACTCCTTCAGTAGCCTCCAACTGCTCTTAAACACTAGTAAAACTAAATGCATGCTCTTCAATCGAACGCTGCTGGCACCCGCCTACCCGACTAGAATCACTACTCTCGACGGGTCTGACCTAGAGTATGTGAACAACTACAAATACCTAGGTGTCTGGTTAGACTGTAAACTCTCCTTCCAGACTCACATTAAGAATCTCCAATCCAAAGTTAAATCTAGAATCGGCTTCCTATTTCGCAACAAAGCCTCCTTCACTCATGCTGCCCAACATGCCCTCGTAAAACGGACTATCCTACCGATCCTTGACTTCGGCGATGTCATTTACAAAATAGCCTCCAACACTCTAATCAGCAAATTGGATGTAGTCTATCACAGTGCCATCCGTTTTGTCACCAAAGCCCCATATACTACCCACCACTGTGACCTGTACGCTCTCATTGGCTGGTCCTCACTACATATTCGTCGCCAAACCCACTGGCTCCAGGCCATCTATAAATCACTGCTAGGCAAATCCCTGCCTTATCTTAGCTCATTGGTCACCATAGCAACACCCACCCGTAGTATGCGCTCCAGCAGGTATATCTCACTGGTCATCCCCAAAGCCAACACCTCCTTTGGCCGCCATTCCTTCCAGTTCTCTGCTGCCAATGACTGGAACGAATTGTAAAAATCTCTGAAGCTGGAGACTCTTATCTCCCTCACTAACTTTAAGCATCAGTTGTCAGAGCATCTTACCGATCACTGCACCTGTACACAGCCCATCTGAAATTAGCCCACCCAACTACCTCATCCCCATATTGTTATTTATTTTGCTCATTTGCACCTCAGTATCTCTATTTGCATATTATCTCTTGCACACCTATCATTCCAGTGTTAATACTAATTGTAATTATTTTGCACTATAGCCTATTTATTGCCTTACCTCCATAACTTGCTACATTTGCACACACTGTATATATATTTTCTGTTGTATTTTTGACTTTATGTTTTTTTTCCCCCATATATAACTCTGTGTTGTTGTTTTTATCGCACTGCTTTGCTTTATCTTGGCCAGGTCGCAGTTGTAAATGAGAACTTGTTCTCAACTTGCTTACCTGGTTAAATAAAGGTTAAATAAATGAATACAATTGTTTTAGTGATTCACCATAGTGAAGGCGTAGGCTCAGGTTTTCTGGGTCTCTATGTTTTTGGTTGGATAGGTTTCTCAATTTCTTTCTTAGGTTTTTGCATTCTTCATCAAACCATTTATCACTGTTGTAACTTTCTTTGGTTTTCTAGTTTTCATAGGTCTGATCTGAGGGGGCCTAAATGGGGTGTGGGCATGGTTGATTTGGGGGGGGGGAGTTAATTGGTGGGGGTGGGGGTGTAGATGTGGTTGATGGTGCTGTGGTCTGGATGTAGGTCCTCTCTGCGGGGGTCCTCTATGTGTAGGTCCTGGGGGGGGATCCCGCAGGTCTGGGAGAGTGTCTCGCTGGTCTGGGCGGGGTGTCTGTTGATCTGTTGCTCCTGTGTGAGGTGTTGGGTCTGCAGTTGAGGGGTATTTGACCCCTCTGCAAAACATGACTTAGTACTTGGTGGCAAAACCCTTGTTGGCAATCACAGAGGTCAGACGTTTCTTGTAGTTGGCAACCAGGTTTGCACACATCTCAGGAGGGATTTTGGCCCACTCCTCTTTGCAGATCTTCTCCAAGTCATTAAGGTTTCGAGGCTGACGTTTGGCAACTCGAACCTTCAGCTCTCTCCACAGATTTTCTATGGGATTAAGGTCTGGAGACTGGCTAGGCCACTCCCGGACCTTCATGTGCTTCTTCTTGAGCCACTCCTTTGTTGCCTTGGCCGTGTGTTTTGGGTCATTGTCATGCTGGAATACCCATCCACGACCCATTTTCAATGCCCTGGCTGAGGGAAGGAGGTTCTCACCCAAGATTTGACGGTACATGGCCCCGTCCATCGTCCCTTTGATGCGGCGAAGTTGTCCTGTCCCCTTAGCAGAAAAACACCCCCAAAGCATAATGTTTCGACCTCCATGTTTGACGGTGGGGATGGTGTTCTTGGGGTCACAGGCAGCATTCCTCCTCTTCCAAACACGGCGAGTTGAGTTGATGCCAAAGAGCTCGATTTTGGTCTCATCTGACCACAACACTTTCACCCAGTTCTCCTCTGAATCATTCAGATGTTCATTAGCAAACTTCAGACGGCATGTATATGTGCTTTCTTGAGCAGGGGGACCTTGCGGGTGCTGCAGGATTTCAGTCCTTCACGGCACTATGGTCCCAGCTGCCTTGAGATCATTGAGAAGATCCTCCCGTGTAGTTCTGGGCTGATTCCTCACCGTTCTCATGATCATTGCAACGCCACGAGGTGAGATCTTGCATGGAGCCCCAGGCCGAGGGAGATTGACAGTTCTTTTGTGTTTCTTCCATTTGCGAATAATCACACCAACTGTTGTCACCTTCTCACCAAGCTGCTTGGCGATGGTCTTGTAGCCTTTCCAGCCTTGTGTAGGTCTACAATCTTGTCCCTGACATCCTTGGAGAGCTCTTTGGTCTTGGCCATGGTGGAGAGTTTGGAATCTGATTGATTGATTGCTTCTGTGGACAGGTGTCCTTTTTACAGGTAACAAGCTGAGATTAGGAGCACTCCCTTTCAGAGTGTGCTCCTAATCTCAGCTCGTTACCTGTATAAAAGACACCTGGGAGCCAGAAATCTTTCTGATTGAGAAGGGGTCAAATACTTATTTCCCTCATTAAAATGCAAATTAATTTATAACATTGTTGACATGCGGTTTTCTGTATTTTATTGTTGTTATTCTGTCTCTCACTGTTCAAATAAACCTACCATTAAAATTATAGACTGATCATTTCTTTGTCAGTGGGCAAACGTACAAAATCAACAGGGGATCAAATACTTTTTTCCCTCACTGTATTTCCAGTTTGAGTCCATAAGGAGTACAATCTGTGGCTTGTGTATGTCCTCAGTGGGTGTGGGGGGGTCGTCATGAGGGCTATCAGGGTGTCTGACTGGGAGGTTGCTCAGAGGGGTTGGGGTCCCCAGGGCTTGGGGTTCTTCATTTGTTTGGCTGGGTGTGATGTCGAGGCTATGGTCAGGGTCTAGGGTGTACTGTTCTGCTGCGGTGTCGAAACTTTGGCCAGGATCTGAGGTGGGCTGTTCTGCTGGCTTCTCTGCGGGGGTGGCCAGCTCTCTAGTGGGTTGTTCTCTGTCACCCGTCATCATTCTCACCTTATCCTCCAGCTCTCTGATCCTCTCCTCTAGTGCTCTGTTCTTCTCCTGCTCCTTCTCTTTCTCCTGTTGATGTTGTCTCACCACAGTCCAGAGTGCAGACATGTCTCTCTCTACCTCCAGCTCTCCAGGTCTAGTTAAGGGGGTGTTGTTGTGCTGGACTGTTGTCTGGGTCTGTGCTGACTGGAGTGTGTTCACCTGCTGTTCCAGCTCCACCTGCCTTACCTCCAGCTGGGTGAATGTATCCTTCAATGAGGGAGTAGTACTCTGTGCTGGGAAGTTGACTTTCTGCTTGGGGTTTCTCTGTGGGGTTATTTAATGAAGAGGTCTGGTCTGACCCGCTCAGGGTGGGGGTATCTTTCTCAAGGGAGCGCTTCTCCTGCTGAGCTATTTCTTTGATTGGGTGAAAGTCCAGCTGGAACTGTTTGGTGCTGCCTTGAACCAAAACGGTTCCAGATTTATAGAGATTAATATTAGACGACTCAGAGTCCTCGTTGTCCAGTATCCTGAGTTTCCACCCATCGCTAACACCCCCCCTCTTAACAGAGGGGTAGTGTGCTAGTATAGCACTGTGCCATGCCAGGGGGTGGTCTGTGTGGAAGATAAGGTTGCTTATGTTCCCATTTTTATAAAAAATCAGCAAAAAGTGTCTCCTGATTCCCCAAAAGAAGTTTCAATTTGTACTCTTTTCGTGTCTTGACATTCAGAGTGTCAGAGTGTCTTTACTTTCAGAGGGTACTGTATTTTAATGACCTCTGAACAGCGGGGGGGTGCTTCTAAGGCCTCTCCATTTGGTTGGGGTAGACTGTGCGACTCTCCTGCCATTGTTGGGCTCAAGGGCTTTGACACCTCTCACTTCACACGTCAGTGCTAATTGAAATTGTATCTCTTTGTACTAGCAAGCTTGGTAGCCTTAGCATTCAGTCCTTATAAAGTAAAATATATCATTGTAATGTATTTTTCTTCTTGGTTTTTGAAAGGGAAAAATAGCTTCATACTAAACATTACTCACTCAGTTCCAGGTTGGATGGTGTTTTCAGGTTTCTGTTTGTTTGCCAGAGCATTTGCTGTATAGTTTGGGAATAGTAATCCTTGGTAGTAGAAAGCCTTCCAGGTAATTCCGTCCAAAATCAGGTTGTAGGTTTGGAGTTTTGGTTTGGAATGAAGGTTATGTTGTGGAGGGTAGCATCCTGTATATGTCCCTGCCAAAAAATCCTACTTTATCTAACTCTAAATCTATATATTTTGTAAAAAATGCAGGAGCAATGTCTTTGATCTCTCTCTCTCTCTCTCTCTCTCTCTCTCTCTCTCTCTCTCTCTCTCTCTCTCTCTCTCTCTCTCTCTCTCTCTCTCTCTCTCTCTCTCTCTCTCTCTCTCTCTCTCTCTCTCTCTCTCTCTCTCTCTCTCTCTCTCTGCGGTATGAAATATCCCTCTTTGTTCAGGTTTTATGTAAGGACAATTCTGCCTCTTTCAGTTCTGGGAAAGCCACAGCAGGACATCCTCTTAGATACATTTGGAATACTCTGAAGAGGAAAGTGCAAATCAATTCCATTCAACATTTATTTTTAAGATCCAAGCACCCTAAGTGGAGTTTGAAATTCATCTAAGTTTTCATCATCCTTTTAAATATATCAGAATTGACAAGTGGATTGTTCGATGATAAGAAAACAACTGACAGACAGACATAGACGAACAGACGGACAGACAGACAAGATGCAAGATGAATACATTTAAATAAACAGTTCTCAAAATGATGTGACTCCGTGTTTTACCTAATTAATTGGCTCATTATTTGGTGGTTGTAGAGTAATTAGTCTCAAGCATCCCCAAGTGTTTAATGTCACTCTGTCCCTCTCCTGCGAGACTGACGTTAATTAAAATAAAAAAATTAAAAATCAAACCGCCTGTTTATTAGACACAGTGGCGGGTTGCCGTAGCGCCAAATTGAGGTGTAATTATAGCGCCGCGTTGAAAGGCACCGTCTTATTGCCACGTTTACGCTCACTGCGGTAATTATTTGTGTTTTGATTTGGTGATGCCCCGGAAATGATCAATGGCCACTTCAGAATGCAAAGGGTTGAGATCTGGAGCCACTTACATGGTAACCATGATCCCTAGAGAGAGGTGTACTTGTTAATGAATGAATATGTACTTTATTGAATCCCCAGGGGAGATTAAAGGTTTCAGTTGGCTACCATCAGCAGTCTACATTAGACAAAGTGGCATACAGTATGTCAGAACATGGCCATCAACATAGGTTCTGACACCTAACAAAATATTTTCTTATAAATTATTATTTGACAGCTCATCTACTGTCGTCTTCTTTGGAAAGATCATCCAGAAGTTGCAGGACTACAGTATTAAGCATATGTTATGTAGGGTCTGGAGTTTTTCCTGGTCAGGTAACATGGTGAGGAAAAACTCCCGAACATACCCATTATTCAGAAGGGGAGTATTTTTATATTCCACAATTGTGCTGATTATCTGTGTTGTTTGATGTGCCCTGATAACAAGGCACAAAGGGAGGGTGAAACGGGAACATGCAGTATCCTCACCTGATCATGACTCTCACGCACAAAGACTTCCTCCATCCCAAGGTGTATTATTAAAATATACTGTACACAGGGATGGTAATACACCAAACATAGAGAGGAGAAGGGGATGGTGATACACCAAACATAGAGAGGAGAAGGAGATGGTGATACACCAAACAGAGAGAGGGGAAGGGGATGGTGATACACCAAACAGAGAGAGGGGAAGGGGATGGTGATACACCAAACAGAGAGAGGAGAAGGGGATGGTGATACACCAAACAGAGAGAGGAGGAGGGGATGGTGATACACCAAACAGAGAGAGGAGAAGGGGATGGTGATACACCAAACAGAGAGAGGAGAAGGGGATGGTGATACACCAAACAGAGAGAGGAGAAGGGGATGGTGATACACCAAACAGAGAGAGGGGAAGATAATGTTTATTGTGATTTTAAATTGAGTTATCTCTGGATGCTATATTTACTTCCTGATCCTCAGAGGTAGAAAGAGGGGGGATGGGGAGAAAAGGAGAGAGAGAGAGAGTAAGGAATAGAGGAGTAAGAGAGAGAGTGTATGCGTGCATGTGTGCTTGCAGGTGTGGGCGTTTGTGTGTGTGCATGTGTGCATGCGTGCATTTGTTTAAAATTATAGGCTCAGAGACAGACACAGATAGCAAGGGGGGAGGATGGAGAGAAAACTGCTAAAAGAGAGAAAGAAAGAGAGCATTTGTACCACAGAGGATCCCAGCTGATATAGCCCTGAATATCTACTCACAGAGGCCCTATGGTGCATCAACTATTGATTGTACATTTGGATACACTGCCAATACTGAAACGACACACCAAGAACAATGAAACTCCAAGGTGTGAAAATACTCAATGTGTACTGTATTCTGAGGATCCTAAGAGGGAATACCCTTCCTGAAGAATGTTATTGAGGTTTGAGTCTTATCTTGAATATGAAACTGTGATTGACTGATTTATTCTGCTTTGCTATGAAGATTTATCTAATTCCTAGAAAGATACATTTTCTGTCAGTGTTTCTCCATCCATTCCTGGGAGACCTCATAAGGGGTGCACATTTTTGCTATAGCCCAGCACCAACACACCAGAGTCAACAATTCAAGGTCTGGTTGATTAATTGATTAGTTGATTCAGGCTGCCCTTGGTGATCTGTCAGAGCGTGCTGTAGGTGCAGTGGTGGAATCAAACGCAGGACGCAGACGGATAATCCAACAGACTTGTATTAATGCCAAAACACGGCAAACGGACAACACTTGCCCGAAGGCGAAATACGCACGAAGGCGAAATACGCACGAAGGCGAAAATGAAACAACAGCGCACAATATAAGTGCGTAAATAACTCCAGCGCAGTGGAGAGACGCTCAACCGAGCGAAATACACAACTGACACAAATCAATAACACACAACACCTGACAAACACAACGAGAACTAAATAGGACACTAATGACACTAAATGAAAACAGGTGTGACAACAATCAGACAAAAGCAAACGAACATGAAACATACAACGGTGGCAGCTAGTATTCCGGAGACAACGAACGCCGAAGCCTGCCCGAACAAGGGAGAGAGGCAGCCTCGGCCGAAACCGTGACAGTACCCACCCCTTGACGCGCGGCTCCAGACGTGCGGCGACTCCGGCCTCGGGGACGACCCGGAGGACGCGGAGCAGGGTGCGTCGGGTGCCCACGATGGAATTCCGTCAGGAGAGACGGGTCCAAAATGTCTCTCCTCGGCACCCAGCACCGCTCCTCCGGACCGTACCCCTCCCACTCCACTAGATACTGAAGACCCCCATCCGACGTCTCGAATCCAAGATGGACCTCACGGAGTACGCCGGTGCCCCCTCGATGTCCAATGGGGCGGAGGAGTCTCCCTGATCTCACTTTCCTGGAGTGGGCCAGCTACCACCGGCCTGAGAAGGGACACATGGAACGAGGGGTTAATACTTTTATATTCAACAGGTAGCTGTAATTTATAACACACCTCGTTCAACCTTCCCAGGACTTTAAATGGCCCTACAAACCGCCGACCCAGTTTCCGACAGGGCAGGCGGAGGGGCAGGTTTCTGGTAGAGAGCCAGACTCGATCACCAGGTGCGTACACCGGTCCCTCACTGCGGTGGAGATCGGTGCTCGCCTTATGACGTCGGAGGGCCCGCTGCAGGTGGACGTGTGCAGCGTTCCATGTCTCCTCCGAGCGCCTCGCCCACTCATCCACCGCAGGAGCCTCGATCTGGCTCTGCTGCCAGGGTGCCAGAACCGGCTGGTAACCTAACACACATTGGAAAGGGGTCAGGTTAGTGGAGGAATGGCGTAGGGGAATTCTGGGCCATTTCGGCCCAGGAGCGTACCTTGCCCACTCCTCCGGCTGGTCCTGGCAGTATGTTCTAAGAAACCTGCCCACATCCTGGTTTACACGTTCCACCTGCCCATTACTCTCCGGGTGGTAACCCGAGGTGAGGCTCACCGAGACCCCCAACCGCTCCATAAAGGCCCTCCAGACTCTGGAGGTAAATTGGGGACCCCGATCAGACACAATATCCTCGGGTACCCCGTAGTGCCGGAACACATGGGTGAATAGGGCTTCGGCAGTTTGCAGGGGCGGTAGGAAGGCCCGGCATGGGGAGCAACGACAGGCCTTAGAAAACCGGTCCACAACGACCAGTATAGTGGTATTCCCCTGTGAAGGAGGAAGGTCAGTAAGGAAATCCACCGAGAGGTGGGACCATGGTCGTTGTGGCACGGGCAGGGGTAGTAACTTACCCCTAGGCAGATGTCTAGGCGCCTTACACTGGGCGCACACCGAGCAGGAGGAAACATAAACCCTCACATCCCTTGCCAACGTGGGCCACCAGTACTTGGCACTAAGACAGTGCACTGTCCGGCCGATACCCGGATGTCCAGAGGAGGGTGACGTGTGAGCCCAATAGATCAATCGATCCCGAACCTCGAGCGGAACGTGCTTCCGACCCTCCGGGCACTGTGGTGGACTAGGGTCGGTGCGTAACGCCCGCTCGAGTTCAGCATCGACCTCCCACACTACCGGTGCCACCAGACACGACTCCGGCAGTATGGGAGTGGGCTCCACGGACCTCTCCTCCGTGTCATACCGCCGAGACAGCACATCTGCCTTACCGTTCTGTGACCCAGGGATGTACGTGATCTTAAAAGTAAACCTGGTCAAGAACATATTCCATCTTGCCTGGCGAGGGTTCAGCCTCCTCGCTGCCCGGATGTACTCCAGGTTACGGTGGTCTGTCAAAATGAGGAAAGGGTGTTGAGCCCCCTCAAGCCAGTGCCTCCACACCTTTAGGGCCTGTACCACGGCTAACAGCTCCCTGTCCCCTACGTCATAGTTCCGCTCCGCCGGACTGAGCTTCTTAGAATAAAAAGCACAGGGGCGGAGTTTGAGGTGGCGCGCCAGACCGTTGTGAAAGCACGGCTCCTAGACCGGCCTCTGACGCGTCCACCTCTACCTGGAACGGCAAAGAGGGATCCGGATGCGCCAGCACCGGGGCCGAGGTAAACAGGTCCTTCAGCCTCCCAAACGCCCTGTCCGCCTCGGCCGACCACTGCAGACGCACCGGACCCCCTTCAAAAGAGACGTGATGGGAGCTGCCACCTGTCCAAAATCCCCGGATAAACCTCCGGTAGTAATTCGCAAAACCCCAAAAACTGCTGCACCTCCTTCACAGTGGTTGGTGTTTGCCAATTACGCACGGCCGACACCAGTCTACCTCCATCTTCACCCCTGACGCAGACAACTGATACCCCAAAAAGGAGACCGACTCCTGGAAAAACAGACACTTCTCTGCCTTCACATACAGGTCAGTGCTCCACCAGCCTCCCGCAACACTCTACGCACCAGGGCCACATGCTCGACACGGGTAGGTGAGTACACGAGAATGTCATCTATGTACACAACCACCCCCTGCCTGCATGTCCCCTGAAGATCTCATCCACGAATGATTGGAAAACTGACGGAGCGTTCATCAACCCGTATGGCATGACCAGATACTCGTAATGGCCCGAGGTGGTACTAAAGGCTGTCTTCCATTCATCGCCCTCCCTGATGCGCACCAAGTTGTACGCGCTCCTGAGATCTAATTTAGTGAAGAAACGCGCCCCATGCAACGACTCAGTCATGGTCGCAATCAGCGGGAGTGGATAACTGTAATCTGATTGAGACCACGGTAATCGATGCACGGGCGCAAACCACCATCCTTTTTCTTCACAAAAAAGAAACTCGAGGACGCAGGGGAAGTGGAAGGCCGTATGTATCCTTGTCTCAGAGATTCTTCTATGTAAGTCTCCAACGAACGCCGAAGCCTGCCCGAACAAGGGAGAGAGGCAGCCTCGGCCGAAACCGTGACATGATCCACCAGGAATGGATTGAAAAACACTGTTGTTGGATTTGAAACCACCTCTACGTTCTGCCTTACAGTATACTGTAGTTCTACCATATACAGTGGGGGGAAAAAGTATTTAGTCAGCCACCAATTGTGCAAGTTCTCCCACTTAAAAAGATGAGAGAGGCCTGTAATTTTCATCATAGGTACACGTCAACTATGACAGACAAAACTAGAGAAAGAAATCCAGAAAATGACATTGTAGGATTTTTTATGAATTTATTTGCAAATTATGGTGGAAAATAAGTATTTGGTCAATAACAAAAGTTTCTCAATACTTTGTTATATACCCTTTGTTGGCAATGACACAGGTCAAACGTTTTCTGTAAGTCTTCACAAGGTTTTCACACACTGTTGCTGGTATTTTGGCCCATTCCTCCATGCAGATCTCCTCTAGAGCAGTGATGTTTTGGGGCTGTCGCTGGGCAACACAGACTTTCAACTCCCTCCAAAGATTTTCTATGGGGTTGAGATCTGGAGACTGGCTAAGCCACTCCAGGACCTTGAAATGCTTCTTACGAAGCCACTCCTTCATTGCCCGGGCGGTGTGTTTGGGATCATTGTCATGCTGAAAGACCCAGCCACGTTTCATCTTCAATGCCCTTGCTGATGGAAGGAGGTTTTCACTCAAAATCTCACGATACATGGCCCCATTCATTCTTTCCTTTACACGGATCAGTCGTCCTGGTCCCTTTGCAGAAAAACAGCCCCAAAGCATGATGTTTCCAGCCCCATGCTTCACAGTAGGTATGGTGTTCTTTGGATGCAACTCAGCATTCTTTGTCCTCCAAACACGACGAGTTGAGTTTTTACCAAAAAGTTCTATTTTGGTTTCATCTGACCATATGACATTCTCCCAATCCTCTTCTGGATCATCCAAATGCACTCTAGCAAACGTCAGACGGGCCTGGACATGTACTGGCTTAAGCAGGGGGACACGTCTGGCACTGCAGGATTTGAGTCCCTGGCGGCGTAGTGTGTTACTGATGGTAGGCTTTGTTACTTTGGTCCCAGCTCTCTGCAGGTCATTCACTAGGTCCCCCTGTGTGGTTCTGGGATTTTTGCTCACCGTTCTTGTGATCATTTTGACCCCACGGGGTGAGATCTTGCGTGGAGCCCCATATTGAGGGAGATTATCAGTGGTCTTGTATGTCTTCCATTTCCTAATAATTGCTCCCACAGTTGATTTCTTCAAACCAAGCTGCTTACCTATTGCAGATTCAGTCTTCCCAGCCTGGTGCAGGTCTACAATTTTGTTTCTGGTGTCCTTTGACAGCTCTTTGGTCTTGGCCATAGTGGAGTTTAGAGTGTGACTGTTTGAGGTTGTGGACAGGTGTCTTTTATACTGATAACAAGTTCAAACAGGTGCCATTAATACAGGTAATGAGTGGAGGACAGAGGAGCCTCTTAAATAAGAAGTTACAGGTCTGTGAGAGCCAGAAATCTTGCTTGTTTGTAGGTGACCAAATACTTATTTTCCACCATAATTTGCAAATAAATTCATTAAAAATCCTACAATGTGATTTTCTGGGAAAAACATTCTCAATTTGTCTGTCATAGTTGACGTGTACCTATGATGAAAATTACAGGCCTCTCTCATCTTTTTACGTGGGAGAACTTGCACAATTGGTGGCTGACTAAATACTTTTTTTCCCCCACTGTAATTTCCTCCCTAGAAATGTTAGCTGTGTGTGTGTTTTATCAATGAATTGGCAATGTCTTCCATCTCAAATTCCTTCTTGTCTCCATCATAAGATTGTTTATCTTCTGGTTTATCTGTACATATAATTACCCATGTTAAATTTTTCACTAATAGTGAGCTAATTCTCTCTTTCTCTCTCTCTCTCTCTCTGTGTGTAAATGAATGTTAAAATGCAGTGGTAACCTGGCCTTCGTCTTCTGTGCAGTCGTGTTCTTATTTATCTCCAGTGACTCCATTTCACACTTCACCTCCCCTTTAATGGTCGCACACGCACGCACGCACGCACGCACACACACACAAAAGTCCAATCCCATATTTAAGGAATTCAACAGTATGTTTTAGTCATGAACAATCAGACCATACGAAAGATGTGGTTCTGCGTGGCTGAGTGGAGCGAGATGCGTGCATTATTGCATTAAACAGCTGTGAGCAATATTTTCCTCCATAACAATAATCAGGGTTTTATTTTCATTTCAGTAACACTGAGACATTAATAATCAGTGAAATTAGTGCTATTTCAAACCACTCCGGTTCATCTTCTACTTGTAGAACAATGGTTGTCAAACAACTCCAGTCTGTTGACTGGGAGTAAAAAAAACGTGGAATATTTTAATAGTCTTGAAACTTTCTTGGTTTATGATTCATTCGTTTATTTATCTGTTCCTCGTTAACTTTTCTTGGGTGTGCGTCTTGTGAGGTGTGGACTCGAGTCACATGACTTGGACTCGAGTCTGACTCGAGTCACAAATTTGATGACTTGAGACTCGAGTTGATATAAAATAAAATAACTTGAGACTTGACTTGGACTTGGAGACTCAAGACTCGGGACGCGACATTGACTTGAGACTGATGACAGGTTTTATAAAGTATTATCACTCATTTTGTGGCACAGAGTCTTGGATTACTGGATCACGCAGTCAGAGACAGTAGCCACAGCATCACACTTGCAAAAAAAAGTGCAACTGATTGGCTAGAGAAATGCACACTCGGCCCGCTGATTGGACCAGCAAACTTTCAATCAACACAGGTCAGGTGAGCTAACGAACAGATTGCTGATTTTCTGTACAGCTACAGGATCAGGTGCAGCGCAAACTTCAAATTGTAGGGAGAGAGGATTGCCATAACTAAATATGCAGGTACAAAAAAATATCTGTCTTCGTCCGTCCATCCGTACGTTCGTACGTTAGTCACACGTGGAAGGAAGCTTGTTCTTAAGTGTCTGTCCTATATCTGAAAGATATAAGAAAGATCAGGACACACTTGTTCATTTTTTTTACATGTATTTAAACCTTTATTTTTGTCATTAAACAGTCTCCATATATACTTCCATTAATTGTTTTGACTGGTACCAGGGGACCTTCAGACAAGTCTTGTGAGGCCTGTGAGTGTCCTAGAGACTCTCACTTACACAGAGGGGTCATATTAGTATGTAGCCAAACTGTTCGGACGCTACAGACAGAAGTTGGCAGATTGGCTGTACCGATCTTCAGACGAGTCCCAAGATGCTTGTGGGGGTCACCATCTGTGATGAGGTGGTGATGAAGGAGTCAGGCGCAGGAGGGTAAATCACAGAATAACAGGCTTTAATCCGCAAAATACAGGTTTACGCAGAAATGCGTCAAACACACTCCAGGGCACAAATACAAGGCATACGAGAAAAATACTCCCGTTGATACACAATACACGAGCTCCACCGAGCTTCACTAACCTCCACAAATAAACTATCACCAACAAGGACAAGGGGGCAGAGGGAACACTTATACACAGACTAATTAGGGGAATAGAACCAGGTGTGTGTGATTGACAAGACAATTGTGATGATGATTGGGGCGGCAGTGGTTAGTACTCCAATGACAATGAACGCCGAAGCCTGCCCGAACAAGGAGGGGAGGCAGCCTTGGCGGAAGTCTTGAAAGTACCACCTGTGCGCCGGCCCCGGCCCCGGCCCCGGGGACGGCCAGGAGGACGCGGAGCAGGCCGAGACGGATGGCAACGGTGGAAATCCCGTAACATGGAGGGATCGAGGATATCCCTCACCGGGACCCAGCACCGTTCCTCCGGACCGTACCCCTCCCACTCCACGAGGTACTGAAGGCCCCCCACCCGACGCCTCGAATCCAGGATGGCATGGACAAAGTACACCGGGGCCCCCTCGATGTCCAGAGGAGGTGAAGGAACCTCCCGCACCTCAGACTCCTGGAGCGTACCAACCACCACCGGCCTGAGGAGAGACACATGAAACGAGGGGTTAATACAGTAATCAGGGGGAAGTAACAACCTATACGTAACCTTGTTGATTCTCCTCAGGACTTTGAACGGCCCCACAAACTGCGGGCTCAGCTTCCGGCAGGGCAGGCGGAGGGGCAGATTCCGGGTCGAGAGCCAGACCCGATCCCCCGGTACGAAGATCCTTCTGACAACGCACGGCGCGCTGGAGATGAATGTGGGCAGCGTCCCACGTCTCCTCCACGCACCGAAACCAGTCATCCACCGCAGGAGCCTCGGTCTGGCTCTGGTGCCACGGTGCCAGAAACCGGTTGGTAACCTAAAACACATTTGAATGGTGTTAGGTTAGTAGAGGAGTGGCGGAGAGAGTTCTGGCCATATTCTGCCCATGGCAAGAACACTGACCACTCCCCCGGCCGGTCCTGGCAGTAAGACCGTAGGAACCTACCCACATCCTGATTTACACGTTCCACCTGCCCATTACTCTCGGGGTGGAACCCAGAGGTCAGGCTTACCGAGACCCCCAGACGTTCCATGAACGCCTTCCAGACCTTGGACGTGAACTGGGGACCTCGGTCAGACACTATATCCTCTGGTACCCCGTAGTGCCGGAAGATGTGTGTAAACAGGGCCTCTGCAGTTTGCAGAGCCGTGGGGAGACCGGGCAGAGGAAGGAGGCGGCAGGCTTTAAAAAAGCGGTCCACAACGACCAGGATGGTGGTGTTACCTTGGGAGAGGGGAAGATCAGTTCGAAAATCCACACTTGGGTGAGACCATGGTCGTGGTGGAACTGGTAAAGGTTGTAACTTACCAGCTGGGAAATGCCTAGGTGCCTTACTCTGGGCGCACACTGAGCAGGAAACATACACCCTCACGTCCTTAGCCAAGGTAGGCCACCAGTATTTTCCGGTCAGGCAGCGCACTGTACGGCCGATACCTGGGTGACCAGAGGAGGGTGACGTGTGTGCCCAGTAGATCAGATGATCACGGATAAGAGCAGACACATACTGTAGCCCATCTGGATACTGAGGTGGAGAGGGATCCGTGCGTAATGCCTGCTCTATATCCGCGTCCATCGCCCATACTACCGGCGCCACAATGCAGGAGGCCAGCAGTATGGGAGTGTTGTCTCTGGGCCTCACCTCTGTGTCATACAGCCGGGACAGTGCGTCTGCCTTCACGTTCTTCGTACCCGGGATGTATGATAGAGTGAAATAAAACCGGGTGAAGAATAGGGCCCACCTGGCCTGGCGAGGATTCAGCCTCCTTGCTGCCCGGATGTATTCCAGGTTACGGTGGTCCGTCCAGACGAGGAAAGGGTGTTTTGCCCCCTCGAGCCAATGCCTCCACAAGGTCAAAGCTCGGACAACAGCCAACAGCTCCCGATCACCAACGCCGTAGTTCTGCTCTGCCGAGCTGAGCTTCTTCGAAAAGAACGCACAGGGGCGGAGCTTGGGTGGCGTACCCGAGTGTTTTAGACAGGACAGCTCCTATCCCAACCTCGGACGCATCGACCTCCACTACGAACGGTAGTGATGAATCGGGATGGGCCAGTGCTGAGGCTGAGGTGAACAGACCCCGCAGTTTGCTGAAGGTCAGCCTCAGCAGACCAGCGGAGCCGGGATGGCCCACCCTTCAACAGGGAGGTAATGGGAGCTGCGACCTTGCCAAAGCCCCGGATAAACCTCCGATAGTAGTTGGCAAAGCCAAGGAAGCGCTGCACCTCCTTAACCTTGGTTGGAGTCAGCCAATTACGCACGGCTGAAATGCGATCTCCCTCCATCTCCACACTTAATGTGGCAATGCGGTATCCAAGGAAGGAGACGGACTGCTAGAAAAACATACACTTCTCTGCCTTAGCATAAAGGTCATTTTCCAACAGTCGGGCCAGCACCTTGCGAACCAGGGACACATGCTCGGCGCGCGTAGCGGATTACACCAGGATGTCATCGATGTAGACCACTACACCGCGACCCAGCATGTCCCGAAACACCTCGTTCACAAAAGACTGGAAAACTGAGGGAGCATTCATCAAACCATAGGGCATCACCAGGTATTCATAATGCCCCGTGGTTGTGCTGAATGCTGTCTTCCACTCATCTCCCTCTCGGATACGCACCAGGTTGTACGCACTCCTGAGATCTAATTTGGTGAAGAAGCGCGCCCCATGCATTGATTCAATCACTGAAGGAATGAGAGGTAGAGGATAACTAAATCTTAACGTCTCCCTGTTCAGTGGTCGATAATCAATGCACGGGCGCAGACCTCCATCCTTCTTCTTCACAAAAAAAGAAACTTGAGGAGGCGGGTGAAGTGGAGGGACGTATATACCCCTGGCGCAGGGATTCGGTGACATATTTTTCCATAGCCACCATTTCAGCCTGTGACAGGGGGTATATATGACTCCTGGGAGGTACAGCATCTACCCAGAGGTTTATCATGCAATCCCCCGCCCGATGAGGTGGTAATTTAGTCGCCTGCGTTTTAGAGAATGCTTGCACCAGATCGAGGTATTCAGGGGGAATGCGCATGGTGGAGGTACTGTCTGGACTTTCCACCGTGGTTGCATCAACGGAAACACCTAGACACCTACCCTGCCACGCCCGCGACCACCCCGTGAGATCCCTCAACGTGGCAGCCTCGGCGGAAGTCGTGACACCATCGTGTTCATCTTTCCATAGAGGGTTCATAATAGTTTGTAGGCCAACCCGTTCAGACGCTACAGACGATGTTGTGAGAAGACTGATATTTGGGATGTCTCATGATCTGACAAACACCGCTATAACTCTGTCACATTCCACCGCAGATGCATCCAATGTAAAAAAAACTGATATCTTTAGTTTAAACTAACAGATTTTTATGGGGATTTTTTTATTATGCTAATTTGATTTCCACAGGGGCGTGGACATCGACCTTGGGGGTTAATGCCTACATTTAAACCTTGGAACGATACAGAGAAGTTACCAAACACAAAATTTGACGTTTGGAACAACTTCAAAATTTGACGTTTGAGAAACATTGATGAACTTCTATTTCTGACTGGAGACTGTGAGAGCTTGTTGAACCCACACAGTATATCAGACACCACTGCATTATTCATTGGGGACAACATGTTTACTGTTGCTTTGTTTACTTCTTAAGCTTGCATTTGGAATTTGTTTAAATTATTACATCATCAAAATATGATGTTGCCTCAGTAAATAGACAAAGATTTGTAGTTGAAAAAGTCATTGCATGTATTGATCTTTTTTTTACTTAACTTGTGACATGGAATCACTTGTGACATTTTACTTAACTTCACTGGTCACTTTAATAATGTTTACATACTGCTTTACTAATTTCATATGTATATATGTAATCTACTGTATTTTAGTTAATGCCACTCCGACATTGCTCGTCTTAATATTTATATATTTCTTAATTCCATTATTTTACTTTTAGATTTGCGTGTATTGTTATAGATACTACTGCACTGTTGGAGCTAGGAATACAAGCATTAAGCTACACCCACAATAACATCTGCTAAATATGTGTTGTGACCAATACATTTTTATTTTATTTTATTTGAACTCGACTTGACTTGCTCTTAGAATGCATGTATGGACTTGACCTAAGACTCGACCCATTCTACTTGGGACTCAACTTGAGACCAGACCTTGTGACTTGAGGCTTGTGACTCGAATAATATAGTGACTTGGTCCCAACTCTGGTCTTCATATTCTACATACTGTAAGATCCATTAACCTTTTGGGTCCAACCCATGCTGTGTGAGAGAGTGAGAGAGAAAGAGAGATAGTGATGAGAGAGGCCTGTCAGATGGTGTCTCTCCTGTCATGGCGTTCTGAGAGGCCACACAACAAAGCCTCAGGGGCACCATTTTCCTTTTGTCCTCACTGACCTGGGAACAGTGACATCACACTGAAGCACACAGGGAGGATCATCCTCCACGAAGACATACTGTGTTAAAAGTCCCTTGGTTGCCCTTGGGGTGTGTTTTGGGTGTGTGGGGGGGGCGTCTCATATGGAGCCTAGAGGTGTGTGTGTGTGTCCTTGAGGCTGTGTGTGTGTGTGTGTCTCTCGCCATCTGTGGCCTGGCCACCCGTCCAGCTGTTGCCAAGGGCCATGTTGGGGCTCTTCCCTGTTCATCACACACACGCACACACACACACTTACACAGTGTGACATGAATGAACTGACATGCCTATGTGTCATTGTAAAAGCATGTCGCCTCTGCCTGTAGAACATGACATTGAAACAGGTGGTTATGAATGGGTCAGTGTTCATGTCTTCTCTCTCTCTCTCTCTCTCTCTCTCTCTCTCTCTCTCTCTCTCTCTCTCTCTCTCTCTCTCTCTCTCTCTCAGTATGAGCCACAGCGAGAGACAGAAGTGTCAGGGTTTTACCCATCTCTTCCCATCAGATCAAAGAGATGAAGATAATATTTTTAAATGGCTCAGCCCTCCAGATTCCCCCTTAGCCCTCTACAGGCAGAGCTATCATGACAGCTCTGAGACACTACTGCAAGTGTTTCACACCGGAAGACACAGTGAAATCGCCCTGTAATGCTGTCTGTTTCTAAATGAAATAGGAGCTAAGAGCTTATCCTTTTAAAGCAGAATGGACTAAATCAGAGAATGGAGAATAATGAATTAATAATACATAACCCTAACCCTGATTGATATCTTGAGATCCCCTTTGTTCAGAAAGGATAGATGTATGGATAAATGGCATGTATATAAAGGTGGTAATGTGAGTGTTATGATGTGGAAGAATTGGGAGATAGTTTAGGCCTATTTGTCATGGATAGAGTTTTTGTGTTTTAGATACTCTAGTATGGTAATGTCCATCTGGTGGTGCAGCGGTGCAGTAAACTGCCTATGATGGTCAAACAAGAGGCAGTGTACAACACACACACACACACACACACACACACACACACACACACATAGACACACACGCAGACACACGAAGACACACACACACACACACACACACATACACTGGTGTTATTCTATTGTAGATGAGCATTTAACAAAGTCCTGCTGAGTGTCTGTCATGTTATATTCCATCCATGACTGGACATACAGTGCCTTCAGAAAGTATTCACAGCCCTTGACTTTTCCACATTTTGTTGTGTTACAGCCTGAATTTAAAATGGATTAAATTGAGATTTTGTGTCACTGACCTACACACAATACCCCATAATGTCGAAGTGGAATTATGATTTCACCATGAGGCCAATGGTGACTATAAAACAGTTACAGTGTTTAGTGACTGTGATTGGAGAAAACTGAGGATGGATCAACAACATTGTAGTTACTCCACAATATTAACCTAAAAGAAGGAAGCCTGTAAAGAATACAAATATTCCAAAACATGAATCCTGTTTTCAATAAGGCACTAAAGTAAAACTGCAACACATGTGGCAAAGAAATTAACTTTATGTCCTGAATACAAAGCGTTATGTTCGGAGGAAATCACTGAGTACCACTCTTCATATTTTTAAGCATGGTGGTGGCTGCATCATGTTAGGTATGCTTGTCATCGACAAGTACTAGGGAGTTTTTTGGGATAAAAATAAATAAAGAATAGAGCTAAGCACATGCAAAATCCTAGAGGAAAACCTGGTTCAGTCTGCTTTCCAATAGACACTGGGAGACAAATTCACTTTTCAGCAGTCTGAGACTCACTTAGATAATTCATTTGATGATACAGCAGTAGCAATACAAGGATATTACATCGATAGAAGAGACAGAAATGCTTATGGGGGAGGTGTTGCTGTATATATTCAGAGCCATATCCCTGTAATGCTTAGAGAAGATCTTATGTCAAGTGTTATTGAAGTGTTGTGGTTACAGGTTCACTTGGCACATCTGAAGCCTTTTCTTTTGGGGTGTTGCTATAGGCCACGATGTGCTAACCGTCAATATCTAAATAATATGTTTGAAATGCTTGATAGTGTATGTGATGTAAACAGAGAGGTCTACTTTCTTGGGGACCTGAATATTGACTGGTTTTCATCAAGCTGTCCGCTCAAGAGGAAGCTTTTCACTGTAACCAGTGCCTGTAATCTGGTTCAGGTTATTAATCAACCTACCAGGGTGTTTACAAACACTACAGGAACAAGATCATCCACATGTATCTATCACATTTTTACTAATACTGTAGAACGTTGTTCTAAAGCTGTATCCGTACCCATTGGATGCAGTGATCCTGGATATAGTGGCTATATCCAGGAAATCCAAAGTTCCAAAAGCTGGACCTAAAATAGTGTAGAAGAGATCATACAAAATATTTTGCTGTGATGTGGATGATGTAAAAAATATTTGTTGGTCTGATGTGATTAATAAGGAGCATCCAGATGCTGCAATAGATTAATTTATGAAATTGCTTCTTCCAATTATTGATAAACATGCACCTGTTAAGAAACTGACTGTTAGAACTGTTAAGGCTCCATGGATTGATGAGGAATTTAAAAACTGTAAGAGATGAGGCAAAATGAGTGGCTAATGTGTCTGGCTGCACATCTGACTGGCTGACTTACTGCAAATTAAGAAATTATGTGACTAAACTCAACAAAAAGAAGAAGAAACTGTATTATGAAGCCAAGATCAATGATATAAAGAATGATGGAAAAAAAACCTTTGGAGTACTTTTAATTGAAATTATTGGCAGAAGACATTTATCTCCATCTTTCATCGAATCAGATGGCTTATTCATCACAAAACCATTTGATGTTGCCAATTATTTTAATGATTACTTCATTGGCAAAGTGGGCAAACTTAGGCAGGAAATGCCAACAACGAACAGTGAGCCATCGTATTCATGCATAAAAAAACTAATAATGAAAGAAAAGCATTGCAAATTTGAGTTTTGTAAAGTTAGCGTGGGAGAGGTGGAAAAATTATTGTTATCGATCAATAATGACAAACCTCCTGGCATTGACAACTTAGATGAAAAGCTACTGAGGATGGTAGCTGACTCTATAGCCACTCCTATCTGTAATATATTTAATCTGAGCCTAAAGGAAAGTCTTTGTCCTCAGGCCTGGAGGGAAGCCAAAGTAATTCCGCTACCCAAGAGTGGTAAAGCGGCCTTTACTGGCTCTAACAGCAGACCTATAAGCTTGCTGCCAGCTCTTAGCAAACTGTAGAAAAAATGGTGTTTGACCAAATACAATGCTATTTCTCTTAAAACAAGAACATTGTGGGAGCTGTACTGTTAGATTTCAGTGCAGTCTTTGATATTATTGATCATCAACCTGTTGTTGAGAAAACATACGTGTTATGGCTTTTCAAACTCTGCCATATCGTGGATTCAGAGCTATCTATCGAATAGAACTCAAAGGGTTTTCTTTAATGGAAGCTTCTCTATTGTCAAACATGTAAAGTGTGGTGCATCGCAGGGCAGCTCTCTAGGCCCTCTGCTCTTTTCTATTTTTACCAATGACCTGCCACTGGCATTAAACAAAGCATGTGTGTCCGTGTATGCTGATGATTCAACCATATACGCATCAGCAACCACAGCTAATGAAGTCACTGAAACCCTTAACAAAGAGTTGCAGTCAGTTTTGGAATGGGTGGCCAGTAATAAACTGGTCCTGAACATCTCTAAAACTAAGAGCATTGTATTTGGTAGAAATCGTTCCCTAAATTCTAGACCTCAGCTGAATCTGGTAATGAATGGTGTGGCTGTTGAACAAGTTGAGGAGACTAAATTACTTGGCATTACCTTAGATTGTAAACTGTCATGGTCAAAATATATTGATTCAATGGTTATAAAGATGGTGAGAGGTCTGTTCGTAATAAAGAGACACTCTGCTTTTTTGACACCACACTCCAAAAAGCAAGTCCTGCAGGCTCTAGTTTAGTCTTATTTTGATTATTGTCCAGTCGTGTGGTCGAGTGCTGCAAGGAAATACCTAGTTAAGCTGCAGCTGGCCCAGAACAGAGCGGCACGTCTTGCTCTTCATTGTAATCAGAGGGCTGATATTAAATACTATGCATGCCAGTCTCTCTTGGTTAAGAGTTGAGTAGAGACTGACTGCATCACTTCTTATTTTTTGTGTTGAAAATCCCAAATTGTTTGCATAGTCGACTTACACACAGCTCTGACACACTCATATACCCCACCAGACATGTCACCAGGGGTCTTTTCACAGTCCCCAAATCCAGAACAAATTCAAGAAAGCGTACAGTGTTATATAGAGCCATTATTGCATGGAACTCAGTTCCATCTCATTTTGCTCAAGTGAACAGCAAACCTGGTTTAAAAAAACAGATAAAGCAACACCTCACGGCACAACGCCTCTCCCCTATTTGACCTAGGTAGTTTGTGCGTATGTATTGATATGTAGGCCTTTTGTAAAAATTTTATAAATAAATATGTAGTTCTGTCCTTGAGCTGTTGTCTATTAATGTTCTGTACTATGTCATGTTTCATGTTTTGTGTGGACCCCAGGAAGATTAGCTGCTGCTTTTGCAACAGCTAATGGGGATTCTAATAAAATACCAATACCAAAAACCTAAAGCACAAGGCCAAATATACACTGGAGTTGCTTACCAAGATGACATTGACATTCCTGAGTGGCCTAGTTACAGTTTTGACTTAAATCGTCTTGAAAATCTATGGCAAGACTTGAAAATGTCTGTCTAGCAATGATCAACAGCCAACTTGACAGAGCTTGAAGAATATAAAAAAGAATAATGTGCAAATATTGTACAATCGAGGTGTGCAAAACTCTTAGAGTCTTACCCAGAAAGACTCACAGTTGTAATCGCTACCAAATGTGACTCTAACATGTATTGGCTCAGGGGTGTGAGATATTTCTGTACTTAATTGTCAATAGATTTGCACAAATTCTAAAAACATATTATGGGTTATTGTGTGTAGATGGGTAAGAAAAACATCAATTTAATCCATTTTGAATTCAGGCTGTAAAACAACAAGATGTGGAATAAGTCAAGGGGTATTTATACTTTCTGAAGGCACTGTAGGTCCTCTAGGACCATCTGATGTGTGTGTGTGCTTTTATGTGTGTGATTGTGTGTTTGTGTGTCTTTTCCTGTAAAATCTGTCTGGGGGGAAACAGTTTGGGGACAGACAAGGGTGAGGGGTTTGATGAGGGGGATGACAAGGGATCCTGTAGAATGCCAGGGGAGCATGTGTGACCTTATCCTACTCTGCTCAGTGCACCTGAAAATACATGAACACACCTGGTATCCCAAACACATCTCAGGTAACTTTAACGAGGTTCCCAGAATGCTAATTAGAGGGGCTGAATGAATTCTAGCCAAACACAAACACACACATATACACACATAAACACACATATACACACAGATATACACCCACACATGCACACACTCATAAACACTCATATACTCACTCACATAGTATCACACAAACAGTTCACAAGGTGTATGAGAATGGGAAAATTGCCTGGAAAATAACATTCCATTCTGAACCACAATTACTGTCATCATATTGTCGTGACGTGACTTACTTTAATGTATGACTGTTATTTATCGAATCACCTAACTATGTTTAATTGTCACTCGATTAAATTAATCATGTAACAATTAACTCATTAGGAATTTGGGGCACCACGGAATAAGTTGTTTAATGAGTTACTATCTCCCGAATAAAACTCTTAGAAGATATACGTTATATATAGCGACAACAGTCACTTATTAAATAATTACCTCTTATCAGTCTCATTCTGAACGTCGCATAATCCTTGAACCTGCAATACACAAATTGGCTTAATTATTTATTTACTAAATAACTAAATAATAACACAATACAAACACACACACATAGGTAATATCAAATCAAATCAAATTTTATTTTCACATAAACGTGTTTAGCAGATGTTATAGCGGGTGTAGCGAAATTCTTGTGCTTCTAGCTCCGACAGTGCAGTAATATCTAACAAGTAATATCTAACAATTTCACAACATATACCCAATACACACAAAACTAGTAAGGAATGGGATTTCATAATATATACATGTATGGACAAGCAATGACAGAGCGGCATGGACTAAGATACAGTAGAATATTATAGAATAGAATGTAGTATATACATATGAGATGAGTAGTGCAAGATATGTAAACATTATTAAAGTGACTAGTGTTCCATTTCTTAAAGTGGTCAGTGATTTCAATAGGCAGCAGCAGCCTCTAATGTGCTAGTGATGGCTAACAGTCTGATGGCCTTGAGATAGAAGCTGTTTTTCATTCTCTCGGTCCCAGCTTTGATGCACCTGTAATGACCTCGCCTTCTGGATGATAGCGGGGTGAACAGGCAGTGGCTCGGGTGGTTGATGTCCTTGATGATCTTTTTGGCCTTCCTGTGACATCGGGTGTTGTATGTGTCTTGGAGGGCGGGTAGTTTGCCCCCGGTAATGCGTTCGGCAGACCGCACCACCCTCTGGAGAGCCTTGCGGTTGTGGGCGTTGCAGTTGCCGTACCAGGCGTTGATACAGCCCGACAGAATGCTCTCAATTGTGCATCTGTAAAAGTTTGTGAGGGTTTTAGGTGCTAGGCCGAATTTCTTTAGCCTCTGTTGCGCCTTCTTCACCACACTGTCTGCGTGGGTGGACCATTTCAGTTTGTCGGTGATGTGTACGCCAAGGAACTTGAAGCTTTCCACCTTCTCCACTGCGGTCCCATCGATGTGGATAGGAGGGTGCACCCTCTGCTGTTTCCTGAAGTCCACAATCAACTCCTTTGTTTTGTTGATGTTGAGTGAGAGGTTATTTTCCTGGCACCACCCTCCCAGAGCCCTCACCTCCTCCCTGTAGGCGGTCTCGTCATTGTTGGTAATCAAGCCTACTACTGTTGTGTCATCTGCAAACTTAATGATTGAGTTGGAGGCGTGCTTGCCACACAGTCATGGGTGAACAGGGAGTACAGGAGGGGGGTGAGCACGCACCCTTGTGGGGCCCCAGTGTTGAGGATCAGCGAAGTGGAGATGTTGTTTCCTACCTTCACCACCTGGGGGGGGCCCGTCAGGAAGTCCAGGACCCAGTCACACAGGGCGGGGTTCAGACCCAGGGCCTCGACATTAATGATGAGCTTGGAGGGTACTATGGTGTTGAATGCTGAGCTATAGTCAATGAACAGCATTCTTACATTGGTATTCCTCTTGTCCAGATGCGATAGGGCAGTGTGCAGTGTGATGGCGATTGCATCGTCTGTGGATCTATTGGGGCGGTAAGCAAATTGAAGTGGATCTAGGGTGAGAGGTAAGGTAGAGGTGATATGATCCTTGACTAGTCTCTCAAAGCACTTCATGATGAAAGAGGTGAATGCTACAGGGCGATAGTCATTTAGTTCAGTTACCTTTGCTTTCTTGGGTACAGGAACAATGGTGGCCATCTTGAAGCATGTGGGAACAGCAGACTGGGAAAGGGAGAGATTGAATATGTCCATAAATACACCAGCCAGCTGGTCTGCGCATGCTCTGAGGATGCGGCTAGGGATGCCGTCTGGGTCGGCAGCCTTGCAGGGGTTAACATGGTTAAATGTCTTAATCACGTCGGCCATGGAGAAGGAGAGGCCAAAGTCCTTGGTAGTGGGCCTCGTCAGTGGCACTGTGTTATCCTCAAAGTGGGCGAAGAAGGTGTTTAGCATATCTGGAAGCGAGACGTCGGTGTCGGCGACGTGGCTGGTTTTCCTTTTGTAGTACGTGATTGTCTGTAGACCCTGCCACATACGTCTCATGTCTGAGCTGTTGAATTGTGACTCCACTTTGTCTCTATACTGATGTTTTGCCAGTTTAATTGCTTTGCGGAGTGAGTAGCTACACTGTTTGTATTCTGCCATATTCCGAGTAACCTTGCCATGGTTGAATGCTGTGGTTCGCACTTTCAGATTTGCGCGAATGCTGCCATCTATCCACGGTTTCTGGTTAGGGTAGGTTTTAATAGTCACAGTGGGCACAACATCACCTATACACTTCCTGATAAACTCAGTCACCATTTCAGTGTATTCGTCTAAATTATTTTAGGAAGCTACCCAGAACATATCCCAGTCCGCGTGATCAAAACAATCTTGAAGCGTGCATTCCGTTTGGTCAAACCAGCGTTGAATAGTCCTTAGCATGGGTACTTCCTGTTTGAGTTTCTACCTATAGGAAGGGAGAAGCAAAATGGAGTCGTGGTCAGATATGCCGAAAGGAGGGCGGGAGAGGGCCTTATAACCATCCCAGAAGTTCGAATAGCAATGGTTGAGGATTTTGGCAGCGCGAGTACAACAGTCGATAGGTTGATAGAACTTCGGCAGCCTAGTCCTCAAATTTGCTTTGTTAAAATCCCCGGCTACAATAAATGCAGCCTCAGGATATGTGGTTTCCAGTTTGCATAACATCCAGTGAAGTTCTTTGAGGGCCGTTATGGTATCGGCTTGAAGGGGGATATACACGGCCGTGACTATAACCAAAGAAAATTCTCTTGGGAGATATTACGGTCGGCATTTGATTATGAGATATTCTAGTTCGGGTGAACAGAAGGACTCGAGTTCCTGTATGTTACTACAATTACACCATGAGTTGTTAATCATGAAACACACACCTCCACGGAGAGATATTTATTCCTGTCTGCGCAATGAACTGAGAACCCATCTGGCTGGACTGATTCCGACAGAATATCCCAAGAAAGCCATGTTTCCGTGAAACAGAGTATGTTACAGGCCTTCATTTACATTTTAGTCATTTAGCAGACGCTCTTATCCAGAGCGACTTACAATTAGTGAGTGCATAAATTTTTTCATACTGGCCCCCGTGGGAATCGAACCCACAACCCTGGCGTTGCAAGCACCATGCTCTACCAACTGAGCTACACGGGTCTCTCTGGAAAGAAATCCTTGCCCGTAGTTCGTCGACCTTGTTAACCAAAGACTGAACATTAGCGAGTAGAATACTTGGAAGCGGTGGGTGGTGTGCGCGCCTCCTAAGTCGAACCAGCAGGCCGCTCTGAGTGCCTCTCCTCCGCTAGCGATATTTTGGGTCAGCCGCTGGAATCAGTTCAGTTGCCCTGGGGAGCGCAAACAAAGGATCTGCTTTGGGAAAGTCGTATTACTGGTCATAATGCTGGTGAGTTACCGCCGCTCTGATATCCAGTAGTTTTTCCTGGCTGTATGTAATGATGCAAAACACTTTCTGAGCTAATAATGTAAAAAATAATGCATTAAAAAACAAAATACTGCAAAGTTTCCTAAGAACTAGTCGCGAGGCCGCCATCTTCGTCGGCACCAGGATCATGCGGTTATTGATTACTAACGTAATACAATGAAAACAGGTCCCTAGTGGACTAACAATAGCATGAATGCTTTTGTAGAAGGAGGGACAGAATGGAAGGGAGAGAGAGATTCAAACTATCGTGGTTACTTTGGAGACTATGCTCACAGTAATCATAATACTTATGCACCCTAATAACGCTAATTCGGATTAGAAATGCAACATGTATTTACGTGTAGCTGTCCTTGATAGTTGAGTTGATGATGTAGGACTCTGGTTTACCCACCAATGTCCTTGGTAGAGTTTCTGGTCGTAATGCTGGTTAGATTGGGTACTTCAGATGTACCAGCGGTTGTCTGAGAGGGATTGTCCTCTATCTCGTGTCTTTAATGAAAGTGCTGTAGACGACTATACATGCCAGCTGCAGACTGAAATGATAAGGTCTAGTCCTTTTCTTTTTCTTCACCTCTTGTAGAGGTTGAGAGTTTCAGAGTTTCTAACATCTCACGTTTTCTAGTCTTTCTAGTCTAACCATTTTGTAACGTGTAGCTTCAGCTTCACGCTTCTTGGTCTTGCAGAGTGTCAACCATTTTAAGCCGTGGGGCTTACTGGTCTGGTAGAAATTCAACCATTTGCAACGTTTGGCTCACGCTTCACGTCTGCTGGTCTGAGGTGGATTTCGTCACAAGGCTTTTTATGCAGTCGGGGGTAAAAGGGGCGTTCCATCATGTTTGTGCCCATCTGGGCATGGCCACTTACTGAAAACAAATCAATATGGAATCTCATCTAGAATGCTAAAATCACATTGTTATATTCACAAAAGTATTATTATACTTAATAATTTGTTTTAAATGTAATTATACTTAACAATTAGATGCAAACCTCATAACTGGGAAGTGTACCCCCCCAGAGATACAGTTATGTTGTTCCACCAGCTTTAATGACATCACAACATAGTAACGAATTTGACATGATTGTTATTTAAATCCCCACCAACCATCTCCCACATTCTTTTAAGCAGGAATATTGTTTCATTATCCACTTTTGGATGTTGGAGTCTTGGCGGGAAGACTTCCTTTGTTAACAAAGGGGTCCTTTCTCCCAATACTTCATGGCAAGGAAGAGAAAGTCTGCATAGTATTTACGACCGGTCATAAAACTGGCCCCCAGGAAAGGGGGTGTTCAAACCTTTGCCTGGTCGCCATGTTTGATCCTCAACCCATAAGGGCAAGTCATGACAATATTCACAACAACCTTTGTAGGCCGTCATTGTAAATAAGAATTTGTTCTTAATTGACTTGCCTAGTTAAATAAAGGTAAAAAAAAAAAAAAAAAAAGAGAACAGCCATTCCAAAGATAACAGTGTGTTCCTCAGGTCACAGGGAAATGTATTTTTGTTTTTGCAGTATTCACAAAATACTGCAAAAACATATTTTCACATTTTATCACTAATTAGCTTCATATCGCTTGCTTAAATTACATGATCTCTACAATGCTCCTCTATTTCATTGGTACAAAGAGTACTATGTCATTATAAATCTCTTTATCTTACTCTGTGATATTTGCATAGAGCACACACTTGAAACTAATGAAGATCAGTTAGGGCACAGGAAGTGAGTGTTATTTGTGAAATGCAGGAGGGAGACAGCTAATGAGATAGATATCAATGACTGAGATATCACTGTGTTAGCACAAAGAGCTGAGATAACAAACATAGGGACAAACAAGTCAATATCCACCGTAACATTTGATACTTTATGTGAAATGATTCATTAGCTCCAGCTCTTAACCCTTGCCTACAATTTCCACACCCCCGCGGAAATCTAATTGACATAATAAAGAAATCCCCATCAAAATCCATCTGTTTAAGCTATAGAGGTGAGGCTGCGCCTCAATCCACCGCATCCGCCGATATCGCCCTTCCGTACAGCCTCTTCTGCCAACTTCTGTCTGTAGCACCCGAATGGTTTGGGCTACACACTAATACAAGCCTCACAAGACTCGTCTGAAGGTCCCTGGTACCAGTTCAAAAAATGAATGGAAGTATATACAGTATGGAGATAATTTAGTGCCTAAAATAAGGGGATAAATACTGATCTTTCTTCAATCTCTCAGATATAGGACAGACACTTCAGAACAAACTTCCTTTTGATATTTTTTTTGACTATCTGTTGTTCAATGTAGTGAAGCTGATATTCAATGTATTTCTATTGGCTAACAGCAATAATGGCAATTTCAATGTTTCATCCAATTTTTGTTAAAATATATTTTTATATACCTTAAGGAGTCTTAAAATTCAAAATAGAATAGCTAAATATTCCTCCCCTGGCTTAGACAGGGGTTAGACTCTAGAGGGTTAAGTGTTTATTAGGGTAATAGAGGCTTTATTTGTATATTAATAGTCTATAGTAATCTTTATTATCTAAACATATCTAATTATATGGGATTGAAGATGTAAACAGTAAACATATGATGTCACATTAAATTATTGTGAAAGAATCAAACAAAATTGTCATTGCCACACTTTCTTCCAAATATTAACTTCTACATAAAATCTAAAAAGAGCAATCATAAGTTGGTGTGAACAGGGGAGCCAGCTTTTTCTAATAGCTGAATAAGCCGTATCTGTTTCAGCCCAGGGCGTCAAGCCTCAGAGACCTCCAGGTAATCTGATAAAGGCTGCTGTGAGTGACAGGGGGCTGGGGGAACGCTAGGGCCTTTCTCCACACAAAGAAGTGTCCACCAGGTAATGAAATATATAGTGAAGTATATTCAATATGTATGCAATGTGAAGATAATGTAATGATGATGATATAGGAGAATGTCTACTGTAGAAGGAGGGACAGAATGGAAGGGAGAGAGAGATTCAAACTATCGTGGTTACTTTGGAGACTATGCTCACAGTAATCATAATACTTATGCACCCTAATAACGCTAATTCGGATTAGAAATGCAACATGTATTTACGTGTAGCTGTCCTTGATAGTTGAGTTGATGATGTAGGACTCTGGTTTACCCACCAATGTCCTTGGTAGAGTTTCTGGTCGTAATGCTGGTTAGATTGGGTACTTCAGATGTACCAGCGGTTGTCTGAGAGGGATTGTCCTCTATCTCGTGTCTTTAATGAAAGTGCTGTAGACGACTATACATGCCAGCTGCAGACTGAAATGATAAGGTCTAGTCCTTTTCTTTTTCTTCACCTCTTGTAGAGGTTGAGAGTTTCAGAGTTTCTAACATCTCACGTTTTCTAGTCTTTCTAATCTAACCATTTTGTAACGTGTAGCTTCAGCTTCACGCTTCTTGGTCTTGCAGAGTGTCAACCATTTTAAGCCGTGGGGCTTACTGGTCTGGTAGAAATTCAACCATTTGCAACGTTTGGCTCACGCTTCACGTCTGCTGGTCTGAGGTGGATTTCGTCACAAGGCTTTTTATGCAGTCGGGGTAAAAGGGGCGTTCCATCATGTTTGTGCCCATCTGGGCATGGCCACTTACTGAAAACAAATCAATATGGAATCTCATCTAGAATGCTAAAATCACATTGTTATATTCACAAAAGTATTATTATACTTAATAATTTGTTTTAAATGTAATTATACTTAACAATTAGATGCAAACCTCATAACTGGGAAGTGTACCCCCCCAGAGATACAGTTATGTTGTTCCACCAGCTTTAATGACATCACAACATAGTAACGAATTTGACATGATTGTTATTTAAATCCCCACCAACCATCTCCCACATTCTTTTAAGCAGGAATATTGTTTCATTATCCACTTTTGGATGTTGGAGTCTTGGCGGGAAGACTTCCTTTGTTAACAAAGGGTCCTTTCTCCCAATACTTCATGGCAAGGAAGAGAAAGTCTGCATAGTATTTACGACCGGTCATAAAACTGGCCCCCAGGAAAGGGGGTGTTCAAACCTTTGCCTGGTCGCCATGTTTGATCCTCAACCCATAAGGGCAAGTCATGACAATATTCACAACAACCTTTGTAGGCCGTCATTGTAAATAAGAATTTGTTCTTAATTGACTTGCCTAGTTAAATAAAGGTAAAAAAAAAAAAAAAAAAAAAGAGAACAGCCATTCCAAAGATAACAGTGTGTTCCTCAGGTCACAGGGAAATGTATTTTTGTTTTTGCAGTATTCACAAAATACTGCAAAAACATATTTTCACATTTTATCACTAATTAGCTTCATATCGCTTGCTTAAATTACATGATCTCTACAATGCTCCTCTATTTCATTGGTACAAAGAGTACTATGTCATTATAAATCTCTTTATCTTACTCTGTGATATTTGCATAGAGCACACACTTGAAACTAATGAAGATCAGTTAGGGCACAGGAAGTGAGTGTTATTTGTGAAATGCAGGAGGGAGACAGCTAATGAGATAGATATCAATGACTGAGATATCACTGTGTTAGCACAAAGAGCTGAGATAACAAACATAGGGACAAACAAGTCAATATCCACCGTAACATTTGATACTTTATGTGAAATGATTCATTAGCTCCAGCTCTTAACCCTTGCCTACAATTTCCACACCCCCGCGGAAATCTAATTGACATAATAAAGAAATCCCCATCAAAATCCATCTGTTTAAGCTATAGAGGTGAGGCTGCGCCTCAATCCACCGCATCCGCCGATATCGCCCCTTCCGTACAGCCTCTTCTGCCAACTTCTGTCTGTAGCACCCGAATGGTTTGGGCTACACACTAATACAAGCCTCACAAGACTCGTCTGAAGGTCCCTGGTACCAGTTCAAAAATGAATGGAAGTATATACAGTATGGAGATAATTTAGTGCCTAAAATAAGGGGATAAATACTGATCTTTCTTCAATCTCTCAGATATAGGACAGACACTTCAGAACAAACTTCCTTTTGATATTTTTTTTGACTATCTGTTGTTCAATGTAGTGAAGCTGATATTCAATGTATTTCTATTGGCTAACAGCAATAATGGCAATTTCAATGTTTCATCCAATTTTTGTTAAAATATATTTTTTATATACCTTAAGGAGTCTTAAAATTCAAAATAGAATAGCTAAATATTCCTCCCCTGGCTTAGACAGGGGTTAGACTCTAGAGGGTTAAGTGTTTATTAGGGTAATAGAGGCTTTATTTGTATATTAATAGTCTATAGTAATCTTTATTATCTAAACATATCTAATTATATGGGATTGAAGATGTAAACAGTAAACATATGATGTCACATTAAATTATTGTGAAAGAATCAAACAAAATTGTCATTGCCACACTTTCTTCCAAATATTAACTTCTACATAAAATCTAAAAAGAGCAATCATAAGTTGGTGTGAACAGGGGAGCCAGCTTTTTCTAATAGCTGAATAAGCCGTATCTGTTTCAGCCCAGGGCGTCAAGCCTCAGAGACCTCCAGGTAATCTGATAAAGGCTGCTGTGAGTGACAGGGGGCTGGGGGAACGCTAGGGCCTTTCTCCACACAAAGAAGTGTCCACCAGGTAATGAAATATATAGTGAAGTATATTCAATATGTATGCAATGTGAAGATAATGTAATGATGATGATATAGGAGAATGTCTACTGTAGACTTATAAATGGTTATTGTATAGGCTATATTTGCATGTGAAATCTGATATCTCCTGATTTGAATTAGATCTTTTGGGGATTTGTTGCTCATATAAGTTGTAATATATTGCCTTGATGTCAACACATCATTGTATTACTTGTTCGATTATTAGATAAGGCTTATACTTATTTTCGAGTGAAGGTCCATCTGCTTGGAGCATAGCAGTACAATAGCACACACAATTTCACCCAGGTGCAAAACAAACGTTTTCACAGATCTTTACCAACATGCTGTGAGGCTTTTAAAATGAATACTTTTTACGTTCATTGATGATGTGCTGGTTTTAGTGTCTGTTTGTCCTTAGATGTTTTTTTTGTGTGCATTTATTGTCATGCATTTATTGGCTGGTGAAATCAATTTCCCCTTTGGGGGATTAATAGGGATTAATCGTATTTAGCCTACTAATGCATTATTGGGTTTTACTGTCATCCATAGCTGTCTTTTACATTTACTGGTCACTTTCTCCAGCTTCTTCCCAGCTAGTGATCTAATAATGGTGGGATAACCTTTCTTGGTTTATCCCTGATTACCCCTTACAGGATAAAACATGCATTCTTGCAGTTATCTATGAATTAGTTCTGTCATTCTCACTGTAGTGATCATACGCACAAGATTAGGCAATATCTTCTGTGTACTATATTTTAGGATAGTAGTAAGCAAGTTTACATGCGTTATCATGCATGCTTGTACATACTGTGTATGCAAGGCATTTTATACACTGATGCAGCTCAATCTGCTACAGTCATTTTAGTTGAGCATGACTCATATCAACCATCATTGTGCTGGCCCAAATGCTGTGGCCCGCTACATGCGCTGTACAGCAGTCGACCAGCGTGATATCTTTGGCTACTCGGATGGCGTCTATCGTCGGCTAAACATTACTGGGTTTTTCCATCAGTAAGCGTATATTCACAGAAGTACAGCCTCATTTTAAATTGATACCACTGCCTAACCCTAACCATTATGCGTACCTTTCTTCCTCAGATTTCAATTTAACACCTTGGACCTTACTGGGGAAGCTGATGCTCTATAGCTGTGCGATGACCATCAAGGCTCGCTATAATTTCAGCCATGTTGAAATTAGCATTGCCTAGCATACAGTGGGCTTGCTAAACACCCACATGGTGATCAGCTGCTGGCAATCAAGCGTCATTGCCTCTAATGGAAACGTCTGTTAGAGAGCTTTTTCAGACACAAGTAATTTTTCCAACAATTGTTTACAGACAGATTATTTCACTTATAATTCACTGTATCACAATTCCAGTGGGTCAGAAGTTTACATACACTAAGTTGACTGTGCCTTTAAACAGTTTGGAAAATTCCAGAAAATTATGTCATGGCTTTAGAAGCTTCTGATAGGCTAATTGACATCATTTGAAAAAATTGTAGACCTACACAAGTCTGGATCATACTTGGGAGCAATTTCCAAACACCTGAAGGTACCACCTTCATCTGTACAAACAATAGTACGCAAGTATAAACACCATGGGACCACGCAGCCGTCATACCGCTCAGGAAGGAGACGCGTTCTGTCTCCTTGAGATGAACGTACTTTGGTAAGAAAAGTGCAAATCAATCCCAGAACAACAGCAAAGGACCTTGTGAAGTTGCTGGATGAAACAGGTACAAAAGTATCTATATCCACAGTAAAACAAGTCCTATGTCGACATAACCTGAAAGGCCGCTCAGCAAGGAAGAAGCCACTGCTCCAAAACCGCCATAAAAAGGCCAGACTACGGTTTGCAACTGCACATGGGGACAAAGATCGTACTTTTTGAAGAAATGTCCTCTGGTCTGATGAAATAAAAATAGAACTGTTTGGCCATAATCACCATCGTTATGTTTGGAGGAAAAAGGGGGTAGCTTGCAAGCCGAAGAACACCATCCCAACCGTGAAGCATGGGGGTGGCAGCATCATGCTGTGGGGGTGCTTTGCTGCAGGAGGGACTGGTGCACTTCACAAAGTAGATGGCATCATGAGGAAGGAAAATTATGTGGATATGTTGAAGCAACATCTCAAGACATCAGTCAGGAAGTTAAAGCTTGGTCGCAAATGGATCTTCCAAATGGACAATGACCCCAAGCATACTTCCAAAGTTGTGGCAAAATGGCTTAAGGACAACAAAGTCAAGGTATTGGAGTGGCCATCACAAAGCCCTGACCTCAATCCTATAGAAAATGTGTGGGCAGAACTGAAAAAGCGTGTGCGAGCAAGGAGGCCTACAAACCTGACTCAGTTACACCAGCTCTGTCAGGAGGAATGGGCCAAAATTCACCCAACTTATTGTGGGAAGCTTGTGGAAGGCTACCCGAAAAGTTTGACCCAAGTTAAACAATTTAAAGGCAATGCTACCAAATACTAATTGAGTGTATGTAAACTTCTGACCCACTGGGAATGTGATGAAATAAATAAAAGCTGAAAGAAATAATTCTCTCTACTATTATTCTAACATTTCACATTCTTAAAATAAAGTGGTGATCCTAACTGACCTAAGACAGGGAATGTTTACTAGGATTAAATGTCAGGAATTGTGAAAAACTGAGTTCAAATGTATTTGGCTAAGGTGTATGTAAAGATACCTTCATAGAAAATGACTCAAGTAAAAGTCACCCAGTAAAATACTACTTGAGTAAAAGTATTTGGTTTTAAATATACTTAAGTATCAAAAGTTAATAAAATAATTTCAAATTCCTTATATTAAGCAAACCAAAAGGCACAATTGTATTTTTTAATTTATGGATAGCCAGGGGCACACTCCAACACTCAGACAACATTTACAAACAAAGTATTTGTGTTTTGTGAGTCCGCCAGATAAGAGGCAGTAAGGATGACCAGGGATGTTTTCTTGATTAGTGCGTGAATTGGACCATTCCTGTCCTGCTAAGCATTCAAAATTTAACCAGTACTTTTGGGTTTCAGGGAAAATGTATGGCGTATTAAGTACATTATTTCCTTTAGGAATGTAGTGAAGTAAAAGTAAAAGTTGTCAACAATAAAAATAGTAAAGTAAAGTACAGATACCCAAAAAACGAATTAATTAATTAATTAATTAGTACTTTAAAGTATTTTTACTTAAGTACTTCACACCACTGGTCTGCTCTTCTCTCTGTACAATGTATTCTGTTATATAACCATGTATGCCTTTTCAGTTCCAATTTCAGTCAGGCAAATGCAGCCTTTCTTATCATGGTCCGATAGCAGGGATTCAGATCATATTGGGCGTCAGGACCCTTCGGCATGCAGTCTGCTCAGGAATCCATCTGTCCGCCTACTCTTCATGGCCTACGGAGAAGCAACCAGCATGCATATCAAAGAGTATCTCTCCTCTCTCAGTAGCACAAGTTTGAGTTCATGTTAAGGCAACTGTGTTGGGTTTACATTACACTTTTCCAGAGGCGTTATGATGGCTTTATAGTTTCTTCAGTCTGAAATACACTAAATGTTCCTTCCCTTTAATCTTGCATGATCTCTTAAGTTCTGTTTGCATTATGGACACTCACATGTTAATCGTACTCTCATACACCCCTAGATGAAAGAATTAGCATGTAACAGCAGCAGTCATCACCAGAACTAAAACTGCTTTGTCCTCTCTTTCAAGTTATGCTATCTGCATGCTGAGCACAGGCAGCACCTGGCGAACCTCTGTTCAACATTGATGTTGGCAACCAGTGGCAAGATACCGTAACTCATCATAGCTCTGGTTCCTTCGTCAGCGCTGATGGCTTGCTCTGAGCTATGGGCCACTCAATTCTGCATCAGCGCTGCTACTGCTTCTCAATCAGTCCCGGCTTCACCCTCAATATCATGGGCCCATGATCCTCTGCTGCTACGATGTTACATTTGATTGATTTTGAGATTATGGTGGCCACATGAGTCTACCTGCCAGTACCATGCCTCATTAAGTTTACTATGACGGCGTCAGCCGTGGTCAATAGCCTACATGTTGCCATCTTTGCTGGCTAATTGATATAAAGCACATTGTATATAGCTACAGGTGGTTGGCAGTGGTGTGTATTCATGGATGCCAAGGGAAGCCAGGCTTCCCAAAATAATGGACCATTAAAAAAATAAAAAACAAACAAATATATATTTTGTCTCTCTGTGTTTCATAATTGTCCTTCAATTCGCAAGAGGCTGAATGTATCTCACAGGAGAAAGCATCCGAGCAAGCAAAACTGCACCCCTCTGTCTCTCTAAGTGTAGGCCATCTATCTGATGCTGTCTGGTCCAAACGAGTATGACAGACATTGTTGCCACCGATCACACTGAAGGCAAGGGAAGCCTGGCTTCCCTTGGCATCCATGAATACATGCCACTGCCAACCACCTGTAGCTATATGCAATGTACTTACATTTACATTTACTTTATATCAAGTAGCCAGCAGTATTTGGTCCCATATTCATAGCACACAATGACTACATCAAGCTTGTGACGCTACACATTGGTTGGATACATTAGCTTTTTATTTTGGTTGTGTTTCATATTATTTTGTGCCCAATAGAAATGAATGGTAAATAGTGTATTGCTTCATTTTGGAGTCACTTTTATTGTAAATAAGAATAGAATGTGTTTCTGAACACTTGAATGTGGATGCTACCATGATTACGGATAATCCTGAATGAATCGTGAATAATGATGAGTGAGAAAGTTACAGACGCACAAAGGAGTAGGGCATTTCCATCGAAAAGGACCCATGAGCACCAACATGTGAAGTTCATAGGACCATATGAAATTGGATGTCAAATGAAAGCTAAGAGTCTATGTTGTTGGGAAATGAAGGCATAAATACATGTTTCAACCATTTTCCATATTAAAAGGTATACGAAATACATTAAAACACAATCATGTTGACTTAAAGACCCCTGTCAACAAATATCAACACTTTTACTAATTTTGGAGAAATTGTAATTACTTCAACTTAATTGGCTACAATGGGAAATCATAATAGTCACAAACCATAGTTAGGTCACCTGCTGTCCTCCCTTCCACTGGCATACTGTTATGTTCAGCTCATAACTGTTTTCTTTGTCTTTTGTCATCTTGTGGTCAAAGCAAGAGTGTTAAAACAGTCTGAGTCTGGACAACCCCTCCCTCTCTCTTTCCCTCTCTCTACCTTTCTCTCTCACTCTCCAGTTAATGTCACTCTCCCAGCTCTTACTGACACCTACCCATGAGCCTCCTCTCTTTCAATTTACTTTAACCAGCATCCTTACCTACTGAGCACAGACCGATTTCGGACGTCCATGGACATTGAAAAGTAGTTGAAATTTGGTCAGTCCACCCTGGCCTTGATGTTAACGTCCACAGACGGACCGGACTGGACCAAATCTGAACCTATCATAGACTTATGTTTCACAAGTTTGGATAGCACAGTACTGTACACTGATTAGAGCACAGTAGAGTACAGTACAATTCAATACAGTACAGTACAATACAATGCAGTACAGTGAGTAGATTACAGTACAGTCCTATACAATACAGTGGTACAGTAAAATACAATAAAGAATAGTGCAGTACAGTACATTTACATTTTAGTCATTTAGCAGACGCTCTTATCCAGAGCGACTTACAGTTAGTTATTTTTTCTCCTTTTTTTTTTCATACCCCCTGTGGGAATCGAACCCACAACCCTGGCGTTGCAAACGCCATGCTCTACCAACTGAGCTACATCCCTGCCGGTCATTCCCTCCCCTACCTTGGACGACGCTGGGCCAATTGTGCGCCGCCCCATGGGTCTCCCGGTCGCGACCAGCTATGACAGAGCCTGGATTCAAACCAGGATCTCTAGTGGCACAGCTAGCACTGCTATGCAGTGCCTTAGACCACTGCGCCACTCGGGAGAACAGTACAGTAGAGTAGTATATTGTACTGTACTCTACTGTACTGAACTATACTCTACTTTACTGTACTGTACTGAACTCTATTGTACTGTATTGTACTGTACTCTACTGTATTCTACTGCACATAGCTGACACCCCATTCTTTCTGTAGACATCTGAATCTTAATTCAGAGCAGATATTTAAAAGAGTTTGAAAAAACTGAGTCAAAGCGTAATTCTGTTTTCGTGGAATTGCCCAGTAGCCTTCTGTCTTTACAATACACACACACACACACACACACGCGCGCGCGCGCGCACACGCACACAGTAGTAGGCCTACCGTGTATTTCTAACTTCACTGTGTACAATACCACACAGGTGGTAACTGCATGCTCCTCAAGTAATACAAACAAATCTGTTGGGCCTTTACAGACAAATACAAACACAGTCATTTGAGCCCAGAAAGAGTTACTGACATGCACTCTCTGCTCCATTTCCTCTCCAGTGATTCAATCATGTCAAAATAACCACATAATACAAAATGGCTGCTGCAACTGGTTCTCACGCACCTACACTCAACCTCCTATTCCCTTCTAGTCCGCTACTTTTGATGAGAACCACATAAGCCACATACATATGACGGGAGGAGAAAGAGAGACAGAACGTGTTGAAAATAAAAAGGAAGATCAGAATGAAGGAAGGAATGAGGGGAGGCCATTGGGGGAGAGGACTAGAAATTAGGGCGAGCTGGAGTCTGATTTCCCAAGGTGCACCTTATACCAGAGCGCCGCTTATTGTGTTCCATGGCGTGACACTAGTTTACCTGTGATAGACCTTGCTTCCAGACCTGAGGACACCATCCTCTCCTTATTCTCCCCTTTCCCTCCCTCTACCTCTCATCCCCTCTCATCCTCCCTCACCACCCCCCATACCTCCTCATCCCTCTCTTCTCTCCCCCCTCTCCTCCTCCATACCACTACCCTGTACCTCCCCACCCCCAATGACAGGACATGTGAGGTAAGGTGATGTGAGGTTATTCTGAGCAGGGTAAACAAAACAAAACAAAGTCATTAAATGATATGGCAGATTTGGGAACAGGTAGCAGGCCAGGGGGGAGAAGAGCGAGAGGAGAAGAGGAGAGTATGGGAGGAGTGTGTTAGGGAGTTCCAATCTCCTCTAGGTAAACATTCCCAGCATCCCTTAGCTCTAACATGCACAATTGTGCATACATAATCGCTGTGGTTACGTAACTAAGTGGGTTACTGGTACATCAATAATTTGTGTTTCAGACTCAGCTCTACCGCTCAGTGTTTTCATTCTTTCACATTGTTTTCCTTCTCATGTCTCTGCTATTCAGATCCTTTCTCTTTTCTTTATTGGTAACAATGAAAAGGAAACACTATGACATTCTTTGTGAGGATTTAGCTATGTACCTATGTTCATAGGTTGAAAGGAAATATATATATTGACTGCTTGATAGAAACTGTGCCATATAGAAACTGGCAAATTAAGGGATAATTTTTGTACCTTCCAGGGCGGGATTATTAGCAGCCCCTGTGTGTGTATGTGTGTTGTGTAGGGTTAGTTTTAGGGTTAGGGTTTGGAGCTAGGGTTAGATTTAGGGTTAGGGTTAAGGTTCAGTTTTGGGATTAAGGTTAGGATTAGGGTTAAGGTTAACGTTAGGGTTAGGGTTAGGTTTAGGGTTAGTGGTTAGGGAAAATAGGATTTTGAATGGGACTGAATTGTGTGTCCCCACAACGTCAGGATTCTGATGTGGATGTGGTGTGGGAATCAAGTGCAGGACACAGAAGCTTCGTCTAACCAGACTTTACTGACGACAACAAAATAACAAAACGGGCCTAAACAAACCCGGAGGCGAACGTTTACGCAACAGTGCGTAAAACACCCAAAATACCGACTGCGCACGAAACAACAGTGCGACGGTTATAAACTAGCGAAAGGCAAAATGAACAGCACCAACAGACAGGCGGAACAATTACACACAACACATGACTAACAAATGGAAAACTTATAGGGTACATAATTAACCCTAACAGGGAACAGGTGTACAAAGAAGACAAAACCAAACAAACATCGAAAACATACAACAGTGGCAGCTAGTACTCCGGGGACGATGACCGCCGAAGCCTGCCCGAGCAAGGAGAAGGAGCAGCCTCGGCCGAAACCGTGACAGTACCCCCCCCTTGACGCGCGGCTCCAGCCGTGCGCCGACCCCGGCCTCGGGGACAACCAGGAGGACGCGGAGCAGGGCGCGTGGGGTGACCACGGTGGAACTCTGTCAGGAGAGACGGGTCTAGGATGTCCCTCCTCGGCACCCAGCACCGTTCCTCTGGGCCGTACCCCTCCCACTCCACGAGATATTGGAGACCCCCCATCCGACGTCTCGAGTCCAAGATGGACCGAACTGTGTACGCCGGAGCCCCCTCGATGTCCAGTGGGGGCGGAGGAGTCTCTCCTATCTCACCTTCCTGGAGTGGACCAGCTACCACCGGCCTGAGAAGAGACACATGGAACGAGGGGTTAATGCGATAATCATTAGGCAGTTGTAACCTGTAACACACCTCGTTCATTTCATTCATCTTTAAAAGGCCCCACAAACCGCCGACCAAGCTTCCGGCAGGGCAGGCGGAGGGGTAGGTTTCTGGTCGAGAGCCAGACTCGATCTCCAGGTGCGTGCACCGGCCCCTCACTGCAGTGGAGATCGGCGCTCGCCTTTTGTCGACGGATGGCCCGCTGCAGATGGACGTGTGCAGCGTTCCACATCTCCTCCGAGCGCCGTCCCCACTCATCCACAGCAGGGGCCTCGATCTGGCTCTGATGCCACGGTGCCAGAACCGGCTGGTACCCTAACACACATTGGAAAGGGGTTAGGTTGGTGGAGGAGTGGCGGAGAGAGTTCTGGGCCATCTCTGCCCAGGGAACATACCTCGCCCACTCCTCCAGCCGGCCCTGGCAATACGATCTCAGAAACCTACCCACATCCTGGTTCACACGTTCTACCTGCCCATTGCTCTCCGGGTGGTAACCCGAGGTAAGGCTCACCGAGACCCCCAAGCGTTCCATGAACGCCCTCCAGACTCTGGAGGTGAACTGGGGACCTCAATCAGACACTATATCCTCGGGTACCCCGTAGTGCCGAAAGACGTGGGTGAATAGTGCCTCAGTGGTCTGTAGGGCAGTAGGGAGACCCGGCATTGGGAGGAGACGACAGGCCTTAGAGAACCGATCCACAACGACCAGTATGGTGGTGTTCCCCTGAGAGGGGGGAAGGTCTGTAACAAAATCCACCGAGAGGTGAGACCAGGGTCGTTGTGGAACGGGCAGGGGTTGTAACTTCCCCCTGGGCAGGTGTCTGGGCGCCTTACACTGGGCGCACACCGAGCAGGAGGAGACATAAACCCTCACATCCCTGGGCTAATGTTGGCCACCAGTACTTAGCGCTAAGGCAGTGCACTGTCCGGCCAATACCTGGATGTCCAGAGGAGGGTGACGTGTGAGCCCAATAAATCCCGAACCTCGAGCGGAACGTACGTCCGACCCACAGGACACTGTGGAGGGCTAGGGTCGGTACGCAACGCCCGCTCGATTTCAGCATCGACCTCCCACACTACCGGTGCCACCAGACAAGACTCCGGTAGTATGGGAGTGGGCTCAACGGACCTCTCCTCTGTGTCATACCGCCGGGACAGGGCGTCTGCCTTACCGTTCTGGGACCCAGGGATGTACGTGATTTTAAATACGAACCGGGCTAGAAACATGTTCCACCGAGCCTGGCGAGGGTTCAGTCTCCTAGCTGCCCGGATGTACTCCAGGTTACGGTGGTCAGTCAAAATGAGGAAAGGGTGTTGAGCCCCCTCAAGCCAATGCCTCCACACCTTTAGGGCCTGTACCACGGCTAACAGCTCCCTGTCCCCTACGTCATAATTTCGCTCCGCCGGGCTGAGCTTTTTGGAGTAAAAAGCACAGGGGCGGAGTTTAGGTGGCGTGCCGGACCGTTGAGATAGCACGGCCCCTATACCGGCCTCAGACGCGTCCACCTCTACCTGAAATGGTAAGGCGGGATCCGGATGCGCCAGCACCGGAGCCGAAGTAAACAGGCCCTTCAGCCTCCCAAAAGCCCTGTCCGCCTCAGCTGACCACTGCAAGCGCACCGGACCCCCCTTCAGAAGAGACGTTATGGGAGCTGCCACCTGTCCAAAACCCCGGATAAACCTCCGGTAGTAATTCGCAAAACCCAAGAACTGCTGCACCTCTTTAACAGTGGTTGGGGTTTGCCAATTACGCACGGCTGACACACGGTCCACCTCCATCTTCACCCCTGACGCGGACAACCGATATCCCAAAAAGGAGACCGACTCCTGGAAAAACAGACATTTCTCTGCCTTGACATACAGGTCGTGCTCCAACAGCCTCCTCAACACTCGGCGCACCAGGGCTACATGCTCGGCTCGGGTAGAAGAGTACACCAGAATGTCATCAATGTACACGACCACACCTTGCCTCTGCATGTCCCGGAAGATCTCATCCACGAAGGATTGGAAGACTGAGGGAGCAATCATCAACCCGTATGGCATGACGAGATACTCGTAATGACCCGAGGTGGTACTAAATGCTGTCTTCCATTCATCGCCCCCCCTAATGCGCACCAAGTTATATGCGCTCCTGAGACCCAGTTTTGTGAAGAAACGCGCTCCGTGCAATGACTCCGTCATAGTCGCAATCAGAGGGAGTGGATAACTGTATTTCACAGTGATCTGATTGAGACTACGGTAATCAATGCACGGGCGCAACCCTCCATCCTTTTTCTTCACAAAAAAGAAGCTCGAGGACGCAGGGGAAGTGGAGGGCCGTATGTATCCTTGTCTCAGAGATTTGGCTATGTAAGTCTCCATAGCCCTATTCTCCTCTTGAGACAGAGGATACACGTGGCTCCGCGGAAGCGCTGCTCCTGCCTGGAGGTCTATCGCACAATCCCCCTGTCTGTGAGGAGGCAACTGCGTCGCCCTCGATTTACTGAACACAAGTGACAAATCCCCATATTCTGGGGGAATGTGCATTGCGGGCACCTGGTTTGGACTCTCCACCGAGGTCGCCCCCATGGAAACACCCAGACATCGCTCCTCACACTGGGCAGACCACTCCTGGAGAGCCCTCTGTTGCCAAGAAATGGAAGGATTATGGGTACTCAACCAGGGAATTCCCAGCACCACCGGATACGCAGGAGAGTTGATCAGATATAGCTGAATAGTTTCCTCATGACCCCCCTGCGTACACATCCTAAGTGGTGCTCTGACCTCCCTAATCAACCACGATCCCAACGGACGGCTATCTAATGCATGAACGGGAAATGGAGCGTCAACAGGAAGGAGGGGAATCCCTAACTCTAAACAAAATTTCCGATCAACAAAATTCCCAGCTGCGCCTGAATCTACTAGCGCCTTATGCTGGGAATGAGGTGCAACCTGTGGAAAATTTACAGGTATACAGAAGTGCACAACAGAGAGCTCTGGGTAAATGGGGCATCTACTCACCTGGGAAGGCTCCCCAGTGCGTGGCCTGTTGTCCCCTCCTCCTGGAGACCCTCCCCAGCACCTGGCCGCAGTGTGCCCTCCATGGCCACAGTTGGTGCAGGGGACGGCCCCCCTTGGGCTACTTCTCCTCCTCTCTCTAGCGCCAGCACCCCCGAGCTCCATAGGGCTCGGCTCGGAGGTGCTGGAGGATGGAATGGACGGCCCCCACTCGGGACGTCCACGGGTGGCCAGCAGGGTGTCAAGACGGATGGACATGTCCACCAACTGGTCGAACGTGAGGTTGGTGTCCCTGCAAGCCAACTCACGGCGGACATCCTCCCGTAGACTACATTGAAAGTGGTCGATGAGGGCCCGTTCATTCCACCCTGCATCTGCCGCTAGAGTCCGGAATTCCAGGGCGAACTCCTGTGCGCTCCTCTTCCCCTGTCGGAGGTAGAATAGACGCTCCCCCGCCGCTTTCACCTCAGGTGGATGGTCGAACACGGCCCTGAAGCGGCGGGAGAACTCCGCATAGGAGATGGTGGCGGCGTCTATCCCCCTCCATTCGGCGTTGAGACGGTGAGACAGGAGATGAGGGCGGAAACGCTCTCGTGTCCCGAGGCCAGGTAGAGCTCCACCTGCAGGAGGAACCCCTGACACCCGGCAGCTGTGCCGTCATACGCCCTCGGGAGCGAGAGCCGAATCCCACTGGGTTCCGGAGCTTGGATGGGAGGACTTACCGTCGGTGGTGGTAAGGTAGGTGGAGGTGTGGGTACCCCTCTGGTCTCCCATCGGTGTAAAGTGTTTATAACGTCCTGCAGGGCGGTCCCGAGTTGATGGATCCGATCGTCCTGCCCACGGACGCGCTCCTCCAATGACTCAGGCGCTGCTGCTCCTCCTGCTGACTCCATAGAAAGGTGTGTAATTCTGTCAGGAATCTGATGTGGATGTGGTGTGGGAATCAAGTGCAGGACACAGAAGCTTCGTCTAACCAGACTTTACTGACGACAACAAAATAACAAAACGGGCCTAAACAAACCCGGAGGCGAACGATTACGCAACAGTGCGTAAAACACCCAAAATACCGACTGCGAACGAAACAACAGTGCGACGGTTATAAACTAGCGAAAAGCAAAATTAACAGCACCAACAGACAGGCGGAACAATTACACACAACACATGACTAACAAATGGAAAACTTATAGGGTACATAATTAACCCTAACAGGGAACAGGTGTACAAAGAAGACAAAACCAAACAAACATCGAAAACATACAACGGTGGCAGCTAGTACTCCGGGGACAACGACCGCCGAAGCCTGCCCGAGCAAGGAGAAGGAGCAGCCTCGGCCGAAACCGTGACACACAAGGTAGTTTAGTTATGTCTGAGTGTGTTTGTGTGTGTGTGTGTGTGTGTGTGTGTGTGTGTGTGTGTGTGTGTGTGTGTGTGTGTGTGTGTGTGTGTGTGTGTGTGTGTGTGTGTGTGTGTGTGTGTGTGTGTGTGTTTCTTTGGCATTGAGGCTTTGAGGGAATGAAATTGATTATCAACAAAAATGTCAGGTGTCAGCAAAATTGCATGTGACACACACACAGACAGTCTAAGAGCGGAGGTCCCAACCTCTCCCAATGCAGTAGGTAAGTAACATAACAATCTGTATGTTAAGGGCAGAGGCAGACAAGCACATACTGAGAGAGAGAGAGAGAGAGAGAGAGAGAGAGAGAGAGAGAGAGAGAGAGAGAGAGAGAGAGAGAGAGAGAGAGAGAGAGAGAGAGAGAGATGGGGAGCTATAGTTAGAGGTCTAAGCCGTTGCCAATAAAAGACAGACTGAGTGAGCAGAGAAGTAGAGGAGCCAAGGGGGTGGAGCACAGGGAGGATTTGGGTCACAAAATACCAAGAGGGAAGGCTGAGGTAGGGTGTGTATGTGTGTATGTTTTGGGTTTTACTATCCTTTTGGAGAGCAGAAACAAGGACATTTCGGACAAGTGGCGACATTTCGGCTGTCCCCACAACGAAAAATTATATTTTAGGCTTAGGGGTTGGGTTTAGGGTTTAGGGTAAGGCTTAAAATGTGTGAATTTGGGTTACAATTAGAATTAGGGTTAGGGGTTAGGGTTAACGAAAATGATTATCAACAAAAATGTCAGGTGTCAACAAAATTGCATGTGACACACACACACTCACTGCCACAGTACCAGTCTAGGAGCGGAGGTCCCAGCCTCTCCCAATGCAGTAGGTAATTAACATAACCATCTGTGTGTTAAGGGTAGAGGCAGACAGGCACATACTGAGAGAGAGAGAGAGAGAGAGAGAGAGAGAGAGAGAGAGAGAGAGAGAGAGAGAGAGAGAGAGAGACTGACTATATATATATACATAATATGACATTTGAAATGTCTTTATTCTTTTGAAACTTCTGAGTGTAATGTTTACTGTTAATATTTATTGTTTATTTCACTTTTGTTTACTATCTACTTCACTTGCTTTGGCAATGTTAACATACGTTTCCCATGCCAATAAAGCCCTTAAATTGAAATTGAATTGAATTGAGAGAGAGAGAGAGAGAGAGAGAGAGAGAGAGAGAGAGAGAGAGAAATAATGGTGTTCCAAAAAAGGTCCAGTTGCCATGACCACAAATATAAATTACATCTACAGTAGACAACGTTGCCCTAAAGCACACAAATAACTATACCTACCTCTGCCTCAACATCAGCACCAAACAACTTCAACAAAGCTGTGAACGATCTGAGAGACAAGACAATAAGGGCCTTCTACGCCATCAAAAGGAACATAAAATTCGACATCCCAATTAGGATCTGGCTAAAAATACTTGAATCAGTTATAGAACCCATTACACTTTATGGTTGTGAGATCTGGGTTCCACTCACCAACCAAGAATTCACATAATGGGACAAACACCAAATATAGAATTCTGCAAAAACATCCTCTGTGTACAAAGTAAAACACCAAATAATGCATGCAGAGCATAATTAGGACGATACCCTCTAATTATCAAAATCAAGAAAAGAGCCATTAAATTCTACAACCACCTAAAAGGAAGTGATTCCCAAACCTTCTATAACAAAGCCATCACCTACAGAGAGATTAACCTAGAGAAGAGCCCCTTAAGCAAGCTGGTTCTGGGGCTCTGTTCACAAACGCAAACAGACCCCACAGAGCCCCAGGACAGCAACATAATTAGACCTAACCAAATCATGACAAAACAAAAAGATAATTACTTGACACATTGGAAATAATTAATTCATAAAACGGAGCAAACTGGAACGCCATTTGGCCCTAAACAGATAATATACAGTGGCAGAATACCTGACCACTGTGACTGACCCAAAATTAAGGAAAGCTTTGACTATGTACAGACTCAGTGAGCATAGCCTTGCTATTGAGAGAGGCTGCCGTAGGGCAGACCTGGCTCTCAAGAGAAGACAGGCTATGTGCACATTGCCCACAAAATGAGGTGGAAACTGAGCTGCACTTCCTGACCTCCTGCCAAATGTATGGCCATATTAGAGACACATATTTCCCTCAGATTACACAGACCCACAAAGAATTCGAAAACAAATCCAATCTTGATAATCTATTAGGTATAACACCACAATGTGCCATCACAGCAGCAGGATTTGTGACTTGTTGCCACAAGAAAAGGGCAACCAGTGAAGCACAAACACCATTGTAAATACAACACATATTTGTTCATTTATTTTCCCTTTTGTACTTTAACTATTTGCACATTGTTACAACACTGAACATAGCCATGATATAACATTTTAAATGTTTATATTCTTTTGAAACTTTGTAATGTGTAATGTTTACTTTTCATTTCACTTTTGTTCATTATCTACAGTGGGGAGAACAAGTATTTGATACACTGACGATTTTGCAGGTTTTCCTACTTACAAAGCATGTAGAGGTCTGTAATTTTTATCATAGGTACACTTCAACTGTGAGAGACAGAATCTAAAACAAAAATCCAGAAAATCACATTGTATGATTTTTAAGTAATTAATTTGCATTTTATTGCATGACATAAGTATTTGATCACCTACCAACCAGTAAGAATTCCGGCTCTCACAGACCTGTTAGCTTTTCTTTAAGAAGCCCTCCTGTTCTCCACTCATTACCTGTATTAACTGCACCTGTTTGAACTCGTTACCTGTATAAAAGACACCTGTCCACTCACTCAATCAAACAGACTCCAACCTCTCCACAATGACCAAGACCAGAGAGCTATGTATGGACATCAGGGATAAAATTGTAGACCTGCACAAGGCTGGGATGGGCTACAGGACAATAGGCAAGCAGTTTGGTGAGAAGGCAACAACTGTTGGCGCAATTATTAGAAAATGGAAGAAGTTCAAGATGACGGTCAATCACCCTCGGTCTGGGGCTCCATGCAAGATCTCACCTCGTGGGGCATCAATGATCATGAGGAAGGTGAGGGATCAGCCCAGAACTACACGGCAGGACCTGGTCAATGACCTGAAGAGAGCTGGGACCACAGTCTCAAAGAAAACCATTAGTAACACACTACGCCGTCATGGATTAAAATCCTGCAGCGCACGCAAGGTCCCCCCTGCTCAAGCCAGCGCATGTCCAGGCCCGTCTGAAGTTTGCCAATGACCATCTGGATGATCCAGAGGAGGAATGGGAGAAGGTCATGTGGTCTGATGAGACAAAAATAGAGCTTTTTGGTCTAAACTCCACTCGCCGTGTTTGGAGGAAGAAGAAGGATGAGTACAACCCCAAGAACACCATCCCAACCGTGAAGCATGGAGGTGGAAACATCATTCTTTGGGGATGCTTTTCTGCAAAGGGGACAGGATGACTGCACCGTATTGAGGGGAGGATGGATGGGGCCATGTATCGCGAGATCTTGGCCAACAACCTCCTTCCCTCAGTAAGAGCATTGAAGATGGGTCGTGGCTGGGTCTTCCAGCATGACAACGACCCGAAACACACAGCCAGGGCAACTAAGGAGTGGCTCAGTAAGAAGCATCTCAAGGTCCTGGAGTGGCCTAGCCAGTCTCCAGACCTGAACCCAATAGAAAATCTTTGGAGGGAGCTGAAAGTCTGTATTGCCTAGCGACAGCCCCAAAACATCACTGCTCTAGAGGAGATCTGCATGGAGGAATGGGCCCCATTCAGAATGCTGAGTTTTTCTGCAAAGGGACCAAGACGACTGATCCGTGTAAAGGAAAGAATGAATGGGGCCATGTATCGTGAGATTTTGAGTGAAAACCTCCTTCCATCAGCAAGGGCATTGAAGATGAAACGTGGCTGGGTCTTTCAGCATGACAATGATCCCAAACACACTGACCGGGCAACGAAGGAGTGGCTTCGTAAGAAGCATTTCAAGGTCCTGGAGTGGCCTAGCCAGTCTCCAGATCTCAACCCCATAGAAAATCTTTGGAGGGAGTTGAAAGTCCGTGTTGCCCAGCGACAGCCCCAAAACATCACTGCTCTAGAGGAGATCTGCATGGAGGAATGGGCCAAAATACCAGCAACAGTGTGTGAAAACTTTGTGAAGACTTACAGAAAACGTTTGACCTGTGTCATTGCCAACAAAGGGTATATAACAAAGTATTGAGAAACCTTTGTTATTGACCAAATACTTATTTTCCGCCATAATTTGCAAATAAATTCATTAAAAATCCTACAATGTGATTTTTTTTCTCATTTTGTCTGTCATAATTGACGTGTACCTATGATGAAAATTACAGGCCTCTCTCATCTTTTTAAGTGGGAGAACTTGCACAATTGGTGGCTGACTAAATACTTTTTTCCCCCACTGTTTGTCATGCAATAAAATGCAAATTAATTACTTAAAAATCATACAATGTGGTTTTCTGGATTGTTGTTTTAGATTCCGTCTCTCACAGTTGAAGTGTACCTATGATAAAAATTACAGACCTCTACATGCTTTGTAAGTAGGAAAACCTGCAAAATCGGCAGTTTATCAAATACTTGTTCTCCCCACTGTATTTCACTTGCTTTGGCAATGTAAACATAGAGTAGTTCTCATGCCAATAAATTCCTTTGAATTAAATTAAATTGAGAGAGATGTGAAAACTGTCCATTCTCATTTACTTCAGTGATAATGACCGAGAAGCCGGTGTTTGGAGGACATATTGGCATGGGTGTTGAAAACCGTGCCAATATATCCTCCAAACACCGGCTTAGAGGGCCTTATCACTTTTATACAACGGGTCACCAACATATTCAAATAATGATTGACATATTTTCATTAAAAACGTTATTTATATTCGGAGCTGGACCCGATGACGGTGGATCGAACTGCTCTGGCTCCGGAGTGGAGCCGCTGACCGGAGCTGGATCAGGCACCGGTGGAGTGGATTGCTCTGGCTCCGGAGTGGATCCGCTGACCGGAGTTGGACTGGACCCCGGTGGAGTGGATTTCTCTGGCTCCGGAGTGGATCCGCTGACCGGAGTTGGACCGGACCCCGGTGGAGCGGATTGCTCTGTCTCCGGAGTGGAGCCGCTGACCGGAGCTGGACTTAACCCCGGTGGAGCGGATTGCTCTGGCTCCGGCGTGGAGCAGCTGACCGGTGCCGGACCAGGCACCGGTGGAACAGGCACGGGCCGTGCCGGACTGGACACACGCACCACTGGCTTGGTGCGGTGAGCAGGAACGGGCCGGACCGGGCTGGCGACGCGCACCACTGGTTTGGTGCGAGGGGCAGGAACAGGCCGGGCCGGGCTGGCGACGCGCACCACTGGTTTGGTGCGAGGGGAAGGAACAGGCCGGGCCGGACCGGGCTGGCGACGCGCACCACTGGTTTGGTGCGAGGAGCAGGAACGGGCCGGACCGGACTGGCGACGCGCACCACTGGCTTGATGCGAGGAGCAGGAACGGGCTGGACCGTACTGGGAACACACACCACTGGCTTTGTGCGGGGAGCAGGAATGGGTCTGGCCGTACTGGGAACACGCACCACTGGCTTAGTGCGGGGATCAGGAACGGGCCGGACCGGACTGGCGACACGCACCACTTGCTTGGTGCGAGGAGCGGGACTGGGTTCCTTTATAAACCCCCGCTCCTTCTGCTGCCTAACCAGCTCCTCTCGCCGTGCCTCTACACTCTCCTTCTCCCTTATAGCCTCCTGTAGCTCCTCCCTCTGACCAAATAACTCATGCTCCCTCTGAACCAATAGCCCCCTTAACCTCTAGACATACTAGAATCTAACATAGACAATCAACATAGCCAAACACAACACAGAAAATACACAAATACGAGTCCCTTGAGTCAGGGCGTGACACTGACAGCCGTTGGTATGTCAGACCGTATACCACAGGTATGACAAAACATGTATTTTTACTGCTCTAATTACGCTGATAACCAGTTTATAATAGCAATATGGCACCTTGGGGGTTTGTGGTATATGGCCAATTTACCATGGCTAAGAGCTGTATCCAGGCACTCCGCGTTGAGCTATCATCTCCTTACAGCTCTATTTCATCACTGTAGCCTAGTAGCCTAGTAGTTTTTTTTTCCTGGTTTCTTTCTTTTTACTCGCATTGTCCCTTTTTTATTTAGTATACCCTCTTTGACCTTATTCTCCCTCCATCCAGTCCCCCTCCCTCTACCTCTCTCTCCCTCTTTCACTCACTCTATCTTTCTCTCTTTCTTTCTTTCTCTCTCTCTCTCTCTCTCTCTCTCTCTCCCTCTCTCTCTCTCTCTCTCTCTCTCTCTCTCTCTCTCTCTCTCTCTCTCTTTCTTTCTCTCTTTCTTTCTCTCCCTCGTTCACTCTCTCTTTCTCGCTCTCTTACTCTCACTTTTATTTAGTATACCCTCTTTGACCTTATTCTCCCTCCATCCAGTCCCCCCTCCCTCTACCTCTCTCTCCCTCTTTCACTCACTATCTTTCTCTCTTTCTTTCTCTCTCTCTCTCTCTCTCTCTCTCTCTCTCTCTCTCTCTCTCTCTCTCTCTCTCTCTCTCTCTCTCTCTCTCTCTCTCTCTCTCTCTCTCTCTCTCTCTCTCTCTCTCTCTTTCTTTCTTTCTTTCTTTCTCTCCCTCGTTCACTCTCTCTTTCTCGCTCTCTTACTCTCACTTTTATTTAGTATACCCTCTTTGACCTTATTCTCCCTCCATCCAGTCCCCCCCCCTCTCTCTCCCTCCCTCTTTCACTCACTCTATCTTTATCTCTTTCTTTCTATATTTATTTCTCTCTCTCCCTCTCTCTCTCTTTCTTTCTCTCCCTCTTTCACTATCTCTTTCTCTCTCTCTCACTGGATCTCTCTCTCTCGCCACCTTTTTCTCTCTCTTTCTTTCTCTCTTTTTCTCTCTCTCTCTCTCTCTCTCTCTCTCTCTTACTCTCACTCTCTCTCTCCCTCTTTCACTCACTCTCTCTCTTTTTCTCTCCCTCTCTCTCTCTCTGTATGTTATCAGACTGTTGGGAGTGGGACTACAGCTCAAGGTTCTTCGGCAGCTAATTAGTAGAATCACCAGTGATCCCGTAAACGAGCTTGTTGTTTAAACTTGCACCACTCCACAGAGAGTTCAACACTACAGCGCCTCACCTGAGAGAGGAGGGGGAGGGGGAGGGGGAGAGGGCGGGAGAGATTGAGAGAGAGATAATACACACTGCTGTACAGCGAAGCTATTTTTACCTGACACTACCAGAGATGCCAGTGACATGATAACCAGCATGCTACAGAAACGACTAGTAGAGGCGCTTGTCATGAGATGTCTAGATTGCTACCAGAGGGCAGAGAAAGATTGTTGCCAAGTGCTGAATGTTTATGCAATGGGAACGTTTCTCATTGACATCAATGCATGATTTACACAACTGCCTGAGTAGCAAACATACATGTATCTAAAGTTAGAATTTGTCTCTATATGGATTGTGATAGTAACATCATGAAGCCACTCTATGTCCGTCAGGGACCCTGTACAGAAGTGCAGGCAGGTTGAGGTAAAGTCGAGAAAGTACATAATAGATTCATACACACACTTGTGATTGTCATGAGTTGCTGTCCATGGTCCCAGAGGTGCTGATGTCTTGTCAGAGGTGGCTACTCAGGTTGATGAGGTGCTGAATTGACAGCTCCCATGTCTATATAGTATTTATGCTTCACTAGTCCATTATGTTTCTGTGTCTATAGACTGGAGTACTTCACTCCTTTGCTCACTTTTACCTTACCTTCTGGACACCAGCATCACAGTCATGCATGAGCACTGGTTGAACCAAAAAGCACTAATTTACAGTTATGAACAAAATACAGAAGTAGATGCTGCATGTCAATGAGGCCAATTGATTCTCTCTGTGGTAGACCATTGGTCTTTCAGCAATGGTAATGTACTGTTCCTCGTCTTGATGATGAGTAGATTGAGGCTTGGAGGACAGCTTGTTGATGAGTCACACATGTCCTCCATCTTACGCAGCGCAGAATGACACTTGTCACATGATATGTGTTTAACATTAATATCAGCCTCATTATTAATCACAACTCATTAAATACGCAATAAATAATTAAAGGAAAAAAGTATACCCAGATTTATGTAATTAAAGTACACTAATTAATGCATTAATTGATTTTATGTTAATTAGATTTTCTGTGAAATTGGACGAATCTGCCGAGAATTGCGCGGGGCAAACTCTTAGGGCCCTTGGACAAGGTCGATGTGGTTTACTATGATTAAAAATTCACTGAGATACTGTACCACGAGCACCTGGCAACCTTGGAACCGCACAGTATTGGGGAACAGGTAGGTGTGTAAAGGCCTACTTTTACTGCTAATCCCAGAAATAAGTTAATACCACTTGAACATCATGTAAAAATGGGCCTCAAAAAGGCCTAGAGCATACATGGAGAAATAGCCTAAATGCATATTCTAAAGCAGTTTTCCTAATTGGAGAGCTTGCTGAACTGGATGATGTTCTTTCATCAATTAAATTCCACAGTTTCTAGTCTCAACACAAAACACAGCAAAAGTAGAAAATGGTGGAAATGCACAAATGAGTAGAAAGGAGGCATGTATCTGAGGGCTAGCTGAGCCTTTGTTATAGAGAGAGAGAGAGAGAGAGAGAGAGAGAGAGAGAGAGAGAGAGAGAGAGAGAGAGAGAGAGAGAGAGAGAGAGAGAGAGAGAGAGAAAGAGAGAGAGAGAGAGAGAGAGAGAGAGAGATGAAAGTCTTCATAGGCTGGGATCTGGGTCAGAGCTGCTTGTTTCTGTATTGGGTGTCTTCTCTCTGACTATACACTAGAAGGCTTGTCTCTGGATTGTGGCACTAGATCGCTACAGGACTGTTCTTCCTGGCAATGGCCCCTTGGACTAGATCACTGTCCACAACCTACTATAACATGCAAACAAATAGTAATTTCTTAAAGTCGTTTTTTTCTCTGGTCATGATGGATTGTTATGATTCAGAATTAATGAGGCACACATCCCACTGTGAGAGAATGAGGGATCCATCTGAGATGGAATGTTCCTCCTGCCACTCCAACTCATTTACCTTCAGTCCTCCTCATCACCCATTTCCTCTGAAAACCCATGAGCGAGGTTGTACTTCTCAGAGTCAGCAGCCAAGCTAGTCTTTTCCCCACTCTTCTCTCTTGCTCTCTTTTTCCCTCTATCTTTCTCTCTCTCTCCAACCTCAGGCCTTCGTGGCTTCCTGGTGTCATGAGAAAGAGGTAGTTAACTCCTGCTCTAAATTACATTAGGACACGGCATTATGAGCAGGCATGTCTTCATAAGCCTCCGCTTTTGTGGGTCACCGTGCTCATTTTCCTGGGTGAAACTGAAACACACACACACAATCACAAATTCATACACACACAACACACACACAGCAGCATATACACACGTAGCCATTATTGTATAATTAATGCAGTGGAGGTGTTTGATTGACATTAGCGGTGTGCCTGTAGATTTAATTGTGTGGGGTTGATGGAGAGGAACAGGAACTGGGAGCGTGTTTAATCAGCCTGTCACTCAGAACTGCTACCAGTCTTTGTTTCGTGAAAGGACCGTTCAACAGCGCTACGGAAGGAGACGTTTCGATGGCGCTAAACTACTGCAGAAATAACAGCTGCACAAAAGATAAATCAAAATTATCGATGTGGTGGATGAACAGTTCTAGAAACATGCTAGCTGTTTGCTTAATCGCTCAGGTTTGACGTCCGTCAACTGTCTGATGCTGGCTTTGTTTCAGCTCACTCCTTCCAACATTTAAGTTATCAAAAAATAATGCTATATGGGAAGAGAGTGGCACGAGTTGGCACTGAATACAGACTTTTGTCTTGCCTATCCCCCTGATTGCTGGTTATTATGCATTGTTTAGGAATGGGAATTCATTAATTCACTGTTTCTTGAAAGTATTACAAGGTAGGTTGTGCAATACCCAATATTCTTTGACAACAGAAGCAATGCAGCCTAAAGCAACTGCAAAATAGATTAGCAATAGCATTCAGACCAACGTCAGACAAGTCTATCTCACCACAAATGTTGTTATTGTTGGATAAATATTCAAGGTTTTCTTTTCACTAGGCATGAGGTTATCATTAGAGCAGAATTTAGTGTATTACTTGAACAGAATGTAGGTTATCGTGCCCAGTTTATTCGCAATCCGCAGGATCCTCGAGGGGAGAGAAAGGTAAAATCGATTTGGCCTCATACAGTATAGAAGAACGCTCCACTAGGATGAAGACATCTATATTATAGCAGGGCCTGAGGGGGTCAGAGTAGAGATATTTCTCACCAACGTAAACAACTCTGGTTTATTAACAGGAAGAGGAAGACATGCCATTGTGTCACGTATTACAGATGGAGTGGAATATCGCTCACTATCGTTAGTGTCGATTTTTTATCAATGAGATAAACAAGGAGGCCCTTTCAAGAATCTAACAAAGCACCCCCCCCCCAGGACCCGAGATGGCCATCCGCCTCTTCTTCTTTCTTTCTTTCTTTTCTCATCCTTTCTTTTCTCTTCTTTCTGTTTTAATGAAGAAAGGGAAGAAGTGTGTGAGGGCCCTGAAGAGAAAATCACCTCAGATCATACTATTCTCATTCCATTTGTTTGTACCATTTTGAGGATCCACAGTCACAGGCGACCACAGGTGAAGGACATCCTCTCTTTCCTTCTCTCAATCCTTTTTTTTCTTCTCCTCTTTTTTCTTCTCACGTTCATTAAGTCTAGAAAGGTGAGGATGGAGGGCCCTAGCTGTGGGATGGGTCCCAGAAAAGGAACACCAAGTGGTTTTAGAATCTCATTTAAAATTTAATTGATTGTTTCTAGTTTTAAGAGGATCCGAAATAACTTAGGACTAACAGTTGAAGGGCATCTCCTTTGGACTGAGCCAAAAAAGTAATTGTTCCATTGAGGTCTCTAAATAGACAGTGTGGATGAGTGTGTTTGGGCTGTGGGGGAAATCATCTCTAGAGAATATTGGGTTAAAGGCCTTTTCTGTCCTGGCACTAAAAACCCAACAGTAGTAGATTCTTGGTTCTAATCTATAGATTTCCATCCTTTCCATCCTCCCTCTCTCTGTAACTGGTGAGTGAATGCATGTTCTTGCATGCATAAATACATATATGAATGAATTTGTGTTTGTGTCTGTGCCATTTCTGTGCATTTGTGTCTATGCGTACGCGTGGGCATGGCTGCATGCATGAGTCCTTTCTTTGGTCCTGTGCATTATCCATGTCTATAAAACACATGTCCTTAACTCCCTAACACACAGTGTGACACAGTCATTGACCTCTGACCTCATTAACATTTGGGCGTGTTCCATCCATTGTTGGCATGTAGATCTCCTGCAGCACGGTCCCATAGTATAGATGAGACATGGGTCAGGGCCCTGCTGATGCAGAGAGGGGAGAAGATCTCATTAAGACTGAAAGCCTCTGGGATAGCAAAGCAATTTGGCTTGCCCTCTGTTCCTCAGAACCAATTAAAACATTAGCCCAAACCCAAGCAGTACTCACAGATGTTGATACATGCGAGGTGACGGTTTTGCGTCTAACACCGAAAAGTTCAGTCGAGGCTTTGATAGTGACACCCAGGGCTAAAGAACAATTTAACAGGGTGTCAATTACAGGCTCTGGATAAATTAGAGCTGACATAAGGAGCACAGGAGTGTGAGTGTGTGTACACACACACACACACACACACACACACACCTCTTTGTTTTACTATCCTTGTGGGGACCAAACAATTGATTCCCATTCAAAATCCTGTTATCCCTCACACTAACGTTAAGCCCAAACCCATAACCCTAGACCTAACCCTAACTCCTAACCCTAACCCTTAACCCTAATTGTAATTGTAACCCTAATTCACACATTTTAAGCCTAACCCTAAACCTAACCCCTAAGCCTAAAATAACACTTTTCCTTGTGGAGACAGGCGAAATGTCCCCACTTGTCCGAAATGTCCTTGTTTCTGCTCTCCAAAAGGATAGTAAAACCCAAAACATACACACATACACACCCTACCTCAGCCTTCCCTCTTGGTATTTTGTGACCCAAATCCTCCCTGTGCTCCACCCCCTTGGCTCCTCTACTTCTCTGCTCACTCAGTCTGTCTTTTATTGGCAACGGCTTAGACCTCTAACTATAGCTCCCCATCTCTCTCTATCCCTCTCTCTCTCTCTCTCTCTCTCTCTCTCTCTCTCTCTCTCTCTCTCTCTCTCTCTCTCTCTCTCTCTCTCTCTCTCTCTCTCTCTCTCTCTCTCTCTCTCTCTCCCGACATCATCCTTTACTTAACTGAGGGAGTGACTCCATTACCTGAAAATAACCATGAGGTAATGAGGAGGAGGAGTAAATGAGACTAATTCAGTATCACCTGCAAACACAGTGCACAGTAAAGTACTGTATATCTGCAGCTGTGTCATCATTTGGAAAAGCACCAGACACTGAATCAAGGCCATCCAAAAGAGCAGCAGAGGATTTTGTGAGTCTTGCTAAGCAGTAAACACATCTTCTCCTAAAACAGTAACAGACTGTACCGTGGCCCCTTTTCCCCCATTACCATCTCTGTCAACCTCTGGCTCTACCCGTTAGGACCCTATCATCACCAGGGGGTTTTAGGAGGGGGTACTCTGACCCAAGTCATCAGCCTCCCAGTCATTCAGAGAGCCCAGTCAACTTATAAGTATATACTGGGTCACCTCCCTTTACTCCCTCAGTCAGACAGCCCCTCCCCTCCTCTCAACCTACCCCCTGCTGTGTCACTATGGTGAGAGGAGACCAGGTGTTTTGGGGAGAGGGAGGCCAGCCCAGGTACAACAGGGTAAAGGCTAGCTCAGACCCCCACTGCTCTCCCTGCTGAGTCCCACAATACTATCGTCTACCACCGTTACTGCAGTGACACAACGTGACTGCGAACCAGGCAGTACTGCACGGCTGTGGGTATGGATGGAGACAGGGAGGAAAGTGATTCAAAGTGTCATCTGAGAGGAGGCATATGTTAAAAAGCTTTTTAATGTCTGGGCCTCTTTAACATAAGCTGCCTGCCTCTGTGAGAAATGCATTGGAACTCTTTCCCATTTGGAATCCAACTCTTTGACCTTCAGGCACTTTGAGTGCTCCAGATAGATTTCTTCAGTGCACTTTCAATTATTTGTCAAGGGAAAGGAGTTGTTATGTTGTTTCAATTTGAATATTTGCCTTTATTTGTGAATGTATTACGTATAAGTGACTAACTAATGCGTGTTATCACTTTAAGCATTGTTAATGTGTGTGCACGTGCGCGTTCATGCAGTCCTACATTCCTGTCTGTGGAACCCTACTGTTTTCTTTAAAAAATATATATATATATGTTTATTGGATAGAGGTGAAAGGAGAGAAAGCGCTGAAAGAGCAGTGGGCCAGAATTGAACCCATGCTGGCAGCGGTACATTTTACATGTGCTCAGAGGACCACCCCAGGCCACCTACTATTTTCTAACACCAGTAGAAACCATGATGCAGTCATTCAGCAAACCTTACCACAACACAGTCTACCGAAGCCACGCTGAAAGGTCAACATAAATCAACACACAATGAATCATCACACCCAAACACACCTAGCCACAATAATAGAGGCCTAATAATAGAGGCCTATTCAGCCTGGCAGACCTTTAGGTAATGACTTGTCTACATGCGATGTCTCTCTGATGAACTGAAGAGGAGAGGGAAGATAATACAGTCACACACTCTGTTGTGGGCTTACTAATATCCTCCCCGTATTGGCACTGATGAATGAGATTCCTGCGCAATGGAGAGATGTATTGAGCGTGGGGTTAGAGTGTGGGGATGGAGAGAATGGGTAAGAAGAGGAGAGAATAGAGTCAGTAAGGTGATTAACTATTATGTGAATTGCCACTCTGATAGTTATTAGTTGTAACGCCTATTGTTACTTTGAGGCTTTGAGCTTGAGATGTTGGACTCGTTCCTGCAGGAGAAATGTTGGTGCTTATGATAATCGTTTATACTGCAATATAACCCTAATGCTCAAGAAAAGTGCCTGATGGATAGGGTAATAGCAATCAAGTTGTTTTGGTGCTTCTTTTATTCCAGTTTTTCGTCCAAAACGTTGTAATTTGGAACATTCAAGGCTACCTCATAACAAACAAGAGTTCTGTCAAAACAAAGCACACTGAGCTATACTATTCAATCATTTACTCAACAAGCTCAGTGAACACTGAAACTCCAGTTCATTCTTTCATGCTTTATTTCCTCTCTAACACTCATTAATAATGGAATCAGGGGAGGCAAAAGGCTACAGGAGGATATAGGAGGGTAGCGGGTAGGGTAGGCTACAGGAGGGTAGAGGAGGGTACAGTAGGAAACAGGAGAGTAGAGGAGGGTACAGGAGGGTACAGGTGGATATTGGACTGTAAAGGAGGGTACAGTAGGCTACAAGAGGATACATGAGGGTACAGGAAGGTACAGGAGCGTAGACAAGGGTAGAGGAGGGTACAGGAGCATAGACGAGGGTAGAGGGGGGTACAGGAGGGTAGACGAGGGTAGAGGAGGGTACAGGAGGGTAGAGGAGGCTCTAGGAGCCTACAGGAGAGTAGAGGAGGGTACAGAAGAGTACAGGAGGTAAGTGGAAGGTACAGGAGGGTAGAGGAAGGTAGAGGAGCCTACAGGAGAGTAGAGAAGGGTACCAAAGGGTACAGGAGGTAGAGGAGGGTTGTGGAAGGTACAGAAGGGTAGCGGTGGTTAGAGGAAGGTAGAGGAGGGTGCAGGAGGGTAAAAAAAGATACAGGGGGGTTGTCTGCCTAACCTGGCCATGCCATCACCATTTATGTAACTGTCACACGTGGAACTCCACATAAAACACATTACACACACATCCCTGGCCCTCTGTTAGTGCACTGTTACTGAAATAGAATAGAATAGAACGTTATTGTCCTTTCTAAAAAATAAAACATTATTTAAAAAAGCAGCACCTACTGTACCCTGATTGTGACCCTGACTGGCACAGTTTTAGCTGATTCGAAGCACACACAGCTATTCTCTCAATGAACTCATGGCTATTTTAAGGATATGAAAGCACCCTCTCAAATCTATAAATGGAGGTCCCTTGAGTAGACTAGTATGATGACACCAAACAGAAATACTCTGTTTTATATGTAAATACAAGGAATTATAGGCTAGTAAGATTCAGATTAGACATCTACTGGCGATACATATTACAGTCAACCTGAGTTCTGTATGTGTTTTTTATTTAAAAAATACCTATATTTGGCCCAAATACTTACATCATCAAAACACAAACTTTATTTCATTTTAACAAACTAGAAAGTTCTACCTAAGCCCCCCTCTTCGTCCACTACAGATAGGACCCCCTGATTCCCCACACCCCCACAAAATCCCCCAGACAGTTCACTAGCACCCCATATACATGCTCCAGTTTCAGCCGAGCCCGCACCAGCCCTAGCAGCACAACTCTGGGGTTCTTACACCCCGCCCCCTGTATCTCATGTTTCTTAGTCTTTCAGATTGATAGAGAGAGAGAGAGAGAGAGAGAGAGAGAGAGAGAGAGAGAGAGAGAGAGAGAGAGAGAGAGAGAGAGAGAGAGAGAGAGAGAGAGAGAGAGAGAGAGAGAGATAGATTACACATACAGAGAAAGAGCAGAGTAATTTGAGGGAGCCAATTTACTATCCATTGTGAATCCACTTGTCTATTATAGGGAGGGACCTCCGTTGCCAAGTATCACTTAAATAAATGCACTGGTGTTATTGATAGCCAGGGCTTTGGTGAACGAGCATCCACATGCGTTTTATTTTCATTCATGAGGTTGGGCCATGGGAGAGAGATTATGATGATTAATAAGCCCTCCTCCTGTGTGGACATGAGCCTGAGTGATGGAGCCTCACAGACCGACTGAGAGACGAGGAGAGTACAGGGGAAGAAAACGATTGCTTCCCGGCCTGGCTGTCCTATTGAACCATATATAGTCTCCTTCTAGTGTTGTCTGGTTTGAGGACAATTACAGAGGTAGAAATAGGCCTGGAGAATGTTTCGTTCTACATTCAAGTGTTGATCTGTTTTGCTTCAGTGTTCTGCAGGGGTTTGTGACTAAAGAGAACATTTGTATCGGAGGAGCGTTGGCGGTCCACTAGTTCATCAATGGTAAATCTATACAGGCGGGGTTGTCTCTGCCACATAACCATGGCATCTGGGGTCCTGGCAGGAGGAGGAATCCTAGTTACTGTGGTGGAAAAAGTACCTAATTGTCATACTTGAGTAAAAGTAAATATACCTTAATAGAAAATGACTCAAGTAAAGTGAAAAGTCAACCAGTAAAATACTACTTGAGTAAAAGTAAATAAATATTTATTCTTAAATATATTTAAGTATCAAAAGTAAAAGTATAAATCATTTCAAATTCCTTATATTAAGCAAACCAGACGGCACCATTGTATTTTTATGTATTTATTTATAGATAGCCAGGGGCACACTCCAAGACTCAGACACCATTTACAAATGAAGCATGTGTGTTTAGTGAGTCCACCAGATCAGAGTCAGTAGGGATGACCAGGGATGTTCTCTTGATAAGTGTGTGAATTGGACAATTTTCCTGTCCTGCTAAGCATTCAAAATGTAAAAAGTACATTATTTTCTTTAGAAATGTAGTGAAGTAAAAGTAAAAGTTGTCAAAAGTATAAATAGTAAAGTACAGATACCCCCAAAAAACTACTTAAGTAATACTTTAAAGTTTTTTACTTGAAGGGATATTTCGGTTTTTAGGATGTTAGACCTCATTTTCCACTTACTTTTAGTGTGGAAGCATCATCCAGACAGTTGTTTTGGTCAGAGTTCCATTCCTGAGATTTATTTGGCTGGCATAGTTGCCATATAGTGATAGTGGCCAGAACGTCCCCACAACAAACTCTACAGCCATCGCATGTCTTTGTGGGCTATACACTCATGTCAATATCAAAACACTTGGCTATTTCCATTATTACGAACATAAATGTGTATAACTCAAACTGGGTTTACTTCCTGTTTTGCCCTTGTCTTGGAACTAATTTCTACGTCACTACTACATCCGCGTACTGCTAGTCTCGCGTAGCCACACCTCCAAATTCCACGGAGCCTGATTCTCAAGGGTAGCGCAGTTCAGACACGCTTTCAAGCCCAAATTCAAAGATGTCTGAGTCGGACAGCTACGAGCCTGAAGAGGATGCATACTTTGCAGAAACATATTTATATGAGCCAGAATATACTGATGAAGTGCTTCGACAGATCGAAGCGGAGACAGCACGAAGGGAAACGGCAACAGGTGATCCAGCAGACCAGCAGCAACCAGCGGCAGCACCAGTGGCAGCAACCCGAGGTGGCGACCAGAGAGAGAGTTACCGGGAACAGGTATAAATGTGAAAAATGCAAGGCAATGCCGAACGAAATTGAGTGTATATGCTGTTCCGAATGGGACTTGATAATGTCAACACTTGAAGAATTTAATTTGTCTGCCAAAGATGCTGATGATGTCGGTCACAGCGCAACAGTCTGTGTGACAGATCATGCAGATTTCCCAGCCCTTATCAACCCAGGAGTAATTGAAACGTTTTTCCATGTCCCTAAGATGAACTGGAAAAAGCAACTACGTCCAGTGGAACCAAACGGACAGCTGTCCATAGACTAAGTAAACATTTGAAAATGAAGTTATCAATAATGTATACTGTACATATCAGTTTGAATGTATTATCTGTTTCCTATTATGATCCCTTACTGATCATTTCCCCTGTTCCATAGTCAATATGTTCCGCATCGCATTGTGATGGAATGGGCACTCAAGGGAGAGAAGCTTGGAAAAGGTAACAGACGAGTAATGCCGTCCAGCGTCGTTGAGCGGCAGATAGCCTAGCAGTTAAGAGCAATGGGCCATACACCGAAAGGTCTCTGGTTCGAATCCCCAAGCCAACTAGGTAAAAAATTATGTCTATGTGTCCGTGAGCAAGGCACTTAACCCTAATTGCTCCTGTAAGTCGTTCTGAATAAGAGCTTCTGCAACATGTAAAAATGTTGAGGCCATCCATAGAAAGTATCCTTCACTTTCAGGAGTACACGTTGGATTCAAGGAGTCTGAGGACACGCACCTGCTTCTCTGAACCACTTGATTCTCAAGAATGTATGAAGCCTGAAAACGTAACGACGCCAAGTTTAATTACACAACATGTCTTTCTAAAACTAGCCGCTGAAATTGTCGCAACCCCTATTACTAGCCTGTTCAACCTCTCTTTCGTAACGTCTGAGATCCCCAGAGATTGGAAAGCTGCCGCGGTCATCCCCCTCTTCAAAGGGGGTGACACTCTACAGACCTATATCCATCCTGCCCTGCCTTTCGAAAGTTTTTGAAAGCCAAGTTAACAAACAGATCACCGACCATTTCGAATCCCACCGTACATTCTCCGCTATGCAATCCGGTTTCCGAGCTGGTCATGGGTGCACTTCAGCCACGCTCAAGGTCCTAAACGATATTTTAACCGCGATCGATAATAGACAGTACTGTGCAGCCGTCTTCATCGACCTGGCCAAGGCTTTCGACTCTGTCAACCACCGCATTCTTATTGGCAGACTAAATAGCCTTGGTTTCTCAAATGACTGCCTCGCCTGGTTCACCAACTACTTCTCAGATAGAGTTCAATGTGTCAAATCGTAGGGCCTGTTGTCTGGACCTATGGCAGTCTCTATGGGGGTGCCACAGGGTTCAATTCTTGGGCAGACTCTTTTCTCTGTGTATATCAATGATGTCGCTCTTGCTGCTGGTGACTCTCAGATCCACCTCTACGCAGACGACACCATTTTGTATACATCTGGCCCTTCATTGGACACTGTGTTAACAAACCTCCAAACGAGCTTCAATGCCACACAACACTCCTTCAGTAGCCTCCAACTGCTCTTAAACACTAGTAAAACTAAATGCATGCTCTTCAATCGAACGCTGCTGGCACCCGCCCACCCGACTAGAATCACTACTCTCGACGGGTCTGACCTAGAGTATGTGGACAACTACAAATACCTAGGTGTCTGGTTAGACTGTAAACTCTCCTTCCAGACTCACATTAATAATCCCCAATCCAAAGTTATATCCAGAATCGGCTTCCTATTTCGCAACAAAGCCTCCTTCACTCATGCCCTTGTAAAACTAACTATCCTACCGATCCTTGACTTTGGCGATGTCATTTACAAAATAGCCTCCAACACTCTACTCAGCAAATTGGATGTAGTCTATCACAGTGCCATCCGTTTTGTCTCCAAAGCCCCATACACTACCCACCACTGTGACCTGTACACTCTTGTTGGCTGGTCTTCATTACATGTTCGTCGTCAAACCCACTGGCTCCAGGCCTTCTATAAATCACTGCTAGGCAAATCCCTGCCTTATCTTAGCTCATTGGTCACCATAGCAACACCCACCCGTAGTATGCGCTCCAGCAGGTATATCTCACTGGTCATCCCCAAAGCCAACACCTCCTTTGGCCGCCATTCCTTCCAGTTCTCTGCTGCCAATGACTGGAACGTATTGCAAAAATCTCTGAAGCTGGAGACTCTTATCTCCCTCACTAACATTAAGCATCAGTTGTCAGAGCACCTTACCGATCACTGCACCTGTACACAGCCCATCTGAAATTAGCCGACCCAACTACCTCATCCCTATATTGTTATTTATTTTGCTCATTTGCACCCCAATATCTCTATTTGCACATCATCTCTTGCACATCATTCCAGTGTTAATACTAATTGTAATTATTTTGCACTATAGCCTATTTATTGCCTTACCTCCATAACTTGCTACATTTGCACACACTGTATATATATTTTCTGTTGTATTTTTTGACTTTATGTTTTACTTTACCCCATATGTAACTCTGTGTTGTTGTTTTTAATCGCACTGCTTTGCTTTATCTTGTCCAGGTCGCAGTTGTAAATGAGAACTTGTTCTCAACTGGCTTACCTGGTTAAATAAAGGTTAGATAAAATAAAAATAAATAAAAATAACCGTGTATAACTGGCTATGAGTATGTGAACAACATACAGTTACATGTTACCAAATAATTTTTGTTTTGTTTTTATGACACATAAACATGTTCCCAAATAAAGACAACACTGTGCAAGTATGTGTTGTAGACAATCAATTTGTAATAAAGGTTATAAAAGTAACAAAACATACAGCTAATAGAAAGATACACTTATGACTTAGTAAATTAACATTTAAACTACTACAACGTTTGTACCAGTGAATGTGCAACCACAGAATGTGCCACCAAGTCCTGTAGTTTATAGTCTCAACAAACTATTCAAATGTATTTATTTAGTCTCCAGGGGTTGAGGCTGGTGACATCTCAACATGGCCCTAATATTTCGTCAAACCTGGACAAATGTAGAGCCGAAATATATTTTTTGTTTGGTTTAGGAATGGTGGCTATATTTGGTGTTAGAGTGGGGAGTTTCAGGCGTGATGAGGAGCATCCATATTTCACTGTCTTGTCCATTCTTCTCTTCAGCACACAATTAATCAGCTGGTATCTGAAAGTCTGTGTGGTCGGTGTGTAAATCTTCCTGGCCAGCCACCTTTTTGACTGTCTAGGAAATACAGCGTTTTACCTTGGGATGCCTGAAAAACAAGAGTCCTAAATTGTATTAATACATGTTTTGGACATAAGTCAAAATTATTTTATTTGGATCTCTGATGTCTCATTTGGCTATACCTATATTAGATAAAGATGCTACCAATTAGGATAATTAATGATTAACTGGCTAAAGGAGCTGAATGGATGTTAATTCACATACCCTTTATTTTCAATGAAGCTGTCCTGGTGAGACAGAATATGTGTGTTTGTGTCAGAACTAAGGGCAGGTGAGGGATTGGTTGAATGGAGGACAATGAAGTGTGTGGAGGACAATGAAGTGTGTGTATGGTGTGTCTCTGTGAATAGGAGGGGGATTCTTACAGATATTCAGAGCTGTCTTGTGTGACTGAGTGTTCACAATGAAGACTATATAAGGTCCAAAAAACACAAAATTTGAACCTTACTTGATCATACGCAAATAAAAATCTCACTAAATGTGTTGTGTAGTGCTAAATTAAACAACATTACCTTGAGTTTTTGCCTGTTCACGTTTGACATTTTTGTTTTGGTCCATCACAGCGAGCTGGCTTCGGGCTCTCATGAATTCGTACTTGAAATGTATGCGTTTTGGCATTTCCTTCAGCATCGCATTGTGAAATACTTCCAGAGGTTCTAAAAACAGGGATGATGGCAATGTTATGAAGACAGTAGGTGCAGATGGACTGAAGCAGTTTGGATTACCATATAGAAGTGACTATATACAGTGCCTTCAAAAAGTATTCATACCTCTTGACTTATTCTACATGTTGTTGTGTTATAGCCTGAATTCCAAATGGTTTGAATCGATTTTTCTCTCTCACCCATTTACACACACTACCCCATAATGACAAAGTGAAAACATGTTTTTTGACATTTTTGCAAATGTATAAAAAATGAAATACAGAAATATGTGATTTACATAAGGATTCAAACCCCTGAGTCAATACATGTTAAAATCACCTTTCACTTACTTTTCACTTTTTACAGCTGTGAGTCGTTCTGGGTAAGTCTTGTTGATCATTACTAGACAGCCATTTCCAAGTCTTGCCATAGATTTTCAAGCCGATTTAAGTCAAAACTGTAACTAGGCCACTCAGGAACATTCAATGTCGTCTTGGTAAGCAACTCCAGTGTATATTTGGCCTGATGTTTTAGGTTATTGTTCTGCTGAAAGGTGAATTTGTCTCGCAGTGTCTATGGGAAAGCAGACTGAACCAGGTTTTCCTCTAGGATTTTGCCTGTGCTTAGTTCCATTCCATTTCTTTTTATCCTAAAAAACTCCCTAGTCCTTGCCGATGACAAGCATACCCATAATATGATGCTTGAAAACACCATGCTTGAAAATATGAAGAGTGGTACTCAGTGATGTGTTGTGTTGGATTTGCCCCAAACATAACACTTTGTATTCAGGACTTAAAGTGAATTTCTTTGCCACATTTTTTGCAGTTTTACTTTAGTGCCTTATTGCAAACAGGATGCATGTTTTGGAATATTTTTTATTCTGAACAGGCTTCCTTGTTTTCACTCTGTCATTTAGGTTAGTATTGTGGAGTAACTACAATGTTGTTGATCCATCTTCAGTTTTCTCCTATCACAGCCATTAAACTCTGTAACTGTTTTAAAGTCACCAGCGGTTTCCTTCCTCTCAGGCAACTGTTAGGAAGGACACCTGTACATTTGTAGTGACTGGATGTATTGATACACCATCCAAAGTGTAATTAATAACTTCACTGTGCTCAAAGAGATATTCAATGTCTGCTTTTTACATTGTTACCCATGTACCAATAGGTGCCCTTTGCGAGGCATAGGAAAACGTCATAGGTCTTTGTGGTTGAATCTGTGTTCGACATTCACTGCTCGACTGAGGGACCTTACAGATAATTGTATGTGTGGGATACGGAGATGAGGTAGTCATTCAAAAATCATGTTAAACATTATTAGTACATGCAACTTATTATGCGACTTGTTAATATTTATGTTTACTCCTGAAGGTATTTAGTATTGAATACTTATTGACTCAAGACATTTTTCAGCTTTAAATTTTGTATTAATTTGTAAACCTTTTTTTAAACATAATTCCACTTTGACATAATGGGGTATTGTGTGTAGGCCAGTGACACAACATCTTAATTTAACCCACTTTAAATTCAGGCTGTAACACAACAAAATGTTCAAAAAGTAAGGGGTGTGAATACTCTCTGAAAGCACTGAAGTTGAATGTGATTGCTCTTTTGATCTCTTGTGTTTGCTCCTGGGTGGAGAGAGGTTCCTGGGTTGTAGACACAAAACTATTTCCCTCAATCTACATCTTACAAAGGGGTCTTATTGATAGAAATTTAAAAACGACTAAACTACACATTCAAACAGTTAAAATGTGTGAACATCAAGCTTAACCTTACATGACAGGAACCCCATGTTTACCCTTTTTGATTTATGAATACACAACATCAGTAGTACACTATAATTTGGGGTAAGAGATTAAATGCCCGTGTGCTTGAAAAGAGACATCTGTACAATATCTCTCATTAGGCCTTTGTCCAACACTACAGACGACAGAGCCTTGTAAGCTGGCAAGTCATCTTTCAGCCGTCTCTTCCTCCTCTGTTGGTCTTCTGAAAGAGTGTCATGGAGACACTTGCGCTCCACTCCATCCCCTGTCCATTGGTGGATATCATGAATATGGTAAAGCAAGGACATACATTTTCTGTCTATTTTCAATATAAATATTGAATACCATAACAGTGTGGTCAATGTCAGTAGTTACCCTACAGAAACCCATGAGTGTTATTAGTTGTGAAAAGTGTATAATATTGGCTCTAATCAGGGAATATCTGAATAGATGGAATGTGAAAAAAGTGAAAGGAGTTGTTACAAGTAAAAACCATACACGTTTTCATACCTCTTGATAACATTTGCATGTACTACAAGACCACCACAGGTGCCTGCAAATTACTTTCTGCCACAGTTTAATTTCTTTACACTCCTTACGATTTGAAATGACCATTAATTTCTTCTTTAATCCTACGTTCAATCCCAGACGTTAAATATAATCACACATACAGTACATTGTTGATAATACTGTGGCGACCCTGGTTTATAAGCAGAGATATCTATTCTGGCCAATAGCATTCTGTAATAACCTCACTAGATCATAAATAAAATAATGTACTTCACAGAGGATCGAGTTCTTGAATTGAACGTTTTATTAACCTGAACTCCCACAGGCTACTATTTGGCCATAGCCTATGCCAAATAAATCAATGCACAAACAACAAGTATCCTACTCTCTGTCATGGACGTATAAGAAATACAATACCGGTCAAACGTTTTAGAACACCTACTCATTCAAGGGTTTTTCATTATTTTTTACTATTTTCTACATTGTAGAAAATAAGTGAAGACATCAAAAAAAGTGTTAAACAAATCTAAATATATTTGAGATTTGAGATTCTTCAAATAGCCACCATTTGCCTTGATGACAGCTTTTCACACTCTTGGCATTCTCTCAACCAGCTTCACCTGGAATGCTTTTCCAACAGTCTTGAAGGAGTTCCAACATATACTGAGCACTTGTTTGCTGCTTTTCCTTCACTCTGCGGTCCAACTCATCCAAAACCATCTCAATTTAGTTAAGGTCGGGGGATTGTGGAGGCCAGATCATCTGATGCAGCACTCCATCACTCTCCTTCTTGGTAAAATAGCCCTTACACAGCCTGGAGGTGTGTTGGGTCATTGTCCTGTTGAAAAACAAATGATAGTCCCAAACCAGATGGGATGGCATATCGCTGCAGAATGCTGTGGTAGCCATGCTGGTTAAGTGTGCCTTGAATTCGAAAATAAATCACAGACAGTGTCACCAGCAAAGCACCCCCACACCATAACACCTCCTCCATGCTTTTCGGTGGGAAATACTCATGCGGAGACCATCCATTCACCCACACTGCGTTTGGAACCAAAAATCTCACATTTGGAATCCAGACCAAAGGACAAATTTCCACCGGTCTAATGTCCATTGCTCGTGTTTCTTGGCCCAAGCAAGTCTCTTCTTGTTATTGGTGTCCTTTAGTAGTGGTTTCTTTGCAGCAATTCGACCATGAAGGCCTGATTCACACAGTCTCCTCTGAACAGTTGATGTTGAGATGTGTCTGTTACTTGAACTCTGTAAAGCATTTATTTGGGCTGCAATTTCTGAGGCTGGTAACTCTAATGAACGTATCCTCTGCAGCAGAGGTAACTCGGGGTCTTCCATTCCTGTGGCGGTCCTCATGAGAGCCAGTTTCATCATAGTGCTTGATGGTTTTTGCGACTGCACTAGAAGAAACTTTCAAAGTTCTTCAAATGTTCCGTATTGACTGACCTTCATGTAAAGTAATGATGGGTAGTCATTTCTCTTTACTTATTTGAGCTGTTCTTACCATAATATGGACTTGGTCTTTTACCAAATAGGGCTATCTTCTGTATACCCCCCTACCTTGTGTCATGGCATATTCTAATCAAGTGAGAGAGACTTTGTCATTTCTTCGAACAATCATCTTTATTTCTTATTGATTTAATTATTGCAATAATGAAGCTGGTCAACCCACCACTCTTGACTGTTGGGCCGAGAGCCTAAACTCATACAGAGAATACAGGGTCTTATATAGCAGATCTAAAAATGCTTAGTCATGGATGGTTCCTACCCCTCCCATGCAGATCGGGGGCATCATAAGCCACCTTGGGTTCATCTGGTGGTTATCTGCACAGGGTGTTATTTTACTCCTCCAGGCTAAGTTTCCCAGATGCAAGGATGAGAACAAACATTTAAATGTTCGTTCTACTCCTCCAGGCTATCTCTATCTTGGTTACACACACCACATCTTGTCTATGGAATGCAGGCTGTAGCCATAATAAATCAATTGTCAGCTCAAGCTATCTCTAGTGACCATACGCCCAGATTAGCTGCAGGGAGCTAGAGTGGAGACCATCCCTTTACAAAAACACAGCATTAGTAGAACAGAAATGTCTTACTTTTTGTTAAGTATATCATTTAACTATTAATATCAAACAAATCAAGTAAATACATAATTTGTCCCTCACACTTGTCACAACACAACTGATTGGCTCAAACGCATTAAGAAGGAAAGATGAAGCTGGTTGAGAAAATGCCAAGAGTGTGCAAAGCTGTCATCAAGGCAAAGGGTGGCTATTTGAAGAATCAAAATATATTTTGATTTGTTTAACACTTTTTTGGTTACTACATGATTCCATATGTGTTATTTCATAGTTTTGATGTCTTCACTATTATTCTACAATGTATAAAATAGTAAAAATAAAGAAAAACCCTTGAATGAGTAGGTGTTCTAAAACTTTTGACCGGTAGTGTAGAACAAAAGAAACATGTCAATATATCAGAACCTGAGATGTCCAGCCCTCCGTCCATCTCCCTGCTGTCCACCAACCACAAGGACGCCTGTCTCCAAACATCCCAGATAGTCCTTTGATTGGCAGACAGCAGGTTGACTGGCATGCTGGACCCCACAAAATCTGAAGTGCACCACAACACAACAAGGCACAACATAATCGCAGCCCTCTCCGATGGCCTCACAGCCGTCATCCCATTTGTGACACCAGTGTAATAAAACAGGTACACTCTTAGAAAAAAGGGTTCCAAAAGGTTTCTTTGGCTGTCCCCATAGGATAACCCTTTTTAAGGGTGTATGGAGTGTTGCGCAAACCCTCAACCCTCTAGCCCAAAGGCCAGCGCGCTATCAACTCTGCCACAATACCATGCCATTATGTAGAGTCTATATCTCCGCGTACAAACCAGGGTCACCACAATACATAAAGATAATTTGAATATGACCTAGAGTATATACATCACTGTAGTAGTGCAGTCGTGATTGCCTCACATTTTAGATGTGTAACTTAATTTTAGCTACATGCCAGGTGTCAAACTCATGTTTGATGTTAGGGTATGACTCTCAAATTTTCTTGCGGATGGATGGTGATCTGCCGGTGTCCACCACATCTACACTAATTCCATTGTCTAGCAAATAAGTCCCTTTTCAAAACCAACCGTTTCCATGGCAACATAACTGGTGGGCTCTGTAACCTGTAGGACAAATAGTGAACATTTAGAAATGAGGATGCTTTATGAATGGCTTGTAAGTCTACTCTTAAAACATTACTAATAGGCTACTTACCTGAATCAGCTCAAAGTGGATTATCTCCTTTGTGGCATCATCCATAAAGCTGTAGTTGGTGTATTTTGCTGAGTAGCCAGGGCTGTTGGAACGGTCAACCCCGCACACATCCACGCCGATTCCTTCTTATGTCTGGACAATCAACCGTGCCATCTTGACAGTCTGTTATTCAGGGTACACCGGTTCTATCACCTTGAGTCAAGTATGAAGACTGTATGGTGTTGAATGCTGTACTCCCTGGCAGCTATAGGTTGAGTATGACAGCCCAATCAGCGACGTCTGTATATGTAGTTTCAGTGAACAAGATAGATGAACAAGCTAATAGGTTGTTCTCTGACATTCCATGCACATCAGGGCATGATTGCCATTTTCCACTGTGTCCATTCAGGCAAGCTCAGATGATCCATGAGTAAAGGCAGAATTGCTGCTGTCTGGTACAAAACTTGAATCTGCAGAATCCATAGGGGTCTCCACCGGGGTCTCCACCGAAGTCATGTCCATAAACAAGTTTTGTTTTTCTGGGGGTGCATGTGGTTCTGCTTCCTGTGTTACCTCTGTTTGTCCAGCCTGAACCGCCTCTTGCTAATATACAGGGAACAGTATCAATTACTTTTGTAGTTAAATTTACATTTGATATGACTAATTTCTAAGAGATAGTAAACATCACACTAAAAACTGTTTAAGGAACTACTCATAGGGGTTAAGGGTCATACACTTTGTGACACTGATAAGACATTATGATTTTAGATCGGTTTGATAGTGGTGTAATTGAAACCTTTTTTTGAATTTGTATTCATAAGAACACTTTTGAGTTTCTGAAATGGTCATACATTTTGTGACACTGATTACATCTCACCTCTGGTGCCACTTCACTAACACCACTTAGAAATTCTGAAAGATATAGCAATAAAGGCTGTCTGTGTGTTTAATTGGATTAACACATTGCTCTATAATGTAAGTATTCAAATAATCACACATCACTGTCATGGCTGTAGTAAAACAATACCTATACTCTGTGTCCAGGGTATAGGTACAGCAAAATGTCTCCATGATGACGAAGGTTTGTATGGTTTTTTGCTGGGCTGCTTTGAACTGGTCAGCTGTTATCTAATGTGTGATGTAGTCTTTGGCGAGGCACCGTGGGAAGTGCTGGGCATTTGCTGTTTTTTCGGGGTGGACTGAGAAACAGCAGCAAACTCCATCTCCTCTGGTGGGCCATTATCGTGTGTGTGGGGACCTTCTTCTGTTTTCACATCAACTCCCTCAACCTAAAGGAGAGGGGGACACAATTGATAAGCAATTTTGCAGGGCTATTAACATTACAGTAATAGTACCTACCCTTGTTTCCACACACATGACAATACATCATTTTCTAGGCATTTTGACATAGCAATATTACATTTATTATTATATAGCTAGCTTCTTAGCGAAATACAAACATTACATACGTTTGCTCCGCTTTCCTCAGTTGAACTTTCAGTCCTAGTGATTGGTACAGCAGTGCTCTTGAAGATAGGTCTGATTTCAGCACTCCCATGACTGTAGTCATCTGGGGTAAAAGGTTTGTCCTTTGGGGTATGTACATTCAAATAAAGCACAGTTAGCCACAACTACAATCTCTCGCGATCATGTAATGGAAGTCGATGGAAGTGGATTCCCGTGTAGTACGATCTAAATTGATTTTCACAATTTGGAAATGCAAATTTTGAGTCATCTTTAGCAATCCCACTAGCTATATAGCTTCTTTTTCGATATCTAGGCTATCCTTATCCCTGTGCTAGCTAGTGAAATGCTGCTTCTTTTCCTTATCCGTATTTCCGTAATTCCCCGAAAACAAAATTGTCTATAGAATTTTATGTGGAGACGTTTTGAAGCACGTTTTTGGGTGAGTCTGGCCACTACAACCAAGCAACTACATCTCATGAATGGAACTTTGACCAAAACAACTGTCTGGATGATGCTTCAAGACTAAAAGTAAGTGGAAAATGAGGTCTAACATGCTAAAAACTGAAATACTCCTTTCAGTTAGCTTGAATGTTTGTTACATTGTGGAACGGTTTGTACTGAACGACATGTTTCCCCAAAACGTTCTTGTATGTTCTTGAACAGACTTTGAGGTACATTTGCTCCCATTTGGTGGTTGTGGCGAAGTGTGGCTTGAAGCAAAAAGTGACATATTTCAAGGCAGTCGCCATGCTGACAGCGTTCCCCAACCCACAATCCCTCCCCATTTTTCAACTTGTCGTTCATTCAGTACAGCACCGTTTCCGTTCAATTGAACATTTCAGAACGTACTGATCGCAGCCCTGGTTTTCTGACCTACCTGATAATTACTTGCACACCTGGTGTCCCGGGTCTAAATCAGTCCCTGATTAGAGGGGAACAATGAAAAAATGCAGTGGAACTGGCTTTGAGGTCCAGAGTTGAGTTTGAGGGCTATAGGGGGTAGGGGACTAGGGATAATTTGGGATTGGGCAATTCCCATAGCCTACTCATAATTTTTACATGGTAAAATGACGTGAGCAGAGTGTAGAATTTGATCTGGTGCACAGAGTGTAGAGTGTAGCAGTGCTACATTTTGTTGACTCATAATTTAGCTAGTGGGAGAAATTATTTGTGTGTTGATTTATGACGTCATTAAAATGGGGCTTCTCAGACATAAAGTAAGTATCACGACAATGGAGGTGGTACTCCTACTCCTCCTCCTCTCTCTCTCTCTCTTTCTCTCTCTCAATGTCTTTGATCAGAGGGCTGAGGGGGACAGTAATCTAGTGTATAGCTCTATAGCTCCTGTATCTGGGCCAGCTGAGAATGGGGTCACACGTGATCATGCATGGGGCCCCGGGCCCTCGGAGACAATACCTCAGCAGACAGAGTGACTTCAAATCTCCTCATGCTCCTCATCTCTCTGTACTGTGCTCTACACAGGTTTGTCAACAATGACTATGAAGTACAGATTCAAATACCCAGTTCACTGTCAAGGTTACAGCTCTCCAGACAACATGGACACAATAGGGTTTATGAGTGCAGTTTTAGGTTGTATTGTGCATAGGAACTATTCCTAACAAAAATGTTAGAAACACAAATATCACAATTTTTGTAAAGACCGAATTAAAGCCCAAATGTCAGCTGAACTGTAGCCATGATCTCAAACTATCTGTGCATAGCACTCTTCTACACCCTTCATTGTGACTTACAGACATAAATTATGAGGTTCACTGGCATTCTGGTCATTTAGCAGGCAACAGCGGGAAGCCTTTTAGAGTGAATATAGATGTAATTTAATCTCAAACCCTGCTTTTTTCAGGAGAGAGAGAGAGAGAGAGCGAGAGAGAGAGAGAGAGAGAGAGAGAGAGAGAGAGAGAGAGAGAGAGAGAGAGAGAGAGAGAGAGAGAGAGAGAGAGAGAGAGAAAATATATTTATTTATTATAGAAACCTAATGTGTTACAAAAAGAAAGCCTTCATCAGGATTCTTCTCCATGGCTCTGTCAGTGGACACAAGCAGGCGATGGAGTGATGTCACAGGGGAACTGGACAGGGGTGTGTATGCGTTGTGCTCCCACAGATGCTCCGGTAATTGCCGGGAGGAAATAGTGTTGTTTTAAGGGGAGATCAGAGGCAATCACAGTGATTAAGAGGCATGAAGCCAGGCTCTGAAACACAGCTTCTAATTATTACAGACATGCTAGATCACAGGGCTGTAGCACTGACAGATCTGATTGACTGGCACGTTTTTTCTGTTTTCTGCAGTAGCACCAGGCTGCACAATCAATATGGACAATCTTCAGTTAATTCATCTATTTATATACCTATTTAGTCATCCTTTACTTAGCCAGGTAAGGCTTTGAGAACATATTACTCTATGAGTCATCATGGATAATAACAAACCAATTTTGCCAGTGGAATTTGTGTCGACTGTTTGATGATTCACTGTTGTTGTTGTGACTGTTCTCTGGATTCTCTGGTACATTTGTATACTTTTTATCCAGTAGTTCTGAAAGTAGAGCTCACGAGCCAAAAGTGATCCCCGAAAACTGCGTACAATAGTGGTTCCTCAATTGAACGTTTTGAGCTTATGCCGTGACCGTTTGTGGTAGATGGTGGCAGATTGTGGTAAATTGTGGTAAATTGTCATTGCACCACACTATCACAAGGGGGAGTTAGAATGCTGATCTATCGGTAGTCTAAACTTTGGCACAAATTGACTATCTTTTCGTAAATTAATGGAGGTGTGAATGTTTCTGTCCAATAATCTCTATTCTCTGGCACTAGAGTCCTGCATCAGGCAAAAACAAATAGCTGGCAGGTGTTCCCGGAGTTGAGAGAGAACTTGGGTAAATAAAATGGCGCAATTACACTTGGCATGTGGACTGAACATTTTCGAAAAATAGGCACCGTGGGCTTTTGGTTTCTCTCCCTCTAAAAACAGAAATAAATCATTCTAAATAACAAACTGGCTTTATTTAACACTGTGTGAAAGAGTGATAGCCCCTCTATATTAAGTGAGTTTCTGAAACACGGAGTCCTTCTTTGCTGATGTGAAGAAGAAACTGAATGAAAGAGAGTCCAGCGAGGATAGGGAGGGGAAAAGGTTGCTCATATTTTCAAGACCTGAGCTACTTCATTTATTAATTAAATGTACTAGTTTATTTATGCAATTTAATATATTCGTTTAGGCTTGGCCTATTTAGTAGGCTATTTCGCAGCATAAAGCCATTTTGTCAGCATAAAGCTGAGTGACACTCATTCGTGGCTTTGAATGAAAAAAATAAGCACCAACATTCTATCTGATAGTCTTTAATAAATAAATGTTTTGACCAAATTAATCTGCTCATGTTGTGTGTGTTCAATTATTTGTGACATTGAGGTCAACAATGAAGAATGTTAACAAAATAAATCAAATAAATCCTATTCATAATGAATAATCAGATGCGTGTTGCAAGCTTGTCATTTTTCCTTATACATTTTTTTTAATGATTTTATTTTATCTTTTTAGACATACACATACAAATGACAACTACATCACACCTGCCCAGACCCACCTGCTCACACCCCCATCTCCAGCGCCCGCATCACTCTCCGCCACATGGCCTCAAACTGCACCATTTTGTTTCTCTCCGTCACCCACACACCCACACGCACTTTCAAGATTTGGATAATAAAGCATTTAAAGGCTGACATTGGTTGATTTTCAGTTTTTATAAGTACAGTGGGGAGAACAAGTATTTGATACACTGCCGATTTTGCAGGTTTTCCTACTTACAAAGCATGTAGAGTTCTGTAATTTTTATCATAGGTACACTTCAACTGTGAGAGACGGAATCTAAACAAAATCCAAAAAAAACAAATCCAATCTTGATAATCTATTAGGTAAAACACCACAATGTGCCATCACAGCAGCAGGATTTGTGACCTGTTGCCACAAGAAAAGGGCAACCAGTGAAGCACAAACACCATTGTAAATACAACACATATTTGTTTATTTATTTTCCCTTTTGTACTTTAACTATTTGCACATTGTTACAACACTGAACATAGCCATAATATAACATTTTAAATGTTTATATTCTTTTGAAACTTTGTAATGTTTACTTTTCATTTAACGTTTGTTCATAATCTACAGTGGGGAGAACAAGTATTTGATACACTGATGATTATGCAGGTTTTCCTACTTACAAAGCATGTAGAGGTCTGTAATTTTTATCATAGGTACACTTCAACTGTGAGAGACGGAATCTAAAACAAAAATCCAGAAAATCACATTGTATGATTTTTAAGTAATTAATTTGCATTTTATTGCATGACATAAGTATTTGATCACCTACCAACCAGTAAAAATTCCGGCTCTCACAGACCTGTTCGTTTTTCTTTAAGAAGCCCTCCTGTTCTCCACTCATTACCTGTATTAACTGCACCTGTTTGAACTCGTTACCTGTATAAAAGACACCTCTCCACACACTCAATCAAACAGACTCCAACCTCTCCACAATGGCCAAGACCAGAGAGCTGTGTAAGGACATCAGGGATAAAATTGAAAACCTGCACAAGGCTGGGATGGGCTACAGGACAATAGGCAAGCAGCTTGGTGAGAAGGCAACAACTGTTCTCTCAAGGTCCTGGAGTGGCCTAGCCATTCTCCAGTCCTGAACCCAATAGAAAATCTTTGGAGGGAGCTGAAAGTCCATATTGCCCAGCGACAGCCCCGAAACCTGAAGGATCTGGAGAAGGTCTGTATGGAGGAGTGGGCCAAGATCTCTGTAATTGCAAACGTTTCTGTACCAAATATTATGTTCTGCTTTTCTGATGTATCAAATACTTCTGTCATGCAATAAAATGCAAATTAATTACTTAAAAATCATACAATGGTCCTCTGTAGCTCAGCTGGTAGAGCACGGCGCTTGTAACGCCAAGGTAGTGGGTTCGATCCCCGGGACCACCCATACACAAAAATGTATGCACGCATGACTGTAAGTCGCTTTGGATAAAAGCGTCTGCTAAATGGCATATTATTATTATTATTATTATACAATGTGATTTTCTGGATTTTTGTTTTAGATTCTGTCTCTCACAGTTGAAGTGTACCTATGATAAAAATTACAGACCTAATCAGATCTAATAATTGCGCCAACAGTTGTTGCCTTCTCACCAAGCTGCTTGCCTATTGTCCTGTAGCCCATCCCAGCCTTGTGCAGGTTTTCAATTTTATCCCTGATGTCCTTACACAGCTCTCTGGTCTTGGCCATTGTGGAGAGGTTGGAGTCTGTTTGATTGAGTGTGTGGAGAGGTGTCTTTTATACAGGTAACGAGTTCAAACAGGTGCAGTTAATACAGGTAATGAGTGGAGAACAGGAGGGCTTCTTAAAGAAAAACGAACAGGTCTGTGAGAGCCGGAATTTTTACTGGCTGGTAGGTGATCAAATACTTATGTCATGCAATAAAATGCAAATTAATTACTTAAAAATCATACAATGTGATTTTCTGGATTTTTGTTTTAGATTCCGTCTCTCACAGTTGAAGTGTACCTATGATAAAAATTACAGACCTCTACATGCTTTGTAAGTAGGAAAACCTGCAAAATCGGCAGTGTATCAAATACTTGTTCTCCCCATTCCCAAATCAAATCAAATCAAATTTTATTGGTCACATGCGCCGAATACAACAGGTGCAGACATTGCAGTGAAATGCTTACTTACAGCCCTTAACCAACAGTACATTTATTTTAAACAAAAAAAGTAAGAATAAAACAACAACAACAAAAAAGTGTTGAGAAAAAAAGAGCAGAAGTAAAATAAAGTGACAGTAGGGAGGCTATATATACAGGGGGGTACCGTTGCAGAGTCAATGTGCGGGGGCACCGGCTAGTTGAGGTAGTTGAGGTAATATGTACATGTGGGTAGCGTTAAAGTGACTATGCATAAATACTTAACAGAGCAGCAGCAGCGTAAAAAGGATGGGGTGGGGGGGGCAGTGCAAATAGTCCGGGTAGCCATGATTAGCTGTTCAGGAGTCTTATGGCTTGGGGGTAGAAGCTGTTGAGAAGTCTTTTGGACCTAGACTTGGCACTCCGGTACCGCTTGCCGTGCGGTAGCAGAGAGAACAGTCTATGACTAGGGTGGCTGGAGTCTTTGACAATTTTGAGGGCCTTCCTCTGACACCGCCTGGTATAGAGGTCCTGGATGGCAGGGAGCTTTGCCCCAGTGATGTACTGGGCCGTACGCACTACCCTCTGTAGTGCCTTGCGGTCAGAGGCCAAGCAGTTGCCATACCAGGCGGTGATGCAACCAGTCAGGATGCTCTCGATGGTGCAGCTGTAGAATTTTTTGAGGATCTGAGGACCCATGCCAAATCTTTTTAGTCTCCTGAGGGGGAATAGGCTTTGTCGTGCCCTCTTCACGACTGTCTTGGTGTGTTTGGACCATGATAGTTCGTTGGTGATGTGGACACCAAGGAACTTGAAGCTCTCAACCTGTTCCACTGTATATGTTTTTTCAAGATGATTGACGAGAAAAGTATCGTCCAATCTATAGGGTATCTCACTGCACCCTTATATGCCGTCTTGAAATATGCAGACAGACAGATTAAAAGTTAATATCCATTGTAATACTTCTGACAGCCAAAGTTCTAACTCCACCCATAACTTTTGGACTTTATAACATTCCCATAAGGCATGGATTATTATAACCTAATGAAAAATGAACCTGGTAATCTAATTTAATTTACTGCAGGCCTAAGACCTATGGGTTTAACCTTCTGAATGAATTATTATATATATATATATATATATCTCTTAATGAGTTCCGAGAGCCGATCCGTTACCCAATAAAATAATATCAATGTATTTATCCTAATTGTTTGATGACTACAGACAGTAGGATATTATTCCTCTTTTACTACATTAATTAATTTGTCTGCATGTCTATTTAACATTTGGCTAAAAAGAAACCATGCCATGAATTAAGAACAGATATTATTATTTTTTCACAATGCAATGCTACAATTGACAACTCAAATCACTTTCAAGAGCCTTCTAATATTAGACAACAAATAAATATACTGAAACAGTAACTTCAAAAACAGTCCATTCATCACTGGATTTCTTCAAATTGCTGTGCAGGAAAAGGATGTCATCCACCGTGCCTGGTCGCAGGCTCGCAGCTGGCTTCTTTCTGAAACCACACATGCATCTGAAGGTGACGCTTTATCCTTTGGAACCACACAATTACCAGGTGGACAGTAGGCCTGTTGAAGCGATAGAGGAAATCAACAAGATCCACAAGTATTCTTTCACAATAGCTGGCCTTATGTTATCTGCAGTTTTGAGCTGCACTGTTCCACTCGGTGGTGGATAACATCCACGCTTCGTTTTTGTAATGGGCTGTAAGGCACAAGTATCCTATTTTTCGAAAATAGTAAGTCCACATGTCAAGTGTAATTGCAGCATTGTATTTACCCAATTTCTCTCTCATCTCCGGGACGACCCGCCAGCAGATCTTTTTTGCCTGATGCAGGACTCTAGTGCGATAGGAGAGAGACTGACTGAAACATTCACACCTCCATTAATTTACAAAAGGATAGTCTAATAGTTTGTCTAGGTGTGAAAAATCCCCCGATTTGTGCCACAGTTTAGACTACCGATAGATGCTGCAGTCAGTCAGAGTTGAGTCCTATTGTAAAGTGTAGCCTAATGGCAAAAAAAGGGCAAACTTGAAATTTATTAGATGCTTAAGTACTCTAAAGTTGTACATTTCTAACTCAATATCACAGACCAGATTTGCCCTAACGAAAAATGCATCAACCGCTACAAATATATTAATTTATTATAATCTACATAATCATTCAAATTAAATTAACTGTAGCAAGAGGAGAGACTGCATGCAAAAGACAATCAGAAATAATGTATTTTTCAAACCCTGCATTAAAATATAACTTATTTTGAACAAAGCCAGGAATGAGTGAGTCACTCAGCCCTATGCTGTTCCTGCTTCTGTTGCCTATTTGAGTGTTTGTTTAATATCCTACTGATTCTGTGATCACCAAGCCTCATGCCGCAATTTTTTTTTCATTTGAACAGACTCTCTGGTATTACTTGTACTTTATTTAGTATTGTTTACACTGTTCCAAACGGGTAGATAAATTATATTGTAATCTAACAGCACCTGTTTGTCATGCAACAGTATCTCTTGCGCTTTTGACAATGATTTTACATGAGGCCTAATTCACATGATATGCCTAAAATACTTATATCCACAAGGCTAATAAATAATCACATTTTTCCTTTCGATTATTTAATTAACCTCTTAAGGATCGAACCCTTTTTTTCAATTTTCGCCTAAAATGACATACCCAAATCTAACTGCCTGTAGCTCCGGACCTGAAGCAAAGATATGCTTATTCTTGATACCAAATGTGCCGAATTGGTCAATTGAAACATTTTCAAGTACATAACTATAGAGAACATACAAAAATAATATGGTAATACAAAATGTAAGATTATACACTCCCAGGATTGTCATACATGATGGATCATTAGCTTATACACTAACTTTCACACATCTAGATGGCCGGGCGGGGTGGGTGTGGAGCCAGAGACAGCAGGGGTTCAAACTGTAGAACCCAGTTCCTACATTTGAATATAAAAATTGATTTTATCAAACAAAACTATGCTATATTTTATCTCTGGGACCCTTAGGATGACAAATCAGATTAAGATTACTGAATGTAAGTACCGCCTTCAGATGTGAATGTATCAAACCAGTTGCCATGATAATTTTTGTTGTTGTTGTGCACTCTCCTCAAACAATAGCATGGTATTTTTTCACTGTAATAGCTACTTTAAATTGGACAGTGCAGTTTGATTAACAATCATTTAAGCTTTCAGCCCATATAAGACATGTCGATGTCCTGGAAAGTTTGCTGTTACTTACAACAGTCATGCTAATCACATTAGCGCACATTAGCACAACCGTCCCGTATACGGGACACCAATCCCGTAGAGGTTAACCTATTTCATGTTATTTCAAGTTATCCCTTTGGAGCACATGCAAAAGTTGTTGAACGGAAGTGTTGTTGAACGGAAGTGTTGAACGGAAGTGACAAAATGTTTTACAATTGAATTTGAATGATGAGGATGAAGAAGAAGAGAGTGACTGAATTTAGAACAATAGGGTAAGAATTGCTCTTCCTCTGTCTCACGCACACACTCAAAAAAATACACTTTATTTGTTCTACTTTGTCAGAAGAAGCTGTAAAATTTTTACATTTTACGTTTTTAGTCATTTAGCAGACGCTCTTATCCAGAGCGACTTACAGTGAGTGCATACATTATTATTTTTTCATACTGGCCCCCCGTGGGAATCGAACCCACAACCCTGGCGTTGCAAACGCCATGCTCTACCAATTGAGCTACATCCCTGCCGGCCATTCCCTCCCCTACCCTGGACGACGCTGGGCCAATTGTGCGCCGCCCCATGGGTCTCCCGTTCGCGGCCGGCTACGACAGAGCCTGGATTCGAACCAGGATCTCTAGTGGCACAGCTAGCACTGCGCCACTCGGGAGACTATAACTGGACCATAGCTTACTAAAACAGCTGTTACACTGTAAGGGTTTTATTCTAAGAGAAACAAAAATGGTCTGTTATATTCCATTGTATTCTTAAAATATATGTGTTGACTGAATATGTGAAGTCTGCTAAATTAAGAAGTTGATGGCAAAGCCATTAAGCCTCCACTACTAAGCACAGATTATAAAAAATATATAATACAAATAAAAGGTTTCACATATTTTCAAGACCTGAGCTATTTAATGTAGGTGTTTTATTTACTACATTTACTTGTGGAATGTTACCGAATAGATAACAACAATATAAATAATAATCTGGTGGAGAGTCAGGTGGAGAATGGAGTGAAAGTGCATTGTACTGTAAGTACGCAACAACACTGTGGGCCAGGTGTAAATGGTTTAGCAGCCTTTCGAATAAATTGGAATACAAAAGAAGCCATCCACCCTTGATGGGCTATCAGCAGGACAATAGACTCTTGCCGAGTTTAGGGACTTTAAATGTATTAATGGATGTTTGCTAGGCATGTCACTTCACCCATCTCTTTGCATAGCCCACCACATGCACTGTTTTCTAAACCACATCTGGATGGATCCATAACTAATTACTATGGGAATAAATATCACTGAGTGACAGAAATATTGGAATAATGTAGGCTAATGCAATTGAAAGCAACATTGTTGCTTACTGAAACACCCAAAGTCATCGAATTGTTATAATAGGATTTGAATAGCATAACCGCGTGTGGTCAACTATTTCAGCACCGTTTCGCAACAAATACCTACCAGCCAGCTCTAGCCTGGACTATTATCGGCCAGTCTGCATTGTCTGCACAGCGAGTTATCGACCCAGAACATATCGGATTTTCTGCCGGAATCACTGAATCACTGGACCATTAACACTGGATAATCGCAACTAGCTAGCTGCAACCAAATTAACGTTGTTGTTGGCTAATCAGCCTTGAGTCAGGCACATCTCCCTGCTATCTACCTCTCTGTCGACACGGAGCCGACACGGAGCTCTGCCGATCCATCACATCTGGTCTGCCGACGTAATCGTCTGTGGTTTCAACAGGCTTCCCGTTGCGACGACCACAAAGATCCATCTGCTAGCCCCGGCCCGCTAGCACACGCAAACTATAACCGTGCTTCCTGCTCGCTGTGCTGAAGCACCGATTTGAACTGCACTCGGACTCACATATTGCTGTTCACTGGACCTTCTGATCACTCAGCTGCACAGCTGATGCCTGCTGGACTGTTCCTTTACACAGTACCCTGTCCTGTTTATTCTGTTTAGCCTCAGCCCAAACTTTATCGCCATTACCAGTTGTTGTCTTAGCTCTCTCTAATAACAACTGTGACTGCTTTATGCCTCTCTCCCATGTCAATATGCCTTGCCTATTGCTGTTCCAGTTAGTCCTTATTATACAATTTCACTGTAGAACCCCAAGTCCCTCTCAAACTGCCTCAAATAGTTCCTTTGTTCCACCCCCCATACACGCCGAGACCGGCTCAATCGGTGCCTCCAGTGATGCTATCTCTTTCATTGTTACCCAATGCTTAGGTTTACCTCCACTGTACTCGTATCCTTCCATATCCTTGTCTGTACATAATGCCCTGAATCTTTTCTATAACGCCCGGAAATCTGCCCCCTTTATTCTCTGTACCCAACGCACTAGAAGACCAGTTCTTAAAGCCTTTAGCCGTATTCTTATTCTAGTCCTCCTCTGCTCCTCTGGTGATGTAGAGGCTAACCCAGGCCCTGCAGCCCCCAGTATCACTCCTACTCCCCAGGAGCTATCATTTGTTGACTTCTGTAACCGTAAAAGCCTTGGTTTTCTGCACATTAATATCAGAAGCCTCCTTCCTAAGTTTGAGTTATTCACTGCGTTAGCACACTCCGCCAACCCTGATGTTCTAGCAGTGTCTGAATCCTGGCTTAGGAAGGCCACCAAAAATTCTGAAATGTCCATCCCCAACTACAACATTTCCCGTCTAAATAGAACTGTAAAGGGGGTGGAGTTGCAATCTACTGTAGAGATAGCCTGCAGAGTGTCGTATCGCGTAAGTGCTGGCAATTATTGCTGATGAACAAAGGAGTCCGCTCATACTGAACCTCTGATCATGTTTATTCATATCACAAGCTTTCAGCATGAGTTACAGACTTGCAGGGTCTGGAGAAACAGCGTCCCAAACATAATCTGTCTGTTTCTGCCCGCTCTTTGTCTAACCCATACTTATAAACAATGCAAACAGATGGGTTGCTCCCTCTTCTGGCCAATCACCAGTCTCCCCTGGGGCGTCACCCTCCAAACGGCTACATTTGAACTAAGATAAACAACATTCCATTTCTTCATGAAAAACATTTAACAAAGGCATAATCCTAATACATGACATTTCCCCCCTTCGAGACTAACTAAAAGTCTCGAAAACAAACAGAATAGGATTATGACCAGTAACAATTTATCTTATTGAGTATCTTTAACCTTAAACCACAAAAACATTCTTCTCTAGAGTGTATATACCTTTCTATTAAATATGAATAACTGTTTATGAAGTGTGAATACATTACTATGAAATATGAACAAATCTTTATGGAGTGTGAGAGCGAAAAACTGTCCGGCAACCTTCGTTCCAAATCCATCCATCAATCAAGACAGTAAAATTCTCTCACGGTCCCTCTGCCCCAGGCAACCACCTAGGTACTCCCGATAAACTCATAAACAATGTAAATGCATTTGAAACTATGATGCAATTAAATACACATGTAAGCCCCTGCAAACAAAATCCTATCCAAAAAATGTCCACTCTCAGGCTGGTCAACCCATTGGACCCTACAGTGGACCTCTCCCTGCCTAGACTCCCTGTCCCTAAGCATCAACGAAATAAACAAAAACATCTAAGATCCTCACATGTATTCAAAAACATCAAATATCCTTCTACAAAAATTAATACCTAAGAATATGACACAAATTATGTATTACACATGCAAATATGTCTATATTTCATTGCAGACACTGGAATGTAGTCCACTACACTTCATCTCCCCGTAGTCTCGACTTCCAATGGATTGTTGATGATGGAATCGGAATCTTTCCACCCCTTTCTGGTTCCATCTCCTCCAGTCATTGTCCTTTCATATTGTCCTTTCATATTGTCCTTGTTTGAGTATTTCAATCTCCACATATTCCCCCAAATGCTTCTGGAAGAAAAGAAAAGACCAAACAGTATCTTTTGCAAAACAAACACTTTCAAATTAAACATCAAGATCAACTAAGATCAACCTTTGATTCATAAAATCATACTAAAAATCACACTAATATTGGAGAAAAAAAATTGAAAAATGATCAAATAATCAAAAAGGATATTTATCCATCCAGTTCTACTTGTCCATCTTCATCCAGATCAGGAACAGTCAACAACGGCATCTGAGTGTTGTCTCTAGGCATCACTCTCCCAACCTATCTCAATATCATAGCTTTCTCAAAGGTCAGTAACAAATTACAAACATCACACACAGTGCTATCAAAGCTGCAACTAAAATCTGAACCATCACTGCTCCTACTGGCCTACCTGATCTTGCAACCAAGTCTTCGCTGACCATCCAGCTCCTTCAGATCTACCAAATGCATCCTTTATATTCTTCAATGCATATATAACCCTAGTGATAATATCTGAACTATCTGGACTCAAAGTATAACTAACATTATCAATAGGATCTTCCCAAATGTTACACCATACCATGGAAAAAGTCCCCCCTTCTCCCTTAGATTTATCCTTCAATGATAGGCTTGAAGACTATGACATGCCACCATGTCTCTTTTCACCCTATTTCCAAACCTAGCTTCAGATTGATCTGTGTTCGGTGCTACCCCTCTTTTAATGGTAAAACCTCATATGGAAGCTTCAACGTTGACATGTAACAACATCCTGTCCATCCATAGGGTAAGAATATATATGCTTTATCACCACAAACCCTCAAAATATCTCTAAAATTCCCAATAGTCACATTGTCAGGCAAAAGCTAATATTTTAACCATCAAAGTCCTGCTCTTCTTACTAACTGGAACATAAAAAGTAAGATTATATTTCTCATTACTACCCTTAAGGTCATGCTTACCCAAAGTTATCATATAATCATCACAATCTGATATTCCCATAAACATACCCCTTACATCATATGTTTTATTAGAACAAAAACAACTTTTAGCCCTCAATGGTTTCACCTCCAATGCTTCAGGGTTCGCTGTTACCTGATTTTTCTTCCCATTTAACAAATTCCCATAGGGTAATTCATTTAACCAAGAACATCTAAACCTAGGCTTAAACAAATGTTTTGACAACGACATTATTTTATCTGTTACTGATTGTTGTTGCTGATACAACAGTCATGACAAAGCATAAGATTGACACATACTTGATAGAGGTCGAGCGACCGTCTCTAAAATGTTTGGTGCTGGAATTCTCAACAGACATGGACCCCCTCAAGATTCCTCACTGATCTTACAGAATGAGCTGCTGGAACCAAAGATTCTTACCTGCCCATCTATCTCTAATTTTCACAACAGAAGAATCAAACCACATGCATATAGTTTCTCTCTTCCCTAACGAGCGGTACTGATCAGATACCTCTCCTTGTCTGTCATTAAAATCAAAGACCTCATCCTGTACCTCCATGATAGTACCCTTCACTATTTCAGATGAATCTATATTGTTCTCTACTACTATCTGCTTTCCTATTTTAACCCTATTCGTACTATCATTGACAGCACTCTCTATCCGTACCAATTCAGAAAAGTTGTTGTTTGTGTCTGTGTCATACTAATCCCTTTCCAAAGTTACCATTAAAGTAGTTGATTTAGTTGATGTATTAACCTTAATTATTTCTAGTGGGAAAGTTACCGATATCCTCTGTGTATTATCTACTGTTGGAGTGACTACTGTAATCTACTCCTCCTGAACTCCTTCGGTGACTGTGGAAGCTTCAACAGACTTCAAATCTTCCATTATAAGCGTTACTTTATGAATTACATAGCCTTTTAACCAATAATTCTTAACCGGAACAAATTTTAATGCTTGCACTAGATAAGTACACATATATTCTCCCTAATCTTCTCTTATCATTTACGCAAAATAAGTGAACAATCACTCATAACCCTCTTCCACTTCATATTGTTGTACAAACTATACCTCCTTTGACTAGGTGCAACAGCTTCTACTCCTGGTCCTGATAACAATACTTCTTCTCCATAATTATCTCTCCATGTGGGAGGAACGTCCCCATCCTAACCCTAATAACAGTATTTTCCTCTAATATTGGTGCTGGAGCCATTGGTTCCCTTATAATCAAATGCGATATATTTATGGCTTTAATAACTATCAATGTTGAAAGAGTTAAATTGCTTCTCACTGTTGTTTTAATAGACTGAAGTGTTAATGTCCTTAGTTACTTCATCCATTTTCCCCAAAGCTTTGAACTCTTTGCTTGTACTTCCATCTATCACCACTAGTGTCACTTTTTCCAACTCTCAGTCCTACCTCTAATCCCTGACTTTCAAACTTTTGATTATAAAAATACACCTACAATTACCTTGATCTTCCTGCTGGGAACTGTAACTATAGATACTCAATCACCCTCAATCTTCTCTTATCATTCAGCAACGCATACTTTCTCAATGCATCTGCTCCTAACAGATCTAAACTCCTACCATATCTTCCCACTAAACTCTAAAATGTCCTTCACCACTGTTCTCTCTCTTACTACTAACTTTGAAACTTAGCTTACTATCTTAGAGTCCCTTCAACCTAGTTCTCCTAACTTATTTTAATCTAATCTTTTCTCCTAACCTTTAAAAACCTTTTCCACTGATTTATTCACAAAATCCGTTTACCACCAAATTTTTAGGATATGTGATTGGGAAGTCCCCACATGCTTCTGACTTCTTTACACACAGACTTGGCAAACGACTAAACACCTTTTAGCCTAGCCTGAAATCTCTTGGTGTAAGAATGTAACCCATGTCACGAACCGGCTCAAGTTCGTAACAAAAGGGGAGACACGTGGAGACAAGGAGTACTCAAAGTATATATTTATTAATTAAAGTAAACTAAATCAAATAACAATGGTGTGTGTAATCAGTAATCAGTAGTGTACGTGAGTGTTTGCATGCATAAATGTAATATGGAAAAGTGTTGAAAAGTGCCAAAGCAAACAACCCAAAAAGGCCTCAAAAATATCACAACCAAGATCAAAGTAACTGCCTGGAGAGAGTCTCCCTAATGAATGTGGAAGAGGTCCATTTATCCTGGGACACACCCGGCCCAGGTGTTTCCCATGTAGCTGACGACCCTCCCAACTCCGCCCACCGGCATCCTAACAAGGAAACAAGAACAAAGAGAGAATACGGCAGACAGAGTGGGAGGGTCGTCACACCCCCCCCCCATAAGACCGGGGACCAACAAGGACCCCGGACCAACGTACCAGCCCCTGCGTCCCAAACCGACAAATTGTACATGTTCACACCTCCACTTGCCCCACCCATCATCCTCCTCTCCAGACCTCAGCAACCTTTACACAGGAAGCAACCTTTAAGAGGAAAGAAGAACACAAGACTAGGAGGGGACAAACAGGAAAGATAGAACATGACAAAATCAAACAATGGTCGGTCACATCAATATTCATGAACAGGGCGCACGTCACCCTGCCCAACCACCTTTCCAAGGTATACAACAGTCGCCTGAGCAAACTCACATTCAGCCAAATTCATCGTGAGGCGACCCGCAGCCAGACGTCCGAACAAGGCCTGAATACGGGACAGATGCTCCTCCCAAGCATCTGCATATATCACTACATCGTCCAGATAAACAGCGCAACCGGCCAGACCAGAGACAACCCTGTTCATAAATCGCTGAAAAGTGGCAGGCGCATTACGCAGTCCGAAACTCATAACCGAATACGAGTACAGACCAAAAGGTGTAATAAAGGCAGAGATTTCACGTGCCCTACTCATCAGTGGCACCTGCCAATACCCCTTTAACAGGTCAAATTTGCTCACAAAGCGTAGCTGCGCCCGACTTGACCAACGCAGTCCTCCATCTGAGGAAGAGGAAATGAATCCGGCCCAGTGACATCGTTTACCCTTACGGTAGTCCGTACAAAATCTATTTGTTCCATCCGATTTACTGCCCAAGATACAGGGGAGAAGCCCAACTGGAGAAAGAAGGATCTGCTATTTTACTCTCCAGCATGTACCTGACCTCAGCATCCAGACAACGCAGTTTCTCTGAAGAAACTCTATAGAACCGTTGACGAATGGGGTCAGCATCTCCAATGTCAATATCATGTTCTATTAAGTTTGTACGTGTAGGTGTATCCGAAAACAACCCTGGAAATCTCCGAATCAAACCAACCCTCTCTTTCCGCTCATCAACAGGTAGATGAGTAAGAAGGCTATCTACAATCTCCAGTGTCTCTGAATTTTTCAATCTACCCTGCAGTATGCAATCGTCAGGACCAGAAACATCTTCCTGCTCCTGCACAGACCTATCATGACCAGAACTCAGGGAATAAACAATATCAGCCAAAAGAACAGCCTTACCGTCCTCTGTAGACTCCCCCTGTTCAGTCTCAGAGGAACGTGCATAATAGGGTTTTAACAAATTTACATGGCACAGTTGGTGTGCTTTCCTCCGTTCTGGAGTGGCAACTAGATAATTTTGCTCAGTGTACTGGCGCACCACTGTATATGAACCTTGAAACTTGGCTTGAAAAGGAGAACCAACAATTGGCAGCAGAGCCAGAACCTGATCACCTGGACTAAAGTGATGAGGCTCAGCTCGGCGATCATATATGCTCTTCATCCTGTCCTGTGAAGATGATAGCTCCTCTTTAGCCATTTCACCAGCGGCATACAAGCGTCGCCGAAAATCACCCACATATGATAACAGGGACTGAGGAGGCTCGGGAGACTTCCAGTCATCCTGGAGAACAGATAAAAGCCCACGCACCCGATGTCCAAACACTAGGTCATTTGGGCTAAAACCCGTGCTCTCCTGTGAAACCTCCCTAGCAGCTAACAGTAACCAAGGCAACCCCTCCTCCCAATCCTTATCCATCTCAGTACAATAAGCTCTCAACAAAGACTTAAGTGTTTGATGGAAACGTTCCAGTGCTCCTTGACTTTGGGCATGATAAGCGCTAGACAAGTTGTGTTTAATATGGAGTTGTTGGAGAACCTGTCCAAAGAGATTAGAGGTGAAATTAGATCCTTGATCACTTTGAATGACCTTAGGGATTCCAAACAGTGAGAGAAACTGAGTCAAAGCTTTTAACACAGCCTTAGTCGTGATAGACCGGAGAGGGTAGGCAACAGGAAACCTAGTGGTCTGACACATCACAGTCAACAAATAATTACTACCCTTTCTAGAACGAGGCAGAGGACCAACACAGTCAATAATCCAATACTCAAAAGGTTTACTGAGTACAGGAATAGGGAACAGTGGTACCGGCTTAATAGCTTGATTAGGTTTACCAGTTAATTGACAGGTGTGACAAGTTTTGATGAAATCAGAAACATCCCTCTTTAATCTTGGCCAAAAAAATGTCGTAATATGCGATTGTAGGTTTTTCTCACACCCATATGCCCAGCAACGTCGTTGTGAGAAGTTGTCAGCACCAACTCACGAAGCCTAACTGGTACCACAACCTGACTAATCGCCTCCCCCAGAAAACAACTACCATGAGACATCCACTTCCCTCATCAGGACCTCCTCTTGAAGAAAATAGCCCTGTGCGACATCTCCCAACTGTTCTACAGGCACAATTTGGTCCCGCAACTCTTCTAATGTAGGGTCAGCCCGTTGCGCCTCGATTAAATCGGAGCGGGATACGGATAACGGGATAACAGGGAAAACAGTAACAGACTTCTTTATGGTATTCTCGTTAGCCAGTTCCGTGACCAAGTCATCAGGGATCATAGAACGCGTCACTGCACACGCAGAAAACACCTCTGGGAAATTCTGCGCACTCTCATCAGGAATCCCTACAATTGAAGGCTTAGTAGAAACCGCTAAAGATGGAAACACGATAGGCCACACACGCTCCCCAGCCAAGTTATTTCCAAGGATCACGTCAACACCCTCAATAGGCAATGAAGGACGCACCCCCACAACAACCTCACCTTTCACCAGTCCACAATCCAACATCAGTTTATGCAATGGAACTGACAGAGTGTTCAAACCTATTCCCCTAATTAGAACACTATTCCCCGAATCAGTCTCCGCAGAGAAGGGTAACACAGATTCCAACACAAATGATTCAGAGGCACCTGTATCTCTTAGGATCTTTACTGGCACTAGGTTCTTACTTCCTACCATAGACACAAAACCCTCCGTAACAAAAGGTAAATAGTCGGGATCAATATAGCCCTTCACATGGCTCTGGGCATGAGACAATGCGTCAGGAGTGAACTGATGTGGAACAGGCGCTGCTAACGCTATAGGCCTCGATTTACCATAAGCACCTGTACTGAATTTACCCCTAGACCTAAGAATCGGACATTCATTTTTCCAATGACCTAATTCTCGACAGTAGTGACACTCTTGACCAAAGTCAGTTTTACCACGGGTATCAGGCTCAACCCCAGTTGAATGAAACTCTGCCCGGGAACCGAAGTATCTCGGCGAGCGAGGCCCAAATCTCTGCAAACACCCCCACTCACTCCGAATACGGGGTTCTGCAAAAAAAGTGTGTGAGTCAACACATATTCATCTGCCAAAACCGCAGCTTCAGCGACAGTCTTTATTTTTCGTTCGTTAATGTACGTGCGGCTATACGATCAGGGATTGTGTCCTTAAATTGTTCTAACATAATCAGATCACACAGCCCTTGGAAAGTCATAACTGCAGAGGCAGAACACCAGCGATTGAACTGTGAAGATAATATTCGCGCAAACTCAACATGAGTCTGCTGATCATCCCTTTTTAAAGTTCTAAATCGTTGGCGGTAAGCCTCAGGGACCAATTCAGTAACTCTGTAACACAGCCGTTTTAACCTTCTCATAACTAACACTGTCTGCTACGCTAAGAGCTGAATATGCTTCTTGCGCTTTACCAGTCAGCACACACTGCAACATCAAAGTACGATCAGAATCAGGCCAACTCCTAGCGTCAGCAACACGCTCAAACAATGAAAAGAATGTCTCCGGGTCCTTTTCATTAAACTGGGGAGCAACAACCGTAAATTCCCTACAACATCAAATGTCTCTGGATTACGACCAAAAGAGGAACGACCCCTAGGTAACTCTGGGTCACCTTCCCAGAGCAAACTCTCCCCTGAGAGCTTTCCTTCCCTAACCAACTCTAGTCGCTCTTGTTGCAGCTTGATTTTAGCACGCTCCATATCCTGTTTATATTCCAATTCCCTTTCATATTTTACACGATCATACTCCATTTTAGCTCTTTGTCCATTGCGTTCATGCTCCATTTTAGCTCTTTGTCCATTTTGTTCATGCTCTAGCTGTAACAGAAGCAGTTCTTTCTGCTGTTCAAAAAGAAGACTACTATGACTAACCGATGGAACGGTCATTGTAACATATCGGGAGACAACGTGTCCTCAGCAGAGGCTGCCCCAGTGGTAACATCCAGAATACCACTCTCCATCAAATTGGCCTTCAATATTAACCTAATAGAATTTTTTTAGACGTTTATCACTAATTTCAACCTTGTAGTGTTCAGCAACCTTCAACAACTGTTCTTTAGTACATAATTCTAACAGTTCTTCTGATGGAAAGCGAATGAACTCGTCTACATTAGACGCCATAATCAGGGGAAAAAAATTAAATATATATAGATCATAATAATCTTGCTCAACCCCTCTGCTGAGCACACCAGACACAAGAGAAATACAATCACACCGAGCACCACAGAAAAGAGCTGGGATATGGAGCTTCCCCAAAACCTACAATAACTCAACCCTAGTCTTCGTGCAGATTTGCGGTGGGTAATTACGCACTGTAGCCCGCTGGCAAGGAATTAAACCCCCAGCACGCTGGTAGATTTCCCCAAGCCACGGATGTGCCCCGAGACAACTGCTCAGTCCACTGACACCACACAAAAATAACAAACATTTAACCATGCCCACGTATCCCAAAACAAAACACGTCACTAAGCCTATCAGGGGAAAAAGCTATAGCTCCGGGTAGCAAATGTCACTACCCTACCCAATCTCCCACTGAGGTAACAGCCGATTGTACTCACCTCAGACCGATGTCCCAACAGCGAGTAGAGCAAGAGTTTCCAGGCTGGGCAGGGACTGGAAACTAACCAATGTACTCTCTCCAACGCAGTACAAAACCCAAAGGCAACCAATACTGGCCTATCAAACTCAAACAAACTAACAAAATTTACAAAGAAAAACCCTACAGAATTGGACATTAACTCCACGTTCTCCCAAACACAACCAGTTCAAGATCCCGGACGAGCCCCCACTTGTCACCGAACCGGCTCAAGTTCGTAACAAAAGGGAGACACGTGGAGACAAGGAGTACTCAAAGTATATATTTATTAATTAAAGTAAACTAAATCAAATAACAATGGTGTGTGTAATCAGTAATCAGTAGTGTACGTGAGTGTTTGCATGCATAAATGTAATATGGAAAAGTGTTGAAAAGTGCCAAAGCAAACAACCCAAAAGGCCTCAAAAATATCACAACCAAGATCAAAGTAACTGCCTGGAGAGAGTCTCCCTAATGAATGTGGAAGAGGTCCATTTATCCTGGGACACACCCGGCCCAGGTGTTTCCCATGTAGCTGACGACCCTCCCAACTCCGCCCACCGGCATCCTAACAAGGAAACAAGAACAAAGAGAGAATACGGCAGACAGAGTGGGAGGGTCGTCACACCCAGAATAACAGTCACCCCTTTTAACTTTATTTTTCAGACAGATTGTCTAATAGGCAGTCTAATAGATTATCATCCTTCCAATGATATTATCTTTTTAAGCCAATATGATTCCCAAAAACCCTACTTTTTTAAAATCTTCTACCAGACAGCCGTTTAGTGTACATCTTATTGTACAATTCAATTTAAACAATGCATCTCTTCCCAACAATGCAATAGGTATATGTTCTAATATTAGTATGTCTATTTTAATTTCTCTTTGATTTTTTATAGCATAGCTCAATTGGTTCCCTAAGAGTAATTAACTGTTTTACTACCTCAAATCCCTATCCTAATTAGTTAATTTTACATAGTGAGATGTTTAACCTCTTTAGGCTCAACACAGATAAAAGCTTTTCCACTATTCACTATCACTTCTCATCGTCCTCTGGTTTTACTTCAATTGTTAGATATTTTCTCTTCTTCTCTAATCGGTGCTATCAGCTGACACCCCCCTTCGTATCTTCTAGGCACTCTAGAATCCTTAGGGTTCACCTGGAGAACAGGTGATCTTGACTGGCCCCTGTATCTTCCTTAAAAATGTTCTCTGTTGTTTCCTCCTGGCCCATTGCACTCACAGGTAAAGTGACCACCCTGTCCATAATTATAACAGTCTTCTGGAGATTGCTGGAAGTGTAGCTGAAATCTTCCTCCTCCTTCTAAGCCTTCTCGTCCTCTTCCTCTCCAATTCTGTGTCTGTCCAGAAACTGGCTGTGGATATGGAACACCTGGTACCCCCCTTGGTGGCTGGTACAATTGCATTTGATATTGTTCAGTTGAAGCTGTAACAGTGATTGTTGATTTGGTTCACTCTGATCTTCATCTTCATCATCTTCTTCAAGTTCCATCTTCCTTAACCTCACTCTTCTCTTCCAGACATCTCATTTTCTTCCTTCTGGAGTTTTGGATTCATCTTCATTGTCGTTTCTGCTTGTCCTCTATCTATTATTCGTTCATCTTCCTCTCTGATGCAATAATCACCCTGCTGGATGATCACTGGAAGCTGAGGATAAACATCCCTAAGCTCTACTTCCTTCTCGTAAGGTGGGGGTCTTTTCGCTGAATCCGTATGTGAGAAAGGTATACTGACTTCTGCGCTTAGTTTTTCTGTCGCCTTCTCAATACCGTTGTTTATCTTATCGCTGGAATCTTTTATCAGTTTTTGTTTGAGAATGAAGGGCAACTTTTGTTTCATTTGCCGGATAACCTAGCAATACTCTTAACTAAAGGATTACCATTTTGTACTATATCAACCGATGTAATGACTTTCATAGCCTTGATGTCGTTTTTCCCCCATTGTAACAACCCTTTTATATTCCTTTATTGTGAATTATTTTATTTTAGACTATATAGCCTATGGCTTCCCCCCTTTAATTATTAATATAAACCAAACAACCCCCAAAAAAAAAAAAGTTTTTTTTTTTTTTTTAAATAAATCAATAAAAATATGAATATGAAAAAATTCAATTAAATGTTTTATTCAAAAACCATTTCTAATTAAAATAAAAAATCAATTAAAAAATCAATTAAAAATTATGAATAATTAAAACCAATTTTAATTTTTATATCTTATCTTACCAATTTATATGTTCTAATATTAGTGGTGGTTATCTTACCACAACCCATCAGTAAAGTAAATGTAAGTTAGTCAACTTCAAAGCAATCCCAAAAACAAAGCCTTCTAACCTTACAACACTACAATTCCCATAAACCCCCTTGCTCTATAAGCACCTAATTATCTTAATTTTACAGAATAATGTCAGTCCTTGATTCCCAACACAATTCCAATCAAATCCAAGTGATGCCAGAGACTCTAAAATGCAAATTTTATTCAAATGATCAGTCTGTTGCCAAGCCTATGTGAAATTGTCATAACATCAGATATCCTGTAGGGGAAGATTTTGTAACCAGACCAGTACCAAACCCTTGACTCGATCCTCTGTCGCGTCACGTGATGTGATGTATACGTCAGCACCCCCTCTCTTTCTCTCTCCATTGTTCCTCTCATATGACAAAAGAACAGAGACACAGGAAAAGATTTTAGTAGTTAATGCAATACTGAGTTACTTCAACCATATTCAATATTCCTTCGTTCACATTCGCTTTAAGACTTAACTCAGGACTAAATAGATCGCTCAAAAACATTTTTATTTTATTTTAATCCGTCATTTAATTTAATTCATTATAATTCGTCAATATATATCTAATTTATAAATTCACTACATCTCAACAAATAGTTTCATTTTCAAACAACAGCCGTTTAAACTATAAGATCTAATTCATTTTCAAATCTTTCCTCTTTGTTCCCTCGTCTGTGTTTCTCTGTCTCCCCCTGCAGTGTAACATATGTGTTGTTTAGTAAAATCCCACGCATGCGCGATACATTCAAAAATACTTTTTCACCGTGGAAGGGAGTTTAACAGTCCTGCTGTACCTCCGTTTTCCCCTCATAGTCAACAACATTTAACAGCGCTCACAAAACATAGAACTCTGAATTCCACACACACCGACATATTTTAAGAGGCTTAGTCCATCGCAATGACACCTCTAAGGACACCCGTTAGCATGTAGCACGCAACACAATTAGCATTTAGCATTAGCCGCTATGTACAATGTAGCATGAAACCCAATCCAGCATTTAGCATTAAAATTAGCCTTAGCCTTTAGCTAACTGTGGCCTACCACGCCCTAAGTAACCTTGCATTGTGCCTAAATCATTGTCCATTTATCCCCGTCTAACTTTATGCTGCCGTAAGTTATGGATATTATATGAGCGGCTACCCCATGCAAATACCCCGTCGACTACAAGATGAGAATAACTTACAATATAACCGTCCACCTCATAGTTCCTAGAACTAACCTGACAACACCTAGCGCGTTGCAAGGATTTATGGCCCACTCCTAAGGAGTCGCCCCATTTCGAGGTCTTTCACAGATTCACAATGCCCTAATGTATACGTATTCCTGACTTTATTCTGCAAATATCTGCCGTTAATATCTGCCTTCAATTGCTGTACAATTTTAGAATAATTATTACAGACTCCTAGTCGACCGCAATAACGCCACACGAGGCACATTTCGGTCGTAATGGTACATCCCTCCAGTGTACACAAGCAGTATCCAAACTAACAACCTCCAAAGCTTGTGAGGAAAAAAACTCACCCTTTTCTGGCCATGACTTCAGACCGAGTTAGCTTGGCGGCTGAATGAAACAGAGGAGAGATGCAGACCAGCCCCACGTTGGGCGCCATTTGTCGTATCGCGTAAGTGCTGGCAATTATTGCTGATGAACAAAGGAGTCCGCTCATACTGAACCTCTGATCATGTTTATTCATATCACAAGCTTTCAGCATGAGTTACAGACTTGCAGGGTCTGGAGAAACAGCGTCCCAAACATAATCTGTCTGTTTCTGCCCGCTCTTTGTCTAACCCATACTTATAAACAATGCAAACAGATGGGTTGCTCCCTCTTCTGGCCAATCACCAGTCTCCCCTGGGGCGTCACCCTCCAAACGGCTACATTTGAACTAAGATAAACAACATTCAATTTCTTCATGAAAAACATTTAACAAAGGCATAATCCTAATACACGACAAGAGCTCTATCATACTATCCAGGTCTGTGCCCAAACAGTTTGAGCTTCTACTTCTAAAAATCCACCTTTCCAGAAATATGTCTCTCACTGTTGCCGCTTGCTACAGACCCCCCTCAGACCCCAGTTGTGCCCTGGACACCATATGTTAATTGATTGCACCCCATTTATCCTCAGAGTTCGTACTGCTTGGTGACCTAAATTGGGATATGCTTAACACCCCGGCCATCCTACAATCCAAACTAGATGCCCTCAATCTCACACAAATTATCAACGAACCTACCAGGTACAACCCTAAATCCGTAAACATGGGTACCCTCATAGATATCATCCTGACTAACTTACCCTCTAAATACACCTCCGCTGTCTTCAACCAGGATCTCAGCGATCACTGCCTTATTGCCTGCGTCCGTAATGGGTCCGCGGTCAAACGACCACCCCTCATCACTGTCAAACGCTCCCTAAAACACTTTAGCGAGCAGGCCTTCCTAATTGACGTGGCCCAGGTATCCTGGATGGATATAGATCTCATTCCGTCAGTAGAGGATGCATGGTTGTTCTTTAAAAGTAATTTCCTCTCAATCTTAAATAAACATGCCCCATTCAAAAAATACAGAACTAAGAACAGATATAGCCCCTGGTTCTCCTCAGACTTGACTGCCCTTGACCAGCACAAAAACATCCTGTGGCGTACTGCATTAGCATCAAATAGCCCCCGCGATATGCAAATTTTCAGGGAAGTTAGGAACCAATATACACAAGCAGTTAGGAAAGCAAAAGCTAACTTTTTCAAACAGAAATTTGCATCCTGTAGCACTAACTCCAAAAAGTTTTGGGACACTGTAAAGTCCATGGAGAATAAGAGCACTTCCTCCTAGCTGCCCACTGCACTGAGGCTAGGAAACACTATCACCACCGATAAATCTACAATAATCGAGAATTTCAACAAGCATTTTGCTACGGCTGGCCATACTTTCCACCTGGCTACGACTACCCTGGCCACCAGCTCTGCACCCTCCGCTGCAACTTGCCCATGCCCCCCGCTTCTCCTTCACACAAATTCAGACAACTGATGTTCTGAAAGAGCTGCAAAATCTGGACCCCTAAAAATCATCTGGGCTAGACAATCTGGACCCTTTCTTTCTAAAACTAGCTGCCGAAATTGTCGCAACCCCTATTACTAGCCTGTTCAACCTCTCTTTCGTAACGTCTGAGATCCCCAGAGATTGGAAAGCTGCCGCGGTCATCCCCCTCTTCAAAGGGGGTGACACTCTAGATCCAAACTGTTACAGACCTATATCCATCCTGCCCTGCCTTTCGAAAGTTTTTGAAAGCCAAGTTAACAAACAGATCACCGACCATTTCGAATCCCACCGTACCTTCTCCGCTATGCAATCCGGATTCCGAGCTGGTCATGGGTGCACCTCAGCCACGCTCAAGGTCCTAAACGATATTATAACCGCGATCGATAATAGACAGTACTGTGCAGCCGTCTTCATCGACCTGGCCAAGGCTTTCGACTCTGTCAACCACCGCATTCTTATTGGCAGACTAAATAGCCTTGGTTTCTCAAATGATTGCCTCGCCTTGTTCACCAACTACTTCTCAGATAGAGTTCAATGTGTCAAATCGTAGGGCCTGTTGTCTGGACCTATGGCAGTCTCTATGGGGGTGCCACAGTGTTCAATTCTTGGGCCGACTCTTTTCTCCGTGTATATCAATGATGTCGCTCTTGCTGCTGGTGACTCTCAGATTTACCATTTTGTATACATCTGGCCCTTCATTGGACACTGTGTTAACAAACCTCCAAACGAGCTTAAATTTTGTTTATTATTATTATTATTATTATTTTATTTTTTTCACCTTTATTTAACCAGGTAAGCCAGTTGAGAACAAGTTCTCATTTACAACTGCGACCTGGCCAAGATAAAGCAAAGCAGTGCGATAAAAACAACACAGAGTTACATATGGGGTAAAAAAACATAAAGTCAAAAATACAACAGAAAATATATATACAGTGTGTGCAAATTTAGCAAGTTATGGAGGTAAGGCAATAAATAGGCTATAGTGCAAAATAATTACAATAGTATTGCAATAGTATTAACACTGGCCATACAACACTCCTTCAGTAGCCTCAAACTGCTCTTAAACACTAGTAAAACTAAATGCATGCTCTTCAATCGAACACTGCTGGCACCCGCCTACCCGACTAGAATCACTACTCTCGACAGGTCTGACCTAGAGTATGTGAACAACTACAAATACCTAGGTGTCTGGTTGGACTGTAAACTCTCCTTCCAGACTCACATTAGGAATCTCCAATCCAAAGTTAAATCTATAATTGGCTTCCTATGTCACAAACAAAGCCTCCTTCACTCATGCTGCCAAACATGCCCTCGTAAAACTGACTATCCTACTGATCCTTGACTTCGGTGATGTCATTTACAAAATAGCCTCCAACACTCTACTCAGCAAATTGGATGTAGTCTATCACAGTGCCATCCATTTTGTCACCAAATCCCCATATACTACCCACCACTGTGACCTGTACGCTCTTGTTGGCTGGTCCTCACTACATATTCGTCGCCAAACCCACTGGCTCCAGGCCATCTATAATCACTGCTAGGCAAATCCCTGCCTTATCTTAGCTCATTGGTCACCATAGCAACACCCACCCGTAGTATGCGCTCCAGCAGGTATATCTCACTGGTCTTCCCCAAAGCCAACACCTCCTTTGGCCGCCATTCCTTCCAGTTCTCTGCTGCCAATGACTGGAACGAATAGCAAAAATCTCTGAAGTTCGAGACTCTTATCTTCCTCACTAACTTTAAGCATCAGTTGTCAGAGCACCTTACCGATCACTGCACCTGTACACAGCCCATCTCAAATTAGCCCACACAACTACAGTGGGGAAAGAAAGTATTTAGTCAGCCACCAATTGTGCAAGTTCTCCCACTTAAAAAGATGAGAGAGGCCTGTAATTTTCATCATAGGTACACGTCAACTATGACAGACAAATTGAGATTTTTTTCCCCAGAAAATCACATTGTAGGATTTTTTATGAATTTATTTGCAAATTATGGTGGAAAATAAGTATTTGGTCACCTACAAACAAGCAAGATATTTGGCTCTCACAGACCTATAACTTCTTCTTTAAGAGGCTCCTCTGTCCTCCACTCGTTACCTGTATTAATGGCACCTGTTTGAACTTGTTATCAGTATAAAAGACACCTGTCCACAACCTCAAACAGTCACACTCCAAACTCCACTATGGCCAAGACCAAAGAGCTGTCAAAGGACACCAGAAACAAAATTGTAGACCTGCACCAGGCTGGGAAGACTGAATCTGCAATAGGTAAGCAGCTTGGTTTGAAGAAATCAACTGTGGGAGCAATTATTAGGAAATGGAAGATATACAAGACCACTGATAATCTCCCTCGATCTGGGGCTCCACGCAAGATCTCACCCCGTGGGGTCAAAATGATCACAAGAACGGTGAGCAAAAATCCCAGAACCACACGGGGGGACCTAGTGAATGACCTGCAGAGAGCTGGGACCAAAGTAACAAAGCCTACCATCAGTAACATACTACGCCGCCTGGGACTCAAATCCTGCAGTGCCAGACGTGTCCCCCTGCTTAAGCCAGTACATGTCCAGGCCCGTCTGAAGTTTGCTAGAGTGCATTTGGAAAACCTTGTGAAGACTTGCAGAAAACGTTTGACCTGTGTCATTGCCAACAAAGGGTATATAACAAAGTATTGAGAAACTTTTGTTATTGACCAAATACTTATTTTCCACCATAATTTGCAAATAAATTCATTAAAAATCCTACAATGTGATTTTCTGGAAAAAAAATTCTCATTTTGTCTGTCATAGTTGACGTGTACCTATGATGAAAATTACAGACCTCTCTCATCTTTTTAAGTGGGAGAACTTGCACAATTGGTGGCTGACTAAATACTTTTTTCCCCCTCTGTATATGGTCTATACTTGGCATGTAGGTTTCTCACTTATGGGTGGCACCAATTGCGATATGGGGAGGGGAATGGGCAGGGTATATGCCAATTAAATACTGTAGTTTTTACTATAGTTAATAAAAAGTGCAGTGTTTTTGCAGACTGAAGTGTTTTTGCAGACATTACTGTTGTATTAACTACAGTTTTTTCTTTCGGATAATGCAGTTGTATTTACTATAGTATTCTACAGTATACTACAACATTCTATAATAAATAGGCTACTACACATGAACGAGGGATACTACAGTGTGTAGTATAGTATTCTACAGTATACTACAGTTTTCTATAGAATTCTATAGTAAACTGTAGTATTATTTCATGTGGGCTCATATGGCGAGGGGCTGAAGCTCATTGGTTGAATTCAAATTGCAAGGGGGCTGGTCTACGGGGTGGAAAATGTAGGGAAAATGGCGCAGCACAGCTTCCAGAAAAACAGTTGCTTTCAAACTAGGGATTTTGTGGATAACTGAGTTAAGACAGTAATTCTACTCATAGATTATGCATGTATGAACTACACATTGACACATCCAGCCCAAAGCTGGAGGTTTAAAAAATACTTAGTAGTCGAGCATGTCTTTAATGACTTTTTAGCGAGCTGGTGATCATCTAAATGAATCTAAAGGCATTTAGAAATCTAATGTCTCTGCAATAGCTTGGGGGAGTGGTATAGGTAATGTGTGTGTGTGTGTGTGTTATAATTTCATTTGTTTGCCACACTCATCATGTCTAAATGAAGATTAATGAACACATGATGGAGGATTGAAAATAACAATATACCAGTTGTCTTTAGGGCTCTAATTTCTTTGAGAACATGTTGTCACGCTACACAGGGCTTATTGGCATCTGCTAATGAACTGTTCACTCCAATGCAGTAGAGAGGGAGGGAGAGAGAGTGAGAATGGAAGAAAGATAGGTAGAGAGAAAGGAAGACAGAGTGACCGTGATTTGTGTGTGTGTGTGTGAGACAGAATAAGACAGAGATATAGCATAAGAGTGAGTGAGAGGAAAAGGGGGAGGGGTACCAATTCCCGTAATAACTTGTTCATTGATTGCAGCGTGTGGACGCAGAATTGATATGGTGTTGTTCGCTCTAAGGACTACCATCCACTAATAATATAATGCTATAGAATAAGGAGGCAGGGCATCCTCACTGCATTGCAGCTCCCACTCTGATATTATACAGGGGCGACGGATGGCTGCATACACAATCCATGTTGACTCACCTCTAAGGACTCCTTTGGGGTATCTACTGTAGAGACACAGAGCCATGGCAGAAAGATCGTGAAAGTCGTAAGACACAAATGTAGCCCCATATGTAGACGGCCTCAAAAGTAGAGTATTATATGGATTTAGGTGTTATTTTTGGTCTAACAGATTATTTCTCATAAAGATTATTATGAGAAGGTTTAGATTGACACACTTTTCTCCCAGCCGTAGATTTTTTTTTTCCTCCTCCCACACTGTGTGAGTGGAGTATCTATACATACATACAGAAGATAGATAGAGAGGAAAAACTGTGCTGTGTGCATCTGCTAATATGGGCTTTATGATCCCCTCCTCATGTCACTTATACCAATCCCCCACTGTGTCTGTGTCTGTGCGTCCATGTGTCACTGCCTGCCTGGGTGTGTGTGTGTGTTTGCCTGTCATGGATCATAAGCCTTTTTTTTATTATAAGCTCTCAATTAGGCAATATCATACCTCAAAGCTCAGTGTAGTATACATTTACAAAAGCCACCCACTGGTTACACACTGGTTGAATCAACATTGTTTTCACATAATTTCAATGAAATTACAGTGGCAGGGTCATGCATCAACAGTATAGAAACCCCAGTACCATGCACCATTCACCAGCATTATCCCCTCCTCCCTTCTGTTCAAATGGCTTAACAATCAGTGAATCCACACAGCTCAATAACACAACACTTGTGTGTATGACTTATTAATAACGCCAAGGTGGTCTCTCAATGCGCTGAGGCTCTCACAGCTCTCCCTCTCTGACATTACTACTATGTGTTTTCACATTCCAATTGATGTCTTCCGATAAGGTGTGGGGAGCAGCACAGGGTTCATAAGCCCTTCTGGATGGAAAGGTCAAGGGTTACACAGACCGTATCATTTAGATAAGACGTTGGCTTTGATATAGTCTGATATTAAATAATGTGTTATGTCACGTTAATATCCATGGTGATCAAGTCTTTGACATCGTCTTTCTGTCCTTCGTTCCCTCTCTTCCTCTGGGTCATGTCTATCCATAACCACCTCAGGAGGGAGGGAACAAGGGAGAGAGGGAAGTAGGATGGGAAATAAGGAGGGAGGGAAAATAACTTGTGCAGTGTTGACCTGAGCAATGAGAGCTGCCCTAAATCTTCAGTCTTTATTTTTGTCTCTGACCCCTCCCTTGGTACGTACGCGCGCATGCACACATATACGCATGGACGCACGCAGGCACATGAAGGCACACGCACACGCACGCGCACGCACACGCACACACATACACATACACACACCATCCACTGTTTGTCTCTGACCCTCCCTAGACAAACACAGTCCATAGCTCCCTCACCACTGGGAAACAGAGGAATATTCACCGTGGTAACCAGAGTAATCATAATGAGATAAAGACAGTAATGGAGAGCCGATGTACAAGAGTCTATTTCTGAGTTTATATTTGAAGAGTTTATTTCCAAAACGCAATTTTTTTCATCAGAAATGATTGCTTATGGGTACCTTCATGTGTGTGTAAAAGATTGCTCTTCTCAGATTTTTATTCTTAGATTTTAGATGTGTATGAAAAAGTTTTTTTTTTTTGCAAAATGCTATATATCCATTGTTTAACTGTAATGGGATGTTGGTATCCTGTATATTTGACTGTGATATTTGGTTGTCTCACCTAGCTATCTTAAGATGAATGCACGTACCGTAATTCGCTCTGGATAAGAGCATCTGCTAAATGACTAAAATGTCAAATGTAAATGTTTTACATACAGATAACTGCATGGATTTTAGTTTTTTTTTATATTGATGTCACAAAGTATAATTTGTACAGTTCTTCATGAAATAAAAAAAAGTGTTACATTTGACTGTGTAAAACCTAGCAGTACTACTTATTTCTCTGAAAATAAGGCAGATATATAGCATTTAGCAAAATAACACTATTTGTCTCTCTGAAATGAACCAGCAGGTGATAGATAAAAAAATAAAGACATGTCTGTCATTGAACAACACCATGCCATGATTAGATAGTGAAAAAACACACCACTCTCTTTCATAGTTTCTTGAAACAATAAAAGCTAATTGAACAACATTTCTGAAAATGGATATAATGTATAGTGTTTGGAATGAAATTCTTAATTTGTTAAGTGGAGAGCTTTGATGTCTGCCTTCTATGTTAATCGCTTTTATTGAATTCCAATTCTAATTATGTTTAATTGCTATGAAATTATACTGAAGAGGAGAGTTCACCTACATGTCTGTGATATCCACCAGGTATCAAACCAGAGCTATTGGCTCATGCACGCACACGCGCGGACGGTCGCAGTCACGGACGGTCGCAGTCACGGACGGTCGCAGTCACGGACGGACGCAGACACGCACGCGCACGCACACGCAGTCAACATTTTCCAGCAAAGCTAAAATTACCCATAATCACCAGAAGGGTCGTTGGGTCCATTGGAACCCTCATGGTCAGACCTGTAATCATGTTGGCTGTGTCAGCCAATCACGTCAGCCCAATATTAACCCAGCAAATTACCATCAATTCCATCCCCTTAGTGTATATTACCTTAATGTGTGGGCATTACCATGAACTAATGTCTGGTACATTATGTATGGTACATACATGGCATTATTTAAAATGAAAGAAAGCTGAAAGAGACAGTTGGGAGTGAAGAAGTTATTTTGTTCCTGAATTAACAGGTGCTCCCAATTGGCATCATGTGCTGTTACAGAATCCCATAGTTGGACCCTGAAAAACCAGACCCAAATATCTATCTTGATCGTTTCAATTAATTAGTCTTTCTCATTTAATGGCTACTCAGCCTTGACAAACTGTGGAGTCTATTTAATTGACAATCCCCATTAGTTTTAGGGAGGCTGTATCCTTCACAAAAGCACAATTTGTTGCTGAGAGACACAGCGTCCTCTGGATGATTGTAGTAAATAAACAACATCTCTGTCAGCTAAACATAATTTCAATTATGAAACAGAGTTTTTATAGCTTTTATAACCCTCCTCTACCTGAGCCTCACTTATTGTGTCTCTAGTCTCTCCCCATCCCAGTCCCTCCCTGACATATGTATACCCCCTCCCCTTGGCACCTCCATCTCCTCTTATCTGTCATTCTTTCACTTTCTTTTTTAATTTGCCGCAATAGCTAGGTTTCCATCCAATTGGCGACAGATATTCATCTGAATATTCTAAAATCAGCATAAAAACAATATGTGCATTTTCCCACCAGAGATGTGTTTCCAACAAATTGACTTGTTGCAGATAAAAGGCTGTGTGTGATGACGTGGTACACATTTAAAAAATGTGTGGTTACATTTCCATGTACGGAATAAAAAATACAAGTTAAGTGGGTTTCCATCTCATTTACAACTTTACTAATGTTTTTCTCACAAAAAATTATATAGCGAGTGTGCCCACTCTGGTATTGACACGTGCACTCTAGCCAACACTAGGGCGCACGTATACAGCCTATATGATGAGATTATTATGGACAAAAGAGCGAGATTATTTAAATTTTTCAAACGGCAGTCAAACATCAATTATTATTTCACCAGAATAAGACCCTCGATATTTATTGGAAAGGGGCATCAAGCTCATCACCTTGCACTTTCACTACCCTGTGACGTTCATCATAACTTATTTCATCTGTCGCCTAATAAACTGCATGCTTTCCCAACAAGTCGTAGTGAGAGGACCACACAACATGTCATCGCGTGACTTCAAGTTTACTTCGATATGATGGTTATTATATTGATATTTGCGCATAAAAGCGTTTCCACCGACATTTCTCTCATAATTAATTTTACCGACCCCAAAATATCCCACCTTGTCTAGCGTATTTTGTTTTGGCAACATTTAGAAAGTTTACCGGAAAATATTCAGTTTCCATCAGGCCTGTCATGACATTTTTCATGCACTTTACTCGCATAAAAAGGTTGGATGGAAACCAAGTTATTGTTTCACTATCTGTCCACTACAGTGTGTGTTTGTGTGTTTGTGTGTGTGTGTGTGTGTGTGTGTGCGTGTGACTGATATCTTCCCCCGACGCACACCTCATGCATGCAGGGATGGACAAAAATTCACATTCTCACGTCAGAATTAGACGTTCATCCATGTTTCTCAAATGTCCAATTTCTAAGTTGTTGCAAATGTCAAATGTCAAAGTGTTTAAGGTAAAGTTTAGGCATTAACTCCAAATGTTTAAGGTTAGGGTTAAGTTTAGGCATTAACTCCAAATGGTTAAGGTAAGGGTTATGGTTTAGGATAGGTTTAAAACAAACATCTCAAAAGAAAATGTATATTGCTGGATTTAAACTTGAATCCTTTGGAATCAGAGGCAGATGCTTATGCCTATCCACCATCCCCAATGCTCTAGCAAACTCGAAACCTACTTTAAGGTAACAGTGCTCACTGTTGCCCCTAGTGGCCGGTGTCCACGTCCTCAGACATGGATGGACGTCGAATACTGACTTGTATCATGGGTGACCTGGCTGCAAAAATTACAAAATACAGTTACAAAATACCATAATGATCAATGTATCAAAATAAACTACAAAATACTTGTATTTTGAAATGCATTTAATTAAAATACATGTATTTTGTATTTTAAAATACAGAAATACATTTGCAAGTAGCTGCTCTGAACAGCAACAACATTCTCAGTAACGGTTACAGAGACGTTTTACATGATATGACTGTGATATGTTGTTGTTTATATACCTTAGTTGAATGCACTGACTCTAAGTCACTCAGGATGAGATGCTCATTAGTAATACTCTGCATGTTTTGCAATTGTACATTTTTACATATGTATATTTAGTTTATTTAGCAGACGCTCTAATCACACAATAGTGCCATTAGACTTTTGATACCAATGCAGGGTGAAAGGGGGCCACAAATTTGTGAAACACTATAATTTTTTTTGTTGAAAATACATATTAAAGCTCTCAAGTATCTTGTTACAAAATACATTGGAGTGTTGATCAGCCTAGAGCAATAGAAAAAAATTACAAAAAACTCAGAAGTAATTGAAATATATATTTCAAATACATGTAACATAAATACTGCCTATCTCTGCATGCATGGCAGTCCTGTTCAGAGCCTGAGGGGGAAATTATTGCATCTCATCTGGCTGATTTACAGTCATAACCCCCCCATCATGACAAACTAGTGAGAGGCTCTACAGCACCCAACCATGACCTAGTACCTCGTCCCCTCACCTCTAATGTCTCCACAGTCCTTTGCACTCCAAAGCCAATGATGTGTAAGAAAACCTGACTTGCTGCACAATAACAAAATACATCAAAATCTGCCTTCCCCTCGTCGATAATAAGACATCGATTTGGACCCGAACCCAAATGAATGGTGTTGATGGGTGTCGGTGGTTTTTGGTAAACTGATATACCGGAATTCAGTTTGCTCTTATTTTGTCTACCTTGTTTTTGTTTTCTGTCCAAAAGCTGCCCTGCCAAACGTCCTTTCTGGTGTATTTTGACACTTTCACTGGTTTGTTGTTGGGTTTAGGGGCTGTTGATCTTCCTGTGTGAAGGGGGACCCCAGAGAGGGGGCAGGGGGCTTCTGGGGTAGCGTGGGGATAAGGGTCACAGCGCTCAACGGAGTGTCTGACTCAAACCCCTTCGTCCAGATGGTCACTGTCTGCCAGGATGAGGGACAAAGCTGACCCCCCTCTACACATAAACACAATACAACAACATACAAACACACAAAAAACAAATAAGCATACATGCACGCACACTGTCCCTACAGAACCCCATATGGACAGTAAATACTTTGATATGATAGGATTTTTTATTTATTTTTACAACTTTTTTTTACCTATTACAATAAAACGTAGTTGGCTTTAAAACCTTCTGAGCCGTATGTGGGGTTTTTGGGAGCCATATGTGGTTTTGTTGTCCATCCCATTGTTGGCAAACATAGCCAGTGAGATGGCAGAGAGAGGGCTGTGTTGGACGACTCCTGCCCAAGACTCCTTCTTCCTCCTGATGGATTTATAACGGTCTGTGAGCCCCCAGAGCCATGGACAGATGGAGCCTCTCCTCCTCCTCTTCTCCTCCTCCTCTCCGTACTCTCTCCAAGTCAGACCCGAGCCTCCTGCCCCGGGGAATGCGTAGCTTCTTGAAGGAAGTGTGGCATCTCGGAGAAGAGACCATTTTGGAATTTGGTGGTTTTCCCGAAGGATTTAACTTGTTTTGAGCTGCCTTCTGTGAACTCTTCGCCAATGGTACAGAAAGACTGTCTTCAGTGACCATGCAATAAAGACCATGGACTCAAAAAAACAAAAATCTATCAAACTTCCATTGCAGTAGTAAGCCATAATGTACATCAAGGTGTACATGTACATTCTCAAATAATAAACACACACTTCCGGTGGCTCATATCTTCTCACACGGCTATTCTCTTATAACATACACCCTGTGGTTTATTAGCCTATTGTTCACATAAAAGCTTTAAGTCAATGAACCCAAAACTTAGCCTAATACACATCTGAAGCTGCAGACTTGTTGCAGCAAGACAGCATGCTGTGGCAGTTTGAAGCCCTCTGACAATCTTAGGAGGCCCTGTTTCCAATAAAAAAAGGATGTCCCAACTCTGCACACAAAACCCCCAGTAAGGGAAACACATCCCTTAAAATCTACTTTATTTCCATCTGCGAGCGAGGGAAAAACGTTCAGCACCGATGAGCAAGGCACAAAGCGCTCCCCCGTTCAGCCCAACACTAAAAGCCAATTAGCGTTTCCAATATACTCTGCCGTACCGCCATGTCTGCCCACGATTAAATGCAATCTTCACCCAGGTAGTGTGTTATTCAGCCCACCTCCTCTCCTCCGCTCCCTCCCTCCATCAGCTTCTCTTTAATGGCTTCTGAGGAGGACAATAGAAAAAGAAATAGTGCAGCTTCGTAGATAATCGTCATGGCAATCACAAAGGTAATAATGAAGTTGACCTGAAAGAGCCCGCTGGGCACCTTCATGTGCCTAAAATAGACAGCACAGTGTTTGATGTAGATTCTCTAATCATGGTCGTTGTCTGTGCAATGTTTTTGTGCTTCTGTCATGTCTAAAACAGCCCCTTTTACCATATTGAACACTTGAAGGAGAACAGATAATGTACCATAATAACTAGTGTTACCATCGCTGATTATCTTCAATTAGACCGAATAGAAACTGGGAGAAATCGATGGCTAATGGATGGATGGATTAGGGTGTGTGAAAATACATTGATAATAATAGGATTTTTACTCCTTAGGCTATCAACAACAAAAACCAATTCATATACATTGTTCAGCTGGAAATAGTGAAAAAGAAAAAAATACAGATTTTTCTATGTATTTTTTTAAAATAACCTTTGTACTGATTAAATACTTTAAAAAATTTATTATCAGTATGTATTAGTTGCTTTAATATTCTTAATAGTAATATTTTCTATTTTTCTTCTGAACTCATCTGAAGCATTGGGGAATCAAGTACAGATTGAATGCCAATTTGATCCACCGACAAAGACGGTTTCTTCTAAACAACCACTTCAGTGACTAATGACAGGACAGTGTTTTGTACATCTTAGGGACAGATACTGCATGTATTGGAGACAAAAATATTGTTTTGTTACACCAAGGCCACCCAACACAAGTATGCCTCCTTTCGGACATACTTTGATAAAAACGTGGCTCACACTCTTCTATCCTCCTACTGTAAAATAGCATTGCCTTGACAGAGCTCAGAGAAGCACTGATATATTTTGTCTGTGGATATGTGAGTGCACAACACACCCACCTCGGTCTCAACAGAAAGAAGAAACACTTTGTTCCTTAAGCAAAAGGAAGTTTCTTTCACCAAACCACTTCACCTCTCCTTCAGCAAACCCCGGAAGTACAACTTTAATCCACCATCTGCATAGAGTGCATGATATAACATGATCTGGTATTGTCAAGTAGCTCTCTATGTAGTTTGTTTTGCTTTTTGTCTATCATTCTTCTACATCTGCAAAGAATGTTCTAAACACTCAGTCCAATGAGCAACAGGATCAACCCAACATTCTATTTCAGAACATTGTTGCCATGACGAACAATTCACTAGTTACCAAGGATAATTAACTTGGTTGCCGAGACGAGAACGATAGTCATTGTCCAGGCATACAGCATAGGAGGTTGGTGGTACCTTAATTGGGGAATCAGTGGAATGGTTTCAAATACATCAAACACATGGTTTCCATGTGTTTGATGCCGTTCCATTCGTTCCGTTCCAGCCATTATCATGAACTTTCCTCCCCTCAGCAGCCTCCACTGACATACAGGAACGATCTACGCTGATAGTGGGAACGGGGGACGAGATGGACAAAAGAAAGCATTGATAACAAGGGAGAAATAGTTTGAATTAGTAGCAGAGCTAGGGTTGACACAGATCAGAGTCAAAGTCACCATGCCTGATGTGCAAGAGCGAGGGTTAAGGGGAAGCAAGGATAAAATTACCACGCAGCAAATTAACTCGGCCGAGTGTGATTATAAATAATTTTTGTGAAACTAATTTGCACTTACTGTAGCATTAAATTAAGGTTGCTTTGGAACAGTTGGTTCAATTTTCAGAAGACCATCAGGACTTTTGAAAATTTAATGAGGATCCAAATTGCCTCTTTCTCTCCCGTCCACCCCCGTATTTATGACACCCGACGCTATCTCTCTGTGCTAAGGACCAAAGAGCCATACGCCTGCCACATATAATCAAACACACACACACACATACACACACAAACACACACATGCACACACGCACACACGAGTGCACACACACACACACAAACACATACACACTCCCACAGACATACACACACAGGCAAGTGTGCACACATAATAATAATAATAATAATATGCCATTTAGCAGACGCTTTTATCCAAAGCGACTTACAGTCATGCGTGCATACATTTTTGTGTATGGGTGGTCCCGGGGATCGAACCCACTACCTTGGCGTTACAAGCGCCGTGTTCTACCAGCTGAGCTACAGAGGACCACCCACATACCCACGCCAACACACACACACACACACACACATACACACACACACATACACACACACACACGCACACATCCTGTCATCAGAGGTGGAGGGGGGACATAGTTTAGATTACAGTAGATAATAACTGTGCATGTGCCCAGTTTGAGAGGTATCTGTGACACTGGTTCTGAAAATTAACAGGATTCATTCAAAGTTATTTATTCTTATATAATTCCTCACTTAGGGTCTAAGAAGAGCAGAAAGACACATTTTTGGAAAGGTTACACTTTGTTAAAAGATGGGTACCGATATGTAGAATAAATATGTCAATCATGTGGCAAGAGTCAACGTGTTGTAGTCATTTTACATACAATATCCCAATAATCTCTCAGTAGAGAACCAGCTGTGAAACACATTGGATTCGTTAGAGGTCAGAGGTCATTGCAGGGTCAAAGAGATGACCTTTCAATTGCTTGACTTCTTGAGGTCAAGTCAAATCCCAGGAGTGATAAATATAGCCAATCAGCTTTAGATCAGTTTGCCGATCAGCATGTTTAGAAATCAAATCATGTTAGAGTGCATCCATCCCCTTTTGGGATACTAAATCTAAATCTCTGCCAAATTACTCAGATGGCATTTAAGAAAGGGAGAGAAAAAATCCGTACCAAATGTAATATGATCTAATGAATAGGCATGTAATCGTCCATGAAAACTGCCCCCGGTGTTGCGACTGTGAGCAGTCATGGAGATAGTGTTTTGGGCTGAAATACTCTGTGATTGATGCTGGGTTGGGGTCTGAAGAATTCCTCTAGCTGATGAGGCTGTGTTTTTCATAAGGCCTTATGAATCAGGGTCCACTGCTTTTTTATGGGATCGTATCAATCAATCAATCAATGTCCTTATAACCCCAGTAAGGAAATTCATTGTGCAGTCAGGAGCTTACAATGAATCAGGGCCTGTATCCCCATCACAGGACACAGAAATTACAGGATACAGAGTCAAAAATCAATATCTTACTTTTTCTATGAATCAGAACCCAATACTTGTCCATAAGGTCCTATGAATCAGATCCCAATACTTCTCCATTCAACCCAAAGTATGAGTGTGCAGTACAACATTGCCCAGATGGTCCTGCTGCGCAAGCCAAGCCCATTTCAGAGGAAAACGAGCATCTATTTATTACCTCGTCACTACAAGGAGCTATTAGGGTGACGGGTGTTCTTCTAACTCCTCCTCTTCCATCCTGCTCCCTTCCTCCCACCCTCCTCCCCCCATGCTCATTGTGGCGAAGAGCGATGTGACACGGTGAACGACGGGGGAAAGAGAGAGAGGAAAACCATCATCTTTTCCCCTCCACGGCTTCCCGAATGGAATGGAACGTCACTTTTTCTTATTTTTTCAACCTCCTAAGACATCCACGGTGTGTCTGGAGTGACGGAGTGAGAGGCTGTGACTGACTTTGATGAGTGGGAGAGGAGACGGATGGAAGCCTGACTGCTGTCTGTAGGGCAGCCAGAGTTTACAGATGAGTCTGCCTCCTAGTGGTTGTTTTAGGGAAGTGCAATGCTGACACCAATAAAATACTGAGGGGGGCCAGAGCTTTTCCTGACAACTTGACCTGAACATGGGGATGTGACCCTACTCATGACAGTCTTGGAAGAATAGATGGACGCTCAATGAAGGGTTTCTTGTGTCTCTGTAACACACTTGGATCTGCTGGTAGATAATAGAATTAGATGCAGTAGAGAGCATATTCTATATTCATTCCTAAGGTCTGGACAAACTGAGCCTCCTCAGTTGGCTGGATCCAAGGTCATTGGGGTCAGCTAGGGGTTGGTGAGACTGAGTCTGGCCCAGTCGTGATAAGAGGCTGGAGCTCCAAGCTCCTTCCACGCTCCGCTCACTCCCTAGCCCTCGGAACCCTGGCCCTGGCCACTCTCGGCCACAGCTCCCCCTCTCCTCTGTGGATGAGTCTCTTCCACCCAGAGTTAATTTTTTATGACACACTTTGTTATGTGGGTCCACAAGGGGGCCTTAGTGGCTGTTCTCTAATAAAGAGGCTGGCTGCTTTGTTCCCTTCAGAGAAAGACTTAATTAAAAAAGACTAAAGCCCTTTGAAGTCCTAGATTTCAGTCGTCAGGCCGTCCAAAACGTTATTTTATATTTGTCTGTCCATCTGTGTGTCTGGTACTTTTATGAGCTGAATTTGTTTTTTTTATATCGATGGTTGTAAAGTTTACAGTGTAAACAAACGGGATATTGGGAAGGACGGATGGACTGACCCCCTCAGGAGCACTTTATAACTACTTCATAACTGTGCTTGGTGTGTTTGTGTGTGTGCGTACGTGCGTGTGCACATCTTTGTGTGTGTGACTGAGTAAGTGTGTGTACGTGCTTCTGTGTGTAGAGGGACTGTAACCCAAGAGGGGTGAATTTGGTCTGTTCAACCCCTCAAATCAATGCTCACCCTGGTACTTAACCTTGGGTACATTGGCAGTAAATACATGTATTTAACGAGCTCAAACTGTGCTCCTTTAGAAATAGTTTGTTTATAATGAATCATTTTTATCCTGAGGTTGAGTACGACAGTCTTTTGATGCGCGAACTGAAAATGTGTGAGATTGACTCAGGCACTTTTAATTAAACATGTTGGCTTCTAACCAGGCTTTCAGTGTCCAATATATTTGGACGTGATAACATTACCCTTTAACACTGATCTTAGGTCAGTTTTGCATTTAATTTTCGAATGGCTATAGATTGTGGAATTGATTGGGGAAGATTATAGATTGGGGAAGGTTGGTCTGATCTCAGAGCTGTGTTTAGAGGGGTACTCTGCTTCACCACAGGCCTTGAGAGGTAAGTACCTGTCACTCTCTGTTGTCCCCTAATGATGATGTCACTGGGTAAATAATGGACCCCTAACAGACCCTGGATCCTCAGCAGTAAGCTCATTGAGTGCTGCCATGGAACCGATCGGGCATCGGTCTCTGTGGCGATGGGTCAGTATGGGGTGAAACATCCTCTCTGACATAAATTAATTGAATGGGCAGAGTGCCCACTGAAAGGTACAGATAGCCTTAGCTACAGCCCTGAGGCTAGGGACACAGCTATGGGATGGAAATAAGAAGAGACAGAATGAGGGATGGGGTGTGTGTGTGCATGTGTATATGCATTCATGTGTGTGTGAGCCAACCTAGTTTGGACTGGCAAGCAGTTATCCATTAGCCTGGGTACCAGTCTCTTTAGCTAATCTATTCCCTGAACTCCATGTCATGTGGCAAAGAGAGTGGCCTTTCTGACATCTTCAAAAATGAATTGAAAAGCTTAAGGAGAAAAAAACGATTTGATTCTTAGTCAAATGTTAATGTTATTTCCAACAACCAATGAGCAACTCCGCTGTAAATCCAGTGCATATTGAGACCAAAAGGGCAGTCTCCTTGGCAATGTCAAGGAGTGGCAAGGAGCAAATGTTAGCTGAAAGAGACTGGTATTATCTGCTGATCGTTGCTACAACAAAGCACCTGCTATCCTGATATAATTGAAAACTGTACAAGTTATCAAGTTGTAGTAGTTGTTTCCAGTGATGTCGAGAGGGTGTAGTGAAAGAAGTTGAGTGGAGATGTTGGTAATATTGAGGCTACATTTAATCACAGGACTTATTCTTCCCTGTTCTCTGCCAGCAAGAACACCTGTCTCCTAGTGCGTTGCTACGGTGATGAGGGAAAAAGTTATCTCCATGCTGCTCCATTGCTGTATTTAGACTGTATATAAATAATGATGTCCTGCTGATTGCTGAAATTGATTAGACAGTTTAACAGGTTGGATCTCTCTCTCTCCTCTCCTCCCATCTGTGAAAACATGTAATTTTCCTCAAACTTTTTTTCTACAGGAGAATAATTATAGGATGGAGTGATGAGATGAAGAGAAGATGAGAAGATGATAGAATACCAGGGATAAGTGACAGGATGACAAGCAGTGTGTCAGTTACTATGACAATGGAACAGTCAGAATGATGATCAATGACAGGAGAGTGGTCTGAGGTTGCAGGGAAAAATGTGAGTAAAAAGGGAATATGAGTAAACATATCAGTGTATATACAGCATATTCGGAAAGTATTCAGACCCCTTGACTTCTTCCACATTTTGTTACGTTACAGCCTTATTCTAAAATGGATTAAATAAAACATTTTCCTCATCAATCTACACACAATACCCCATAATGACAAGCCGAAAACAGGTTTTTAGAAATTTGCGCAAAGTTATTACAAACAAAAAACAGAAACACCTTATTTACGTAAGTATTCAGACCCTTTGCTATGAGACTCAAAATTGAGCTCAGATGCATCCTGTTTCCATTGATCATCCTTGAGATGTTTCTACAACTTGGAGTCCACCTGTGGTAAATTCAATTGATTGGACATGATTTGGAAGGCACACACCTGTCTATATAAGGTCCCACAGTTGGCAGTGCATGTCAGAGCAAAAACCAAGCAATGAGGTCAAACGAATTGTCCGTAGAGCTCTGAGACAGGATTGTGTCGAGGCAAAGATCTGGGGAAGGGTACCAAAAAATGTCTGCAGCATTGAAGGTCCCCAAGAACACAGTGGCCTCCATCATTCTTAAACAGAAGAAGTTTGGAAACACCATGACTCTTCCTAAAGCTGGCCGCCAAGCCAAACTGAGCAATCGTCCTTCGCCTCTCCCGAGGCTGTAAGGGAGTTGCAGTGATGGGACAAGACCATAACTACCAATTGGGGAGAAAAAGTAAATAAAATAAATTTAAAAGGCTGTAAGGTAACAAAATATGGAAAAAGTCAAGGGGTCTGAATACTTTCTGAATGCACTGTATATGAGTGAATATAGGAGTGACTACAGTGAGCTCTAATAGTATTGGGACAGTGACACATTTTTGTTACAGATGCACAAAAATGCTAACCTATTGTAATGGTGAGAAGTTAGCATGTATTCGGCATGATAATTGTGCATCTATAACTTTCTCACTCATCATTATTCATGATTCATTCAGAACTATGCATAATCATGGTAGCATCCACATGAATGTAGACGTGTTTAGGAACATATTATATTCTTATGTACAATAAAAGTGATTCCAAAATGACACAATACATTATTTACCATTCATTTCTATTGGGCACAAAATATCTGAAACAACCAAAACAAACAGCAAATACATCCAACAAGTTTGTAAAGTCACAACCTTAATGTAATTATTACGTGCTAGGAATATGGGACCAAATACTAAACTTTTGACTACTTTAATACACATATAAGTGAATTTGTCCCAATACTTTTTGTTCCCCTAAAACGGGGGGCTATGTACAAAAAGTGCTGTAATTTCTAAACGATTCACCCGGTATGTATGAGAATACCCTCAAATTGGTAGTCTTAAACAAATCTGCTTTGAAACAAAACTATGCACCTCACACACATGGTTATGGGCTTAAAAAAAGAAGACACCTGTACCATGTCAGACATAGAGTTGAAATGTATGAAATGTTGAGTTTGTATCCCAATATTACACTTTATATACATCACCGAATATTGAAATATAACAAAACTGTTTGACATCGAAACACTGGATTTTGGTCAGTAAAAAAAATAAGAAAAGCTTCATTAATAAAATATACATGAGGCCAAAGAGGACGCTTTTGGTCATTGACTGCAGGAAAGGGCTACCCTTATAGTCATTGTATCATTTCCAATCCAAAGAGCCAAAACAACAACAAATGTGTCACTGTCCCAATACATTTGGACCTCACTGTAAATACACTGATACAAAACACCTATTCTTTCCATGACATAAACTGACCAGGTGAATACAGGTGAACGCTATGATCCCTTATTGATGTCACTTGTTAAATCCACTTCAATCAGTGTAGATGAATGGGAGGAGACAAGTTAAAGAAGGATTTTTAAGCCTTGAGACAATTCAAATCAAATCAAATCAAATCAAATTGTATTGGTCACATGCGCCGAATACAACAGGTGCAGACATTGCAGTGAAATGCTTACTTACAGCCCTTAACCAACAGTGCATTTATTTTAAACAAAAAAAGTAAAAATAAAACAACAACAACAAAAAAGTGTTGAGAAAAAAAGAGCAGAAGTAAAATAAAGTGACAGTAAGGAGGCTATATATACAGTAAAATAAAGTGACAGTAGGGAGGCTATATATACAGGGGGGGTACCGTTGCAGAGTCAATGTGCGGGGGCACCGGCTAGTTGAGGTAGTTGAGTTAATATGTACATGTGGGTAGAGTTAAAGTGACTATGCATAAATACTTAACAGAGTAGCAGCAGCGTAAAAAGGATGGGGTGGGGGGGCAGTGCAAATAGTCCGGGTAGCCATGATTAGCTGTTCAGGAGTCTTATGGCTTGGGGGTAGAAGCTGTTGAGAAGTCTTTTGGACCTAGACTTGGCACTCCGGTACCGCTTGCCGTGCGGTAGCAGAGAGAACAGTCTATGACTAGGGTGGCTGGAGTCTTTGACAATTTTGAGGGCCTTCCTCTGACACCGCCTGGTATAGAGGTCCTGGATGGCAGGGAGCTTTGCCCCAGTGATGTACTGGGCCGTACGCACTACCCTCTGTAGTGCCTTGCGGTCAGAGGCCAAGCAGTTGCCATACCAGGCGGTGATGCAACCAGTCAGGATGCTCTCGATGGTGCAGCTGTAGAATTTTATGAGGATCTGAGGACCCATGCCAAATCTTTTTAGTCTCCTGAGGGGGAATAGGCTTTGTCGTGCCCTCTTCACGACTGTCTTGGTGTGTTTGGACCATGATAGTTCGTTGGTGATGTGGACACCAAGGAACTTGAAGCTCTCAACCTGTTCCACTACAGCCCCGTCGATGAGAATGGGGCGTGCTCAGTCCTCTTTTTTTCCTGTAGTCCACAATCATCTCCTTTGTCTTGGTCACGTTGAGGGAGAGGTTGTTGTCCTGGCACCACACGGCCAGATCTCTGACCTCCTCCCTATAGGCTGTCTCATCATTGTCGGTGATCAGGCCTACCACTGTTGTGTCGTCGGCAAACTTAATGATGGTGTTGGAGTCGTGCCTGGCCATGCAGAGAGTACAGGAGGGGACTGAGCACGCACCCCTGAGGGGCCCCCGTGTTGAGGATCAGTGTGGCAGATGTGTTGTTACCTACCCTTACCACCTGGGGGCGGCCCGTCAGGAAGTCCAGGATCCAGTTGCAGAGGGAGGTGTTTAGTCCCAGGATCCTTAGCTTAGTGATGAGCTTAGAGGGCACTATGGTGTTGAATGCTGAGCTGTAGTCAATGAATAGCATTCTCACGTAGGTGTTCCTCTTGTCCAGGTGGGAAAGGGCAGTGTGGAGTGCGATAGAGATTGCATCATCTGTGGATCTGTTGGGGCGGTATGCAAATTGGAGTGGGTCTAGGGTTTCTGGGATTATGCTGTTGATGTGAGCCATGACCAGTCTTTCAAAGCACTTCATGGCTACAGACGTCAATGCTACGGGTCGGTAGTCATTTAGGCAGGTTATCTTAGAGTTCTTGGGCACGGGGACTATGGTGGTCTGCTTGAAACATGTTGGTATTACAGACTCAGTCAGGGACATGTTGAAAATGTCAGTGAAGACACTTGCCAGTTGGTCAGCACATGCTCGGAGTACACGTCCTGGTAATCCGTCTGGCCCTGCGGCCTTGTGAATGTTGACCTGCTTAAAAGTCTTACTCACATCGGCTACGGAGAGCGTGATCACATAGTCGTCCGGAACAGCTGGTGCTCTCATGCATGCTTCAGTGTTGCTTGCCTCGAAGCGAGCATAGAAGTGGTTTAGCTCGTCTGGTAGGCTTGTGTCACTGGGCAGCTCGCGGCTGTGCTTCCCTTTGTAGTCTGTAATAGTTTTCAAGCCCTGCCACATCCGGCGAGCGTCAGAGCCAGTGTAGTATGATTCAATCTTAGACCTGTATTGACTCTTTGCCTGTTTGATGGTTCGTCGGAGGTCATAGCGGGATTTCTTATAAGCGTCCGGGTTAGAGTCCCGTTCCTTGAAAGCGGCAGCTCTACCCTTTAGCTCAGTGCGGATGTTTCCTGTAATCCATGGCTTCTGGTTGGGGTATGTACGTACGGTCACTGTGGGGACGACATCATCGATGCACTTATTGAGACTTGGATTGTGTATGTGTGCCATTAATATGGTGAATGGGCAAGACAAAAAATGTAAGTGCCTTTGAACGGTGTATGGTAGTAGGTGCCAGGCGCACTGGTTTGAGTATGTCAAGAACTGCAACACTGCTGGGTTTTTCATGCTCAACAGTTTCCTGTGTGTATCAAGAATGGTCCACCACAAGGACATCAAGCCAACTTGACACAACTGTGGGAAGCATTGGAGTCAACATGGGCCAGCATCCCTGTGGAACGCTTTCGACACCTTGTAGAGTCCATGCCCTGACGAATTGAGGCTGTTCTGAGGGCAAAAGGGGGTACAACTCAACTCAATGTCCCTAATGTTTTGCACACTTAGTGTAAGTCAATATGTGAGTGACTGTATAAGTAGACACAGTAAATATGTGTTTTAATATATGCAGCAGATCTGTTTTGAGTTCCAGGCGGCCACAGGACTGTATTCTGCAGAGGCTAGGTGTGTTCTCCGTCTGAGTTTATAAGATGTGATTTTGTACTCTTACCTTAGGGGAGGAGCTGATTGCTGCTGTCTCTCTGTCTTTTCCAATCAGCCCAGCGCTGTCACCTCCTCTCTCCCTCAAACCTGTGTGTACGTGTGTTTGTGTGGACTGACTGTCAACCAATCAGTGGCCAGGACCGATTAATTCCAACACATAGTCCACTTCCCCAACCTCACTATGGCTCCTAGGCGGTCAGTCATGTTTTACAATTCTAAACTCTAGCTTCAGATACCACTACTCCCTAACCACCTTATCTCCCCTCCAAACCTCCCATCCGATCCCTTCTCCCATCCCCACCTCCCAACCCTCCATCTCCTAACCCTTCCTTTCCCTCTCCTACCCTCCTTTCATGCCATCCCTTCTCCACTCCCCACCTCCTTATCCTCCATCTTCCCTACCAATCTCCCACCACCTCCCATCCTTCTCCTTCCATCCTTTCAACCCTCCCTTCTATCTCCTCCCATCCTATAACACACTTTGGAGGGCAGGTCTTGCCCCAGGAGAAGCCCAAGCAGGGAGCATATTGTCTCCATCACTAACAGCACTGTAGCAAAACTGCTGTCATGATGAGTTTGCCATGCTAATATGGCTCTGGGCACTGCTGCCCTTCCTTTACGCTGCTCTGTGTGTGTGCATGTGTGTGTGTGTGTGCATGTGAGAGTCATGAGAGAGACACATCTCTTTGAAGGCAGCACACTTCAAGGCAGCCATCTCTCATGGCTAAAAGCAGGGCAATTTCCAGAAAGGTAAACATAGCTCTTGATGCATGGCAGCATGTTAAAACAAAGATTCCCTGTGCCTCCTCTCCACCTCCTCCACCTCTGAGCATCTTCTTCACCGTCTAAAGGGTTAAGAGGAGAAACGTCAAAGGCCTGTCATTCTGGGCCTGACTGATACCTGGCAGGGCTTTGAACCATGTCCTTGAGCTGGGCCTGGAAGTGTCACACAGAGAGACAGCTACAACTCTCACACACACACACACAGACACAGACACAGACACACAGACACACAGACACACACACACACACACACACACACACACACACACACACACACACACACACACACACACACACACACACACACACACACACACACACACACACACACATAGTTTAAACATTCAAAATACAGAAACACACACACTCTCTCTTTATTTGACACTTTCCTTTGGCTACTCTCATGCCACCATGGCACGATCATGGCACTGAGGGGGTTAAAGTGGTCGTCACTTCTCCAGATGAGTAATAGTCCCTTAATGGCCACCTGTGCGTAGTGTGTATTTGTCAGCAAAATCATTGCGTCACCATGGAGGGCAATAAACCAATTACCAGCGAGCACATCCTGTCCTTTTCTTCTGCCCAGCATTACAGAGCTGGAGCTATACTGTACAGTCAAAGGTACCTCTGTGATGGGGGAGATGTTATTCCTCTCCTCTACTGTCTGTTCTGTCCACTGTTGATGTGTTAAAGCATGGCCCAGATTCACCTGGGAAAGGTTAGCGGCGCTGGCAGCCGCTTGGATCTGATCTGGTCTTCAGTTCAGCGATGTTAAGATAACCCCATCGTAACCCCCCCCACACACACACACCCCTCGGCCGCCAACGGAATCTCTCTCAGTTTGAGCCAAGCTGGGAGTCTGCTGCTGAATTCAGCATCCAACTCACTCATGTTCTCTGTCAAACTGGGCTGCCTAAACTGAAACCCTTTTCTCAAGAGCTGCTCAAACACCTGGAAAAACTCCAGGCCCCATAGTTCTCTAAAGGGGTAAGAATGACTGTGCATTAGTCTCTGTGCATTGTCATATATGAGCTATAAAGTTACTGTATGTGTTTCTTGACTTGAGACTTGGCCTCTCTTGGCATACAGAGATTCCTTCGTACCTTGTCTTATGGCCTGTGTTTGCGTGATGTAACCAGGCTCATCTAGGCAGAAGCAGGTCAGGACTAAGATTAGATTAGACGTCAGGTTGTTGGTGGGATGGAAAATGAACAATTGTTAATTCATGTTGCTTTGAATAAGTGATTGCCTGCAGAGTTAGGGGGCCAGGCTCGGAGGCACAGAGCATATGGGAGAGAGAGAGAGATAGATGGAGAGTGAAAAGCAGAGAGAGAGAGAGAGAGAGAGAGAGAGAGAGTGAGAGAGAAGCAGGGAACTGTCTAACCTTCCATCCTAAGCCCAGTCTCCCCTACATCCTCTAAGTCGTCCTCTGAAGTGCTGGTCTACGTCTGGGATCTGAGAGCTATCTCTCTCTTAAAGGCCAGTCTCAGTGTATCTCTCTCTTCAAACTACTGTAAACAGCTCTGCACATGTCACATCTCAAATAGGAAAACTTCAAAATCCCACTGCAAAATGTACTCTCACAAACACACACGGACCCACGCACGCACGCACACACACAATTAACCACACATGCATAAACACATGCATACACACATGCATACACACATTCAGATATGAGTGAGCTCACAAATGCATGAATTCACACACACACACAAACACTGCAGAGCCATATATGGTATACTTGCAGATAGAGTGGATAACACCATCTACTGGTGGTTGTGTGACCTGCAGGACTAAAGGCACAGACGAGGAGTAGGGCTCAGCTTCCTCCTTCTGTCCATCCTTCCTTCCATCCAGTTTCTATAATTGTTCATTCTTTGAACATTCACAAAATGGTACCTAAAATATGGCCGCCGATACAATAATGTTGAGTTCTATCTGAGTGTTCTACTTGTGCAACTATCTGGGGGTATCATAAGGTAAACTATTGCACCATTTTTCAACCTACCACTGTATGTTGTTGCCTATTGCTGATCACTCCTGAAGACATTGGTATTAGAGAACATATTGTGTTGCTAATCTGACTGTACATCCAACCACAGTATGCTACCCATCTATTGTTCAGCGTGGAAAATACATTACATCAGCTGTATGGTACCGTATATATAGCCCTATATATTTGTCCATTCAGGTGGGTGTTTTAGATAACATTAACTGACTGCAGTTCTCACAGCACACAGTATTATATTGATAAGAGATGGAACCTTCTCTCAGCAGACTGGAATGCAATGGGTGGTGTTCGCTACATGTTTAATGAAATGTCTCTCTCTGTAGGATTATCTAGAGAGGGCATAAAGACAGTGTGCTAGAGTCAGCGTGTGTGTGTGTGTTTGTGTTTGCGTGCTTCTGGTGTGTGTTTGTATGTGTCAGTTAATGTGAGGCCTCCTATCTTTAGACACATAATACCAGCGAGGCATCAGAAAAAGAGTCCCCACTGCCACATATGGACAGTATTTCTACTGTTCACAATGTTTAAAAAAAAGTTTTATTTCACCTTTATTTAACCAGGTAGGCCAGTTGAGAACAAGTTCTCATTTACAACTGCGACCTGGCCAAGATAAAGCAAGGCAGTGCGATAAAAACAACAACACAGAGGGGAAAAAAGTATTTAGTCAGCCACCAATTGTGTAAGTTCTCCCACTTAAAAAGATGAGAGAGGCCTGTAATTTTCATCATAGGTACACGTCAACTATGACAGACAAATTGAGGGAAAAAAATCCAGAAAATCACATTGTAGGATTTTTAATGAATTTATTTGCAAATTATGGTGGAAAATAAGTATTTGGTCACCTACAAACATGCAAGATTTCTGGCTCTCACAGACCTGTAACTTCTTCTTTAAGAGGCTCCTCTGTCCTCCACTCATTACCTGTATTAATGGCACCTGTTTGAACTTGTTATCAGTATAAAAGACACCTGTCCACAACCTCAAACAGTCACACTCCAAACTCCACTATGGCCAAGACCAAAGAGCTGTCAAAGGACACCAGAAACAAAATTGTAGACCTGCACCAGGCTGGGAAGACTGAATCTGCAATAGGTAAGCAGCTTGGTTTGAAGAAATCAACTGTGGGAGCAATTATTAGGAAATGGAAGACACTGATAATCTCCCTCGATCTGGGGCTCCACGCAAGATCTCACCCGTGGGGTCAAAATGATCACAAGAACGGTGAGCAAAAATCCCAGAACCACACGGGGGTACCTAGTGAATGACCTGCAGAGAGCTGGGACCAAAGTAACAAAGCCTACCATCAGTAACACACTACGCCGCCAGGGACTCAAATCCTGCAGTGCCAGACGTGTCCCCCTGCTTAAGCCAGTACATGTCCAGGCCCGTCTGAAGTTTGCTAGAGTGCATTTGGATGATCCAGAAGAGGATTGGGAGAATGTCATATGGTCAGATGAAACCAAAATATAACTTTTTGGTAAAAACTCAACTCGTCGTGTTTGGAGGACAAAGAATGCTGAGTTGCATCCAAAGAACACCATACCTACTGTGAAGCATGGGGGTGGAAACATCATGCTTTGGGGCTGTTTTTCTGCAAAGGGACCAGTACGACTGATCCGTGTAAAGGAAAGAATGAATGGGGCCATGTATCGTGAGATTTTGAGTGAAAACCTCCTTCCATCAGCAAGAGCATTGAAGATGAAACGTGGCTGGGTCTTTCAGCATGACAATGATCCCAAACACACCGCCCGGGCAACGAAGGAGTGGCTTCGTAAGAAGCATTTCAAGGTCCTGGAGTGGCCTAGCCAGTCTCCAGATCTCAACCCCATAGAAAATCTTTGGAGGGAGTTGAAAGTCTGTGTTGCCCAGCGACAGCCCCAAAACATCACTGCTCTAGAGGAGATCTGCATGGAGGAATGGGCCAAAATACCAGCAACAGTGTGTGAAAACCTTGTAAAGACTTACAGAAAACGTTTGACCTGTGTCATTGCCAACAAAGGGTATATAACAAAGTATTGAGAAACTTTTGTTATTGACCAAATACTTATTTTCCACAATAATTTGCAAATAAATTCATAAAAAATCCTACAATGTGATTTTCTGGATTTTTTTTCTCATTTTGTCTGTCATAGTTGACGTGTACCTATGATGAAAATTACAGGCCTCTCTCATCTTTTTAAATGGGAGAACTTGCACAATTGGTGGCTGACTAAATACTTTTTTTCCCCACTGTATGGGGTAAAACAAAACATAAAGTCAAAAATACAACAGACTTCACTATCAACACACACAGCTGTTTGGGATGTGACATCACCTAGCCTGTTAAAATTACAACAAGCAGTGAAACTGGCAAAGAAGCACAGCAAGCTGGATTACCACTAGACTGGCTCGCCTCTCACAGCCTTTTCTTATAATACAGACCAGAATGGGAACTCCCCATTGTCTATTCACAGATCAGATACTGTGGGTGTAATATTGTTGAAAACCTGAGGATTTACTTTCCCCCTTCTGCACTTTAAATGACAAACTACTGTATTTACTAGTAAACAGTAACTAGTAGTTACAGTAATGTGCATATTGTGAAATAGTTAATAATTAGTATTGTATTACCTTCAGGCTCTGATCAGACCCTACACCCAAACGAGGGTACTACGTTCATCCACCTCTGGCCTGCTAGCTCCCCTACCTCTACGGAAGCACAGTTCCCGCTCAGCCCAGTCAAAGCTATTCGCTGCTCTGGCACCACAATGGTGGAACAAGCTCCCCCACGACGCCAGGACAGCGGAGTCACTGACCACCTTCCGGAGACACTTGAAACCCTACCTCTTTAAGGAATACCTGGAATAGTATAAAGTAATCCTTCTTCCCCACCCCCAAATAAAAGAAAGGTTGTCACACTGGCTATCATAAGTTGAATGCACCAATTTGTAAGTCGCTCTGGATAAGAGCGTCTGCTAAATTATGTAAATGTAAAAATGTAAATGTAGATAGGTGAAAAATATCGACTCCTGTTTTCAGAATGAGAACACAATGTACTGGAAAAGTAGAGAAGGAGAGGAATCGCTCTCTCTCCCTTACAGAAAAAACACATGAATTTTACGTGATCTTATGTGAAGTTAATGTGATAACATGAGACAACATCTAAAAGCAACACGTGATAAAATGATCTCATGTGAAATAAATGTGACAACATGGGGATACAACATTTAAACGACACTTAGTACAGATTTTCCAACATGACCCCATCTGGGATTTGAACTCACAACCTCGTGATTGCACCGTATCATTACCTATAATAAATTTCTTCACTTAGCAAAAGAGTGCCATCTGCAATGATATTTTAGTTATCAGTTAATCTGACTATTCTCTCATCATTGATTTCATTTACATATTTCAGCAATTTGAGAGGTTTCTGTATAGTCTAATGTTGGTGGGGCATATTATTCTGTTTTAATGTTACTCCTGAATCACTATGATACATATAATAGTTTTTCTTGAGTGTATTTTTAACAAAGCTGAGATTTACTTTACTTAAATCAAAAGTGTAGGAATACAGGTGAACTCAGTTATTGAGACAGAAATGTGGCTTAGCAGGAAGATTGGAATGCTGTGAACCAAGAGATTAAATCCCAGGTGAGGACATGTTGAATAATAATTACTTTATAAATGAACATATACAATGCAATCATGTGCAGTATGTCAAATATATAAGTTGAAAGCACTGTTGTTCTGTGTGTATCACAGTGGTCAACAACCTTTTCTGAGTCAAGATCACTTTCTGAGTCAAAATACAAGCCGGGATCTACCGCTCAGATTTTTTTTTAAACATGACTTCAAAAACTTAAGCCTATGCAACATTAACTAATTAAAAACAGTACTGTAGCAATGAGGTTTGTGCAGTAGGCTATAGGTCCAATACATTATCAATTGGCTATAGAGGGCTATGCTTAAAAAATTTAGGTATACAGTATGATCACATTGGTAATAGATAATTTGTTGTATTACTTGTGAGGCACAGCTGAGTGAACTTGTTTTTTTTTACTGGAGTGATGGCATGCATCTGTTGGTCAGTCTGAGGGGAGGGAGGGAGTAGAGGTGAGGCTGGCTCTCACCCGACTCACATGTCCCTCCACTCTCCCTCCCTCCGCTGAGAAAAAGGGACACAGTCTTCCAGCTGATGGTGAAACTCAAGTCGCACTGCATTATTTCTGCCTCATGCACCAATTCATGTTGTTACTCCTATGACCAGAGAAAGTGAAATATTCCTCGATATTAAAAAGACACAAGCCGCTCATAATAACAATGCAGGCTTATCGGAACACTGTGCTATACTCATTCATAGCAGCTGGTTGTAGCGTGCATGGAAGTAGGGAAAACATGCATTTCATGGCTTATAAAAGTGTTGAACAAAGTGTTAACAGTGCTGAATAACAATTTAAACATGAACCTACTCATAAAAACAGAAGACATAGATTTTCAAGCCAATTTAAATCAAAACTGTAACTAGGCCACTCAGGAACATTCAATGTCGTCTTGGTAAGCAACTCCAGTGTATACTAGGCATTGTGTTTTGGGTTATTGTCCTGCTGAAAGGTGAATTTGTCTCCCAGTGTCTGTTGGAAAGCAGCCTGAATCTGGTTTTCCTGTAGGTTTTGCCTGTACTTAGCTCTATTCCATTTCTTTTTATCCTAAAAAAAACTCCCTAGTCCTTTGCCGATGATAAGCATACCCATAACATGATGCAGCCACCACCATGCTTGAAAATATGAAGAGTGGTACTCAGTGATGTGTTGTGTTGGATTTGCCACAAACACAACGCTTTGTATTCAGGATTAAAGTTAATTTCTTTGCCACATACTTTGCAGTTTTACTTTAGTGCCTTATTGCAAACAGGATGGAATATTTTTATTCTGTACAGGCTACCTTCTTTTCACTCTGTCATTTAGGTTAGTGTTGTGGAGTAACTACAATGTTGTTGATCCATCCTCAGTTTTCTCTTATTACAGCCATTAAACTCCGTAACTGTTTTAAAGTACGTATTGCGTTCATCCACCTCTGGCCTGCTGGCTCCCCTACCTCTGCTGAAGCACAGTTCCCGCTCAGCCCAGTCAAAACTGTTCGCTGCTCTGGCACCCCAATGGTGGAACAAGCTCCCTCACGACGCCAGGACAGCGGAGTCACTCACCACCTTCCGGAGACATTTGAAACCCCACCTCTTTAAGGAACACCTGGGATAGGATAAAGTAATCCTTCTAACCCCCCCTTACCCCCAACCCACCCCCAAAAAAAAAATGTGTAAAGTGGTGATCCCACTGGCTATAAGGTGAATGCACCAATTTGTAAGTCCCTCTGGATAAGAGCGTCTGCTAAATGACGTAAATGTAAATGTAAATGTAAGTAACAATTGGCCTCTTGGTGAAATCCCTGAGCAGTTTCCTTCCTCTCTGGCAACTGAATTAGGACGGACGCCTGTATCTTTGTAGTGACTTTATGTTTGTAGTGTAATTAATAACTTCACCATGCTCAAAGAGATATTCAATGTCTGTTTTGTTTTTTTACCCATCTACCAATAGGTGCCCTTCTTTGCGAGGCATTGGAAAACCTCACAGGTCTTTATGGTTGAATCTGAGTTTGAAATTCACTGCTTGACTGAGGGACCTTACAGATAATTGTATGTGTGGGGTACAGAGATGAGGTAGTCATTCAAAAATCATGTTAAACATTATTATTGTACACAGAGTGAGTCCATGCAACTTATTATGTGACTTGTTAAGCAAATGTTTACTCCTGAACTTATTTAGGCTTACCATAACAAAAGGGTTGAGTACTTATTGACTCAAGACATTTCAGCTTTATAAAAATGTCTAAAAACATAATTCCACTTTGACATTATGGGGTATTGTGTGTAGGCCAGTGACACAAAATCTAAAATGTATACATTTTAAATTCAGGCTGTAACAACAAAATGTGGAAAAAGTCAAGGGGTGTGAATACTTTCTGAAGGCACTGTACACACTCGCTCACACACACTACACTGACCCTCCCACATAAAACCCACACACATTCACATACTGTACACTACACACACACACACACACACACACACACACACACACACACACACACACACACACACACTTATTTTTGTATTCCTCTTGTGTTACTATTTTATTTTTAAACTCTGCATCGTTGGGAAGGGCTCGAAAGCAAGCATTTCAAGGTAACATTTTATTTTATTTGATGTGAAACTTCATGTGAAATATTATCACATGTGTTCCAAAAACACATGGTTTCACATGATTTCACTACCTGGTGCCGACGAAGATGGCGGCCTCGCAACTAGCTCTTAGGAACTTTGCAGTATTTTGTTTTTTTATGTATTATTTTTAACATTATTAGCTCAGAAAGTGTTTGGCATCATTACATACAGCTGGGAAAAACCATTGGATATCAGAGCGGCGGTAACTCACCAGCATTACGACCAGGAATACGACTTTCCTGAAGCAGATCCTTTGTTTGCTCTCCCCAGGGCAACTGAACTGATTCCAGCGGCTGACCCAAAACATCGCTGGAGGAGGATAGGCACTCAGAGCGGCCTGCTGGTTCGACTTATGAGGCGCGCACACCACCCACCACTTCCAAGTATACTACTCGCTAATGTTCAGTCTCTGGTTAACAAGCTCGACGAACTACGGGCAAGGATTTCTTTCCAGAGAGACGTCAAGGCCTGTAACATAATCTGTTTCACGGAAACATGTCTCACTTGGGATATTCTGTCGAAATCGGTCCAGCCAGATGGGTTCTCAGTTCATTGCGCAGACAGGAATAAATATCTCTCCGGGAAGCAGAAGGGCGGAGGTGTTTGTTTCATGATTAACAACTCATGGTGTAATTGTAGTAACATACAGGAACTTGAGTCCTTCTGTTCACCCGACCTAGAATATCTCACAATCAAATGGCGACTGTATTATCTCCCAAGATAATTTTCTTATAGTCACGGCCGTGTATATCACCCCTCAAGCCGATACCACGACGGCCCTCAAAGAACTTCACTGGACCTTTTGCAAACTGGAAACCACATATCCTGAGGCTGCATTTATTGTAGCCAGGGATTTTAACAAAGCAAATTTGAGGACTAGGCTGCCGAAGTTCTATCAACATATCGACAGTTGTACTCGCGCTGCCAAAATCCTTGACCATTGCTATTCAAACTTCTGGGATGGTTATAAGGCCCTCCCCCGCCCTCCTTTTGGCAAATCTGACCACGACTCCATTTTGCTTCTCCCTTCCTATAGGCAAAAACTCAAACAGGAAGTACCCGTGCTAAGGACTATTCAACGCTGGTCTGACCAATCGGAATCCACGCTTCAAGATTGTTTTGATCACGCGAACTGGGATATGTTCCGGGTAGCTTCCGAAAATAATTTTGACGTATACACTGAAACGGTGACTGAGTTTATCAGGAAGTGTATAGGTGATGTTGTGCCCACTGTGACTATTAAAACCTACCCTAACCAGAAACCGTGGATAGATGGCAGTATTTGTGCAAATCTGAAAGCGCGAACCACCGCATTCAACCATGGCAAGGTGACTGGGAATATGGCAGAATACAAACAGTGTAGCTACTCACTCTAAAAGGCAATTAAACTGGCAAAACATCAGTATAGAGACAAAGTGGAGTCGCAATTCAACGGCTCAGACACGAGGCGTATGTGGCAGGGTCTACAGACAATCACGGACTTCAAAAGGAAAACCAGCCACATCGCCGACACCGACGTCTCGCTTCCAGACAAGCTAAACACCTTCTTCGCCCGCTTTGAGGATAACATAGTGCCACTGACGAGGCCCACTTCCAAGGACTGTGGCTTCTCCTTCTCCATGGCCGATGTGATGAAGACATTTAAGCTTATTCAATCTCTCCCTTTCCCAGTCTGCTGTTCCCACATGCTTCAAGATGGCCACCATTGTTCCTGTACCCAAGAAAGCAAAGGTAACTGAACTAAATGACTATCGCCCTGTAGCACTCACCTCTGTCATCATGAAGTGCTTTGAGAGACTAATCAAGGATCATATCACCTCTACCTTGCCTGTCACCCTAGACCCACTTCAATTTGCTTACCGCCCCAATAGATCCATAGACGATGCAATCGCCCTCACACTGCACACTGCCCTATCCCATCTGGACAAGAGCAATACCTATGTAAGAACGCTGTTCATTGACTATAGCTCAGCATTCAACACCATAGTACCCTCCAAGCTCATCATTAAGCTCGAGGCCCTGGGTCTGAACCCCGCCCTGTGCAACTGGGTCCTGGACTTCCTGACGGGCACCCCCCAGGTGGTGAAAGTAGGAAACAACATCTCCACTTCGCTGATCCTCAACACTGGGGCCCCACAAGGGTGCGTGCTCAGCCCCCTCCTGTACTCCCTGTTCACCCATGACTGCGTGGCCAAGCACGCTTCCAACTCAATCATCAAGTTTGCAGACAACACAACAGTAGTAGGCTTGATAACCAACAATGACGAGACCGCCTACAGGGAGGAGGTGAGGGCTCTGGGAGTATGGTGCCAGGAAAATAACCTCTCACTCAACATCAACAAAACAAAGGAGATGATCGTGGACTTCAGGAAACAGCAGAGGGTGCACCCCCTATCCACAACGACTGATACAGATATATCCCTACTTTTCCCTTACATGATTGCAAACATGCCTTTCTGACATGTATACTCCCGTACATATTTATTTGGACAGTGGAGCTAAAACCTTTAATTTGGCTCTATACTCCTCAGTTTTGGATTTGAGATCAAATGTGTCACCTTTTATTTGAGCGTATTTTCATACATATCTGTTTTATGTATGTACACTTTATGTATCTAGTCCCCCCATTTGAAGGTGGCATAAGTCTTTTGACAAATTAAATTATATGTGTATTAAAGTACTCAAAGGTTTAGTATTTGGTCCCATATTCCTAGCACACAAAGATTGCATCAAGTTTTGACGCTACAAACTTGTTGGATGCATTTGCTGTTTGTTTTGGTTGTGTTTCAGATTATGTTGTGCCCAATAGAAATGAATGGTAAATAATGTATTGTGCCATTTTGGAGTCATTTTTATTGTAAATTAGAATAGAATACAGTCGCTTGCGAAAGTATTCACTCCCCTTGGCATTTTTCCTATATTGTTGCCTTACAACCTGGAATTAGAATAGATTTTTGGGGGGTTTGTATCATTTGATTTACACAACATGCCTACCACTTAGAAGATGCAAAATATATTTTTTGGTGAAACAAACAAGAAACAAGACAAAAAAAACAGAAAACTTGAGCGTGCAAAACTATTCACCCCCCCAAAGTCATTATTTTGTAGAGCCACCTTTTGCGGCAATTACAGCTGCAAGTCTCTTGGGGTATGTCTCTATAAGCTTGGCACATCTAGCCACTGGGATCTTTGCCCATTCTTCAAGGCAAAACTGCTCCAGCTCCTTCAAGTTGGATGGGTTCCGCTAGTGTACAGCAATCTTTAAATCATACCACAGATTCTCAATTGGATTGAGGTCTGGGCTTTGACTAGGCCATTCCAAGACATTTAAATGTTTCCCCTTAAACCACTCGAGTGTTGCTTTAGCAGTATGCTTAGGGTCATCGTCCTGCTGGAAGGTGAACCTCCGTTCCAGTCTCAAATCTCTGGAAGACTGAAACAGGTTTCCCTCAAGAATTTCCCTGTATTTAGTGCCATCCATCATTCCTTCAATTCTGACCAGTTTCCCAGTCCCTGCCGATGAAAAACATGGTGTTCTCGGGGTGATGAGAGGTGTTGGGTTTGCACCAGACATAGCGTTTTCATTGATGGCCAAAAAGCTCAATTTTAGTCTCATCTGACCAGAGTACCTTCTTCCATATGTTTGGGGAGTCTCCCACATTCCTTTTGGTGAACACAAACGTGTTTGCTTTTTTTTTTCTTTAAGCAATGGCTTCTTTCTGGCCACTCTTCCATAAAGCCCAGCTCTGTGGAATGTACGACTTAAAGTGGTCCTATGGGCAGATACTCCAATCTCCGCTGTGGAGCTTTGCAGCTCCTTCAGGGTTTATCTTCGGTCTCTTAGTTGCCTCTCTGATTAATGCCCTCCTTGCCTGGTCCGTGAGTTTTGGTGGGCGGCCCTCTCTTGGCAGGTTTGTTGTGGTGCCATATTCTTTCATTTTTTTTATAATGGATTTAATGGTGCTCCGTGGGATGTTCAAAGTTTCTGATATTTTTTTATAACCCAACCCTGATCTGTACTTCTCCACAACTTTGTCCCTGACCTGTTTGGAGAGCTCCTTGGTCTTCATGGTGCCTTGCTTGGTGGTGCCCCTTGCTTAGTGGTGTTGCAGACTCTGGAGCCTTTCAGAACAGGTGTATATATACTGAGATCATGTGATAGACCATGTGACTTAGATTGCACACAGGTGGACTTTATTTAACTAATTATGTGACTTCTGAAGGTAATTGGTTGCACCCGATCTTATTTAGGGGCTTCATAGCAAAGGGGGTGAATACATATGCACACACAACTTTTCCATTATTAATTGTTTTGAATTTTTTAAAACAAGTTATGTTTTGCATTTCACTATTTTGTGTATGTCCATTACATGAAATCCAAATAAAAATCCATTTAAATTACAGGTTGTAAGGCAACAATATAGGAAAAACACCAAGGGGGCTGAATACTTTTGCTATGCACTGTATGTTTCTGAACATTTTAATGTGGAATGCTACCAGGATTACGGATAACGTTACAGAGGTCTTTGTGCCTTTGTAACCTTCACAATTTATTCATGATTATCCATAATCATGGTAGCATCCACATTAATATGGAAGTGTTTGGAAACATATTATGTTCTTATTTATAATACAAATGACTCAAAAATGACACAATACATTATTTACCATTCATTTCTATTTGGCACAACATAATCTGAAACACAACCAAAACAAACTGCAAATGCATCCAACAAGTTTGTAGAGTCACAAGCTTGATGCAGTCATTCCACCAAGCTTGTGATATATGTGACCAAATACTAAACTTTTGACTACTTAATGCAGATTAGCGATGGATCGAAATTTACAGAATGGTTACCGGGAGGAAAATGGGGGAGAGTCATGTTTTCTTTTTCAATTTCAGGCAAGGGGAGGGTTTAGTATATTTTTTTTATCTAGTCCAGGGGAGGGTCATGTAATCTGTAATTGATGAAATGTCTATATTTCTCAGTGTTTTAGAATTAGTTGTTTAATAGGCTATATATAGATGCTCTGTGCTTGATGCCTATTTAGTGTGGTCTTAATCAAATGATCCAAAGGCTATTGGCTATTGGCTATAGGCTACGAAGTTCATGCTCGGAGAAGCACATAGCAAAGTTATATTTCTAAGATTGCTTCTGGGATGGTGTGAATAAAACTAGGCTGCATTACACACTGTAATGGTTATTCCAACCCTGAGCCCCAGCCTGCTCTGCTCTTGCTGATCAAAACCTTTTATTGTGTGCTGCCTAATCAATGGCTGTGCTGTGTAGTCCTACAGTGGCAGTTCAGGAGGAGATTCAAAGGCTTCTTCCCCCCCAAGAAAATCTTGCGCCCGGACTAGCCTATGTTCTGTTCAGTTCAGTTTGAGAAGGAGAGCGAGAAGATGAGAAGGAGGACTGGAGGTCCACTTTGATAGCTTTCTGCTACTATGATCGATTTATTAAAAACAATATGTTTCTTGCCCATGATGTACTTATCAGAGTTATTGACCTCACAATAAGCCAAATTCGAGTAACTAACATTGTGGTGCGGAAACTTGAAGCAGCAGTCACGGCATAATCAATCGGAAATGGACAGCTCATGGTGCTGAAAGTAGGATGCTAGCCCATGTTGACTCCAATGCTTCCCACAGTTGTGTCAAGTTGGCTGGATGTCTTTTGGGTGGTGGACCATTCTTGATACACGGGGGAAACTGTTGTGTGACAAACCAGCAGCTTTGCCGCTGTTGACACAAACCGGTGCACCTTGCACCTACTACCATACCCCATTCAAAGACACTTACATATTTTGTCTTGCCCAGTCACCCTCTGAATGGCACACATGCACAATCCATGTCTCACGCCTTAAAAATACTTATTTAACCTGTCTCCTTCCCTTCGTCTACACTGATTGAAGTGGATTTAACAAGTGACATCCATAAGGGATCATAGCTTTCACCTGGATTCACCTGGTCAGTCTATGTCATGGAAAGAGCAGGTGTCCTTAATGTTTTGTGTACTCAGTGTATAACAGCACTTTGGTCCACAATCCTTTATGCTAGAAACAAGCTGTAAAGTACCCAGGAAAGACGTGTATCTGATGCATATGAGGATATCATTGTGTAGTTTCTTTGACATTCAGAGGCTGAGCTACAATCTTCTATAGCCGAGGAGACAAGAAATAGACTTTGTTAGGGAAGTAATCTAATTCTGTCACTATCAATTGATTAAGCTATTCACTTTCTGTACAATAGAAGATGTTTAAACCCAGACAGCTTTTAGGGAAACACTTGTGACCTTCTCTCCTTGGGGTAAGCCACGGAAGAAGAGTAGCCAGCAGTTAAAGCTTACAGTTTTCTGAGTTGGTAGGCCTACTCTGTCTGGGGTGGAAAGGTAGGCCTAACTTCTGAAAGTACCATGCTCAGATTCCTAATGACTTCTCATATTTAATTATTTGCAAACAGGGACAGTTTCGTTGCAAACAAGACACAGTGATTTGGCATTGGAGAATATGATAAGATGAGCACATAGGCCTATCTCTCTGTCCATTCTTTGCCTGTAATTTCGGTAATTTGTGTGGTATTAAACAAGATTCTGCCAATATGTAAAATGACGTAGAATTGCATGAAAGGTTTATAAAAGGCAATCTGTTCTCGGACCTGCAAATACAATGATAGATTCATGCAATGCTTTTACTATAAAGGAGATCTCTCCACCCCTACTCTTGTCCACGGTGGTCTACGAACCCACAACCTTCTGGCTGGCAGCCAGCCCTGTGCGCTATCAAAATGTCTGCGTTGCCATGTAATGCTTACAGGATGAAGAACAGTTTCTAAAACTGCATATTGAAGGCTCTGGTCTGTCCAAGAAGAGAGGGTAAACGGTAGACATGTTATCTGATATCCACTTTGTTCTAATTATCATTTTGTGTATAGGGGAGGGTCACTTGTTATTTTTTCAAGCGTTCAGGGAAGGTTTAGGTCAAATATATATTTGCTGAAGGGAGGGCCATCCATTTTCATTTCAGAAAGGTCCGATTTTTTCCATGTAACCTTTATTATAAATAATGTTCACTCCCTTAAGTGAATTTCTCTAAATACTTATGACACCTACAAATGGGGGACTAGATACATAAAGTGCTTTCATTTCTAAAGGGTAAAGCAGATATGTATGAAAATACCCTAAAATAAAAGGTGACATTCTGTACATATTCATATTCTGTTCATATGAAACATTTGATCTCGAAACCAAAATACTGGAGTATAGAGCAAAATTAAAAGTTTTAGCTTCACTGTCCAAATAAATACGTAGGGGAGTATAGCTGTAGGATCATGTCACTCATCTCTCTCTCTATCTCTTCTTGGCCTTGCTCTAACTCAATACGCTCATTGAGTTTCCGTACCATACATTGGGATTAATAGGTTTGTGAGGGCAATTTTGATAAGTCCATTTTGTGAGGATTTGTCGGCACTCAAGTGCAACTAATAAAAGGGGTAATATTTATGTTGTTTTGACAGGTAGCTAGTGTGTCTGTGTCTGTATGCATTCCTGCGTGTGCATGCGTCTGTGCATATGTGCGCCTGTACCAACCTGCAATGAAATGTAGAGAATCTACAGAACAACTGAGTTTGCCTCCATCACTGAAAAGTTTGGATGTCAAATATTTGCAAAGTGGAAGAAGCCAGCCACGCAGCGCGGCTGAAACTTATAATAATAACACAATTAACTTGCAGCTTTATTGAGCTCCGTCGAGCAAACACTCACAGTGCAAATACCAATAACCCCCAGTCAGAATAAATGCCAGGAGATTGTTTGCCAAATTATATTTGATGGATTTTGACAGAAATTGTGATTAATAAGGAAGATTATGAGGCTATTCTCTGTCTTGCTGTTGTACTGGGGGCTGGGAGGGGGAGTGGTGGGGGTGGGGGGGGGGGGGACTGTATTGCCACAGTATTATCGTCCTGATTTGCATATGTCACTCAGGATGTTATTTTGTGAGCTATGGGAAGCTGAAATGCCAATACCACGGCTGCACCTCTCTGTGTGTTCTTTCATATTTGAAGGTTAATGTAAGAAATTGAAACAGTGTGCTTTGAGGATGTGCCCATATTGGATGCAGAAGGAATGGATGAGGAAATAGAATAGATTAAAAGGTAAGAAACCATACTGAAACTCTATGGAATATAGTTTTGAAACAGTGGCCAGTTGGAACACTGGTCTCGTTAATTTCAACACCATCTGCATTTACAGTGCATTCGGAAAGTATTCAGACGCCTTCACATTTTGTTACGCTGCAGCCTTATTTAGCTTCACTGTCCAAATCATTGTATGGTACAGAAACTCAATGAGCATATTGAGTTAGAGCAAGGCCAAGAAGAGAAAGAGAGAGAGATGAGTGACATGATCCTTCAGCTATACTCCCCTATGTATTTATTTGGACAGTGAAGCTAAAACTTTAAATTTTGCTCTATACTTCAGTATTTTGGTTTTGAGACAGAATGTCACCTTTTATTTGAGGGTATTTTCATACATACCTTACCGTGAAATGCTTACTTGCGAGCCCTTAACCAACAATGGAGAGTTTTAAAAAAGTAAGTAAGAAAAATGTGCTAAATAAACTAAAGGAAAACTAGTAACACAATAAAATAACAATAACGAGGCTATTTACAAAAGGGGTACGGGTTATTCGAGGTAATTGAGGTAATATGTACATGTAGGTAGGGGTAAAATGACTACGCATAGATAATAAAACAGAGTAGCAGCAGCGTAAAGGGATGTGAATGTATGTGTGTGTGTGTGTCAGTGGAGGCTCCTCAGAGGAGGAAGGGGAGGACCATCCTCCTCAGTGAATTTCATAAAAATAAAAATAGTGAAACATTAAAAAAGTTATCGTTTTTAGATATAACTATACTAAATATATTAATGTCACCAAATAATTGATTAAAACACACTGTTTTGCAATGAAAGTCTACAGTCACCTCAACAGCACTCTGTAGGGTAGCACCATGGTGTAGCTGGAAGACAGCTAGCTTCTGTCCTCCTCTGGGTACATTGACTTCAATACAAAACCTAGGAGGCTCATGGTTCTCACCCCATTTCCATAGACTTACACAGTAATTATGACAACTTCCAGAGGACGTCCTCCAACCTATCAGAGCTCTTGCAGCATGAATTGACATGTTGTCCACCCAGTCAAAGGATCAGAGAAGGAATCTAGTACTAAAAGCATAAGCTACAGCTAGCTAGCACTGCAGTGCATAAAATGTGGTGAGTAGTTGACATAAAGAGAGAGAAAGACAATAGTTGAACAGTTTTGAACAAATTAATTTCTTACAAAATTAAGGGGATGCAATAAAAAGAAAGAGAGAGATAGCTATATTTAGTTGTATATTTTTAAACGTTCACTTAGCTAGTGAATGCAGCTAGCTAGTTTAGCCTACTCAAACTCCCGGCACAAACAGAGAGGGATGCTATATTAGCTAGATGGCTATGGCTATCAAACACTGGAACTCTTCCAAGTCAAGGTAAGCTTTTGGTTTAATTAATGTATTGCCACTGGGTCCCGCCGGTGTAACTGCTAAACTGCTTTCTGAATGTACACTGTACTGCATGATTGTAGCGTGTTTACTAATGTGTTAGTTTTAGTAGCTATGTGGACTATGACATTATAATATGGTGACAACAATGTAGGCTGTGTGTAGCGGTTAGCAGTTATGATATGAAGGTTTGGCTTGGAAAGTTTTTTTCCACCTGGTCACAGACAGCTGATGTGTTGTGCACTGAAGTCCACAAGCAAAGGGAAAAGGTGAGAGGAGGAGAACGCGTAGATGTGAGAAGAAATTATACAACGATCAAAGTCTGCTGTGAAAGTGAACTGTGTTTGAGTGTGATTAGGGGTGTATTCATTCCACCGATTCTGTTGAAAAACGTTTCTTAAACGGAAGCAAACGGAATGAAACGGGGATAAACATTTTGGCCAACAGAAACTCTTGTTTGCAACTGTTGGACTAATGATTACACCCTAAATCAGCTAGATGCAGCCAAGAGTGTGCAATGCGGTATTGAATGTGTCAATATCGGTCACCTTGATTACTCAAATTTCTCTCAACCTGTGCACCTAGCGTACGTTGTAAACCTTTATTCATAGGCTAGGTTGTAGCAACCTCGTGATGGGCATAGGGAAAATTTGAGCATCATGTAGTAGCCTAAACCTATCAATGTTACATTGAGCTGGGTGAATGGAATATCAATGACAGTCATCCAATATGTAAGGCATAATCAACGAGGGGCTATGTGTTCTATGGAAAATAGTGAACGTCTTGAAGGTGTGTTCAACGACGCTCTAGCATAGTGGAACTGACCTTTCACGGAGTTGCATTATTTTCCAGAGAACGCATAGAGCCCCGAGTTGATTATCCCTTTCATACCATGGCTATAATTTAACACATTTGCCACAAGAAATGTGTTCATTTGCCAGTAGAAATGTGTTCAACATCCACTGAAGTAGCTAGCAAGTTTACTAGATAGCTACAGTAGTTGCCGTGATAACCAAACCATCAGTCCTAGTTTGCTATTATGAAAATCGAATTCAACAATATTAATACTGTTTTCAATTCGACTTTTGCTTTCAAAATCTGCTCAAACAAAACATGTAAAAATGAACTATAGCCATTGAATTCTACTTTGCAAATATACCATGCGTTATAGGGAAATAATGCGCGCTCTAGAATGCCCTTCAAGCCAATCAGAAAGGAGTATTCAACAATGCCATGGTATAAGCTGTAAAAGAAATAAGGCCATGTTCATAAGACAATGATCGTCCTCCCTCATCTAAAATGGCACCGACCGCCACTGGTGTGTGTGTGTGTGGTGTCAATATGCATGTGTGTGTGTGTTTTGTTTGTGTTTCCGTGTGTATGTGTGTGTTGGAGTCCAGTGAGTGTACATCGAGCCTGTGCAAGAGAGTCAGTGCAAAAAATAAAGGGGTCAATGCAAATAGTCTGGGTAATCAACAGTTGGATTAACTGTTCAGCAGTCTTATGGCTTGGGGGTAGAAGCTGTTAAGGAGCCTTTTGGTCCCAGACTTTGCGCTCCGGTACCGCTTGCCATGCGGTAGCAGAGAGAACAGTCTTGAGTGGCATAGTCGTAGAACATTTCTAGGGCCTTCCTCTGGCACCGCCTAGTATAGAGGTCCTGGTTGGCCGGAAGTTCGGCCCCAGTGATGTATTGGGCTGTACGCACTACCCTCTGTAGATGCAACCAGTCAGGATGCCCTCGATGGTGCAGCTGTAGAACCTTTTGAGGATCTGAGATCCCATGCCAAATCTTTTCAGCCTCCTGAGGGGGAATAGGCGTTGTCGTGCCCTCTTCACGACAGTCTTGGTGTGTTTGGACCATGATAGGTCCTTAGTGATGTGGACACCAAGGAACTTGAAGCTCTCGACCCTCTCCACTACAGCCCCGTTGATGTGAATGTGGGTGTGCTCGGCCCTCCTTTTCCTGTAGTCCATGATCAGCTCCTTTGTCTTGCTCACATAGATGAATAGGTTGTTGTCCTGGAACTACACTACCAGGTCTCTGACCTCCTCCCTAAAGGCTGTCTCATTGTCGTTGGTGATCAGGCCAACCACCGTCGTGTCATCGGCCAACTTAATTATGGTGTTGGAGTCATGCGTGGCCACACAGTCGTGGGTGACCAGGGAGTACAGGAGGGATGATGGTGTTGATGCGAGCCATGACCAGCCTTTCAAAGCATTTCATGGATACAGATGTGAGTGCTACAGGGCGGTAGTCATTTGGGCAGTTTACCTTGGCGTTCTTGGGTACAGGGACTATGGTGGTCTGCTTGAAACATGTAGGTATTACAGACTGGGTCAGGGAGAGATTGAAAATGTCAGTGAAGACACTTGCCAGTTGGTCAGTGCATGCTCTGAGTACGCATCCTGGTAATCTGTCCTGCGACCTTATGAATGTTAACCTGTTTAAAGGTCTTACTCACATCAGCTACGGAGAACGTGATCACACAGTTGTCCAGAGCAGCTGGTGTCTCATGCGGATGTTGCCTGTAATCAATGGCTTCTGGTTGGGAAATGTACATACGGTCACTGTGGGGACGACGTCATCGATGCATTTATTAATGAAGCCGGTGACTGATGTGGTATACTCCTCAATGCCATCGGATGAATCCTGGAACATATTCCAGTCTGTGCTAGCGAAACAGTCCTGTGGCTTAGCATCCGCTTCATCGGACCACTTCAATATTGACTGTATCACTGGTACTTCCTGTTTGAGTTTTTGCTTGTAAGCAGGAATCAGGAGGATCGCATTATGGTCAGATTTGCCAAATGGAGGAGGAGGGAGAGCTTCGTACGCGTCTCTGTGTGTGGAGTAAAGTGTTTTTTTGTTTTGTTTTATCCTCTAGTTGCACATGTGACATGCTGATAGAAATTAGGTCAACCAGATTTCAGTTTTCCTGCATTAACGTTCCCGGCCACTAGGAGCGCCGCCACTGGATGAGCATTTTATTGTTTGCTTATCGTCTTATACAGCTCGTTGAGTCTGGTCTTAGTGCCAGCATCGGTTTGTGAAAGTAAATAGACAGCTATGAAGAATATAGATGAAAACTCTCTTGGAAAATACTGTGGTCTACAGATTACAATGAGGTACTCTAACTAAGGCAAGCAAAACCTTGAGATAACATAGTGTCTATAATACTGTAATAAGCTCACATAGTTGCTGTCACAAACTCCAAACTCTACACAGATGTCACTGACTAGTTGGATATTTATTTCCCACCAAGCAAAAAATGTCTGTACTTACACCATTTATATAACTTTATTTTTATCAGGTTTCTGCTTTGGCAGGCCTTATATTTTCAATTGACATTTGTCAATAAAGCTCATACATCCAAATGCTTATGACAAATAGTTTTGTGTTCTACTTGTAGCCCTGGTTGTCCTGAAAAGAAAATGGTCAAACACTTCAATGTGAGGCTAAATATAAGGGCTGGACATGCAGATAAAGGAAAGTCAGATAAATGAAAAAGCAACTGATAGGGCGCCACATGGTCTTCACGGCATGTCCATATAACCTGACACAGGTGTTCTGACTCAGATGTTACCTCGGTGATGTTCGTGTCACTCAGAGCACAGCTGAGAAGATGGCCCTTTGGCCTTTAGCAATGTCACTTCCTCATTTAATGATGGCCAGCACTGTCATTTAGTATTGTAATTAGGAAAGGGGACAAAATGTCACAGGCACTCTAATCAGGCTTTTGAAAGATTCTTGGCTCACCTCTCTGAACCGCATTGTCAACAAGCAATCGTAAATACACCTGAACACACACACAAGCACAAACATATGCACGCACGCACACACACACACACGCTCAGTATGAGAATGTGAATGGCTGGAATACCCATGGAAGATGGAACCTCTTATAATACATTCATTCATCAACAATAAATACCTATACTCCCCCCATATTATGTGGACACTATACCAGTATTTAATATATAGTACCTTACCACATACTGCATGTAGTGCATGTAGCTTCAAAGTAACCCAACCCAGTTTGCAGTGAACAGATTGCAGTCAAAAGACTGTTAGACCTGGAGTGTTGACCCGTGAGCTCCAGCTCTGACAGCTGAGCTGACCTGAATCATGTGCTTAAACATTTGGTGAGGTTGACAGGAACTGGGGCCAGTGCCATGCAGCATACACAGGCCTACACTGGCACACCTTCTGTCTCTCTTATAAACCCCAGACACACACATTCACAGGAGAGCTATGTCTCTCTCTGTCAACCCATCTGTGGACACAAGCACAAGAACGCATACAGGCAAAGTTAACACTCACACGCACATGCACGCACACACAAATCAGATACTGCGATTTGTCGAATAGCAGAATGCTCGAACAGCAGAGAGTCGCTAAGTCCCCCAAGCCAAAAGAACGTCAACGACAAAACAAAAGGAATGCGACAACAATAAAGATCCCGGCCAAGTCTTTAGAATGCAGCTCTGCTCCTTGCGGGTCAAGCCCAACCAGATGCTCATGAATACAGAGAGAATTTGGAGATGCAGGTAGTTGTTTGTGGCAAAGTTTAGTCGTGCTCAAGGTCACTTCCAGTTTGTTTGTTCTTCCTCAGACACAGCTGTCCAATCACGGACGTCACTGCTAACCCCTGACCCCTCCACACACCTGGTAGGCCCAACGTGACCAGGGCCTAATGTGGTCAGCCAGAGTAATGGCCTGACCACATAATGGTAAACTGTTTTGAACTGGAGAATTCATAATAGCATTTTAATTTTATTTTTATTTATTTAACCTTTATTTAACCAGGTAAGGCAGTTGAGAACAAGTTCTCATTTACAACTGCGACCTGGCCAAGATAAAGCAAAGCAGTGCAATAAAAACAACAACAACACAGAGTTACATATGGAATAAACAAAACGTACAGTCAATAACACAATAGAAAATCTATATACAGTGTGTGCAAATGTAGTTATGGAGGTAAGGCAATAAATAGGCCATAGTGCAAAATAATTACAATTTAGTATTAACACTGAAGTGATAGATGTGCAGAAGATGATATGCAAATAGAGATACTGGGGTGCAAATTAGAAAAATCAATAACAATATGGGGATGAAGTAGTTGGGTGGGCTAATTACAGATGGGTTGTGTACAGGTGCAGTGATCGGTAAGCTGCTCTGACAACTGATGCTTAAAGTTAGTGAGGGAGATAAGAGTCTCCAGCTTCAGAGATTTTTGCAGTTCGCTCCAGTCATTGGCAGCAGAGAACTGGAAGGAATGGCGGTCAAAGGAGGTGTTGGCTTTGGGGATGACCAGTGAGATATACCTGCTGGAGCGCATACAACGGGTGGGTGTTGCTATGGTGACCAATGAGCTAAGATAAGGCGGGGATTTGCCTAACAGTGATTTATAGATGAACTGGAGCCAGTGGGTTTGGCGACTAATATGTAGTGAGGGCCAGCCAACGAGAGCGTACAGGTCACAATGGTGGGCAGTATATGGGGCTTTGGTGACAAAACGGATGGCACTGTGATAGACTACATCCAATTTGCTGAGTAGAGTGTTGGAGGCTATTTTGTAAATGACATCACAGAAGTCAAGGATCAGTAGGATAGTCAGTTTTACGAGGGCATGTTTGGCAGCATGAGTGAAGGAGGCTTTGTTGTGAAATAGGAAGCCGATTCTAGATTTAACTTTGGATTGGAGATGCTTAATGTGAGTCTGGAAGGAGAGTTTACGGTCTAACCAGACACCTAGGTATTTGTAGTTGTCCACATATTCTAAGTCACACCCGCCGAGAGTAGTGATTCTAGTCGGGCGGGCAGGCAGGTGCAAGCAGCGTTCGATTGAAGAGCATGCATTTAGTTTTACTAGCGTTTAAGAGCAGTTGGAGGCTACGGAAGGAGTGTTGTATTGCATTGAAGCTCGTTTGGAGGTTTGTTAACACAGTGTCCAATGAAGGACCAGATGTATACAAAATGGTGTCGTCTGCGTAGAGTGACATCATTGATATCCACAGAGAATAGAGTCGGCCCGAGTATTTAACCCTGTGGCACCCCCATAGAGACTGCCAGAGGTCCAGACAACAGGCCCTCCGATTTGACACATTGAACTCTATCTGAGAAGTAGTTGGTGAACCAGGCGAGTCAGTCATTTGAGAAACCACGGCTATTTAGTCTGCCAATAAGAATGTGGTGATTGACAGAGTCGAAAGCCTTGGCCAGGTCGATGAAGACGGCGGCACAGTACTGTCTTTTATCAATTGCGGTTATAATATCGTTTAGGACCTTGAGCATGGCTGAGGTGCACCCATGACCAGCTCAGAAACCAGATTGCATAGCGGAGAACGTACGATGGGATTCGAAATGGTCGGTGATCTGTTTGTTAACTTGGCTTTCAAAAACGTTCTAAAGTCAGGGCAGGATGGATATAGGTCTGTAACAGTTTGAATCTAGAGTGTCACCCCCTTTGAAGACGGGGATGACCGCGGCAGCTTTCCAATCTCTGGGGATCTCAGACGATACGAAAGAGAGGTTGAACATGCTAGTAATAGGGGTTGCGACAATTTCAGCAGCTAATTTTAGAAAGAAAGGGTCCAGATTGTCTAGCCCAGCTGATTTGTAGGAGTCCAGATTTTGCAGCTCTTTCAGAACACCAGCTGTCTGAATTTCGGTGAAAGAGAAGCGGGGGGGCAGAGCTGGTGGCCGGGGTAGGGATAGCCAGGTGGAAAGCATGGCCAGCCGTAGCAAAATGCTTGTTGAAATGCTAGATTATCATAGATTTATCGGTGGTGACAGTTTTTCCTAGCCTCAGTGCAGTGGGCAGCTGGGAGGAAGTGCTCTTATTCTCCATGGACTTTACAGTGTCCCAAAACGTTTTGGAGTTAGTGCTACAGGATGCAAATTTCTGTTTGAAAAAGCTAGCCTTTGCTTTCCTAACTGACTGTGTATATTGGTTCCTGACTTCCCTGAAAAGTTGCATATCGCAGGGGCTGTTCGATGCTAATGCAGTACGCCACAGGATGTTTTTGTGCTGGTCAAGGGCAGTCAAGTCTGGGGTGAACCAGGGGCAATATCTGTTCTTAGTTCAGAATTTTTTGAATGGGGCATGCTTATTTAAGATGGAGAGCAAAGCACTTTTAAAGAACAACCAGGCATCCTCTACTGACGGAATGAGGTCAATATCCATTCAGGATAGCCAGGCCAGGACAATTAGAAAGGCCTGCTTGCTAAAGTGTTTTAGGGAGCGTTTGACAGTGATGAAGGGTGGTCGTTTGACCGCGAGACCTATTACGGACGCAGGCAATGTGGCAGTGATTGCTGAGATCCTGGTTGAAGACAGCGGAGGTGTATTTTGAGGGTAAATTAGTCAAGATGATATCTATGAGGGTGCCCATGTTTAGGGATTTAGGGTTGTACCTGGTAGGTTCCCTGATAATTTGTGTGAGATTGAGGGCATCTAGTTTAGATTGTAGGATGGCCAGGGTGTTAAGCATATCCCAGTTTAGGTCACCAAGCAGTACGAACTCTGAGGATAAATGGGGGGCAATCAATTCACATATGGTGTCCAGGGCACAGCTGGCGGCTGAGGGGGATCTGTGCAAGCGGCAACAGTGAGAGACTTATTTTTGGAAAGGTGGATTTTTAGAAGTAGAAGCTCAAACTGTTTGGGCACAGACCTGGATACAGTAGATTGCAACTCCGCCCCCTTTGGTAGTTCTATCTAGATGGAAAATGTTGTAGTTGGGGATGGACATTTCTGCATTTTTTTGGTGGCCTTCCTAAGCCAGGATTCAGACACTGCTAGAACATCAGGGTTGGCGGAGTGTGCTAACGCAGTGAATAACTCAAACTTAGGGAGGAGGCTTCTGATGTTAACATGCAAGAAACCAAGGCTTTTACGGTTACAGAAGTCAACAAATGATAGCGCCTAGGGAGTAGGAGTGATACTAGGGGCTACAGGGCCTGGGTTAACCTCTACATCACCAGAGGAACAGAGGAGGAATAGAATAAGGATACGGCTAAGGATCTGGTCTTCTAGTGCGTTGGGTACAGAGAATAAAAGGGGCCGATTTCCGGGCGTTCTAGAATAGATTCAGGGCATTATATACAGACAAGGATATGAGTACAGTGGAGGTAAACCTAAGCGTTGGGTAACGATGAAAGAGATAGCATCACTGGAGTCACCGATTGAGCCGGTCTCCGCGTGTATGGGGGTGGGACAAATTCTTATGGGACTACTTCATATGAAAGGATTTAATCACTTAGAGAGAGAGAGAGAGAGAGAGAGAGAGAGAGAGAGAGAGAGAGAGAGTGAGAGAGAGGGAGAGAGAGAGCGAGCGAGAGAGTGAACGAGTGCCACTTGACTGAGTACCAGTGTCTCAATGCTGCAGTCAGGAGAACAAGAAGAGAAACAAACAAACAAACAAATAGAGAAAACAGTAAACACTAATCTCCTTCATTAAAAACCTAGTGTATGGTGCTACACAGCTACAGTGTCAAGGAAATGGAATTTAAATGGATTTCTGTTTGATTCTCATTCCATTTGTGAGGAGGGGATTATCACTTTGTATGTAGAGGCTCAGTGAGAGGAAGGAAAGAGTGCGGTAGGTATGGAGAGAGAAAAAGAGAGCTGGCGGGTCAAAGAGAAAAAGAGAATGAGAATAGAAAGCGAGAGAGAGAGTGATAATAAGTTCTGATGATAGAGAATATTGTGAGAGAGAGGGAGGAAGGGAGAAAAAAACAGAGAGAAAGAGAGAGACCTTCGTGGGCGCACAGTAATTAGCACTGAACGATTTCAAAGCCATAATTAGGCTTCTCTCTCTCCCACTTTCTCTCTCCTTCTCTTAATTTTCTACTCTGTCATTCTCTCTCTGTGTTCAGTGGGGAAACGCCCAGCATCAGAGAGGATGGTATTCCAAAAATAACATGTCTCCTTGTGATCGTTAAAAAGAGAGAGCCGGTGAACAGCTGCCTCCAACAAAATCAACACATTAACACTGACGCACCGCAGTCTGAAATCACACACACAGGCCCACAGACACAGCTGCTAGAGCGCCTAGTCACAAAGACTTTCATCCTCTGTCTTTCATTCTCTCTCTCTCTCTCTCTCTCTCTCTCTCGTCGGAGTGCATGCTGGGAGTGAGTCGTGAAGCAGGAGTGAGTGTGAGAGCGACTGGAATTTTTTTCACTCTATTGGGTTTTGGTGTGTATATATTTATATTGATTAGTTTAGTTGTTTTAAGGTTATCTTGTCTAACTATCACTAAGCACGTATAGGGGTGGTGGGATTGGTGAGGTTGTTTTTCGCGAGGGCACAACCAGCGGGTGAGGCTGGTTGCAATGGCCACTCGCGGAAGTTTGGAGTTTGAAAAACTTAGTCGGCGACATGGAGTTAAGATTCCTGCTGCGGCCGGGTGTTCAGTGGAAGAATGTAGCTTGGCAGTGGGTGCTATTATTGGGTATGATAGCATCAAATCAGCCTCAAGGATGAATAGCGCTGTAGTGATATTTTTGATTCCATTGAAAAGGTGAATAAGATAGTTGAGAGTGGTGTTGTGTTGCGGGAGACGCAGACGCCGGTATTTCCGCTTATGAATCCGGCGAAGAAAGTTATACTTTCTAACGTGCCACCATTTGTTAGAGATGAAGTGTTGGAGCGAGAGTTATCTCGTCATGGTCAAATTGTATCAACAATAAAGAAGGTTCTTTTTGGATGCAAATCTCCGTTGCTGAAACATGTCGTGTCTCATAGGAGACAAGTGCATATGATTTTTAAAAAGGACATTGATGAACTGAATTTAGCATTCAGTTTTAAGATTGATGGATTTGATTATGTCTTCTACGCTTCTACTGAATCAATGAAATGCTTTGGCTGTGGAAGAGAGGGGCATTTGGTGCGTAATTGTCCCTAGAATGAGCGCGCAAATTCTGGTAGCAGCTCTAGTGCTGGTGCAGGTAATGCACCACCGCGAAGGGATGAACATGCTAAGGGTGCGGGTGCTGGGGAAGGGAGGAGGTGGGCAGATGTGGTAGGAAATGTAGGAGAGGAAGGCAGTGTGGATACGGGGGCAATGGTGGTAGATCAGAACAAAGAAGGAGGGGAAAAAGTCGGTGAGATTGCGACTGCCGTTGCTGAGGTGGTGCTGGAAAATGAAAGTGGAGGTCAGGAGGAGATTGAAATAATGGAAAAGGAAGCAGCTGTTTTCAAAGTACAGAGGAGTAAGAGGAAGAATGTAAGGGGTGGTGAAGGGTCTAATTCCAAGAGAAAGGTAGAGATTGATAAATCAGTTGAAGATAAACAGGTTGTAGAGATGGTGGAGTTTTCTTCTGGGGAGGATAGCGAGAGTGAGTCATCTGATGCGTCACAACAAAATAGTGAGATAAATGGGGTGGAAGGGATGTATGGGATTGAGAAAGTACGTCAATTTCTGAAGTTGACAAAAGGGAAGAAATATATGCAGGATTATAATGTAACAGATTTTTTTCCCTGAAAGTGAATTGTTTATTGAATCAGCAAAGTTTCTGATGTCAAAAATAACAGGGGGAGGTTTGACAAGCCCTGAAATTGCTAGACTCAAGAAAGTGGTCACGAGAGTGATAAGTCATGTAAATTCTAAAGAAAATGAAAGAGTTCAGTCGCAGCCTTAACTCTGTAAAGAGATGTGGTTTCTGTGTCTTCCTCTGTATTTTTTTTCATCCATGAGCAGTTTTAAGATTTCTTCTTTAAACGTAAATGGGGCAAGAGACGTTAAAAAAAGAGCCATAGTGTATGAGTTAATTAGGGGAAAGGGAAGTGACATAAATTTTCTACAAGAAACGCATAGTAATTTGGAAAATGAAGTTATGTGGCAACAGGAGTGGGGGGGGGCAGTGGTGTGTAGTCATAAAAACTCAAAAAGTGGGGGTGTGGCCATCTTGTTCTCAAAAGGGTTTTTGCCTTTGTCATATGAGGTTGAAGAGGTAGTTGAGGGGAGGTTATTAAAAGTTAGAGCAAGGTATGAAAACATCACTATGTGTCTGATAAATGTATATGCCCCAGTGGTGGCAGTTGAGAGGGTATGTTTTTTAGAGACATTATCAAATACCATTGAGAAATGTAATAATGAAGATTATTTATTTATTGCTGGGGATTTTAACTGCACAGTCAGTGATTTAGATAGAAATCACAAAGAACCTCATATAGCCTCAAGGACTTTTTTTAAACGCCTCATTGTAACACATGAACTGTGTGATATTTGGCGGAGTCAACATGGAGGCACGAGACAGTACACCTGGGCGCATGTGAGAGAGAACACCATCTCTATGGCCAGGTTAGATAGGTTTTATTGTTTTGAGCATCAATCTCAGGTCTGTAAATCAAGTGTAATAACCCCAGTGGGATTTTCTGATCATTGTTTAATAACAGAGGTGGTGTTCATTAACGATGTAAAACCCAAAAGCGCATATTGGCATTTTAATATAACTTTATTGAGTGATGCTCACTTCAGGAAATGTTTTAGTTTTTTCTGGGAGAGGTGGAGGTCTCTCAAGGCCAGTTTTGTATCCCTTCAACAGTGGAGGGATATAGGGAAAATCCAGATTCAACAATTATGTAATCAATACACGAGGAATGTCACCAGGGATATCACCAAATCAATGAAAGCCATAGAGACTGAAATAGTGGAACTCATGACGTTGGTTGAGACCACAGGAGATCGAGGCCATACTCAGGCCCTCAAGAGGAAAAAAGCTACATTGGCAGACCTGCTGGGTATCAGAGCACAGGGGGCATTGGTGAGAAGTAAGTTTCAGGGAATCTCTGAAATGGATGCCTCATCCAAATTTTTCTTTGGTTTAGAGAAAAAGAATGGACAAAGAAAAATTATTCATTGTCTCAAATCAGCTGTTGGACAGGAGCTCACTAGCCCTAGTGAAATTAGAAAGAGGGCAGTAGAGTTCTATGCTGAGCTCTACAAGTGTGAGTACAAAGAGGATAAAACAGTGACACAGCAGTTCCTTGATGGGCTCCCACAGGTGGCTGCAGAAGCTCAGGTTGAGCTAGAGCATCCATTGTCTTTGCAGGAGCTATACACTGCATTAAAAGGCATGGAAAATGGAAGGGCACCAGGCATTGATGGGCTTCCCGTTGACTTTTTAAGTCTTTTTGGGCTATGTTGGGAGAGGATTGGCTAGCAGTAGTTAATGATAGTTTAACCGGAGGGTTACTACCAATAAGCTGCAGAAGGGCTGTCCTCACCCTACTGCCCAAAAAAGGGTGACCCTAGGGAGGTGAAGAACTGGAGGCCGGTGGCTCTATTGTGCACTGATTATAAGATCCTGTCCAAGGCTTTGTCCAACAGGCTGAGGGAGGTGATGGGGCAAATCATACATACGGACCAGTCCTACTGTGTTCCTGGCAGGCAGATAGGGGATAACATTTCTCTGATTCGTGATTTTTGGACGTCTCTAGGGCTATTGGGTTGGATGCTGGTCTAATTTCAATTGATCAGGAAAAGGCATTTGACCGAGTTGAACATCAATACTTATGGCACACTTTTGAGGCGTTTGGGTTCAGCTCTGGTTTTATTGCCATGATAAAGGTGATATATGGTGACATTGAAAGTGTATTGAAAGTTAACGGTGGTTTGAGTGCTCCTTTTAAAGTGTGTAGAGGTATTAGGCAGGGATGTTCTTTGTCGGGAATGTTATATGCCATTGCTATAGAGCCACTACTAAATAGCATTAGAAGTCGCATTGAAGGGGTGTACCTTTCAGAGGATATTCCTCCTATTCGTCTCTCAGCCTATGCTGATGATGTAGTTGTTTTAGTGAAAAATCAAGCGGAGGTGGATAGTTTGAGTCTAATGGTTGACCGTTTTAGGGGAATATCCTCTGCAAAGGTAAATTGGGAAAAAAGTTGTGCTTTACAGATTGGAGAATGGTATGGAGGGATCATGGCTTTGCCAAGGGGGCTGGAATGGTGTAAGGGAGGTTTTAAGTATCTTGGAGTGTACCTAGGAGATGAGGGGACAATGGAAAAAAATTGGATTGGGGTGGTTGAAATGGTGGAAGGGAGGATGAGGAGATGGCGTTGGTTGTTATCGCGTATGTCATATAGGGGGCGCACTATTATAGTTAACAATGTGATTGCCTCTGCACTGTGGCATCGGTTGTCAGTTTTAGAGCCACCATCTGGCCTTCTGGCTAAGATACAGGCAATTATTGTGGATTTTTTTTGGGATAAATATCACTGGGTTCCACAAAGTGTTTTGTATTTGTCAAAAGAGGAGGGGGGACAAGGTCTTGTACATCTTGCTAGTAGGGCTGCTGCTTTCCGGTTTCAGTTTATTCAAAGGTTGCTTTATGGACCGGAAAATGTGGTTTGGAGAGGGGTGGCAGGTCTTGTATTACAGCAGGTTGGGGGATTAGGTTTAAAGAAACTTTATTTTTGGTTGATAGTAGCCAGATTTCTAGGGAGGGAGTACCTCCGTTTTACAGAGGCCTTCTTAGGGTGTGGAGCATTATGAAGGTGTCCAGACGAACGTCAGCGGAGTCAGCGCATTGGCTGTTGGAGGAACCTCTGGTGTATGGGGCAAGACTGGATTGTACAACTGCAGCTGTTCCATATTTCTCCAAGATTCTGGTGAAGGGCAAAATCATCACCTTAAAACAGTTAATGGCCATAGCTGGGACCGCCTTAATGGATGGAAGAAGGGTGGCTGAACATTTGGGGGTGAGGTCGGAAAGGATTGTCGGACAACTGCTGGGAAGCTGCAGGAAGGCTCTGTCAGCAGAAGAGTGGGGTATGCTTAATAGTCACAAGAAGAATGTACAAGATGAAAACGTCTCATTTCCAAGACTAGGGATTACACCCAATATCCCAGAGTCAGAAAGAAAGGCGTTATTACTGGATTTGAGAGGGTTGGAAGAGGTGGGTTTGGATGAGGTGAATGGGAAAGACTTATACAGGGGGGTGTGTCAAGGTTTTGAATAAAGATAAATTGAAAAATAGAAAAGACACTCCATGGAGGGTAAAATTGGGCATTGATGACAAGGTAAAGCCAGCATGGAGAGCACTGTACAAGCCACCGTTACAAAAGGGTACTGGGGATATGCAATGGAGGGTTTTGCATGGCATCATTGCAGTTAATGCTTTTGTATCTGTTATTAACTCAGATGTTGGAGATGGATGCCCTTTTTGTAATATAAGAGAAACAATTTTTCATTGTTTTATGGAGTGTGAGAGGATAAAACCTCTCTTGGAAATGCTGGAGTCTTTGTTTAAAGCTGTAGGGGAGATTTTCAATAACATTGTTTTTATTTTGGGGTTTCAATATAGTAAGCATCAGAAAAGAAAATGTCAACTGTTAAATTTTATTTTGGGACAAGCTAAGATGTCAATTTTTCTGAGTAGGAAACATAAGATAGAAACGGGATATGGGCAGGATGTAAGATGTGTTTTTAAAGGATTAGTGAAAGCAAGAATAAAAGTGGATTTTGAGTTCTTCTCAGCTGTAAAAGATCTCCCATTGTTTGAGGAGAAGTGGGCTTACGAAAGAGCGGTTTGTTTTGTGGAGGAGGGGAAACTATTTTTTGTTGATGAAATGAGTTGAATGTATATGTTCTTTTGTATTTTTATTTTATTTTATTTTATTTAGGAATTACATTTTTTTTCATTTCTGAAAAGGCAGTGTGCCATTATTTATGTTAACACTTGAGTATAAAATAAAGGTTTTATAAAAACTCAAAACTCTCTCTCTCTCTCTCTCTCTCTCTCTGTACATCTACTTTATTCCTTCCCTAACGCTCTTCCTATTTATCCTCCATCCAACACGCACTCTTGCTCATCCACTCTCAGGACTCCCTTGTATCTCCTTCCTTCTCCCCAACTCTCTATCTCCTTTTCTATGTATATTTTTGCTTCTCAAAAAATCTAACATGTGGCTGGTTTTTAGTCTTAGGATCTTTTTTATTCCAACAATTTCTTATTGTTTTTCTCTGCATCAGGAGAGTCATCTCTTCATGTTTTGGCGAGAGTCTGTTTCTCTCTCTTTTCATATGTTAACATATTTTCTTTAAAACTAATCATATCACTGCTGTTGTGCCAAACAGTAGGAATGGCTGATTAACTTTGAAAGAAAAGTAGATTTCCCTATTGTTCCCAGTGGCACAGAGAGGAGGGTTGTTCCTTAGTACACACAGACATAACTAGAAGCTTTAGATTCGTTGTACCTCACCAACTCACAGCCAACACTCCCAGAGAGGAGTAGAGCTGAGGCAGACGTCTGTCTCTTTCCAGGGATGATAGACCAGTTAATTACATGTGGAGCCGCCATATACGGCCCATTGTCTCATTTGAATGTTGGCTGCACTCAGCGCAATGTGTTCACTTTGTCCTTCCTTTCTTTCTTTCCCTCTTCTCTTTCTCTCTGCTTTCTGGGGGTAACACAGCATAGCCATCCTGACCCTGTATAATTTCCTCAGTAATCAGCCTGTTCTCTCCGCTCGGTGGAGAAGCTTTAATCAAACTTCTCGCCGCCTCTCCCAGACAGAAAATGTGTTATTCCGACAGAAACACACAGAAAACCATGCAATTACTCCCAGAGGACTTGTCCCTCCCTCCCTCTCTCTCTCCCTTCTTCCCTCCATCCCTCTCTTCTCCCCTCCACAGCTGCAAAAAGGAGGGCACCATTCCAATCACGTCCTTCTCCTTTTTCTTCCTGTCTTTTCCCTCCTTTCTTTCTCTTACTGTGCTAAACTAATGAGAAGGCCTGGCTCTGTGATGATGACAGAACAGAGAGTGTTGAATGTAAACTGCAGAGAAAGACACCCCAGGGAACAGGCCACTGCAGCCCAACGCCCAGAGGAGGGCTTACCTCTGATGATGATGACTAATGTGTGTGTAGTGGTATTGTTCATTGCTGTAATTGCATCTGTCATCCCCAAAAGGACAGAAAGTGGGGCTCTATACATGTATTATGACAAGCACCCCCCCACCCACTTTCCTCTTGACGCTTAATTAAATTAGAGTTTGAGTTATAGCTCCACTGCATGTGAAACAAAAGCGACTATCTCTACTTATGATAGAGTATGCCTATACGAGGCCACCCTAGGACGATGTTTTCTGATTAGGACAACCACCTTTTCAACTGGGCATTTTGCCCAAAACCTCCACTTAGAAAATAAAAGCTGTATATGTCACGATTCTCTAAAGCAGAACCCAGAAGCAGACCAGGACAAGGTGAGTAGAACGAAAGTTAGTATTTATTTACAGACTCAAATGTGGAAGCAGAATAATCCAGGAGACGGAGCAGGCAGCGGAGGTGAGTTGGTTGGAGTGAATAGGCAGATCCAATGATGTCACAGAAACCACCGACGACCAGGCAGGGGTGGGGTGAATGTTCCGGGAGAATGACTGTAGACAGAGTAAACGGAGGTGAGTACACGGCAAGAAAAAAGTACAGAACAACAAAACTAACTCTAGAAAACTTGAGGCTGATACGCTGACACAACATACTGTTCATGGCTAACGATCCGGCAGGGAATGGATGTCAGGTCAGAGCTTATGAAGTGGAGAGGTGATGATCAGGACCAGGTGTGCAGATAGCTGATGAGATGCAGGTGCGGGTAATAGAGGGATCTCCCGCCTAGCTTCGTCGCCCGGCAACCAGACATGGTGCATTCAGGAACCTCAGGAAACAGACTCCAGGACAGAAAACAGGCAACACAGGCAGAAACAGACTCAGGATTCATGACAGTACCCCCCCTCCGACGAACGCCACCAGGCGGACTACCCGGAGCACCAGGATGGAGGCGGTAGAAGTCACAAAGGAGGTCAGCATCAAGGATCTGACGCCAAGGAATCCAACTCCTCTCCTCAGGACCATACCCCTCCCAGTCCACGAGATACTGGAAACCCCGGCCCCGCCGTCTGGAAACCATGATGCGGCGCACCGTGTAGACAGGACCACCTCCGATCATCCGAGGAGGAGGAAGGGGCAGCAGAGGACTGAGGAGAACAGACTTGAGGCAGGAGACATGAAAGGTGGGATGGACTCTGAGCGTTCTAGGCAATTTGAGTCGAACCACAACAGGATTAATGACTCTCTCCACCACAAATGGACCAATGAACTTCGGTGACAGTTTCTTCGACTCAGTCCGCAGAGGAAGATCCCCTGTAGCCAACCAGACCTTCTCTCCGACGGCATAAGCGGGGGCTGGAATACGGCGACGATTCGCCTGGAGCTGATACCGGTCAGAAACTCTAAGGAGGGCCTTTCTGGCCCGATGCCAGGTCCGGTGGCAACGACGAATGTGGGCCTGAACAGAGGGAACCGAGAGATCCTTCTCCTGAGAAGGAAACAAGGGAGGTTGGTAGCCGTACAGGCACTGGAAGGGAGACATCCCAGTGGCAGAAGTAGGGAGAGTATTATGGGCATACTCGACCCATGGCAACTGAGAGACCCAAGAGGTGGGGTTGGAGGAAACTATGTCACTGGGCAACCCGTGGACCCTGAAAACCTCCCTAACAAGGATCTCGGACGTCTCCGAGGCAGAGGGAAGCTTGGAGATGGGCACAAAGTGGGCAAACTTGCTGAATCTGTCCACAATAGTCAGAATGACCGTGTTCCCATCAGAAGAGGGCAACCCAGTGACAAAGTCCAGGGCCAGATGCGACCATGGTCGCCGGGGAATAGGTAGGGGGTGAAGAAGTCCAGAGCTGGGCCGATTGGTACTCTTATTCTGTGAACAAACTGGACAGGCAGCAACAAACTTCCGGGTATCTTCTCCCATGGCAGGCCACCAAAATCGTCTGCGTAGTAACGCCATAGTCCGAGCCACGCCAGGGTGACAAGCCATCTTGCTGGCGTGGGACCATCGGAGGACAGCAGAACGGACAGACTCTGGCACAAACAACCGACCGGGTGGACCGTTACCGGGACCGGGCTGCGTCCGAAGGGCCGCCATAACCTCCTCCTCAATCCTCCACGTAACTGCTCCCACAACGAAGTTCTGGGGAAGAGTCGTCTCAGTCTTGGCCCCACTCTCCTCCGTCTTGGAGAACATCCGGGACAAGGCGTCCGCCTTGCCGTTCTTCGAACCAGGTCGGAACGTCAGGGAAAAATTGAAGCGTCCAAAAAACAAAGCCCACCTGGCCTGACGGGAGTTGAGACGTCTAGCCGATTGCACGTAAGCAAGATTCTTGTGGTCAGTCCAGACAATAAACGGTTGCTCCGCCCCCTCCAACCAGTGGCGCCACTCCTCCAAGGCAAGTTTCACAGCGAGAAGCTCCCGGTTACCCACATCGTAGTTTCTCTCCGCAGGCGACAGACGACGAGAGTAGAAGGCGCAGGGATGGAGTTTACCGTCAGTGGAGCTTCGCTGGGACAGGATGGCGCCAACCCCCACATCAGACGCGTCCACTTCTACGACAAACTGACGGGAAGTGTCAGGTTGAGAGAGAGAATCGGGGCGTTGGTGAATCGGCTCTTCAAGTCCAGAAATGCTCGGTCTGCCTCAGGATTCCAACAGAAGGTTCTGGTGCTAGAAGTCAGGGCAGTTAATGGAGCGGCCACACGGCTGTAATCACGGATAAATCTACGATAGAAATTCGCAAACCCCAGAAACCTCTGGAGCTGCAATCTCGTACCGGGCTGGGCCCAATCCAGAACCGCCCTAACCTTCTCTTGGTCCATCTTAATCTCTCCCCTGGAGATGATGTGTGGGCATGAAAATCACACTTCTCTGCCTTCACAAACAGGCGGTTCTCCAACAATCGCTGCAGAACCTGCTTGACATGCTGGACGTGGCTGGAAAACTCCTTAGAGAAGATGAGAATATCATCCAGGTAAACGAACACAAAAAGACCGATCATATCTCTCAGAACGTCATTCACCATATTCTGGAATACGGCTGGAGCATTGGTCAGTCCAAACGGCATCACTTGATACTCGAAGTGTCCCATAGGTGTATTGAACCCAGTCAACCACTCGTCCCCCTCTCTGATCTGGACCAGATGATACGCATTGCGTAAATCAAGCTTAGTGAACACAGTAGCACCCTGTAAGGAGTCGAAAGCAGAGCTCATCAAGGGCAGGGGATACTTGTTCTTGACAGTAATATAATTCAAACCCCGATAATCAATACAAGGTCGAAGAGAGCCATCCTTCTTACGCACAAAAAATAATCCGGCTCCCAGGGGTGATGACGAGGGACGAATGAGACCAGCAGCTAGAGACTCCTTTATGTAGGTCTCCAAGGCTTCACGTTTAGGTCGAGAGATACTGTATAAACGTCCCTTGGGATAGGCAGCTCCAGGGAACAGATTAATCGCACAATCATATGGTCGGTGGGGAGGAAGAGACAGAGCCTTCTGCTTACTGAACACTTCACCCAAATCGTGATATGTTTCAGGAACCAGGGACAAATCTGGGGGGGCAGAATCAATGACCTGACTGGGAACAGGAAGTCTTAAGGCAGTTATCATGACATTCAATGCTCCAACTAGTTACCTTGCCAGTCACCCAATCGAACGTGGGATTGTGTTCTCTCAGCCAGGGGTATCCAAGAACCAGGGGAACATGGGGAGAAGGCAGAATGAAGAAGGAGGAGATAACCTCTGAATGATTCCCTGACAACAGCATCTTAACAGGTTCAGTCCTCATAGTGATAGGTGCCAGCAGACTGCCGTTCAGAGTGGTAGCTTCAATGGCTTCGGTAATTGCTCCTTGGAAAGCCCCAGCTGTTCCACCAAGTCGGCATCCATAAAGCTGCCATCGGCACCTGAATCGATAAAAGCGTTCATCGCTAAACTCTGATTCTTGTTCATGAGGGTTGCAGGAAAACGGGGTCTGAAAGGGCCCTTGAGAGGTTGAAACTGGCTCGCTAAAAGTCCTCCCAAACTTAGCGAGCCGGGCAGTTTAACGGGCGCTGGGGACATGTGGAGATGTAATGTCCCGGGTTACCACAGTAGAGGCAGCTGTTGGTCTCACGTCTACGTTGGCACTCCTCCTTGGTTAACCCGTGCCGCCCCACTTGCATGGGTTCAGGATCTGGAGGCAGGACCCCTCCTCTAATCCCGTGTGGTGAATAATGATCGGCTCGATCTGGTCCACTTCCTGACCCGAATGGTAACCGAGTAGCTGAGTGATTGGACGGACCCCATTGCTTCTCCCTCCTTCTCTCTCGGACTCTGTTATCCACCCGAATAGCTAATGCTACCAAACTGTTCAGGTCACTAGGCTCAGGATAAGAGATTAGCTCATCCTTGAGTTGCTCCGACAACCCCTGATAAAGAACCGCTTGTAGTGACACCTCATTACACCCACTCTCCACAGCCAATGTCCTGAATTCGTTAACAAAGTCTGCAACACTGCAAGCTCCTTGGCAAAGAGAGAACAAACGCTTAGCTGCGTCCTTACCTCGGACTGGATGGTCAAAAAGCTTCCTCATCTCTGCCGTGAACTCCTGGTATGACGCCATGCAGGTGTCCTGTCGTTCCCATACGGCTGAAGCCCACTCCAGAGCTCTTCCAAGCAGCAGTTCAATAACAAAAGCTATCCTGGCCTTGTCTGTGGCGTAAGAGTTGGGTTGCAGATCAAAAACTAATCCACACTGCATAAGAAATGAACGGCATCCTCCCAAATCCACTTCGTACTTATCTGGCGTTGGAACCTTGGGCTCACGGAAGGGAACAGCTCCAGAAGCGGCAGGCGAGAGGAGTGAAACAGGTGGTGGATTCTCCGCCGGCAAACTGAGCTGAGCCTGGATACTCGTCAGACTGGCAGAAAAGTTCCGAACCGACAACGCTATCTCCTGTAGCGCCGTGCTGTGTTGTCCCAACATCTTCTCCTGATGGGTAATGGCATGGCGAACGGAGTCCAGGTCCGCTGGGTTCATCCTTGGCCGGATCGTTCTGTCACGATTCTCTAAAGCAGAACCCAGAAGCAGACCAGGACAAGGTGAGTAGAACGAAAGTGAGTATTTATTTACAGACTCAAAATATGGAAGCAGAATAATCCAGGAGACGGAGCGGGCAGCGGAGGTGAGTTGGTGGGAGTGAATAGGCAGATCCAATGATGTCACAGAAACCACCGACGACCAGGCAGGGGTGGGGTGAATGTTCCGGGAGAATGACTGTAGACAGAGTAAACGGAGGTGAGTACATGGCAAGAAAAAAGTACAGAACAACAAAACTAACTCTAGAAAACTTGAGGCTGATACGCTGACACAACATACTGTTCATGGCTAATGATCCAGCAGGGAATGGATGTCAGGTCAGAGCTTATGAAGTGGAGAGGTGATGATCAGGACCAGGTGTGCAGGTAGCTGATGAGATGCAGGTGCGGGTAATAGAGAGATCTCCCGCCTAGCTTCATCACCCGGCAACCAGACAGGGTGCGTTCAGGAACCTCAGGAAACAGACTCCAGGACAGAAAACAGGCAACACAGGCAGAAACAGACTCAGGAAGCGGGATTCATGACAGTATATTTTATTGTTTTAAAAGACGACCTTTGGGGCTTTTGGAAATGTTCACCCAGACATACACTACCGGTCAAAAGTTTTAGAACACCTACTCATTCAAGGGTTTTTCTTTATTTGTACTATTTTCTACATTGTAGAATAGTTGTGTAGACATCAAAACTATGAAATAACACATGTGTAATCAAGTAGTAACCAAAAAGTGTTAAACAAATCAAAATATATTTTATATTTGAGATTCTTCAAATAGCCACCCTTCGCATTGATGACAGCTTTGCACACTCTTGGCATTCTCTCAACCAGCTTCATTAAGAAGTCAACTGGAATGCATTTCAATTAACAGGTTTGCCTTCATAAAAGTTAATTTGTGGAATTTCTTTCCTTCTTAATGCATTTGAGCCAATCAGTTGTGTTGTGACAAGGTAGAGGGGGTATACAAAAGATAGCCCTATTTGGTAAGTCCATATTATGGCAAGAACAGCTCAAATAAGCAAAGAGAAACGACACTCCATCGTTACTTTAAGACATGAAGGTCAGTCAATAAGGAAAATGTCACAAAAAGTGCAGTCGCAAAAACCATCAAGCACTATGATGAAACTGGCTCTCATGAGGACTGCCACAGGAATGGAAGACCCAGAGTTACCTCTGCTGCAGAGGATACGTTTATTTGAGTTACCAGCCTCAGAAATTGCAGCCCAAATAAATGCTTCACAGAGTTCAAGTAACAGACACATCTCAACATCAACTGTTCAGAGGAGACTGCGTGAATCAGGCAATATTTTGATTTGTTTAACACTTTTTTGCTTACTACATGATTCCATATGTGTTATTTCATAGTTTTGATGTCTTCACTATTATTCTACAATGTAGAAAATAGTAAAAGATAAAGAAATGCCCTTGAATGAGTAGGTGTTCTAAAACTTTTGACCAGTATTGTGGATTATACATACAGTGGGGGAAAAAGTATTCAGTCAGCCACTTAAAAAGATGAGAGAGGCCTGTAATTGTCATCATAGGTACACGTCAACTATGACAGACAAATTGAGAATTTTTTTCTCCAGAAAATCACATTGTAGGATTTTTAATGAATTTATTTGCAAATTATGGTGGAAAATAAGTATTTGGTCACCTACAAACAAGCAAGATTTCTGGCTCTCACAGACCTGTAACTTCTTCTTTAAGAGGCTCCTCTGTCCTCCACTCGTTACCTGTATTAATGGCACATGTTTGAACTTGATATCAGTATAAAATACACCTGTCCACAACCTCAAACAGTCACACTCCAAACTCCACTATGGCCAAGACCAAAGAGCTGTCAAAGGACACCAGAAACAAAATTGTAGACCTACACCAGGCTGGGAAGACTGCATCTGCAATAGGTAAGCAGCTTGGTTTGAAGAAATCAACTGTGGGAGCAATTATTAGGCAATGGAAAACATACAAGACCACTGATAATCTCCCTCGATCTGGGGCTCCACGCAAGATCTCACCCCGTGGGGTCAAAATGATCACAAGAACGATGAGCAAAAATCCCAGAACCACACGGGGGGACCTAGTGAATGACCTGCAGAGAGCTGGGACCAAAGTAACAAAGCCTACCATCAGTAACACACTACGCCGCCAGGGACTCAAATCCTGCAGTACCAGATGTGTCCCCCTGCTTAAGCCAGTACATGTCCAGGCCGGTCTGAAGTTTGCTAGAGTGCATTTGGATGATCCAGAAGAGGATTGGGAGAATGTCATATGGTCAGATGAAAACAAAATATAACTTTTTGGTAAAAACTCAACTCGTCGTGTTTGGAGGACAAAGAATGCTGAGTTGCATCCAAAGAACACCATAACTACTGTGAAGCATGGGGGTGGAAACATCATGCTTTGGGGCTGTTTTTCTGCAACGGGACCAGGATGACTGATCCGTGTAAAGGAAAGAATGAATGGGGCCATGTATCGTGTACCTTCCATCAGCAAGGGCATTGAAGATGAAACGTGGCTGGGTCTTTCAGAATGACAATGATCCCAAACACACCGCCCGGGCAACGAAGGAGTGGCTTCGTAAGAAGCATTTCAAGGTCCTGGAGTGGCCTAGCCAGTCTCCAGATCTCAACCCCATAGAAAATCTTTGGAGGGAGTTGAAAGTCCGTGTTGCCCAGCGACAGCCCCAAAACATCACTGCTCTAGAGGAGATCTGCATGGAGGAATGGGCCAAAATACCAGCAACAGTGTGTGAAAACCTTGTGAAGACTTACAGAAAATATTTGACCTGTGTCATTGCCAACAAAGGGTATATAACAAAGTATTGAGAAACTTTTGTTATTGACCAAATACTTATTTCCACCATAATTTGCAAATAAATTCATTACAAATCCTACAATGTGATTTTCTGGATTTTTCCTCATTTTGTCTGTCATAGTTGACGTGTACCTATGATGAAAATTACAGGCCTCTCTCATCTTTTTAAGTGGGAGAACTTGCACAATTGGTGGCTGACTAAATACTTATTTTCCCCACTGTACATTGCCCTCCGTAATTATTGGGACAGTGAAGCATTTTTGTTAATTTGGCTCCATACTCCAAAAGTTTGGATTTGAAATCAAACACTGACTATGAGGTTATTTTAATTCATATCGGATGAACCGTTTAGAAATTACAGCATTTTTTTGTACATAGTCCCCCAATTTTAGGGGACCAAAAGTATTGGGACAAATTCACTTATATGTGTAGTAGTAAAAGGTTTAGTATTTGGTCAAATATTCATAGCAAGAAAAATGACTACATCAAGCTTGTGACTCTACACATTTGTTGGATGCATTTGCTGTTTGTTTTGGTTGTGTTTCAGCAAAGTTTGTGCCCAATAGAAATTAATGGTAAATAATGTATTGTGTCATTTTGGAGTCACTTTTATTGTAAATAAGAATAGAAGATGTTTCTAAACACTTCTACATTAATGTGGATGCTACCATGATTACAGATAATCCTGAATGAATCGTGAATAATGATAAGTGAGAAAGTTACAGACGCACAAATATCATACCTCCCCTATAATGCTTACCTCCCCTGTTATTGTAACGGTGAGAGGTTAGCATGTCTTGGGAGTACGATATTTGTGCGTCTGTAACTTTCTCACTCATCATTATTCACAATTCATTCAGGATTATCCGTAATCATGGTAGCATCCACATTAATGTAGAAGTGTTTAGAAACATATTCTATTCTTATTTACAATAAAAGTGACTCGAAAATACACAATACAATATTTACCATTCATTTCTATTGGGCACAAAATAATCTGAAACACAACCAAAACAAACAGCAAATGCATCCAATTAATTGGTAGAGTCACAAGCTTGCGTGCTATGAATATGGGACCAAATACTTAAGTTTTTACTACTTTAATATACATATAAGTGAATCTGTCCCAATTAGGGCTGTTACGGTGACCGTATTACTGCCACACCGGTGGTTACAAGTCATGACCGCAGTCAAATTCCACGTGACCATTTAGTCACGGTAACTAGGCTTCTCCAAGCTCTGATGCTGCTGATGGTCACGATGGTCAGCACTTTATTGTCCCTCTAATCACTCTGACATCAACGCAAATGTTTTTGAAAATAAAATCAAACACTTAATGAGAGCCCATGAGCTCATGTTGCGCAACATTTCTATAGGCTATGCAATTGTGTGAGAAAACAGAGTTTTGATGGCATCTATTAAAAATAGGAGGATCCCATCAGCTTTCTATAAGCTTACTATATTTATTTATAAACTTTACTAATATTAAGCACATTGCTTTGCTTTACAACAGGAGTATAGCCTACCTGGCTGGTATGAAAATGAACCATGGGAAAAGCATCCTCCATTCGCTATTTAAGAGCATAGATGACCAAAAAATATCTCCCATGCCGCTGTTCCGAGACAGGTGCATGATAATGGTCCACTCTAAATCAAAACTAATTTCACACATTTATTATTTAGTATATGTAAAGACAACATTAAATCAAGAATAGTGTGATGGGTGACAATATTAGCCTATCACTTGTGAATGATGTATTATCACTTGTGAATGATGCCCAGCTTGTGCAGTAAGGCAAGAAACAGCACATGCCTTTTTTTCACAACTTTTTCAAATCAGGGGTGCACACCTCATGTAGCCTAGCCCATAGGCCTATATGTTTTGATAAGGGTTGTACCACAACTGAAGTGGCCAAATAACTTCTTAAAATTAAGCACATTAATCCGCTTTACAACCGGTGTAGAGCCTAACTGGCATACATAGGCGGCGAGTGAGTTTCAAGTTTGGGGAAGATAATTTTCACCGTAAAAATGCACCTTCATAATAAAGCATTACATTAATAATCGCATTTGCGGTCACTTTTGAGGACAGTGTTTTCCGCTAATTGCATTTGGAACATTCCCGCTCATAGCCCACTGCCGTGTGCGCATTGGTGCGCTTATAATGTGAAGAAATAGCCGAATAGTTTATCAACATTTTAAGCTAAAAGTTCTGAGCTTTTGTATCAGCCTCATTGCTTTTAAAAGGTTTTTTTATGTGAGTGGTTGTTTAAATTTGGGATCTATCGCATCCCACAACGGTCAAATCAAATCAAATTGTCCCAGAGTACGTTTGAAATATTTATTTCTTGCTCAGAAGGACAAGTTGACCAATAGAATAATTCAACTTTTGTACTATGGGGATAGTAGATTGACATAGGTTAGTGTTTTTGCTGTTCGTTAGGCCTATTCATATTGTTGGCTGACGAAAAGTAGGCTAAATGTGGACAGTTCTTCTAACATCTTCAATATGCGCCTCGGAATTCGATAAGAGGGAAGCGCACAGTTGCGTCCCCGATGTGTCTGTCTTCACTTGTAGGCTACTTCTTAGCTGAGATGCCTTTGAGAAGGAACTGATCATGTGACAGGCATTGGCTAATAAGAATTGAGATATCTGAGAAAGCCCCCCTGTATCTCTCACAGGACTAGAATGAGATTGACTTTCTATTATGTCTTTCCCTCTTGGCTCTGATAGACATGAGCCTTCAACTCTCATCTCTCCAGCATTGCACTTCATCATTTATTTCCTTATAGAGCCGTGCGAAGGGTTATGGAGGAGCTGCAGCACGCCTGATGAATTGAAATAGATTTGCCAAAGTTATAGAGTTACTGTTCAAAAAGAAATTAAATAATTCTGAATACCGTATTTTCCGCACTATAAGGCGTACCGGATTATAAGGCGCACCTTCAATGAATGGCCTATTTTAGAACTGTTTTCATATATAGGGCGCACCGGATTATAAGGCGCATAGAATAGAAGATACTGCAGTCAAACGTTTGACTGGGGTTGCGTTATGCATCCAATAGATGGAGCTGTGCTAAAGGGAATCTTCTTTTTGCAGTATGCGCGGAAAGTGACCAGCTTTCTTGGTAATCTTTTGGCAGTTGCTGCGAGACGGTAGTTCGTGTGCGGATGGAGAGATTACGTCTTTTCATAAAACGAAAGCACCAAGAAGGACCGCCTCGAAATTCATCTATAATCATGTCCCGTGCTAGCGCTGTTGCCTTCATTCGAATAGTGACTGTAGAGACGCTTCTACTTGCTGCTCTCTGTTCAACAACCCACTGTTCGAGTTTGTCCTCTAACTGTGGCCATCTCGCTTTGTTCCCTCGGAAACTCTGTTTAGTCTTCTTTACTTGGCGCAGGTCATCTTCTTGCTTCCTCCACTTCCGTACCATTGATTCATTAATGTTGAATTCTCTCGCTGCTGCTCTATTCCCATATTCTACTGCGTGACCGACAGCCTTGAGCTTGAACTCTGCGTCGTGAGCGTGTCTCTTGAAAGGTGCCATTTTGGGGTCTTTATACACACACAAGTGGTGTGGGACTGTGAGTAAGCACAGTACCGGTGTTTACTGACTACGGTAGCCGTAATGCTGCAAGCGGTGCGGCTTTGTAGTTTACCAGTCGTACTGAAACATTTCATTATTATTAAATTGTTTTTATTGGTTTTTCATACTGAAACATTTTGACAGAGCGCCTTGAGCGCCGTGTACAACCAGTATGGATCAACCAATTAACCAATTGATTCAAATATAAGGCGCTCCGGATTATAAGGCGCACTGTCGTTTTTTGAGAAAATTAAAGGCTTTTAAGTGCGCCTTATAGTGCGGAAAATATGGTAGCCTACTACGCCATGAGAAAGCCTAAAATGTACCTAGCTGTGGAGAGTAGCTCAATAACAAGGCATAGTCTACAGTTGGGAACGCGCGGCAAATCTGTCAGTGAACAAACAGCATGTAGACAAAACTGGCCTTTTGCAATATCTCAATTAGTCTACAATCGCAGGAAAAGACAGGTTGGAAAGCAAATGGCTCCTGCTGAAAACAGAAGACTCTAATCTGTCATCTGTAGGCTACCAAAATATTTGATCAACGTCCAAATATTGTTTTACAAAGTAAAACAAGAGAGAGAGAGAGGGTTTTGGCACGAGTGCATATGCCATCACCAGCGGGTGAGCTGTGCATCATTGGGTGAGTCAGTGAAACTGGAAAGCATTTTTAGGACTATAATTTCTTCCTCATATTGTAGCATACAATATGTCTCCACACACCTAGGTCTAGGCTATTGATGGATTCATGACAAGGTCATTTTCATTGATCTCAGATTCTCAGTTTGTCAGTGTCAAAGTAGCCTGTTATTTCGATCATTTGTGCATATAATGGTGCTTTCAAGACAACTGGGAACTCAGAAAAAAACTTTGTTGAATCATGACATCAGTGATCTTCATGTCGGAAAGTCGGAGCTCTAGAAAGAGGCCAGAGTTCCCCACTTGGCATTCAGAGTTGGATGACCGTTCAAAATGAATTTTCCCAGTTGGAGCTTGTTTTTTCCCGATTTCCCAGTTGTCTTGAACGCACTGAAGTCGGAAGTCAGAGATTTCCCAGCTCCGAGTTCCCAGTTGTTTTGAACGCGGCATTAAAAAAGATTATGCCAAAGTCTCCAGTCATGTAAAATGATGTAGAATTGCATGAAATGCGTTTATAAAATGCAACTTCTGTGCCTCTACTCTACTGCTCTATACCACTACGCAAATGTTATGATATGCATGCAATGCTTTATTATTACATTTACATTTACATTTACGTCATTTAGCAGACGCTCTTATCCAGAGCGACTTACAAATAGGTGCATTCACCTTATAGCCAGTGGGATCACCACTTTACAATGTTTTTTTGTTTTTTTTGGGGGGTTGGGGTTTGGGTTGGGGTAAGGGGGGTAGAAGGATTACTTTATCCTATCCCAGGTATTCCTTAAAGAGGTGGGGTTTCAAATGTCTCCGGAACGTGGTGAGAGACTCCGCTGTCCTGGCGTCGTGAGGGAGCTTGTTCCACCATTGGGGTGCCAGAGCAGCGAACAGTTTTGACTGGGCTGAGCGGGAACTATGCTTCCGCAGAGGTAGGGGAGCCAGCAGGCCAGAGGTGGATGAACGCAATGCCCTCGTTTGGGTGTAGGGACTGATCAGAGCCTGAAGGTACGGAGGTGCCGTTCCCCTCACAGCTCCGTAGGCAAGCACCATGGTCTTGTAGCAGATGCGAGCTTCAACTGGAAGCCAGTGGAGTGTGCGGAGGAGCGGGGTGACGTGAGAGAACTTGGGAAGGTTGAACACCAGGTGACTTTTTTTTCTCATGCGTTACGGTACCTCTGAGTTCCCCAGGTCACCCCCTCTTGTGTTCACTTTTTGTTCCAGCACCTCCAGATTTACAAATTAAGCACAGATAATGATTATATTCAGCCCAAGGGCACAATGGCCACATTGGCCGAAAAGGCATGGATTTTTTAGGGGGCATTACGGGAAATTCGAGACCTAGTGTAACTATTATCAAGTGCTTGTCAAATTGTGAATGAGAGTCTGATGAAGTGTGTGCAGCCTGCACAAGAAACAAATCAGAGCTCATGCTTTTCATGCAACTTTTTTCAAATCATCATTAGAATGTATTAAAAATCAAAATATATAGCCCACCGTTTGTATCACAACTAACGTTGCATAAATAACTCTAAATTAAGCATATAGGAGGACCTGTTTCTTTGTTAACCACTCAGCAGAGAGTAGACGCATGTGCGCAGTCCCTCAGAAATCTTTTGGAGAAAACATCCTTTGTATTTCATTCAGTTATGTTCAATTGTATTCTTCATACTAAAATAATAAATAATAATGCCAAATAATTCTAAGCAAATCTTGTCTCCTAAATTAACTAGTGTAGCCCACAACCATGTGGCATAGCCAAATCAGGGCCTAACATAAGGACAACTCAGAGTATGCTATTCTGTTCTTCTGAAATAGACTACATTTTCTTCATATCATGTTTCTTCAGACCTGTCTAAAATAAATAATGGATTTATTGTGATGGTGTAGGCTACATTTAATGGATTTATTAGACTTTAAAATGTAGATGTTCTAAAGGTCTGCGTCAGGGTAAAGGCAGAGAGAGAGAGAGAGAGAGATATAGATTTAGAGTTAGATAAAGTAGGATTTTTTGGCAGGGACATATACAGGATGCTACCCTCCACAACATAACCTTCATTCCAAACCAAAACTCCAAACCTACAACCTGATTTTGGACGGAATTACCTGGAAAGCTTTCTACTACCAAGGATTACTATTCTCAAACTATACAGCAAATGCTCTGGAAAACAAACAGAAACCTGAAAACACCATCCAACCTGGAACTGAGTGAGTAATGTTTAGTATGAAGCTATTTTTCACTTTCAAAAACCAAGAAGAAAAATTCATTACAATGATATATTTTATATTATAAGGACTGAATTCTAAGGCTACCAAGCTTAAGCTTGCTACAAAGAGATACAATTTCAATTAGCACTGACGTGTGAAGTGAGAGGTGTCAAAGCCCTTGAGCCCAACAATGGCAGGAGAGTCGTACAGTCTACCCCAACTAGAGGCCTTAGAAGAGGCCTTAGAAGCACCCCCACTGTTCAGAGGTCATTAAAATACAGTACCCTCTGAATGTAAAAAAAACGACAAGACACGAAAAGAGTACAAATTGAAACTTCTTTTGGGGAAGCACGAGACACTTTTTTGCTGATTTGTATAAAAATGGGAACATAAGCAACCTTACCTTCCACACAGACCATCCCCTGGCATGGCACAGTGCTATACTAGCACACTACCCCTCTGTTAAGAGGGGGGGTGTTAGCGACGGGTGGAAACTCAGGATACTGGACAACGAGGACTCTGAGTCGTCTAATATTAATCTCTATAAATCTGGAACCGTTTTGGTTCAAGGCAACACCAAACAGTTCCAGCTGGACTTTCACCTAATCAAAGAAATAGCTCAGCAGGAGAAGCTGTCACTTGAGAAAGATACCCCTACCCCGAGCGGGTCAGACCAGACCTCTTCATTAAATAACCCCACAGAGCAACCCCAAGCAGAAACTCAACTTCCCAGCACAGAGTACTACTCCCTCATTGAAATGAAGGATAAATTCACCCAGCTGGAGGTAAGGCAGGTGGAGCTGGAACAGCAGGTGAACACACTCCAGTCAGCACAGACCCAGACAACAGTCCAGCACAACAACACCCCCTTAACTAGACCTGGAGAGCTGCAGGTGGAGAGAGACATGTCTGCACTCTGGACTGTGGTGAGACAACATCAACAGGAGAAAGAGCAGGAGCAGGAGAAGAACAGAGCACTAGAGGAGAGGATCAGAGTGCTGGAGGAGAAGGTGAGAACGATGACGGGTGACATTGAACAACCCATTAGAGAACAGCCCACCTCAGATCCTGGCCAAAGTCTCGACACCGCAGCAGAACAGTACACCCTAGACCCTGACCATAGCCTCGACATCACACCCAGACAAACAAATGAAGAACCCCAAGCCCTGGGGACCCCAACCCCTCTGAGCAACCCCCCAGTCAGACACCCTGATAGCCCTCATGACGACCCCCCCACACCCACTGAGGACATACACAAGCCACAGATTGTACTCCTTATGGACTCAAACGGGAAATACATACAAGAAAATAAACTTTTTCCAAAACACACAGTGTCTAAACTCTGGTGTCCAAATACCCAGCGCGCCCTAGACCTTCTGTCTAAGGACCGACTAGGATCACCCAGCCACATAATAATACACACAGGCACAAACGACCTGAGAACACAGCAGGAAAGGGTGGCCACATCACTCAAGGGCGTGATAGAAAAAGCTTCTTCTACTTTCCCCAACGCACAAGTGGTTATCTCAACCCTGTTACCACGAAAAGACTTCCACCCTGCTACCATACAGCGGGTAAACGCAAGTATTTCCCGTGACTGTGCATCAAAACCAAATGTCTTCCTGGCCCACCACTCCACCCTGGACGTGAACAGCCTTTACGACCAGGTCCACCTATACAAGGCAGCAGTGCCCACCTTCGCCCGGACCCTAAAGGATATCGCCCTCAACCGCAGACCCAACACCTCACACAGGAGCAACAGATCAACAGACACCCCGCCCAGACCAGCGAGACACTCTCCCAGACCTGCGGGACCCCCCAGGACCTACACATAGAGGACCCCCGCAGAGAGGACCTACATCCAGACCACAGCACCATCAACCACATCTACACCCCCCACCCCAACCAATTAACTCCCCCCAAGTCAACCATGCCCACACCCCATTTAGGCCCCCTCAGATCAGACCTATGCCCCTCCTACCCACCCCAAGCCCCCCACTCCCACAAAGAGGGCCTCAACATGAAAGTCACACATATGCCCAGGCCGTGAGCAGGCAAACAGGCCCAACACCCACTCTTACACTAGCCCAAGCCAATGGCATGTACCAGATGCTCAGCAGGCTCTGCTCACAATACTGGCCTGAGGCCAAACCACACAACCAACAACATTAGACACTTTATGGAACACAAAGCCTTCACTATTTCATCCTGGAATATCCAAGGCCTGAGGTCATCTGCCTTTGGCCTAAAGAGCAGGAATCTGGACTTCACCAAAGAAATCAGAAATACAGACATTGTCATCCTACAAGAAACATGGTATAGAGGAGACGGACCCACTGGTTGCCCTCTAGGTTACAGAGAGCTGGTAGTTCCATCCACCAAACTACCAGGTGTGAAACAGGGAAGGGACTCAGGGGTATGCTAATTTGGTATAGAGCAGACCTAACTCACTCTATTAAATTAATCAAAACAGGAACATTTTACATTTGGTTAGAAATTCAAAAGGAAATTATCTCAACTGAGAAAAATGTCCTCCTGTGTGCTACCTATATCCCCCCACTAGAATCCCCATACTTTAATGAAGACAGTTTCTCCATCTTGGAGGGGGAAATCAATAATTTCCAGACCCAGGGACATGTACTAGTCTGTGGCGACCTAAATGCCAGAACTGGACAAGAACCTGACACCCTCAGCACACAGGGGGACAAACACCTACCTGGAGGTGACAGCATTCCCTCCCCCATATGCCCCCCTAGGCACAACTACGACAACATAACCAACAAAAATGGGTCCACGACTCCTGCAGCTCTGTCGCACACTGGGTATGTACATAGTCAATGGTAGGCTTCGAGGGGACTCCTATGGTAGGTACACCTATAGCTCATCTCTTGGCAGTAGTACTGTAGACTACTTTATCACTGACCTCAACCCAGAGTCTCTCAGAGCGTTCACAGTCAGCCCACTGACACCCCTATCAGACCACAGCAAAATCACAGTCTACTTGAACAGAGCAATACTCAATCATGAGGCATCAAAGCCAAAAGAACTGAATAATATTAAGAAATGCTATAGATGGAAGGAAAGTAGTGTTGAAACCTACCAAAAAACAATTAGGAAACAACAAATTCAATCCATTCTAGACAACTTCCTGGACAAAACGTTCCACTGTAATAGTGAAGGTGTAAACTTGGCAGTAGAAAACCTAAACAGTATATTTGACCTCTCAGCTTCCCTATCAAATCTAAAAATCTCTAACAGAAAACCAAAGAAAAGTAATAACAGTGATAAATGGTTTGATGAAGAATGCAAAAACCTAAGAAAGAAATTGAGAAACCTATCCAACCAAAAAACATAGAGACCCAGAAAACCTGAGCCTACGCCTTCACTATGGTGAATCACTAAAACAATACAGAAATACACTACGGAAAAGAAGGAACAGCATGTCAGAAATCAGCTCAATGTAATTGAAGAATCCATAGACTCTAACCACTTCTGGGAAAATTGGAAAACACTAAACAAACAACAACACGAAGAGCTATCTATCCAAAACGGAGATGTATGGGTAAACCACTTCTCCAATCTTTTTGGCCCTATAACAGAGAACAAACAGCAAAAAAAATATACATGATCAAATGCAAATCTTAGAATCAACTATTAAAGACTACCAGAACCCACTGGATTCTCCAATTACATTGAATGAACTACAGGATAAAATACAAACCCTCCAACCCAAAAAGTCCTGTGGTGTTGATGGTATCCTCAATGAAATGATAAAATATACAGACCACAAATTTCAATTAGCTATACTTAAACTCTTTAACATCATCCTTAGCTCTGGCATCTTCCCCAACATCTGGAACCAAGGACTGATCACCCCAATCCACAAAAGTGGAGACAAATTTGACCCCAATAACTACCGTGGGATATGCGTCAACAGCAACCTTGGGAAAATCCTCTGCATTATCATTAACAGCAGACTAGTTCATTTCCTCAGTGAAAACAATGTACTGAGCAAATGTCAAATTGGCTTTTTACCAAATTACCGTACGACAGACCACGTATTCACCCTGCACACCCTAATTGACAAACAAACAAACCAAAACAAAGGCAAAGTCTTCTCATGCTTTGTTGATTTCAAAAAAGCTTTTGACTCAATTTGGCATGAGGGTCTGCTATACAAATTGATGGAAAGTGGGGTTGGGGGGAAAACATACGACATTATAAAATCCATGTACACAAACAACAAGTGTGCGGTTAAAATTGGCAAAAAACACACACATTTCTTTCCACAGGGCCGTGGGGTGAGACAGGGATGCAGTTTAAGCCCCACCCTCTTCAACATATATATCAACGAATTGGCGAGGGCACTAGAACAGTCTGCAGCACCCGGCCTCACCCTACTAGAATCTGAAGTCAAATGTCTTCTGTTTGCTGACGATCTGGTGCTTCTGTCACCAACCAAGGAGGGCCTACAGCAGCACCTAGATCTTCTGCACAGATTCTGTCAGACCTGGGCCCTGACAGTAAATCTCAGTAAGACAAAAATAATGGTGTTCCCAAAAAGGTCCAGTTGCCAGGACCACAAATACAAATTCCATCTAGACACCGTTGCCCTAGAGCACACAAAAAACTATACATACCTCGGCCTAAACATCAGCGCCACAGGTAACTTCCACAAAGCTGTGAACGATCTGAGAGACAAGGCAAGAAGGGCCTTCTATGCCATCAAAAGGAACATAAAATTTGACATACCAATTAGGATCTGGCTAAAAATACTTGAATCAGTTATAGAACCCATTGCCCTTTATGGTTCTGAGGTCTGGGGTCCGCTCACCAACCAAGAATTCACAAAATGGGACAAACACCAAATTGAGACTCTGCATGCAGAATTCTGCAAAAACATCCTCCGTGTACAACGTAAAACACCAAATAATGCATGCAGAGCAGAATTAGGCCAATACCCGCTAATTATCAAAATCCAGAAAAGAGCCGTTAAATTCTATAACCACTTAAAAGGAAGCGATTCCCAAACCTTCCATAACAAAGCCATCACCTACAGAGAGATGAACTTGGAGAAGAGTCCCCTAAGTAAGCTTGTCCTGGGGCTCTGTTCACAAACACAAACAGACCCCACACAGCCACAGGACAACAACAACAACAACACAACTAGACCCAACCAAATCATGAGAAAACAAAAAGAGAATTACTTGACACATTGGAAAGAACAAACAAAAAAACAGAGCAAACTAGAATGCTATTTGGCCCTAAACAGAGAGTACACAGTGGCAGAATACTTGACCACTGTGACTGACCCAAACTTAAGGAAAGCTTTGACTATGTACAGACTCAGTGAGCATAGCCTTGCTATTGAGAAAGGCCGCCGTAGGCAGACCTGGCTCTCAAGAGAAGACAGGCTATGTGCACACTGCCCACAAAATGAGGTGGAAACTGAGCTGCACTTCCTAACCTCCTGCCAAATGTATGACCATATTAGAGACACATATTTCCCTCAGATTACAGCGATCCACAAAGAATTCGAAAACAAACCCAATTTTGATAAACTCCCTTATCTACTGGGTGAAAAACCACAGTGTGCCATCACAGCTGCAAGATTTGTGACCTGTTGCCACAAGAAAAGGGCAACCAGTGAAGAACAAACACCATTGTAAATACAACCCATATTTATGTTTATTTATTTTCCCATTTGTACTTTAACTATTTGCACATTGTTACAACACTGTATATATACATAATATGACATTTGAAATGTCTTTATTCTTTTGAAACTTCTGAGTGTAATGTTTACTGTTAATATTTATTGTTTATTTCACTTTTGTTTACTATCTACTTCACTTGCTTTGGCAATGTTAACACACGTTTCCCATGCCAATAAAGCCCTTAAATTGAAATTGAAATTGAAATTGAGAGAGAGAGAGAGAGAGAGAGAGAGAGAGAGAGAGAGAGAGAGAGAGAGAGAGAGTGAGCTGCACTTCCTAACCTCCTGCCAAATGTATGACCATATTAGAGACACATATTTCCCTCAGATTACAGCGATCCACAAAGAATTTGAAAACAAACCCAATTTTGATAAACTCCCTTATCTACTGGGTGAAAAACCACAGTGTGCCATCACAGCTGCAAGATTTGTGACCTGTTGCCACAAGAAAAGGGCAACCAGTGAAGAACAAACACCATTGTAAATACAACCCATATTTATGTTTATTTATTTTCCCATTTGTACTTTAACTATTTGCACATTGTTACAACACTGTATATATACATAATATGACATTTGAAATGTCTTTATTCTTTTGAAACTTCTGAGTGTAATGTTTACTGTTAATATTTATTGTTTATTTCACTTTTGTTTACTATCTACTTCACTTGCTTTGGCAATGTTAACATACGTTTCCCATGCCAATAAAGCCCTTAAATTGAAATTGAAATTGAAATTGAGAGATCATGAGCAGATGGGCTCCTGAATTTTTCAGCATGTTTTACAAAAAGATAGATTTAGAGTTAGATAAACTTGGATTTTTCCGCAAGGACATATACAGGATTCTACCCTCCACAACATAACCTTCACTCCAAATCAAAACTCCAAACCTACAACCTCATTTTGGACACAATTACCTGGAAGGGTTCCTACTACAAAATATTCTTATTTCCAAGGTCTATACAGCAAATGCTCTGGCAAACCAACGACCAGCAAAAGAAGCACAAGAAACCTGAAAACACCCATCCAACCTTGAACTGAGGGAGTAATGTTTAGTCTGAAGCTACTTTTAAAGCCAAGAAGATAAATAAATAAATTACAATTCTATATTTTACTTTATAAGGACTGAATGCTAAGTTAAGGCTACCAAGCTTGCTAGGACACAACAGATCAGATCAATTAGCACTGAGGTGTGAAGTGAGAGGTGTCAAAACCCTTGACCCCAACAATGGCAGGAGAGTTTCACAGCCTCCCCCACCCAAATGCAGAGACCTTTGAAGCCCACTCCATCTGTGCAGAGGTCATTACAATACAGTACCCCCTGGATTCATTTCTATTTTGAACTGATATGCAGCCAGGACACTTCAATTGTAAATTACCTCAATAAGAAACAATATTGTTGCTCTGATCACATCAGAAGATATCCCCCTCGCAATCTCCAAAATACAACAGCCACAGAACAACTTTGTTTGGACGTCGTAAAGGACCATTCGCCGAAACTGAAGAGATATAGCTAGCTAATGACCTCCTTTTCCACGTGAAAAAACGGTGGACAGAGACATGTTAGCTACATTAGCTAGCTAGCTGGGATTTTCTACAAGGAATCTGCCTCCCAAAAAAAGCTTATCCCAAGTGGGTGTGACACCTACTCCTGTTGCCTGCTGCACTGTTGCTTGGATTCCACCTGGCAATCTGTTCACCATCTGCCCTGGCCTGTCTCCCCCTGTCTGGTACAGGTACCCCCGCCACACTCCCCCCTCTCTCCCGAGCTTTCACTCGCCTCCAGCACACACACACTGTTGGGGCGAGTGACTCTGAGCTTACAATGGCTAGCCCCAAGTTGTTATATATTTTTCTTGTGTTTTATGCTATTTGCCTCATGACTCCTGCGTGATTTGTTGACTATGAACTTGCTTGTTTACCCAACGGTGGGACAGACTATGTTTGTTCCCACACTCGGACTCTGACTCTCTATTGGCTACACGGACTCTTGGCCTCCCATCCGATTCTAACCACCTCTCGCCGGCTTTGTACTCATGTTAACTGATGAAATTGCTGTACAATATGATCTTGTTGCCATCTAATGCACATTCAAATGTCATAAATCAACACTGCAGCGCTCTCCCTGTCCTCTGCCGTGCCCTGATTGTATTACTGCTGATGATATCTGGAAATGTGCATGCACACCCTGGCCCGTCTACTGTTCTAGCCCCAATTCTGACTTGTGCTCTGATATCTGCTTCACTGATTTCTGTTCTCATAAAAGCCTGGGTTTTCTGCACGTTAACACTAGAAGCTTATTACCTAAAATTGATCAATTGAAAGCATGGGTTCACAGCTCCAATCCAGATGTGTTGGTCATTACAGAGACGTGGTTAAGAAAGAGTGTTTTGAACACTGATGTTAACCTTTCTGGTTATGACCTTTTTTGGCAAGACAGATCTTCCAAAGGTGGTGGAGTGGCAATCTTTACCAAGGAACACCTTCAGTGCTCAGTTGTCTCCACCAAGTCTGTCCCCAAACAATTTGATTTGCTGGTTTTAAGCATTAAACTTTCAAATAGCTCTTTGTTGACTGTTGCTGGGCGTTATCGTCCACCATCAGCACCGGCCTGTATCCTAAATGCCCTAAGCTCTCTCCTGGCCCCTTACACAAAGTCTGAATTTGTCCTGCTAGGTGACCTAAACTGGGACATGCTTAAACAACCTGACCAAGTCCTAAAGCAATGGGACTCCCTAAATATTTCTCAGATTATTACCAATCCTACAAGGTATGACTCCAAACACCCAGAAAAGGCTACTCTCCTTGATGTTATCCTCACAAATAATCCTGATAGGTCTGGTGTTTTCTGTAATGACCTTAGTGATCACTGTTTTACAGCCTCTGTTCGTAATGGCTGCTCAGTGAAATGACCTGTCCTGATTTACATAGACGCTTGCTAAATACCTTTAATGAGCAAGCCTTACTTCATGACCTGGCCTCTGTAAATTGGTATAGAATCAGCTTGATCCTCTCTGTCGAAGACGCTTGGACCTTCTTTTTTCATATTTTCAGTGGTATTGTTAACAAACATGCCCCCATAAAGAAAATGAGAATTAAAAACAGGTTCAGCCCCTGGTTTGACCGTGATCTGGAGTTACTTCACCTCAAGAATTCCATTTGGAGAAAGGCTCGGCACACGCATACTAAGGCTGACTGGCTCTCGTTCACGCAAATAAGAAATAAGTGCACTCAGGCTATCCAGAAAGCCAAAGTTAGGTACTTTAGGGCGCAGTTCTCACTCTGTGGGTCTAACCCCAAGAAGTTCTGGAAAACGGTTAAAGACCTGGAGAATAAACCCTCCTCCTCACAGCTGCCCATGTCCCTTAATGTTGATGATGTGGTTGTTACTGACAAAGAGCACATGTCTGAGCTCTTTAATCACCACTTCATTAAGTCAGGATTCCTATTTGACTCAGCCATGCCTCCATGCCCATCCAACATTTCCTCATCTCCCACCCCTTCTAATGCGACTAGCCCCGATGCTCCTCCCTCTTTTCCCCCTGCACCTGCTACAAAGTTTCTCCCTGCAGGCTGTCACTGAGTCCGAGGTGCTAAAGGAGCTCCTTAAACTTGACCATTTCTTCTTTAAGGTTGCTGCCCCTATCATCGCCAAGCCTATCTCTGACCTTTTTAACCTGTCTCTCCTCTCTGGGGAGGTTCCCATTGAATGGAAGGCAGCCACAGTACGTCCTTTATTTAAAGGGGGAGATCAAGCTGATCCTAATTGTTATAGGCCAATTTCTATTTTGCCCTGTTTATCAAAAGTGTTGGAAAAACCTGTCAACAATCAACTGACTAGCTATCTTGATGTCTATAGTATTCTCTCTGGTATGCAATCTGGATGTGTCACTGCAACCTTAAAGGTCCTAAATGATGTCACCATTGCCCTTAATTCTAAGCAATGTTGTGCTGCTATTTTTATTGACTTTGCCAAAGCGTTTGATACGGTAGACCATTCCATTCTTGTGGGCCGGCTAAGGAGTATTGGTGTCTCTGATGGGTCTTTGGCCTGGTTTACTAACTACCTCTCTCAAAGAGTGCAGTGTATAAAGTCAGAACATCTGCTGTCTCAGCCGCTGCCTGTCACCAAGAGAGTACCCCAAGGCTCGATCCTAGAACCCATGTTCTATTCTCAATTTACATCAACAACATAGCTCAGGCAGTAGGAAGCTCTCTTATCCATTTATATGCAGATGATACCGTCTTAAACTCAGCTGGCCCCTCCCCGGATTTTGTGTTAAACACTCTACAACAAAGCTTTCTTAGTGTCCAACAAGCTCTCTCTGCCCTTAACCTTGTTCTGAACACTTCCAAAACAAAGGTCATGTGGTTTGGTAAGAAGAATTCCCCTCTCCCCATCGGTGTGATTACTACCTCTGAGGGTTTAGAGCTTGAGGTAGTCACCTTATACAAGTACTTGGGAGTATGGCTAGACGGTACACTGTCCTTCTCTCAGCACATTTCAAAGCTGCAGGCTAAGGTTAAATATAGACTTGTTTTCTTCTATCGTAATCACTCCTCTTTCACCCCAGCTGCCAAACTAACCCAGATTCAGATGAACATCCTACCCATGCTAGATTACGGAGACGTAATTTATAGATTGGAAGGTAAGGGTGCTCTCGAGCGGCTAGATGTTCTTTACCATTCAGCCATCAGATTTGCCACCAATGCTCCTTATATGACACATCACTGCACTCTATAATCCTCTGTAAACTGGTCATCTCTGTATACCCGTCGCAAGACCCACTGGTTGATGCTTATTTATAAATCCCTCTTAAACCTCACTCCCCCCTATCTGAGATACCTACGGCAGCCCTCATCCTCCACATACAACACCTGTTCTGCCAGTCACATTCTGTTAAAGGTCCCCAAAGCACACACATCCCTGGGTCGCTCCTCTTTTCAGTTGGCTGCAGTTAGCGACTGGAACAAGCTGCAAAAAACACTCAAACTGGACAGTTTATCTCCATCTCTTCATTCAAAGACTCAATCATGGAGATTCTTACTGACAGTTGTGGCTGCTTCACGTGATGTATTGTTGTCTCTACCTTCTTGCCCTTTGTGCTGTTGTCTGTGCCCAAAAATTTTTGATCCTTGTTTTGTGCTGCTCCCATGTTGTGCTGCTGCCATGTTGTGTTGCTACCACATTGTTGTCATGTTGTGTTGCTACCATGCTGTGTTGTCATGCGTTGCTGCCATGCTATGTTGTTGTCTTAGGTCTCTCTTTCTGTAGTGTTGTGGTGTATTTTTTTACCGTGAGACCGACCAGTTATTATCTTGAAATTTACCTGCTGACAGCATTTCATGAACGCCACAGCCCTAGTCCCAATACTTTTGGTCCCCTAAAATGGCGGGACAATGTACAAAAAGTTCTAAATGTGTCACCCAATATCCAGGAAATTACCCTAAAATGAAAGCTGACAGTCTGCACTTTAACCTCATGGTCATTGTTTGATTTCAAATCCAAACTTTTCGAGTATACAGCCAAAATAATAAAAACATGCTTCACTAATCCCAATAAATACGGAGGGCACTGTAGATTGTACAACACAGTCTAGATTAAATAGAATAGAATAGAGTGGAATAAAGAACAGAACAGAAAATGAACGGAATAGAACAAAAAAGAACGAACCAATTAGAACCCAATAGAATAGAATAGAAAATTATAGAATAGAATAGAGTAGGGCTCAAGCTGCAGATCCCCATAAAATCATTAAACAGAAATACATTCTCTCTCTCAATAAGATAGCCTAGCCTACCTTTTAATTAACGCAGAACATTTTCTGGTTATTTCTGGTAAATAATCTCACTCCCGAGTGGCACAGTGGTCTAAGGCACTGCATCGCAGTGCTAGCTGTGCCACTAGAGATCCTGGTTCGGGTCCAGGCTCTGTCGCAGCCGGCCGCGACTGGGAGACCCATGGGCGGCGCACAATTGGTCCAAGGTAGGGGAGGGTTTGGCCGGCAGGGATGTGGGTTCGTTTCCCATGGGGGGCCAGTATGAATTTTTTTTACAAAAAAATAATACATGTATGCATTCACTAACTGTAAGTCTCTCTGGATAAGAGCATCTGCTAAATGACTGAATTGTAAATACAGGGCCATTTCTCTTTCCAACCGGAAAATGGCAGCTACAGACCTGAGTGTTGTCACTGGGTTTCCGGTCCGCCCATCAGAAAGGAGGAAGAAAAAAAGTAACTTTTACTAGCTAACTACATTGATTACTAAAATAGGAACATCTATATTAAAATACCATAACTCACAGACTTGACTATAGTAATGGTAAAATAGACTGTTCCAATACTATGTTGATGGGGCATTTCTGCTGGAATGGAGGAATTATCTGGAATGCTCAACTAGATGATCAGGACAGTCTAGGGTACTATTTGCCAGGAAGAGGTGAAGTATTGCGATGAGCTATATGACTGTACTTCTGATTCTAATTATCAAGTGGAAAGTTAAAACCCTCAGCTGTGAGGTCACTGAGGAGGACAAACAGTGATAGGGGGATCATCTGAAAGGGACTGACATGCAGGGATGTAACATAAGGATTTTGTCACTGGCCAGCAGACCACGATTTCTACATTCAGGTCCTAAATCTGTGGCATGCGATGTTTGTAAATGCAGAATTTCACTGCTGTGTCAGGCTAGTTTGGCATATTGTCTACTAGTCCAGTCTAAAAAGTACTAGCCTCGGGCTAGCTTAATTTCCATCCCTGCTGGCATTTAACTGACATCTCAGGTAACTTGATTAGTCATGTTCAACAGATGCACTCGTGGAACAAAACCATTTCTGTGTTTTGTATGTGGGATACATTGAGCCCACAAGTCCTTTGTGAGCTAGCTAGCCAACGTTAGCTAATGTAGCTAACTAGCCAACTAAGATGCCTAACTAGATAGCCCACCAGGCAATATTTAGCTAGCTAGTTAGTTAACATTAGCTCAGCGTTCGTGTAGTCAGACTTTTCTAAATGGTGGCATGCTAGCTAACCAACTATCCTTGCATGGTGCTGGCCTAACGTTAGCTAGCAAGTCTGACTACATGAATGGTGAGTTAACGTTAACTAGCTAGCTAAATATCCCTTCCCTGGTGGGCTAACGCTAGCTAGCATGTCACCACATGAAAATGTATGACTACACAAATCATGAGCTAATGTTAACTAACTGGTTAGCTCAGTAAAGACTTTTAAAATAAAAAGGTCACAACAGATGCACTCGTGGAACAAAACCATTTCTTTATTTTGTATGGGGAAAACATTGAGCCCACAAGTCCTTTATGAGTTAGCTAGCCAACGTTAGCTAATGTAGCTAACTACATAACTAAGGTGCCTAACTACCCTTACAAAAAAGGCTGCAGTTTTGAAACTGAAGTAAAAGTGCAGTAACTGCAGTCGACAGGTATTTTGGACGCAGTAAATGCAGAAAAACTGAAGTGTACTACATATTGGGCTCCCGAGTGGCACAGCGGTCTAAGGCACTGCATCTCAGCGCTTGAGGCGTCACTACAGACCCCCTGGTTCGATTCCAGGCTGTATCACAACCGGCCGTGATTGGGAGTCCCATAGGGCGGTGCACAATTGGCCCAGCATTGTCCGGATTTGGCCGGTGTAGGCCGTCATTATAAATAATAATTTGTTCTTAACTGACTTGCCTAGTTAAATAAAGGTAAAATAATAATAAATGAACTGCAGTTACACTGCAAACTTACTGCAGTAAAAAAATACAACAGTGTTATTTTGGACGCAGCATACTGCACTCTAAATGCAATCTATTTTTGTAAGGGTAGCAAGCCCACCAGGCGATGTTTAGATAGCTATACAGTGCATTCACCCCTCATCAATCTACACATAATACCCCATAATGACAAAGCAAAAACAGGTTTTTAGAAATTCTTGTACATTTATAACAAAAATAAAACAGAAATATGACATTTACGTGAGTATTCAGACCCTTTAGTCAGTACTTTGTTGAAGCACCTTTGGCAGCGATTACAGCCTTGAGTCTTCTTGGGTATGATGCTACAAGCTTGATACACCTGTATTTGGGGAGTTTCTCCCATTCTTCTCTGCAGATCCTCTCAAGCTCTGTCAGGTTGAATGGGGAGCGTCGCTGCACAGCTATTTTCAGGTCTCTCCAGAGATGCTCGTTCGGGTTCAAGTCTGGGCTCTGGCTAGGCCACTCAAGGACATTCAGAGACTTGTCCCGAAGCAACTCCTGTCTTGTCTTGGCTGTGTGCTTAGGGTCATTGTCCTGTTGGAAGGTGAACCTTCACCCCAGTCTGAGGTCCTGAGCGCTCTGGAGCAGGTTTTCATCAAGGATGTCTCTGTACTTTGCTCCGTTCATCTTTCACTTGATCCTGACTAGTCTCCCAGTCCCTGCCGCTGAAAAACATCCCCACAGCATGATGCTGCCACCACCATGCTTCACCGTAGGGATTGTGCCAGGTTTCCTCCAGACGTGACGCTTGGCATTCAGGCCAAAGAGTTCAATCTTGGTTTTATCAGACCAGAGAATTATGTTTCTCATGGTCTGCGAGTCCTTTTGGTGCCTTTTGGCAAACTCAGAGTGAGCTGTCATGTGCCTTTTACTGAGGAGTGGCTTCAGTCTGGCAATGCTACCATAAAGGCCTGATTGGTGGAGTGCTGCAGAGATGGTTGTCCTTCTGGAAGGTTCTCCCATCTCCACAGAGGAACTCTGGAGCTCTGTCAGAATGACCATCGGATTCGTGGTCAACTCCCTGACCAAGGCCCTTCTCCCCCGATTGCTCATTTTGGCCGGGTGGCCAGCTCTAGGAAGAGTCTTGGTGGTTCCAAACTTCTTCCATTTAAGAATGATGGAGGCCAATGTGTTCTTGGGGACCTTCAATGCTGCAGACTTGTTTTGGTACCCTTCCCCAGATCTGTGCCTCGACACAATCCTGTCTCTGCGCACTATGGACAATTCCTTCGAGTTCATGGCTTGGTTTTTGCTCTGACATGCACTGTCAACTGTGGGACCTTATATAGACAGGTGTGTGCCTTTCGAAATCATGTCCAATCAATTGCGTTTACCACAGGTGGACTCCAATCAAGTTGTAGAAACATCTCAAGGATGATCAATGGAAACAGGATGCACCTGAGTTCAATTTTGAGTCTCATAGCAAAGGGTCTGAATACTTTCAGTACCAGTCAAAAGTTTGGACACACTTACTCGTTCCAGGGTTTTTCTTTATTTTTACTATGTTCTACATTGTAGAATAATAGTAAAAACATCTAAACTATGAAATAACACATATGGAAGCATGTAGTAACCAAAAAAGTGTTAAACAAATCAAAATACATGTTATATTTGAGATTCTTCAAAATAGCCACCCTTTGCCTTGATGACAGTTTTGCACACTATTGGCATTCTCTCAACCAGCTTCATGAGGAAGTCACCTGGAATGCATTTCAATTAACAGGTGTGCCTCGAATTGCTGCAAAGAAACAACTACTAATGGACACCAATAAGAAGAAGAGACTTGCTTGGGCAAAGAAACACGAGCAATGGACATTAGACCAGAGGAAATCTGTGCTTTGGTCTGATGAGTCCAAATTTGATATTTTTGGTTCCAACCGCTGTGTCTTTATGAGACGCAGAGTAGGTGAACGGATGATCTCTGCATGTGTGGTTCCCAACGTGAAGCATGGAGGAGGAGGTGTGATGGTGTGGGGGTGCTTTGCTGGTGACACTGTCAGTGATTTGTTTCGATTTCAAGGCATTCCAGCATCAATCAATCAATCAATTTTATTTTATATAGCCCTTCGTACATCAGCTAATATCTCGAAGTGCTGTACAGAAACCCAGCCTAAAACCCCAAACAGCTAGTAATGCAGGTGTAGAAGCACGGTGGCTAGGAAAAACTCCCTAGAAAGGCCAAAACCTAGGAAGAAACCTAGAGAGGAACCAGGCTATGAGGGGTGGCCAGTCCTCTTCTGGCTGTGCCGGGTGGAGATTATAACAGAACCATGCCAAGATGTTCAAAAATGTTCATAAGTGACAAGCATGGTCAAATAATAATCAGGAATAAATCTCAGTTGGCTTTTCATAGCCGATCATTAAGAGTTGAAAACAGCAGGTCTGGGACAGGTAGGGGTTCCATAACCGCAGGCAGAACAGTTGAAACTGGAATAGCAGCAAGGCCAGGCGGACTGGGGACAGCAAGGTGTCAGCATGCCCGGTAGTCCTGACGTATGGTCCTAGGGCTCAGGTTCTCAGAGAGAAAGAGAGAACGAGAGAATTAGAGAGAGCATACTTAAATTCACACAGGACACTGGATAAGACAGGAGAAGTACTCCAGGTATAACCAACTAACCCCAGCCCCCCGACACATAAACTACTGCAGCATAAATACTGGAGGCTGAGACAGGAGCGGTCCGGAGACACTGTGGCCCCATCCGAAGAAACCCCCGGACAGGGCCAAACAGGAAGGATATAACCCCACCCACTCTGCCAAAGCACAGCCCCCGCACCACTAGAGGGATATCCTCAACCACCAACTTACAATCCTGAGACAAGGCCGAGTATAGCCCACAGAGGTCTCCACCACAGCACAAACCAAGGGGGGGCGCCAACCCAGACAGGAAGATCACGTCAGTAACTCAACCCACTCAAGTGACGCACCCCTCCTAGGGACGGCATGAAAGAGCACCAGCAAGCCAGTGACTCAGCCCCTGTAACAGGGTTAGAGGCAGAGAACCCCAGTGGAGAGAGGGGAACCGGCCTGGCAGAGACAGCAAGGGCTGTTCGTTGCTCCAGAGCCTTTCCGTTCACCTTCACACATGCATGGCTACCACAGCATTCTGCAGCGATACGCCATCCCATCTGGTTTGCGCTTAGTGGGACTATCATTTGTTTTTAAACAGGATAATGACCCAAAACACACCTCAAGGCTGTGAAAGGGCTATTTGACCAAGAAGGAGAGTGGTGGAGTGCTGAATCAGATGACCTGGCCTCCACAATCACCCGACCTCAACCCAATTGAGATGGTTTGCGATGAGTTGGACCTCAGAGTGAAGGAAAAGCAGCCAACAAGTGCTCAGCATATTTGGGAACTCCTTCAAGACTGCTGGAAAAGCATTCCTTATGAAGCTGGTTGAGAGAATGCCAAAAGTGTGAAAAGCTATCGTCAAGGCAAAGGGTGGCTACTTTGAAGAATGTAACATATCAAATATTTTTTATTTGTTTAACACTTTTTTGTTTACTACATGATTCCATATGTGTTCTTTCATAGTTTTGATGTCTTAAATGTTATTTTATAATGTAGAAAATAGTAAAAATAAAGAAAAACCCTTGAATGAGTAGGTGTGTCCAAACTTTAGACTGGTACTGTACGTAAATAAGGAAAAAAATCTTATTTTTTTCTTCAAAAAAATAGTTTTTATCTTTGTCATTATGGGGTATTGTGGGTAGATTGATGAAGAAAATGTCTTATTTAATCAATTTTAGAATAAGGCTGTAACATAACAAAATGTGGAAAAAGGGAAGGGGTCTGAATACTTTCCGAATGCACTGTATATACAAAAGTATGTGGACACCCCTTCAAATTAGTGGGTTTGGCTATTTCAGCCACACCCGTTGCTGACAGGTGCATAACATCGAGCACAAACATTGGCAGTAGAATGGCCTTACTGAAGAGCTCAGTGACTTTCAACGTGGCACCGTCATAGGATGCCACCTTTCCAACAAATCAGTTAGTCAAATTTCTGCCCTGCCAAAGCTGCTCCGGTCAACTGTAAGTGCTGTTATTGTGAAGTGGAAACGTCTAGGCGCAACAACGGCTCAGCCGCGAAGCGGTAGGCCACACAAGCTCACAGAACGGGACCGCCGAGTGCTGAAGCGCCTAGCTCGTAAAAACCCTCTGTTCTCAGTTGCAACACTCACTACCGAGTTCCAAACTGCCTCTGGAAGCAATTTCAGCACAAGAACTGTTCATAGGGAGCTTCATGAAATGGGTTTCCATGGCCGAACAGCGGCACACAAGCCTAAGATCACCATGCGCAATGCCAAGTGTCGGCTGGAGTGGTGTAAAGGTCTCCGCCATTGGATTCTGGAGCAGTGGAAACGCGTTCTCTGGAGTGATGAATCACGCTTCACCATCTGTCAGTCCAACAAATGAATCTGGGTTTGGCGGATGCCAGGAGAACGCTACCTGCCCCAATTCTGTCAACTGTACAGTTTGGTGGAGGAGGAATAATGGTCTGGGGCTGTTTTTCATGGTTTGCGCTAGGCCCCTTAGTTCCAGTGAATGGAAATCTTAACGCTACAGCTTACATTGACATTCTAGACAATTCTGTGCTTCCAACGTTATGGCAACAGTTTGGGGAAGGCCCTTTCCTGTTTCAGCATGACAATGCCCCTGTGCACAAAGCGAGGTCCATACAAATATGGTTTGTCGAGATCAGTGTGGAAGAACATGACTGGCATGCACAGAGCCCTGACCTTAACCCCATCGAAGACCTTTGGGATGAATTGGAACGTCGACTGCGAGCCAGACCTAATCGCCCAACATCAGTGCCCGACCTCACTAATGCTCTTGTGGCTGAATGGAAGCAAGTCCCGCAGCAATGTTGGAACATCTAGTGGAAAGCCTTCCCAGAAGAGTGGATGCTGTTAAAGCAGCAAAGGGGACACCAACTCCATATTAATGCCCATGATTTTAGAATGAGATGTTCGACAAGCAGGTGTCCACATACTTTTGGTAATGTAATGTAGTTAACATTAGCTCACCTTTTCAAAGTTATGACATGCTAGCTAACCAACTATCCTTACCGTGTTGCCAGATTAATTTTAGCTAGCAAGTCTGACTACACAAACGATGAGTTAACGTTAACTAGCTAACGTTAGCTAAATATTCCTTCCCTGGTGGGATAATGCTAGCTAGCATGTCACCACGTGAAAAAGTATGACTACACAAACGGTGAGCTAACGTTAACTAGCTGGCTAGCTCACTAAAGACTTCTCAATAAAAAGGTCACAACAGTCATTATACTAGCCTATGCTGGTTTTATTTTTACTTGTAAGGAAGGTAACATGCGTTGTATACATAACTACAGTCAGTGGTTATCTAGCTAATTTTCATAAGCACCTAGCTAACCATAGATCTTTGACCTAACCAAAATAGCTTGTTAGCAGCTAGCAAACAGGGCTTACCAGCGATGCCTTTCAATTACAGATGTCGAAAAACGATAAAATGCACATGTGCTTATCAGAGTAGTGGTTACAATCCGGTACATAGCACAGAACCATCCTTGCTTCTGATCGACGAAGAGACCTAAGGTTAGCTAGTTTGATACAAAGGCCAGGGTAATTAAAATTATTATAGTAATTTAAAAATGCTATGGTAGTTAGCTAGGAAATTTGAAAAATGCTAAATAAGAATACACACGAGAAATACACAATATCAATTATTTACACGAGAAACTAAAAAGGCTATAATATCTACTTGCTAGGTTACATGCTACTTGTTGATCAGTTTGCATGGAGAAATGTGCCTTGAGAGATGACGTTAAAGCTTGCGACAAGATGTGTAGTTCTGTATGATAGCCACATTAGCGGCTAATTAGCTCTTTGTTGTGGGGGGTGGGGGGGGGGTGGTAATTACAGGCAAATATATTTATAAAAGTTACCTTGTCTGAGAGAGATTTGCGCGGTTATCAAAACGTCACGCCAGGGTAAGCCTACACGAAACACAGACCTTATATGAAGTAGTTCTAAAATCCCAGACGGAAAAAGGAATGGTGATTGAACAATTGGAACCATTTCCCGGGGTTTACCGTTAGGTTTTATGGGTATTGTGACTCATACTGTGGTACTCAATATGGGTATTTTGCAGTCTTTATTAGTGTATGGGTTAGTTCTATATAGTTCTACTTCTATCTAGTTGCCATAGTGTCCCAGTAACACTTCCGCTTACAAACTGTTGACAAATGTCATGTTTCTTGGTAATTTACAATGTTTTCTTAATAAACTCGGTTGTTTTTCAATGTCAGTTTGATTCTGCTGCTGCAACTGATAGCGAAAAGATGATGTAGACAAGTTTGATTCTGCTGCTGCAACTGATAGCGAAAAGATGATGTAGACGCTGTCTACTACTAGTCACATCCCAAATCTCACACACACACAGCCACATGTCACACCACTCGAGTGGCCCCTTTACCATGGTAACCTCCAGCCCTTAAAGGGGCAGCTGAACATTTTGTCTCATCTGATACTTTGGTTAAAAGACTCAGTTCACAAAAAAAATTTTTTAGAAACATTACAAAGCATAGCCATCCGTTTTATGTGTGTTTTTATATTATTAGATATTTTTTGCATCTACCTGCCATAGTGGCTGGTGGACTAAAAGGTTAAAGCTGCAATATGTAACTTTTTGGGTGACCTAACCAAATTCACACAGAAATGTGAGTTATAGATCTGTCATTCTCATTGAAAGAATGTCTAAGAAGCGGTATATCTGTTCTATGTGAGCTATGTCTATGCTTCCCGTTCTTAAGTTTTGTTTTTGTGTCTTTGACTTTCAGTTTTGTACACGAGCTTCAAACAGCTGAAAATACATTATGTTTGGTTATTGAAAATATATTTCACATCGGTTTAGATGATACAATGATTCTCTACATTCTCTATGCTTGTTTTGTCACATAAACTGAAATTAGGCGAACTATTCGAATTTTAGCAACCAGGAAATGGTGGGGCGATTTCTGCATAGTGGACCTTTAATTTTAGCCCTGACTACAGGACTGTACCAAAGTCTGTGATTGTACTATTAAATCATATGTCATTTGGAAGTTGACCACTAGAGGGTGATGCAGTAAATGGGATGGAACATACTGTACTTGTCGAGTATGATCATAGGTCTCAAACTCATTTCACGGAGGGCCGAGTGTCTGGGGATTTTTGCGCCCTTGTACTTGATTGATGAATTAAGGTCACTAATTAGTAAGGAACTCCCCACACCTGGTTGTCTAGGACTTACTTGAAAGGAAAAACCAAAAACCTGCAGACATTAGGTCTTCCATGGAATGAGTTTGACACTCCTGAGTATGTTGAACATCTGGATAGTTTTCTCATACATCTACCTAGACCAGGGGTATGCACCCACCGAACAGAGCAAATGTATCTCAAAGTTTGTTCAAGAACGTACAAGAACAAGAACATTTTGGGAAAACGTGTTTTGCAGTACAAACCTTTTCGCAACGTAGCAAACGTTCAAGAAAACTGAACTCACCCCTGGTGTGGTGCCTAGTTGGAACAAAATCCTGCAGTGCCTACAACACTCCAAGAACAGTGTTGCCTACCCCTGACCTAGACAATAGTGATGGGGGAAAAAACAATACAGTTACATCGGGATATAATTTTTAAAGATGTATCGTATCATTTTGACAATATCGCAATATTATTTTTACGCTAGTTGGCTGTACATTCACCAAAACTCCAGTACTTTTCCTTCATAGCTTGTTCTCCATCTTCTTTTTAAATAGGGAGCCAATTTGTTTTCAGCACTTTTTTTCCATGACTGATAAAACTTGTTCTCATGGCTCTTTATTTTCCTTCTACAGCAGACATATGGTGAGCAATATGTTTGGAACATCGAATCACAATAAAATCACAGTATCGAATCACAATATAGAATCGTGAGAATCGCAATACATATCTTATCGGCACCTAAATATCATGATAATATCGTATCGGGAGGTCCTTGGCAATTCCCAGTCCTACTAGACAACTTGTAAGAAGGATTGGAACATTTCAATAGACCAGAAAATTGAGAGATAGACAAACTATTGCACACAATGGCATAAAAATAAATTATTTATTGATTTACACGTCACTAGTGCAAGCAGATGGTTTCAATATTATAGCACCTGCAATTTGTTCTTTACCCAGTCAGTAAAATAGGGAATTGTGTCACAGCTCTAGTTATTACATTTCTGCAATGTTCTGAATGAATGTGGTTGGAGCGTTTCTCCTGTTGGACGCAGTCTGACCATTCACAGTGTTTCTCCCAAAGTACACGTGACCGGCAGCTGTCCTTCTCTGTCCAGTGTTAATATAGCTGTTTGTCCCTCTGGGCATGCCGTAGCCTTTGGGTTTAGGGATCCTAGTGGGTCCGGGCTTCCGAAACGCCTCCAGAGGAACCCAAATGGAGAAAGTAGAAACATGTCACAGAGGTGGTCACCGAAAGTTATTATTAGGGCCAGGATTATTTCCTGACCAGGTACCAGTGTTGGGGTCAATTATGAATTGAGTTGCAAATTGCTCTTTAATGCCAATTCATTTATTGAATTTGAATTGGCCACACCCCACAGGAAGCAGAATTTGAATTGAATTTGAATTAAAGGTAGTACAATTTAATTGAAAGAAATTCAATGAAATTCAAATGGCTTATATAATCTACACATCACCATAGTAACGTTTATTTTTTATATAATGTATGGTGGTTACCAATACCATGCAGCAAAAGATTGAAACATTTCATTTTTAGAACTCATTCTCCAAAACATTTTTTTTTCTAATTACAATGGTCTGGGAATATTCTAAGATCATGTTGTCTATAATAATTCATAATTCCCTTTATGTTTTTAAATATTTTTAAAAAATGTGTTTCCCAGAATGCATTAGATCAAACACTGCAGTATGGAAGGGAAAGATCTAACATCTCATGACAAAGAAAAATACTGTTTGACATCTGAGTTATAATAAAAAATAATATTTGAAATGGTATGTGTATTCTTTGCATTAATAACTGACATATCCTTAAAGATTTGTCAAATGAATGAGACTTTCATGTTTCACCTCTCAGTTGAATTGATTTGAATAGGTTTGAATTAAAAATTATGATTCCTGTGGGATGTGGCCAATTCAAATGAAATTCATTGTTTGAATTGAATTAAATTCTGAAATTCAGATTTCACCCCAACCCTGCCAGGTACACACACACTCACTCACACACACACACACACACACACACACACACACACACACACACACACACACACACACACACACACACACACACAGCATATGTTTTACTATCCTTGTGGGGACCTAAAATAGATTTCCATTGAAATCCTTTTTTCCCTAAACATAATCCTAAACCCTAAACCTAACCCCTAAATTTAAAATAGCCTTTGTCCTCGTGGGTACGTGGAAAATGTCCCCACAAGGGATAATTCTGCTTGTTTTACCATCCTTGTGGGGACTTTTGGGGATTTCCGGTACCAACGAGCATAGTAACACAAGCACACACACACACACAGTCATGGTCATGTTGTTGTAGGGGTGAAGACTTGCTTTCTGCACTGAATGAAAATACAGAAAAAAAGGTATAATCTTTCCAGTGTTTTCCACAAGCGCTGGCTGTCGGCTATAAAGCCGATTACAAACTCATTTTCAGCCGGATACGTTTTTCACTTAAATTAATGAGGCTACTTTTCAATTCCCTAGTCAGAAAAAGTCTGCCGGGCCCTCTCCGGGTAGAATAAACGATATGCATGATCTATCGATCTATTTACATTTTAGTCATTTAGCAGACGCTCTTATCCAGAGCGACTTACAGTTAGTGAGTGCATACATTTTTTCATACTGGTCCCCCGTGGGAATCGAACCCACAACCCTGGCAATCGCCATGCTCTACCAACTGAGCTACACTTCCTATCTATTGATAGGAAGACAGGCGCCTGTCAGCCACAAAGTGAGCGATGACAGGGAAACACCACTGGTTTGACAGTGCTGTCTGTCTCGCTTCTCCGTACTTGGGTGTGCGTGTCAGGGTTGCCATGTCCGCTGTTTTCCTGATATTGGGCGACTTTGAACACGACTTCGCGGGTGAAAATGTATTGGTCGCGGGTTGTTGGGCTACTTCTAAGTTGCACCGCGGCCGCCATGACATTTCTCTTACATATATATATATATATATATATATATATATATATCACTGTGACCTGCTGCTGCTGACTATTCCGCAGTGACCAGGCTGTTGCTGAGTTAGTGAGTGAGTGGTGGGGAGAGGGGTGTGTGTGTGTGTGTGTTGAGAGAGTACTTCAACAGGCAGCTTAGTCCGAGGAGACAGAGCAGCACGCGTGCACGTCATGACAACTTTTTACCAGTTGTAGGTAGGCTATTTAACTTGACATTATGAAGACACCTGTTTTTTTCCAACCCTTTTCCCAACATGCTAGAACTGATGCGCATCAAGAAATAACGGCGACAATGTACTGGAAATTGACTTTGGGCACACTAGAGCGCATTGGTTTAAACTCCATTCTAATGTCGACTTTGTTTATGGAAAACGTTATAAAGCGAAGTGTTTTACGCATGCTGAGTTCTTGGGTCTCGGGGGCTAGGCGAGTGGAAATTTGAAGTGGAAGTTATGGAACTCCCTAGCGTGCTTATGTTATGGGGAAAAGTCCTTAATGAAACTGACATGTGGAGAATTATACATTTGCATCTGTTGGCCATGAAGTATCCTATTAATTTATATGCCATTGTAGGCTACTGTAGGCTACCATTTGATACAATAAATATGTTGAAATGACTAGGCCTATATCACTGGAGTCATTGCAAATCAATTCGTGCCACTTGTGTAGCCTACCTGGAGCTGGCAAACGGATTTAATAAATAGCCTATAACTTCAATGTATTGTTGTTGTAGCCTTGTGTTATTATGCAATTCTTAATGGCCATGTTTAGTTAAATAAATTGGAAGTTATCAAAGCTCTATCACAATTGCTGATCAATTGTTAGAAAGTATTAGACTGACGGTAACAGTCAACCAGATTAGACTACAGGTAAAAAACGAATACAAAAAACTGTCTGTTGTTGACAAGCATATTAATATTTAATTATGTAATTGAAATTACGACCCCATCCTCAGTAGCCTATTCCAGCAGGCTATTGGGAAACACAAGCACTTACCTTGAAATAGCCAAGCTATTCACGTTGAATAAATTAGTCTGTTAATTTGAACTAAGCAAGCTGCTAAATCGATCAGTTTACATCTTGACTACATCTTGCCTAGGCTACTGTAGATTTTCTGAAATAAGGGGCTATAGGCTACCTTCATCTATCGAAGCAAACCATGTCAAAGTTTATTTACAATCATAAACCCAGACTTTACCCAAATGGGCCATTTATACCTATTTGTAGTCTTCACATTTGGCACATAATAACGACAAAATTGCCAGAAAATAACATTCGTTTTTTAAAGTTGGTCCAACTGTTTCCTACTCAGAGATTTCGAGATCCCTCTGTCCAATTTGCATCACTCAAACTCTCCTGTCGGATTTATCTATAGTTAGGCACATGCGCAAAATGGATTTATTTACAATTATAAACTGGGTTCGAGCCCTGAATGCTGATTGGCTGAAAGCTGTGCTATATCTTATACCATGGGTATGATATGTATATTTTTTTACAGTTCTAATTACGTTGGTAACCAGTTTATGATAGCAAAAAGGCACCCCGGGGGTTTGTGGTATATGGCCAATATACCACAGCTAACGACTATATCCAGGCACTCCGTGTTGCATCATGCGTAAGAACAGCCCTTAACTGTGGTATATTGGCCATATACCATACCCCCTCGTGCCTTATTGCTTAATCATAGCAGTCAAACGAGTTAAATCGACATCCATTGATGGAAAATGATCTGGGCAGTTTAATAAGGGAGAATTATATTTTCTCTTGCAACATATTCAAATTTGTTTTGTACTTCATGTCATAGTTTGCAATAATTATTATTTTGATGAAAACCACATTTTGCTTCCAATGTCCTTACAAGTTACATCGATATTCCTTCTTAATTGACTCGATAACGTTATGGAAAAAGGGTTTACTGTATAAATGTGGCAAATTGACTAGTTTTCAGGCCCTTGGGAGGTTTTTGTGTGGTCATTGCACTAGACATTTGTGCTAGCCCTGGCAACCCTGGTGTGTGTGTTGTGTATGCTGTGGTTGCAGTTAGATTTCTTTACATGGAGGGAGAGAGCATGAATTTGCACGTTCCATTAATGTGAGTGAATTTGGGGCGGCAGGTAGCCTAGCGGTTGAGAGCATTGGGCCAATAACAGAAAGGTTGCTGGCCAAAACCAGAGCCGACTAGGGGAAACAACTGTCAATGTGCCCTTGAGCAAGGCGCTTAACCCTAATTGCTACTAAGTCGCTCTGGATAAGAGCGTCTGCTAAATGACACAAATGTAATATAATGTGGTAACAATGAGTCAAAATCCACTTAGCCTATTGTTTTCTGGGACATTCATTTATTTTATTTCATGTGCAGGGTCCGACATTAACAATGGCCTGCTGGCCCAGGGCCAGTAAAAACATGTCAGGCCAGTGGATCTCGTCAGTCACTATTCAGTGTATTTTTTACATTCAAGTTCAACATTTACCTGCTCTGTCGCAGTCTACCATTGAAAACCATTGAAGAATACACTCGTAAATGTGATGCTATTTGTATTTGAGCTATGATTGGCCGTTCATTCAAGCACCACCACGATCCCGCGAGTCACAACTTCTCGAGCACTCGAGCAGTACAGTCGTGGTCAAGTTATGAGAATGACACAAATACTAATTTTCACAAAGTCTGCTGCCTCAGTTTTGATGATGGCAATTTGCATATACCCAGGGGGGGCCAGTATGAAGAAAAAAAAAGAAAGTATGCACTCACTAACTGTAAGTCGCTCTGGATAAGAGCGTCTGCTAAATGACTAAAAAAAATTAAAAAATGTAAATCAGATGAATTGCAATTAATTGCAAAGTCCCTCTGTGCCATGAAAATGAACTTAATCCCCCCAAAACATTTCCACTGCATTTCAGCCCTGCCACAAAAGGACCAGCTGCCATCATGTCAGTGATTCTCTCCTTAACACAGGTGAGAGTGTTGACGAGGACAAGGCTGGAGATCACGCTGTCATGCTGATGGAGTTAGAATAACAGACTGGAAGCTTTAAAAGGAGGGTGGTGCTTGAAATCATTGTTCTTCCTCTGTTAACCATGGTTACCTACAAGGAAACTCGTGCCGTCATCATTGCTTTGCACAAAAAGGGCTTCACAGGCAAGGATATTGCTGCTAGTAAGATTGCACCTAAATCAACCATTTATCGGATCATCAAGAACTTCAAGGAGAGAGGTTCAATTGTTGTGAAGAAGGCGTCAGGGCACCCAAGAAAGTCCAGCAAGCCCCAGGACCGTCTCCTAAAGTTGATTCAGCTGTGGGATCGGGGCACCACCAGTGCAGAGCTTGCTCAGGAATGGCAGCAGGCAGGTGTGAGTGCATCTGCACGCACAGTGAGGCGTAGACTTTTGGAGGATGGCCTGGTGTCAAGAAGGGCAGCAAAGAAGCCACTTCTCTCCAGAAAAAACATCAGGGACAGACTGATATTCTGCAAAAGGTACAGGGATTGGACTGCTGAGGACTGGGGTATAGTCCTTTTCTCTGATGAATCCCCTTTCCGATTGTTTGGGGCATCCGGAAAACACCTTGTCCGGAGAAGACAAGGTGAGCGCTACCATCAGTCCTGTGTCATGCCAACAGTAAAGCATCCTGAGACCATTCATGTGTGGGGTTGCTTCTCAGCCAAGGGAGTGGGCTCACTCACAATTTTGCCTAAGAACACAGCCATGAATAAAGAATGGTACCAACACATCCTCCAAGAGCAACTTCTCCCAACCATCCAAGAACAGTTTGGTGACGACCAATGCCTTTTCCAGCATGATGGAGCACCTTGCCATAAGGCAAAAGTGAGAACTAAGTGGCTCGGGGAACAAAACATCGACATTTTGGGTCCATGGCCAGGAAACTCCCCAGACCTTAATCCCATTGAGAACTTGTGGTCGATCCTCAAGAGGCGGGTGGACAAACAAAACCCCACAAATTCTGACAAACTCCAAGCATTGATTATGCAAGAATGGGCTGCCATCAGTCAGGATGTGGCCCAGAAGTTAATTGACAGCATGCCAGGGCGGATGGCAGAGGTCTTGAAAAAGAAGGATCAACACTGCAAATATTGACTCTTTGCATAAACTTAATGTAATTGTCAATAAAAGCATTTGACACTTATGGAATGCTTGTAATTATACTTCAGTATACCATAGTAACATCTGACAAAAATATCTCATAACACTGAAGCAGCAAACTTTGTGAAGACCAATACTTGTGTCATTCTCAAAACTTTTGACCACGACTGTACATGAGTTGATGCCTTCACACAGCACACGCAAACTGTCCAGAGCAAAAAGAAGCAACCATAAATCTACCCTCTGAGCTAAGTTATTTTAGGGAAAGTGATTTACAAAAGTAAACCTTCGATAGTGAACATACTAGGAATATGCTAGCTACTGTTGATAGTCTGAAAAAAGAAAGCTATAAAAGCATTCGTCTTGGCTAGCCTATTGTAGCCATGTCAATATAGGATATCTATTTTGGAACATTTGTCTTAAAGGGGCAGCGTCCTATTTTCAAATCTCAAAATAACATACTTTAGAAACAAAAATGAATGCAAATAACAATGCAGTTCTAAAGAATAGAGTAATGACTTGCATAACTAAATTATATTACATTGCTTTTTAATACATATCATAATAACCAAATGTAGCTGAATATAGATAGAAAGCATGCCAACCTATAGGCCCTGCATGACCCCAATGCATTTAAGAACTACACCATGTTCGGGCAGTTGAAATTCTGTTCGGGACAGTAGATTTCTGGCCAACGCCCATTGGACCCTGGCGTGTTTCATATTCAGCCACGGAGTGGCGCATAGGCTATTTACTGTGCTTTGATTGGCAAACAGCAAGCTTGACTAGTTTATAAAAGGTGTCGAACTGACTGAATAAAGTCGATCTCAACTCAATATTAGGAAGGTGTTCTTAATGTTTTGTACACTCAGTGTATATCATTGCCATTCATAAATCATATAACATAGTTATTTGTCCATGGTATCGCAACGGGACAAGTAAACCAAAGATCTCATTTGTATTTTCGATATGAAGTCCATCAGGACTTGCCAGACAGTGACGTTAAAGTGAGTGACTCATTTGGCGCCCTAATTTGCATACTGGTAGTCTTTTGGGCGATTATCTGCAGATAACTTATGAAAACATTTGTTGAATATGGGGAATCTTCCTCACTGCAGGAACAATAGGTAAGCTAGTGGAGAGAGAGCCTCAATCTGGTCCAAAATGTTAAAAGAAAACAGATTGAATTGTTTTAAAAGCTAATGATACTTATATGGTATTTTAAAATATATATTTTTCATGTGTTTTATATCATATTGTACAACAGCTGATGAAACTATGTCCGTGGGGCGGGCGGGTTTAGGGTCATGAAATGTTATATATTGTGTGGATGAAGGGCGGGCGGTATTCTCTATTCTGATTGTTTTATACTGTTCAATCGAACTTCAACCAAAACAGTTTTTCAGCATTTTCACACATTTCTGCATTTACTTCACTCATTTGTTATCATTTCCACACTGTACCACATGTTTTGTCTTTGTATGCCTCTATTTTTTTTATTTAATTAATCACTTTTCCTTTATCAGAATAATTATTCTCCTCGATGACCATGTATTTTCAATTGATGTAATAGTCAGAGTCGACATTCACGTACTAATAAGACATTCCCATCGACCACGCCCACAGATTGGGGAAAACCAACATTATTTCCTATTGACCCCCATTGTAAAAGAGGCAACTTCGTTGTTGATTTTTTTGTTATACAGAAGTAACAAAACATGCAGGAAAGCTGCTGTGTTGTTAGCCAGGTCAAAAATCCTGACCTACAGTTCGCAATGCTCCCATGTAGGGAAATTATGCCTGCGAGAAGAGCCCTGTGGCTTCAGACTATTCAGTGTGGGAGAGTGGGAAATGGGGTGACGCGGTGTCCAAGTAGGCTACACGTAGCTATGTGTGTGGAAAACATTTCATCACGTAAGACATTTAACTTGTTTAGTACAGTCTGTTTGTGACTCCACTCAATATTTGTAGCTGTATAGTCCGTTTGTTTGTGTTGTTGGTCTTGGCTACCTTAATGTTCCAGTCGGTAGCTAGCTAGCAATCACTCACTCAAGTGGCTGCTAGCATCATCATGAAAAAGGGCATTAGGGAAGCCCTACAATATTACGGTTTTAGTGAGAACACCATGGAGCAGGTAATGTTGAAATGTAATCTTTAGACATGTTGTACTTTTCTTAAATGTAGTTTGTAATTGACTAAAACAAGCAGACAACAAGATAATTGCGTTAACCTAAGTAACCAATGGTTGTTTTCCCCACAGGTGGGCAGGGTCTAGACGTTCTATCTAATACCAACTGGGTCTATTGACACAAATCTAAGGTTGCTACCCAAGCCGGCTGGTCATTTGTTCTATTGGTTCGGTTGCCAGAGACGCGAACCAGTCGTTCAGTCTTTTTGTTCTGTATCTATGGACGCAACCCAGTCGTTCATTCTAAATGTTCCATTGCCATACTGGCTGGCAACGTTCTTATCCCTTGCTTGCTAGCTAGCCAACTACGGCTAACTTACAGTCACGTCAAACGTCAAAAAGAATAACAACAGTAGCTGCATTTCCATTTGTTTAAGTTGTTTTCTAGTGACATTTATTTGGATACATCCATAACAATGAGCTAATGAAGCGCAATTTTGCCTTGCATAGAAAATGTGCTCTCTCGTCAGGACACTGTTGTTCAGAGGAGCTAGCCAACAACACAGCTAACACAATCACTTCAAACACTGAAGCTGTAAAGCTGCACTTCGCTTCATTTTACCTTTTTTCAATTTGACCTATTCTTTGTATATATCCATAAAAATTATGCCAGCTGATTCATGATTTTGACTGGCTGAGAATCGCTGCCTGCCTGTCTGTCTCTTCCCGACTCCCGAGCCCTACACATTCATTACTATGGGACAGGTGGAGGTCGAATTTGAATATTGAAACAATGTTGCAAATGTCGGAGAGACAGACAGCAAGGTTTATACAAATCTCCGCTGCTGAAAACTAAATGTTAGTATAAAAGAAATGAGAGATAATGTCTAGATGCTGTTTATAGTGGAGATCAAGTTTATACCATTAGAACTGCTGTAGCCAAAATGTTTGCTTCTTCACCAGGAATGGTCTAACTAATCCATACCTTTTTTGAAGGGAATAAACCACACACAGAGGGCCGTTTCCTGGACACAGATTAAGCCTAAGAGAAGGACAAACTGAATTGCTTTCATGGAGGACTGGCTTGACTTGTGAGGATGACCACAATTTATTTTCATCATGAGCAAAAGCTATTGTTTTTCTACCCAAAGTTGCAAAGAAAATGTTGTGATCCATTTAAGAGACTAGCAAAATGGTTGAAAGAGAGTGGCAGTAGCAGCAACAATGGCATCTAGTGGGCAAAACCTCTTACTTTCACACTAATTTATTGCAAACGACTTCAATGGCTAATTTCTCTGAACAGGTCAAGAAAACATCACCAGATTCACAGGGAATACATAACATAGGATAAAGAAGCAATACACCATGCCACAGCTCCATACTACTTGTCAGAAGAATGCTTATACTGTATACTGATTGTTGAGGTGGGATTGGCATGGAGTGTGGGGGGTCTGTGGATGGCTTTTGACAATGTTATTGGATTCCCTATGTCTTACTCAATGGTAGGAAGAAGTTTGGTCCAAATCTGATGTTCGGTACTATATTTAGTGAATATTATGTGAATCCTAAAAATGTAAAGGGCCAATTTGGGTGCAATCAATTAGCTTAATTTGAAAATACAGTAAAAAAAATAAAATAAAAAATAACATGCAGGAATTCTAATCATATCTATTTCTAACTACAGAAACGATTTCAGAACAATCTGAGATGATGGGTGTCATGGCTTGCTGAAATGACATGGAACGACTCTGCAGGGATAGAGAGAGAAGTGTGAGTGCGTTGTGTGTGAGTTTTTGTGGCCGTCACACTCCCATGAGGCTTCTGTCACGCAAAAATCTGTCCAAACTGTTGTCAGATGGTTCCCTTGGACACAGCCTCGCCAAGTGATGTCATCTGCACAGAAAACACTCCATGTTTGTCATGGTCTGTCTGTCTGCTCCTGGTGGCTTCCAGCCAACCTTCTTCCCTTACATCTCCCTTCTCTGGTGTGCAATCATGATGGGATTCAGCTTGTCACCATAGGTACAGGATACTGCATTGTGAGTCTGTTTCACTGTTCAGATGGCGGAACTACTGAAGTCTATTCTTTGAAGCTTAAAGAGGTCCTCCAGTGATTTTTGAACTTGTCCTGTTGAAAATTGATATCCCAAGTATAAATATGGTACACACACTAAAGGGTATGAAAATATGTTTTGAGCAAAATAGTGTTTTTAGACACAACTGCAAACTTCAAGGAGTGGGGCGATCAAGGAGTTGGTCTGATGGGAAGTCGTGATGTCATCGGCCTCCACCTTGCTTGAGGAACAATAGAGGACCAATAGAGAACAAAAGAGGAAAGGCCCACCCCTCCCACTTGTACCATTTCATGACTTACCTGGACCACCTATTGAGATGTGCCTTTTGTTAAGTAAATCAGGTGTTAAATAAGGGTGAAAAGGAGGCTGGAGTGCCGCTTTAAAGACTTACTCTAGTTTCCTTTTCACCTCACAAGCAAGAGGGGAGGCCGATGACATCACATCAGACCAACTCCTTAAATGGTTTACACTGAAGTTTGCAGTTGTCTAAGAAACACTATTTTGCTCAAAACATATTTTTTACCCTTGCTGTATTTATACTTGGGATATTGTTTTTCAACAGGAAAAGTTAAAACAGGAAAGTAAAAAATATAGCTGGAGTTCCTTTTGTAGCGTATGGTATGCTCTGTGTCTGTCTCAGTCACAACTTTGTGTGTGTGTGTGTGTGTGCTTATAAAAAGAGAGACTGGCAGTTTACCTGATCTACTGTATATTATCTTTGACTACCTCGGCTTATGCTATATGTTTGTTTGCACTTCTGTTTTGTGGTTGAATTGCTTGCCCAAATTAGGCCACTGACTTTCACATTGGAACACTGATCCTTGAAATGGATCTCGTTTGAGGAAATGTTCTCCTATAAAGAGTAGACCTAACATCACTGAGTACACTCAGTTCTCTAAAGTGCTTCCCCCCTTCTCTTCGTTCTACTACATGGTGCTTTTGATCTGAGCTGAGTTTACACACACACACGTTTTGTTCTTCTTCTAAAATTAATTTCCATTCAAAATCCTTTTTACCCTAACCCCTAACCCTTACCATAATCCTAACCTTAACCCAAACCCTAAAATCTAACTCCTAACCCTAAACTTAACCGCTAACCACTTACCCTTAACCTAACCCTAATTGTAACCCTAACCCTAACCCCAAAGTTAAAATAGCCTATGTCTTCATGGGGAATTTTCCTTGTTTCACTATCCTTGTGGGGACCCACCCACACACACACACACATACACACACAGGCCTACAGAGAGTACAGGCATATGCTCATGCTGAGGTTATGGTGTGGTAGAGATGGAATGGTGATATCAGCCTGTGAATCTCACTGATCCAAGTACACACATGTTGGAATTTGCTGCTTCTTGTCTGTCCCATTAATCTCTATTATAAACCTCCAGTTCATGGTCAAATCATCTGTGTTAAGGTCTCAGTAAGTATAAAAAATTAGTGCATTTAAAAAATATCGAACTTCCAGCTATTTTCAACCAGTTAAAAGTTAGATTGTTTTTCTTTTACAGTGAATGAGATTAGACCAACAGAGAAAATATAGCCCAATCAAAAAACATGTAAGTAAGCTAGGTTAATATAAAACACATGCTATTTTAGAATGATAGTCAAAATATTCATCAGGAATTTATACCCTTTAGTAAATGGACAACACGGGAACAACAAAATAAACCAAATTGTTTTTAATGCTTAAAAATGTAACGCACACATTATAGTAAAGTATGAAAGGCTATATATGTAAATAGTAGTCAAACGCATTTAGGTGAGCATATACAGTGAGTGCAGACCAAGTCCAGACAGGATTAGATATGTGTTTGATAAGTGCTTTTTCATGCACACACTGATGGAATCACACACTTGTTATTATTAAGATGTGGCCGTTCAGACATAGGCTGGTTTGAGCTGATTCTCTGTTGGTTTTGTGGTGAAAGGGACTCAGGATTGGGTAAAATAATCTAGGTCACTAGGGGCTGGATGGGGGTGGGCGTTTCAATCATAAGGGCCACTTACTGTAATATGTGAGGGTCGTGAGACGGGGGTGTTGGCAGGGGCTATGGTGATGCTACTGGTAATCTTGCTGTTGCCTTTGACGTGGCAGCCATTGGTCAGTACTGGTGTCCTTGGCTCCCACCCGGGGGTGTGGCATGGGCCACCAGACTGGCTCTGGGTTATACCATTAATAGACTGGATGTAGGGGCTCCCAAGGTGGATGTGGATCTTGTTGTCCTCTGTGGTGATGACGCTGGGACCAGTGCTGTTGGACCTCTGTAGCTGCCAGCCGTTCTGCCTCTCCGGGCTCACCCGGAACACGGCTTGACCTATGACCTTAGCGGATTCAAGCGATCCAGAGCTGACTGTTAGCATCTGGATGGGAGAGCCAGTGTGGTCAGGTGACACTGACCTGGAGGAATCTGGGGACATGACTGAGACGGGTGTCATGGTGAGAGGGGAGAGGGCTCTGTCTGGGCTCTTTGTTCTGGCCACTGGGGAGATGGCAGCATTTGGGATGATGGTGATTCTCTGTTTTGGTGGGGCTCCGCTGGTGGGGATGACGGCGGTGCTGGTATAGGATAAGGCATTGTCAGAGGTGGGGCTACTAATCTCCAGCATGGCCATGTTGAGCCCATGGTCTGGCGTTACCTTGATGTGTAAGGGCTTCCCTGGGGTGTGTGCAAGCATCACATCTCCTTTCTGGAAAAAGTTACCGTTCAACACTTTGCCCTTAATGGGATGGTGATTGTCGTTTCCGTTGGGTGAAGGTATGCTGAATCGCCTCACATGATTGTTTTGGTGGGTCAAGCTTTCAATGTTGTTCAGCGGAGATGAGTTGCACTTGTTGATGACACGATCCTCATTTTGATTTGGGTCCTCTACATCAATCTCCTCATACAGTTTACCGCTGAGCGCCAGCGGACTCAAGCTCCTGTAGTCAGGTGGCAGGGTGTCTGCGGGCTCCGTCTGCACCTCTTTGGTAGACAGGTGGAGGTCTGAGAAGCATCGGCCAGTCATGCCGGGCCGGAGGCTCTTGCTGAATCGGCGGTACCGCTCAAGCTCATGGGTCAGTCCCTCCATCTCCCTGGCCAGCTCCCTGTTCCTGACCTCCTGCTGGGTCAGCCTCTTCTGCAGGGTGGAGCTGTCCATCTGCACCCGACAGATTGACTCCTCTGTCCCCATCAGCCTCTGGACCTTCTCCTTGAGAGCCTCCACCTCCCTTTTGAGGAGGACAGACTTGACCTGCTCCTCCTGGAGTCGCCTGAGGAGGAGGTGCTCCTGGTTGTTCTCCTTCTTCTCTGCCAGCTGGTACTTGGAGAGCTCCCTCCGGGACTCCTCCAGCTCCTCTCCCAGAGCCCTTGCTCTCTCCTGCTCCTTGGAGCACCTCCTCTCCAAGGACTCAAAGTCCTCCTCTGCCTTCATCAGCTCTCCCTCCATCACTCCCTTCTGCATGAGTCTCCGCCTCAGTCTATCTACCTCCTGGTTGAGTTCTTTGACTTTGTTGTCTTCCTGTTGGTAGCCGTGGTTAGTGTTGTCCAGCAGGGGGCACTTCACTTCTTTACATAACTCCCCCTTTTTGACCTCCAGTATCAGAATCCTTTTTTTCATGGCGCTAACTTTGCTTTGCAGATCCCCACCTCTATCCTCCTCTGCCCTCAGCCTCACTCGCAGCGCGTCCCGCTCTTTCACCACACTCTGAATCCTGTCCTCCAGCTCTGCTTTAGACCTCAGTGCCTTGCGGCTCTCCTCGATGGGTTTCTCTGTGGCTGTTGACACGCTGTCACTCTCAGCCTGGAGTTTCCCATCCTTCTTCTCCTGGAGTTTCTCCTCTGTCTGCCTGAGTCGCTCAGCCATGTTCTTCCTCTCTTCAACCAGTACCACTGTGAGTGTTCTCAGCTTGGCAAAGTCCTGTCTCAACGCCCCCTCAGATCTTTCCAGCTGGACCTCGATGGCTTCCAGTTCCCTTACCCGCACCCTGAGGGTATCCAGCTCTCCAGACAGCTGCTTGGTGCTGGCCCTCTCCTTCTCCAGGCTGCCCTTCAGAGCGCTGCACTCCTGCCTGCCTTTCGCCAGAGCCTCCTCCAGTCTGTCCAGCTCGCTGATCCGGCCGTTCAGCTTGTCCACCTCGGCCTTCAGGCTGCGGCTCTGGCTGGTCTCCCTCCCAAGTTTGCGGTCCAGGTCCCGGCATTGGTCCCCCATTCGGATCAGCTCCTCGTCCTTTCCTTCCATCTCCACCACCCTCCTCCTCAGCTGTTCCACCTCTGAGAGCAAGCCAGGGGTTGTTGCGCACCCTTCTCTCCCGTGGCCGAGCCTGTCCCTCAGCTCCTGCAGTTCGTCCTCGGCCCTCTGGAAGGCGCCCCTGGTCCCCTCCAGCTCGTCCAGCTTTCGACTGAGGGCAGCCAACCGTTGACGCAGCTGTCGGTTCTGGGTGTCCTCATTGGCCAGTTTGGCCATCATGGCTTCCTGGTTGAGGCGGAAGTGGGAAGCTTGTTTGTGTAGCTCCGCCTCCAGACGAAGTGATTTAAGCTCCTCCTCTTTTGTCCTGGAATGGGTGGAGTTTAGCTCCTGTTGGGCGTGGTCAGCGATTTCTGTCAGTTTCTGGACGCGTTTGCTCTGCTGTGAAAGCTGATTCGTCAGGTGCTGCTGCTCATCAACAACCAACAATGCAAAAGACTTGAGTTTAGTCAGCTCTTCCTTTAAAGCAGAGACCTCTCTCTTGCTCTCCTCCTCCTTTCTTTCCCGGTAGGCTTTCTCCTGGATGAGCAGTAATTTCAGCCTGTAGAAGAGGGAGACAAACAAAAGGATGTGATTCAAAGAGAAGGTGTGGTTTAACTTAGTGATGTAACATATTTAAAAGTCTACAACTTGACTTCTGTTCAAGGTTTACGAGCCTTTAACTTCAATCAAATGCAGACATGAAATAGCTGCCTGTATTTGTCTTTCATCTGATTGCAATGTTATCCAGTGTGTGGAAGTTCCCCCACACTCCCTTTCCTCTGTCTACTACAGTACACTGCTGAGCTGGTGAGCGAATGTTCAGACAGGAAATGTACCATGTCCATGACGGAGACATCATTTCCTCCCTGTTCCCTGGCCCTCTGTGCTCTCTCTAGGAACAATCTCTGTTCCTTCACCCGACCCGTGTGTGTGTGTGTGTGTTGCCCTTCTCATTTCCCTCCAGTCTCCACATCCCTGTCCTGCTGACGTTTGCGAGGATGTTTTGACAGGCATCACAGACGGTGCCTTGGCAAGGAGCAGTTGGTTAATTAATTTCACCATACACACCAACATAAACATGTGTTTGAATACACACAAACATTATACATATACACATACATAAATACACACACAAAAACAAACACACATACTGACGTTAGCAAACACATAGCTAATGTTTGTTCACATTATTTTGACATTTATTTGATATTCATTGTTTTGTGTTGTAACACATTTTTTCCCATTAAGGCAAGAACATATTTACAGTGACGGACGCCTGGGTTTGTATAGGGCAGGGCTAGCGTGCGGAATTACAGAAAACTTCAGAAACCCTCAATGATGTAAGCTCTTGCATGGAGCTTTATTACTTTTTATTAATTTGCAATGCAATTTAGTAGTTTATTTTCTCTGTAAATATGTATGGGGTTGTTTTTATGAGCATTTTTTTGGCATGTCTTACGTTTTACTACAATACCGAAATGCTAATGAGCTGGATGACTGTCAGTGCTCAATGGGGATTTTCTCTCATGCACACACACACGTGTACACACGTGTACACACACACACACACACATACACATACAGGCCCAAAATACAGCCTAACTACAGAAATCTACAGCAGCTAGACAAACAGATCACAAAGTTTAGCCTACATTGTACACGTTTACAGTATTTCTTCATTGACAAACTGAGAATTCCGTGTTGTTATATTTCTATTTCACTTGATACATTTTAAATCTTCTCACTGAAAATTCCCAACTGATTTATAATCCACATGGTTCAGAATGCTGGAAAATCAATGCCGGGAGCGCAGCTGGGAAATCTAAATGGAGTTTGGGATTAGCTCATCTCTCTACCCGTAAATGTGATTTGTGATAGTGACCATATTCAACATTTTGTGTTTGTGTGTGAATATTTAGGCTAATGTAGCCTATAATTTAGAGCAATAGCAATTAAGAGGAATATTTTATAATGGTTTAGCTGCCTTATTATTATTCGTGTAATAGGCTACCTTCTCTTTAGACTGAGAATTGCTTTTAGATGTTAGGCTAACTGTTGGGTGTATTTCGTTTTTCTAGACTTATCTGATAAGTTGTTGAGGTAAGTTATCCAAATCAATGTATGGGCGGAATGTTAAGTTGAGTGTTTGTAGGAAAGTGAAGCCAAATACTGTAAGCATAATTTAGCACGTTATCATTATTTTGTATCATAACTCTAAGTTATGTGTAGGCTAATAAGAACAACAAACCTAAATCCATCCCTGTATTATAGGGTAAGGCAACTAGATTCAACCACGGGCCGATTTTTGTCGGAGCGGATGGTCGGGGGGCCGGAACATAATTATAATAATTTGTACACTGTAAATTGACCACAACTAAGCCCAATAAGAGTATTTGAAAATAACAATAATTGTATACCTTGATTACATTGAGACATGATCACATATGTCCCTTTTTCTTTTGTCCCCCCCACCCAAAAAAAATATGTTTTACTCAAAGGGACTATACTGTAGCATGTTCTGAGTTCATTTGGGTTAGTTCCTACCTGATCTGTATGTCCGTAAAGTCTCAGATCAAATCCTATTCCCTCTCCGCTCTCCCACCTCTCCTTCCCGTAGTTCCCAGTAATGTGGACATTCCAGGCAGAAAACCAACATTATGAGAAGTGTTCTCCACACACCCCCAGCCAGACAGTACAGCCCTAGAGCCCATTACATCATCAACAGTACCTTATAAGGGGCTCTGTGATGTACAGCCTCTACCGTGTGTGAGTGCGTGTACATGTACATGTACATGTAAGCATCATGAACAATTTGTTTGTCATGTTTGCTACTCTGTGTGCAAACATATCTTAGTGTGTGCATGCATGCATATGTGTGTGTGTGCATGCGTGCTCGTGTGTATGTGTGTGTGTGTGTGTACTGGATTTAAGCCTATTCCAGATGAGGTCATGTTGCAGCCATGCCAGAGAGGCTGATGGGAAGGACAGAGGAAGAGAGTGTACTCAGAGAGAGATCGAAAGAGAGAAGAGGGACCTCACACTCAATCTCAGTTCTAACAAGTTACTTGGCAACACTCACATTAGTGTACAGTACAGAGACTGGTGTGTGTGTGTGTGTGTGTGTGTGTGTGTGTGTATGTGTGTGTGTGTGTTGTGTGGAGCCACATGTTTGTGCTAGCCCCCGTGCCTGGGGCCTGATAACCTGACTGAAGGATGACATCATCATAGGTCTGCAATCACATCCACATGTGTAGCGGTATGCTCCATCACTCTCTTTTCCCTCTCTATTTCTGGTACATGGGACAGATGCATTGAGGTGTAATCCATATAGGGTGTTCTATAGGTGCACCGAAATGCTTTCCCCTCAGGAACACTGGCCGAGGCACACACACACACACACACACAAACACACACACACACACTTGTAGGCTCTCTCAAACACATATACATGTGTTCACATACGCATACGCTTACATATACAGTGCCTTTGTTAAAAAGGGGGGGATCCCAGCTTTCCATTCCTACTTTATTTATTTCTCAACTTCTAAATGCTCGAACTACACCACTTTAAACCCAGAGTATTTAGCAGCAGCATGGTGAAGCGTGTGCATAAAGATGGCGGCCCCCATGTACTTACCACAAACGGCTCCTTTGCTAAGTTCACCGTATTGTACAGTGCTCTCCATTACTCTTTTTTTGTATTGGCATTAGCACAGTATACATGATCCCAATCTCAAAGACGGCGGCAAATTCTAAAAAGTAGATTGATCTGATTTATAGGTACATTGAACCGTGTCGCACGCCGTAGTTTAAAAAGTCTGTGGCTAGTGCTCAAACGAAGATGTCATATCTGAATTCCTCCATCTTTATGCACCTTAGCCATGTGCTGTGAGTGCATAGGGGAGAGTGGGGCTAAATGTAACACAGGTCAATTGTAGAGTAACTTGGGGTAAAACGCCACCCTACTTAAACATTTTTTGGGAGTGACTTAAATTGTGATGAGACAGATTACATTTTTATTTGAGCAAAAGTAGTGGCAACCAGGGAAAGTGTTAGGGGGAAAATGGTGACATTAAGTGTTTTCTGTGAGAAGCACAGGCAGGGGGCATTTTACCCCGGGTGGAAGTTTAACCAAGTTACCCGAACAGGTAGGGCTAGATTATATTCACTGTGTTTATGCAATTTTTTGACCCCCAAAACAAGGGACACACACAAACACACACCTGTTTGACACGCACTCATCTACACCAATGACTGTATATGAATGGAAAAAGCCATCAATCACGTGACAGCATTCAAATCAAATCAAATCAAATGTTATTGGTCACATACGCCGAATACAACAGGTGCAGACATTACAGTGAAATGCTTACTTACAGCCCTTAACCAACAGTGCATTTATTATAAACAAAAAAAATAATAATAGTACAAATAAAACAACAACAAAAAAAGTGTTGAGAAAAAAAAGAGCAGAAGTAAAATAAAGTGACAGTAGGGAGGCTATATATACAGGGGGGTACCGTTGCAGAGTCAATGTGCGGGGGCACCGGCTAGTTGAGGTAGTTGAGGTAATATGTACATGTGGGTAGAGTTAAAGTGACTATGCATAAATAATTAGCAGAGTAGCAGCAGCGTAAAAAGGATGGGTGCAAATAGTTTGCAGTGCAAATAGTCCGGGTAGCCATGATTAGCTGTTCAGGAGTCTTATGGCTTGGGGGTAGAAGCTGTTGAGAAGTCTTTTGGACCTAGACTTGGCACTCCGGTACCGCTTGCCGTGCGGTAGCAGAGAGAACAGTCTATGACTAGGGTGGCTGGAGTCTTTGACAATTTTGAGGGCCTTCCTCTGACACCGCCTGGTATAGAGGTCCTGGATGGCAGGAAGCTTGGCCCCAGTGATGTACTGGGCCGTACGCACTACCCTCTGTAGTGCCTTGCGGTCGGAGGCCAAGCAGTTGCCATACCAGGCGGTGATGCAACCAGTCAGGATGCTCTCGATGGTGCAGCTGTAGAATTTTTTGAGGATCTGAGGACCCATGCCAAATCTTTTCAGTCTCCTGAGGGGAATAGGCTTTGTCGTGCCCTCTTCACGACTGTCTTGGTGTGTTTGGACCATGATAGTTCGTTGGTGATGTGGACACCAAGGAACTTGAAGCTCTCAACCTGTTCCACTACAGCCCCGTCGATGAGAATGGGGGCGTGCTCAGTCCTCTTTTTTTTCCTGTAGTCCATAATCATCTCCTTTGTCTTGGTCACGTTGAGGGAGAGGTTGTTGTCCTGGCACCACACGGCCAGATCTCTGACCTCCTCCCTATAGGCTGTCTCATCGTTGTCGGTGATCAGGCCTACCACTGTTGTGTCGTCGGCAAACTTAATGATGGTGTTGGAGTCGTGCCTGGCCATGCAGTCATGGGTGAACAGAGAGTACAGGAGGGGACTGAGCACGCACCCCTGAGGGGCCCCCGTGTTGAGGATCAGTGTGGCAGATGTGTTGTTACCTACCCTTACCACCTGGGGGCGGCCCGTCAGGAAGTCCAGGATCCAGTTGCAGAGGGAGGTGTTTAGTCCCAGGATCCTTAGCTTAGTGATGAGCTTAGAGGGCACTATGGTGTTGAATGCTGAGCTGTAGTCAATGAATAGCATTCTCACGTAGGTGTTCCTCTTGTCCAGGTGGGAAAGGGCAGTGTGGAGTGCAATAGAGATTGCATCGTCTGTGGATCTGTTGGGGCGGTATGCAAATTGGAGTGCGTCTAGGGTTTCTGGGATAATGCTGTTGATGTGAGCCATGACCAGCCTTTCAAAGCACTTCATGGCTACAGACGTCAGTGCTACGGGTCGGTAGTCATTTAGGCAGGTTATCTTAGAGTCCTTGGGCACGGGGACTATGGTGGTCTGCTTGAAACATGTTGGTATTACAGACTCAGTCAGGGACATGTTGAAAATGTCAGTGAAGACACTTGCCAGTTGGTCAGCACATGCTCGGAGTACACGTCCTGGTAATCCTTCTGGCCCTGCGGCCTTGTGAATGTTGACCTGCTTAAAAGTCTTACTCACATCGGCTACGGAGAGCGTGATCACATAGTCATCCGGAACAGCTGGTGCTCTCATGCATGCTTCAGTGTTGCTTGCCTCGAAGCGAGCATAGAAGTGGTTTAGCTCGTCTGGTAGGCTTGTGTCACTGGGCAGCTCGCAGCTGTGCTTCCCTTTGTAGTCTGTAATAGTTTTCAAGCCCTGCCACATCCAACGAGCGTCAGAGCCAGTGTAGTACGATTCAATCTTAGTCCTGTATTGACTCTTTGCCTGTTTGATGGTTCGTCGGAGGTCATAGCGGGATTTCTTATAAGCGTCCGGGTTAGAGTCCCGTTCCTTGAAAGCGGCAGCTCTACCCTTTAGCTCATTGCGGATGTTTCCTGTAATCCATGGCTTCTGGTTGGGGTATGTACGTATGGTCACTGTGGGGACGACATCATCGATGCACTTATTGATGAAGCCAGTGACTGATGTGGTGTACTCCTCAATGCTGTCTGAAGAATCCCGGAACATGTTCCAGTCTGTGCTAGCAAAACAGTCCTGTAGTTTAGCATCTGCGTCATCTGACCACCTTTTTATTAACCGAGTCACTGGTGCTTCCTGCTTTAGTTTTTGCTTATAAGCAGGAATCAGGAGGATAGAGTTATGGTCAGATTTGCCAAATGGAGGGCGAGGGAGAGCTTTGTATGCGTCTCTGTGTGTGGAGTAAAGGTGGTCTAGAGTTTTTTTTCCTCTGGTTGCACATTTAACATGCTGGTAGAAATTAGGTAGAGCGGATTTAAGTTTCCCTGCATTAAAGTCCCCGGCCACTAGGAGCGCTGCATCTGGATGAGCGTTTTCCTGTTGATTAATGGCCTTGTACAACTCATTCAGTGCAATCTTAATGCCAGCATTGGTTTGTGGTGGTAAATAGACAGCTATGAAAAAATATAGATGAAAACTCTCTTGGTAAATAGTGTGGTCTACAGCTTATCATAAGATACTCTACCTCAGGCGAGCAAAACCTCGAGACTTCCTTAGTATTTGATTTTGTGCACCAGCTGTTGTTTACAAATATACACAGACCGCCACCCCTTGTCTTACCGTAGTCAGCCGTTCTGTCCTGCCGATGTAGCGTATAGCCTGCTAGCTGAATGTTATCATTGTCGTCGTTCAGCCACGACTCGGTGAAACATAAGATATTACAGTTTTTAATGTCCCGTTGGTAGGATAACCGTAACCTTAAGTCATCCACTTTATTTTCAAATGATTGAACGTTGGCTAATAGGATTGATGGAAGAGGCAGTTTACTCGCTCGCCGTCGGATCCTTACAAGGCACCCCGATCTACGTCCACGATATCTCCGTCTCTTCCTCACGCGAATGACGGGATTTGGGCCTTGTCGGGTGTCTGTATGATATCCTTCGCGGCCGCCTCGTTGAAGAAAAAATCTTCGTCCAATACGAGGTGAGTAATCGCTGTCCTGATATCCAGAAGCTCTTTTTGGTTATAAGAGACGATGGCAGAAACATTATGTACAAAATAAATTACAAATAACGCGGAAAAACACACATAATAGTACAATTGGTTAGAGGGCTGTAAAACGGCAGCCATCTTCTCCGGCGCTGTTCTCTCACGAAGACTCAATAGCACATTTGAAGCCAAGGAAGTTTGTTAATCGGTTCAAGGAAATACACCTTGTGTAATCAAAACCATTGTTGGTAACATGATTGTCTTAAAAAAAAAAGATTGACCACTAAGATTGCCATTCCCATTCAGTATAATGGGGGTCCTGTTTTCTGAAAACAATGCCTGCAGTACCGCGGTCGGCCTTGAAATTAATGGTTTCAACGAGAGGGGGCAGTCGATCTTCTCTGATCCTCCCCCCCCTCACACACACACACACACACACACACACACACACACACACTTTCCCCCTTCATTCAGTCACACAGAAATATGCACTTGGGGCTCTCTCTCTTTCCCTTGGGAACTGATTCTCTAGAGGAACAGCATTGTGGCTAAACACTGGTCAATTCACTCTGAGGAGGAAATAGACGTTTTTCCCTCCTTTTTGCTGGAGAAAAAGCCTCAAGTCCCCAATTAAGGATGAAATATGTCCCCTGTGACATGCCGTCATCACACAAGCATTTCCAAAACAGCCCAAAGACTCTGGAAACGTTTCTATTTATAGAAGGGAGTGTTGGTGAGTGTGTGTGTGTGTATGTATGTATGTGAATTAGTCAGCATAGGACTAAAGCTCTGGCCAAACACACGCACACACACACACACACACACACACAGACAGACAGACACAGGAGGGAGTCAGCTCATGTGACATCCATTAAACCTGGACCAAACTGATTAGCAGCATGTGGCTCCAATTCCAATAGCAAATAACAGCAACAACACTGTAATAGCCCTGATGCTTTCAGGTAGTAGTTTACAATGAATGCAGGAACTACTGTACGTTGTGCAATTCATAAGTGTGGTAGCACTTTTTTTAAATCCATTTAACTCGGTCTGGAGTTTTACCTGGTCTGTTCCCATGGTCAGGGAAAAACTCCTGTTCACTACCTATGAATACTGTATAATCAATTATTTGGAAACTGAAGGAATGGGATGTGTATCAGACAGTGGTCATCATTCCAGCCCAATCCACAATCCTAGAATAGTTCAGGAATGTATTCTTCCTTCCTCCCTTGAAGTAGCTTAGGCCTATGGGGTGGCAGATGGCCTAGCGGTTAGAGCGTTGGATCAGTAACTGAAAGGTTACTAGTTTGAAACCCTGCGCAGAAAAATCTGCTGATGCGCCTTTGAGCAAGGCACTTAACCCTAATTGCACCATGGTCATCGTTGATAATGGCAGACCCTGGCTGTGATCCCACCCTCCGACGGTGTCTCAGGGGGATTTGGGATATGCAAAAAAAACATTTCCAATTCACACATGCTTATTAATACACACTTGTACATGTGTGAAATGGTGCATGTTGTGCACCAAATTACTATACGCCCTGACATAACTGGATAGGTGAAAGCTATGTGATGGAAGCCTTGCAGATGGTGACACCTACACCACTAACTCTAAACACAGGGTTCATGGGGTCCTGTTTCGCTTCAAGGAGGGGCTGGCTGCCTCATTTCCTGTCCACAATTACATGGATGATTGGATCCCTCAAAGGCATTTCCAGGAAAGCCCTCAAACATGACTGCCATGTAATAGGCCTGTTATATGAGGAGAGCTCTCTCTCTTTTCCTCTCTCTTTTCCTCTTTCTCTCTCTCTCTCTCTCTCTCTCTCTCTCTCTCTCTCTCTCTCTCTCTCTCTCTCTCTCTCTCTCTCTCTCTCTCTCTCTCTCTCTCTCTCTTTCTTTCTCCCTCTCTCTTTCCCTCTCTACGGCTTTGCCTTCTCTCCACTGTTTGAGAGGTATCATTTCTAGAGATGTAGAGATTTCTTTGAACCACAGTTGGTGATGAGTCCACCAGTTGGCCAGCACTCCATCCCTCTCAGGGTAATTAAGAAGGCAGAACAGAGATGCACAGTGAGCTGCTGTTCACTAGTTATCATACACTGCTACACTGCCGTAGCTGCATGTTGTGCACCCTATTCAACATAATACTAGAACTCAGGCAATTGATCAGAATGGGTTTTGAACAACAATTGTGACTTTTATGAAACTGATGTTTGTAACAATCCTGTTGCTGGTTGCAGTTATCTGCTTGAGCTCACTATTTATTAAATTGTGTACATCTCTTATGTCCCTGTCAGTGGTAGGCCATAATCAGCAGTGTGTGCATGTGTGTCGGGGGTTTTACCCCATCAAATCATGGCCAGTGTTGAGTCAAGCAGGGCCTCCCTGCTGTCCTAAACGCCTCTAGTCTGCTCTTTTATAAAGAACTGACTCCATTGTTTCATGTCAAGCCAAACTACTCAGAGGAGTTCAGTTGTGATTTATAACTGATCTGTCTGAGGAAAAAAAGGATTGCGTAAATTAGGGCTGTGTGTTTGGAGTTTGGCAGACTCCAGAGCCTGTTCTCAACAGAGTCCTCTGTGCAAGGCAACTGTAATCCTTCGGGCTGTGGTATCCCCTTATTTTCCCCTGACCCTTCTCAATGGCACTATAGCAAAGTTCAGCCAACGATTGAGACCAGCAGTTCAGACTATGGATTCACTTAGGCCTATTTGGAAATTATTGGCTATATCAATAACCAATAGTTCTGAATGAACCCATCAGTTTATACTGTAACAATAGAGTTGTACCTTCTGAATGAGTTTGCAGTGCCAGATCCTCCTGTTAATGGCCCTGACACATCACTGGCTGAGTGGACTGATGTGTGAGCATGGAGGACAGATGAAACAGCTGGTTTCCATGACGACTCGGCCAAATTTACACTGTCCTCAGTCCTGTCCATCGGGACGACCAATTAATACATTTTATTGACACCCTTGATAAAGATTAGCAAATATTACTGTATAACATTAATTATTCAAATACTGAGCTATATTGTATGCGCAAAAAAATTGGGAAAATATATTATTTTATACTAATACAATTGCTCAGAGAAAGATATTTTGTTTAAAAATGAACAATTTGTTTAGAAAGCAATAATTAAAATACTGATTCTCATTTCGACACCAAAGAGCTCTCTTTTTATGTAATCTGACCAAAGCACCGGTTCCAATCCAAGTGCAAATGTCGTTTAGCAAACTCCATTTGTTGGATTACGTGAAAATAGAGCTGTTTGGCCACGCAGAAAAGAACCCCATACCTTCTGTAAAATATGGTGGTGGAACTTTGATGTGATGGGGCTATATTGCTTCCACTGGTCCTGGGGCCCTTGTTAAGGTCAACGGCATCATGAACTTTACTCAGTATTCTGTATGGTCCAAGATCCCTCCCAATGTGTTCTCCAACAGGTTCATTATTCTCGCAAGGTGAGGTATTAAAAGTTCTTGAAAATAGGGTGTCAATAATGTTTGTTAAATTAAATCTCTTTCTCTGAGCAATTGTATTAGTATCAAATAATATAATTTCCCCAAAAGATTTAGCATACAATACAGCTCAGTATTTGAGTTATTTATTTTATACAGTTATTTTTCCTTATCTTTACAAGGGTGTCAATAATTTCGGACCTCAACTGTATAGATACACTGAGTGTACAAAACATTATGAACACCTGATCTTTCCATGACATAGACTGACCAGGTGAATCCAGGTGAAAGCTATGATCCCTTATTGATATCACTTGTTAAATCCACTTCAATCAGTGTATATGAAGGGTAGGAGACTGGTTAAAGAAGGATTTTTAAGCCTTAAGACAATTGAGACATGGATTGTGTACGTATGCCATTCAGAGGGTGAATGGGCAAAACAAAAGATGTAAGTGCCTTTGAACGGGGTATGGTAGTAGGTGCCAGGTGCACCGGTTTGTGTCAAGAACCGCAACACTGCTGGGTTTTTCACGCTCAACAGTTTCCCGTGTGTATCAAGAATGATCCACCACCCAAAGGACATCCAGCCAACTTGACACAACTGTGGGAAGCATTGGAGTCAACATGGGCCAGCATCCCTGTGGAACGCTTTCGACACCTTGTAGAGTCCATGCCCCGATGAATAGAGACTGTTCTGAGGGGGGGTTGCAACTCAATATTAGGAAGGTGTTCTAAATGTTTTGTACACTCAGTGTAATATCGTGATATGTAATTGTATCAATTCTTTCCCCCCATCCCTATCTCTCTGTCTTTCCCTCTCTCTGTCTGCGACTGTCTCCTTCTCTCCTTCTCTTTCCCTCACCCTTGGGGACTGGCTTGGAGTGGCCATCTGTTATGTGATGATGCCACAAGACTCTCTTACATTCAGAGGGTTTTGATGAGATCATTCGAACAATCCCGTCAATTTTGGGACGCGTTTGAGAGAACATGAAAGAGTTTGGAGAAGGTTGCTGTTGTGGGGCGAGATTTTAAGACGTGCGAGTGAGTAGAAGATAATGCACACAGACGTGTGCGTGTGCGCATTGAACATGTGTGTGTGTCGTCAACAACATGTGTGAGCAGTTAACACTTAAGACCTGTCAACCTAATGACGGGGAATAGAAAACTCACATAGATTCAAAGCATGGTCTGATGTCTGGGGTTTGAGCAGTCAGATCACTGCATTCTGATAGACATGTGTAATCATGCTGTAACACGCAATGATGGCCTAATCATACTATAACACGCAATGATTACATCATCCTTCACGCAATTAATAGCCTACAGTCTACAGTTCACGATCACAGCAGAACGTCTAGGCAAATCTCTGTATACACACTAGCTTGTAACTCTTCCACACAAACAAGTCTCTTACTCAATCTCTTTTATTTACCAGAGGATGGGGAAAGAGGGAGGGAAGGGGGATCAGATATTAAGTGGATGGCTTTAAACCACGAGTGGGTGGATTGAGAGAAGGAGGAAAGGATGGAGAGATTGAGAAATAGATATTAAGAGGAGAAGAGTGGGAGACATTCCTTACTGAGGCACTGTATATTATTTACTTAGAGGAGAGGAGGATAGATGAGAACTGGATAGAGAGATGGAAGGGCTGATAAACTTTAGATATGTTCCTGACTCAGTCGCTTGTCTTCTTTACGCAGGAGATGGGATGGAGTGATGACACAGAGAGAGAGAGAGATAAATGGCAGATTAAACGTGAGATACGTTCCCTGCTCAGTCTCTCATCTCCTACTTCCACTATTTCCTTTTTCCTCTCTAGCACTACTATGTGTAGTCTCTTGTCATAGCATGGATCATTTTATCTTTCTCTAATGTTTTTAGAGGTCATTATCACCGACTCACATCTCCAACCTTCTGTCTCCGTCAGGCTCCAAGGAATGTGTGTGTAGGAGTGTGTGTGTATTTTTAGAAAGGGAGAGAAGTAGAGGATAAATAATGCAGGAACAACAGTCTGATTGAACGAGTGTGTCTGATATCAAAGATAGACATGGCAAATGAAATGTAAGCCTTGTGAGGCTTAGAGTTCTGTGTGTGTGTATGCACACTGATCTCACTCTTCTAGAATGTTCTCAGTCCACCGGCACAATGCAATTTATTGTTGAGAAGAGGGTGAGACATGAGGGAGAGAGAGAGATAGGATGAAGTGGGAGAAAAACATAGACCCTTCACTCTTACCTGTCCTCATCTCACCCTCACCTAGAATCTCTTCGCTGTGTGTATGTGTGTGCTCGCATGTCAGTGAGAGGACTTGGCCATGGTGTACTGGCTGTCTTGTCTGTATGTCTGTAGTGCCTGCCTGTCTCAGTGCTAAATCGAGGTTAGCCAGGAATGCATGAGTAAGTCGCACGCTAGGCTACAGATCGCCTAACATGGCTGTGACAGTGACTGTGTCTACTGCTCATTATATTCATCATCCTAGATGTATCGCAAAGTGTGGTTTATGTTGATTGGTCTGAATCACAAGCTGTATGAATGGGTGAGCGAGATAGATATTCACTGTTATAAGTCTAACTACCTCCAGAGCCCACACCACATCTAATAACAATGTCACTTATTTGGACCCAAAATCGTCCTTTGGACACAGCCGCTGTCACTATATGGTTTTGCTCAGAAACACGTCTTTAACCCCAGTATCCCTCTCTGTGTAATCGCTGCTGTCCCAACCTGAAAGCCCACACATCTAAAGCTTTGGTGGCATACAAATGTGTGTGTGCAGGACTCTAGACTAACTTTTTCCACTGGTGGCATTGGTGCTACCAACCTTTTCTGTTGATTACACCAGCACATGATTTGGTCGCACCAATTTTCTACTACTGCGTACCAATAATGAATTGACCCATGTCCCATAATGTACCTGCATTCCATACAGAATCAGGCTAATAATGGCTAGCCATCTTTTAAATTAGCATGCCCTTGTGTTCTTACATTGATTTGGATAGATTTACTCAGGGTTCAACGCAGGGTTAATTAATATATTAACAGAACATGCAAGTCGAATTCTTACCGAATTCTGATGTGCACTTTAAAGATGTTAGAATAACTGTTCACATTTACTTTCCCCCAGCCAACAAGACGACTAACGAACAGCAAAATCACCAGCCTACATCAATCTACTATCCCACATAGTAGAAAAGGTATCTTATTCTATTGGTCAGCTTGTCTAGAAAGAAATATCCTTTTCCAAACAGACTCTGGGACAGTTGTAGGACGATAGATCCCAAATTCATACAACCAGTAGTTCTAGGCTACATAAAAAAAACATTAAAAAGCAATGAGTCTGATGCAACAGATCAGAACGTTTTGCTTAACATTTTGATAAACTATCAATTCTTCACATTATAATAGCACCAATGTGCACAAGGCAGTAGGCTACACACAAATGTTGGTTTCATAATGCAATTAGTGTTAGGCTATGGTTCAACCCAGCACTCAGAGAAACAACACGACAAAGGGAGTGGAAGAAACAAAAATATTTAATCAAAGTTAAAATTGTCTTAGTCCAAAAACAACTGAAGTAAAGGAACAGAGTGGGCTAGTCGGCTCCGGAGGAAGAAGAGGCTGAGGCAGGCAGGCAGGCAGGCAGGCAGGCAGGCAGGCAGACCGACAGGCAGGAAGGCAGGCAGGTTGGGAGATATGTCCGAAACGCTCTGGTAAGAACAACGATCTGGCGCCGGTGGAGAGCCATGCCCAGGAATAAGTAGTGCAGGTTGATGAGAGAATAGGATGCAGCTGCGTAGGCAGGAATCACTGGAAACAACCCGCAGCTGCACAGGAGAGGCAGATCCTGAGCACGCCCCCTGATCCACTCCAGACACACCCACATAAAGGGGACAAACACACATACAGATACAACAGAAAAAGAGGGGACAAAACAAGGAGGAAGGGAAACAGAAAAGGGAGAGACAAGCTGCCCACATAACAGTACCCCCCTCAATGGTCGCCACCTGGCGACCCACCAGGCCTGTCAGGGTTGTCGTGATGGAAGTCCGTGATCAGCTGAGGATCCAACACAAAACGCTTAGGGACCCAAGACCTCTCCTCTGGTCCATAACCTTCCCAATCGACTAGGTATTGGAGACCCCTACCCCGCCTCCGAGAGTCCAGGAGCCTACTGACGGTGTAGGCCGGATGGTCGTCAATGAGGCGAACAGGTGGAGGTGGATCAGCCGGCGGACACAAAAGGCTGGAGGACACAGGTTTCAGTTGGGAGACGTGGAAAGTAGGGTGTATCTTCATGGCTGAAGGCAACTTCAAACGAACCGCAGCGGGGTTAATGATGGACTCCACCACAAACGGACCCAGGTACCGAGGAGACAGCTTGCGTGATTTGGTACGAAGAGGTACGTTCTTAGATGACAGCCAAACCTCTTGACCAGGATGAAACACAGGTGCGGGAGTCCTGCTCCTATCCGCTGTTGTCTTGTTCCTGTCGGTGGTCCGAAGCAATGCTTCCCGAGCGTCGCTCCACACTCTCTGGCAGCGGCGGAGGTTCTCCTGAACCGAAGGAACAGCCAATTCCTTCTCCTGAGCAGGAAACAGAGGGGGTTGATAACCCATGGTAACCTCGAAGGGTGAAAGACCGGTGGCAGAGGCGGTGAGGGAGTTGTGGGCGTACTCTATCCAGGGCAGATGTTTGGCCCAGGATGATGGATGTTGAGCAGCCACACAACGAAGGGTTGCTTCGAGGTTTTGATTGGCTCTTTCTGTTTGACCGTTGGTCTGGGGATGAAACCCTGAGGACAGACTAACGGAAGCACCCAAAGCAGAACAGAAAACCTTCCAAACACGGGAAGTAAACTGTGGGCCTCTATCAGATACGATGTCCACAGGTATTCCATGGGGACGGAATACATGTTGGACTAGGAGGTCCGCTGTCTCACTGGCAGACGGTAATTTTGGTAATGCTATATAGTGGACAGATTTAGAGAATCTGTCCACAATGGTAAGTATAGTATCATTACCTTCAGACTTGGGTAGGCCGGTGACAAAATCCATGGCAATGTGGGACCAGGGACGGCTGGGAACTGGGAGGGGTAGCAGCAGCCCCGAAGGGGGACTGATGGGAGGCTTTGCCCCGAGCACAGGTTGAACAGGCTGCCACAAAAGCCCGAACGTCAGTTTCCATTGAAGGCCACCAAAAATGTCTCCTAAGCAGCGTCAACGTGCGTCTCATCCCAGGGTGACCAGCAAAACGGGAGGTGTGAATCCACTGCAACACCTGAGACCGGACCGTCTCGGGAACAAAGAGTAGGTTGGGAGGTCCATCACCCGGTCCCGGGTCCGTGGCAAGTGCAGTCTTCACAAGAGACTCGATCTCCCACTGAACAGCCGCCACGACGCATGAGGAAGGCAGGACTGCCTCAGGCTCGCTGGTCTCCGAAGGGTCAGCAAACTGGCGGGACAAAGCATCTGGTTTAACATTTCTTGACCCCGGTCTGTATGTAAGAATAAAGTTAAACCTACTAAAAAACAGGGCCCATCTGGCTTGGCGTGAGTTGAGTCTCTTAGTGGCTTGGATGTAAGCCAAGTTTTTGTGGTCAGTCCAGACCACAAACGGCAGTTCAGCTCCATCCAGCCAGTGCCGCCATTCTTCCAGTGCAAGCTTGACCGCCAGCAGTTCCCGGTTTCCAACGTCGTAATTCCGTTCTGTGGGTGACAATTTCTTGGAGAAAAAAGCACAGGGGTGAAGCTTTTGGTCAGTGGGGGAGCGCTGGGAGAGGACTGCTCCCACACCTGAGTCCGACGCGTCCACCTCCACAACAAACTGCAGAGAGGTATTGGGGTGTATCAACACGGGGGAGGTGGAAAACAGTTCCTTCAAAACCCCTACCGCCTGCTCCGCCTCAGGGGACCACCGAAAAGGGACTTTAGGAGATGTGAGTCTCGTAAGGGGTGCCACCACTCTACTAAAACCCTTAATGAATCTACGGTAGAAGTTAGCAAAGCCCAAAAATCGTTGAAGTTGCTTACGGGTGGTGGGTGTGGGCCATTCCGTCACTGCCCGGATCTTCTCGGGGTCCGCCTTCACCTGCCCGCTCTCAATTATGAATCCAAGGAACGATGTAGACTGTTTGTGGAACTCACACTTCTCTGCTTTGACGTACAGCTTGTTCTCCAAGAGCCGTTGAAGGACTTGACGGACGTGTGACTCATGCTCCTCGGGTGACTTGGAAAAAACAAGAATATCATCCAGGTATACAAAGACAAAACGGTTCAAAAAATCCCCTAAGAACATCGTTCACCATGGCTTCATTCAAACCGTTTAGAAATGCTCCTTGAAGTGCCACATTGTTCCACTTGGAGTCCGCTGCCAACGTCCAGAACTCAATAGAGTACTCTGCCACACTGTTAGAACCCTGCCTCAAATTAAAAAGTATCTTGGAGGAATTACCCACATGGTCAGGATGGTCAAAAACAGTCTTCAATTTAGCAGAGAAATCAGCAAAAGTCAATCCAGTCAAAGTTTGATCTGAGCACACAGCCTCAGCCCAAACCAGAGCTTTCCCTCTTAACAGCCCCAGAACATAATGTACTTTAGATGAATCAGTAGAAAACGACAGTGGTCTCTGCCGAAAAAATCAAGTCACACTGAAGCAAAAATCCCCGGCACTTGTCCAATTCTCCATTGAACGGTTCAGGCGACGTGACAGGGGGTTCCCGACGGAACGAAGCCTGCCTAGTGTCCGAGGAAACAACTTGGGGTGCATCAAACTGGGGGTCAGAGAGAGATGGAGAACTGATAACAGACAATTTAGAGACGTGTGTAGTTAACTGAGTCACCTGGTTCAGCAGTTGATGATTATCTTCCACAAGAGTCCGAATCAACTGGTCATGCTGTCCTAGCAACGTTCCTTGAGCCTGGATAGCTTGTTGGAAGCTGTCTTTGTTTGCCCCGTGCTGTTTCTCTGTTGGGTCCATGGCCAGATCGTTCTGTTAGGCTATGGTTCAACCCAGCACTCAGAGAAACAACACGACAAAGGGAGTGGAAGAAACAAAAATATTTAATCAAAGTTAAAATTGTCTTAGTCCAAAAACAACTGAAGTAAAGGAACAGAGTGGGCTAGTCGGCTCCGGAGGAAGAAGAGGCTGAGGCAGGCAGGCAGGCAGGCAGGCAGGCAGGCAGGCAGACCGACAGGCAGGAAGGCAGGCAGGTTGGGAGATATGTCCGAAACGCTCTGGTAAGAACAACGATCTGGCGCCGGTGGAGAGCCATGCCCAGGAATAAGTAGTGCAGGTTGATGAGAGAATAGGATGCAGCTGCGTAGGCAGGAATCACTGGAAACAACCCGCAGCTGCACAGGAGAGGCAGATCCTGAGCACGCCCCCTGATCCACTCCAGACACACCCACATAAAGGGGACAAACACACATACAGATACAACAGAAAAAGAGGGGACAAAACAAGGAGGAAGGGAAACAGAAAAGGGAGAGACAAGCTGCCCACATAACAATTAGCTGGAAAACACTGTTGTCAAAAGGGCACAGCACATGCAAGCGGTTTCAGGTGACAGAGATGAAAGCATCCGTTAGAAATGTAGAAAGAGGGGAGATCTAATATGCAACAACTAGCATGGGTTGCTAATATGACTAGGATTGTGCCTTTGGCTACTGGACAATGAAAGAAAGTTGATATATAAAAAATGGCCTCCGTGGATATGATCTGATTTTGGCTAGGCTACTTTGAAGCAAAGTAAGACATGCCTCATAATATGTATTAAAACGTTCAGGTTTCAAACAATTAAGTATATGTTTTCAAAATGCATACTGCCTCCAGCTCATTGCAAAGTGGTGTGTGACGCGCTGATGAAGCCTGCCTTCCATTGCCTATTGGCATGTTCACGTGCTAGTCGGAACTCCGAAATTTCCAAATTGCTAACTGGTTGTAGTTATACACGTGCCGCGTTCAACCAGTTAGAAAATGTATGTTTCCTAGTTCCTACTAGCATGTGAACGCAGCATATGCATCTGCTGTTTGAGATGCTGTAGCAGCAGCTCTCGTGCTCTCTGACAGATTTTCCACTCAAAGGCTCTGTATCTGTATGCTGTACGCGTGTGATAAATAAGATACATAACGAATATACAGTCGTGGTCAAAAGTTTTGAGAATGACACAAGCATTGGTCTTCACAAAGTTTGCTGCTTCAGTGTTTTTAGATATTTTTGTCAGATGTTACTATGGTATACTGAAGTATAATTACAAGCATTCCATACGTGTCAAAGGCTTTTATTGACAATTACATTACATTTATGCAAAGAGTCAATATTTGCAGTGTTGACCCTTCTTTTTCAAGACCTCTGCAATCCACCCTGGCATGCTGTCAATTAACTTCTGGGCCACATCCCGACTGATGGTAGCCCATTCTTGCATAATCAATGCTTGGAGTTTGTCAGAATTTGTGGGTTTTTGTTTGTCCACCCGCCTCTTGAGGATTGACCACAAGTTCTCAATGGGATTAAGGTCTGGGGCCATGTACCAAAAATTTTGATGTTTTGTTCCCCAAACCACTTCGTTATCACTTTTGCCTTATGGCAAGGCGCTCCATCATGCTGGAAAAGGCGTTGTTCGTCACCAAACTGTTCTTGGATGGTTGGGAGAAGTTGCTCTCGGAGGATGTGTTGGTACCATTCTTTATTCATGGCTGTGTTCTTAGGCAAAATTGTGAGTGAGCCCACTCCCTTGGCTGAGAAGCAACATGAATGGTCTCAGGATGCTTTACTGTTGGCATGACACAGGACTGATGGTCCTCAGCAGTCCAATCCCTGTACCTTTTGCAGAATATCAGTCTGTCCTTTATGTTTTTCCTGGAGAGAATTAGCTTCCTCGCTGCCCATCTTGACACCAGGCCATCCTCCAAAAGTCTTCGCCTCACTGTGCGTGCAGATGCACTCACACCTGCCTGCTGCCATTCCTGAGCAAGCTCTGCACTGGTGGTGCCCCGATCCCGCAGCTGAATCAACTTTAGGAGATGGTCCTGGCGCTTGCTGGACTTTCTTGGGCACCCTGACGCCTTCTTCACAACAATTGAACCTCTCTCCTTGAGTTTCTTGATGATCCGATAAATGGTTGATTTAGGTGCAATCTTACTAGCAGCAATATCCTTGCCTGTGAAGCCCTTTTTGTGCAAAGGAATGATGACGGCATGTGTTTCCTTGCAGGTAATCATGGTTAACAGAGGAAGAACAATGATTTCAAGCACCACCCTCCTTTTAAAGCTTCCAGTCTGTTATTCTAACTCAATCAGCATGACAGAGTGATCTCCAGCCTTGTCCTCGTCAACACTCTCACCTGTGTTAATGAGAGAATCACTGACATGATGTCAGCTGTCCTTTTGTGGCAGGGCTAAAATGCAGTGGAAATGTTTTTTGGGGATTAAGTTCATTTTCATGGCAAAGAGGGACTTTGCAATTAATTGCAATTAATCTGATCACTCTTCATAACATTCTGGAGTATATGCAAATTGCCATCATAAAAACTGAGGCAGCAGACTTTGTGAAAATTAATATTTGGGTCATTCTCAAAACTTTTGACCACGACTGTACTGTAAACACAAGCCAATTTCATTCTACTAAATTATGCAAATGTCCTATAGACCGATAAGTATGACCAGTCAAATGTATTTCCATTGACTGGTATTTCCATCAATGAATAGGCTAAAAAGCATTATTTCTCAATGGTATTATTTCTTCTTCCCCCGGACAATTGGCCAATGGCAATTTTATTAATCAGCTTTTAAATATTTTTAATCGGCCAAAAAACGGCTATTACCCACTAACGAAAACCTTTTTTTTTTTTACTGGCAGTTTATAAATGCATTGGGGTGCATACTTTCTCTCTACATTCAGCTAGTAATAGGCTACATTTGGTTATTAATTAATTATGTATTAAAAACTGTATGATATAATTTAGCAATGTAAGACATTATTCTATTCTTTAGGCCTGTCATTTTAAGATGATTCTTTTTACATTTTAAAATAGACGTTGCCCCTTTAAGACAGACTGCTTTTCAAAAGAGATTCAGTTTCAATATCTCTACAGTAGGCTAGACAAGACAAATGGTAGATTTCTTTTTGTAGCTTTCTTTTTGTAGACTATCAACCATAGCCAGTAGACATTTTTTTCCAGTGATAAATAAGACAACTGAGATGGTAGCCTATGATTCAAAAAGTAAGCTATTAGGGATGTAACGATTCACCAATACGCATAGGTTCCCATTCAAATGTTTATGATATCAAGTGCATCAGTCCCCTGACCCCAATCCAAATGTAGCATGCATTGGCCAGAAAATCGATTCAAACATTACAAATCGCCAGTTCACAATTTATTTATTTCTCATATTAAATTCTTTCTACCTTCCAAAAATACAGTACCTCTCATCTTTTGTGTCGACTGATGTGTCTTCTCCTTCAGTGTTGAACTGCATGTAACTGTGTTGACAGTCATTGATCTACAAGTCATTTTGTATGCCGAACAACCCCAGGCAAGCTTCGCGCGCTGACCAAAGCGAGGTAGGAGGCCTGTTCTTGATCTTGCACCTTCAGCATTCAAATTCTAAAATGGCGTGCATGATGTTGGTTTATTAGTTTAGTGACAACCTATGTAATTTGCTAGGTTATTGTTATCTATGCGCTGATGAAAATTGTGTTTTACCAGAATAAATGTAAGCTACCAGAGACACAACTCTCATCTGTCTATACCTGCTGAACGGGGCTTACAATAGGTTTTATTTTGTTGTTCAGGTTCACCATCAGAAATAGTTTTGCTTCAAACAATCAGTGTATATGGTCATTTTTAGATATACAGGATAAAGTTGATAATTTCATAACGAAGACAGCAATAGCTTTTGCGAGGCACACTGCATAGCTGAAGCAAGAGGAGAAGAGAAGATCACTCCGTAAAAACGTCCAAACGGTCAAAACCATTTGATTTTGAGATGGGGGTGAAATCCAAAGTGGTGCTATACAGTGGGGAAAAAAAGTATTTAGTCAGCCACCAATTGTGCAAGTTCTCCCACTTAAAAAGATGAGAGAGGCCTGTAATTTTCATCATAGGTACACGTCAACTATGACAGACAAAATGAGAAAAAAAATCCAGAAAATCACATTGTAGGATTTTTTATGAATTTATTTGCAAATTATGGTGGAAAATAAGTATTTGGTCAATAACAAAAGTTTCTCAATACTTTGTTATATACCCTTTGTTGGCAATGACACAGGTCAAACGTTTTCTGTAAGTCTTCACAAGGTTTTCACACACTGTTGCTGGTATTTTGGCCCATTCCTCCATGCAGATCTCCTCTAGAGCAGTGATGTTTTGGGGCTGTCGCTGGCAACACAGACTTTCAACTCCCCTCCAAAGATTTTCTATGGGGTTGAGATCAGGAGACTGGCTAGGCCACTCCAGGACCTTGAAATGCTTCTTACGAAGCCACTCCTTCATTGCCCGGGCGGTGTGTTTGGGATCATTGTCATGCTGAAAGACCCAGCCACGTTTCATCTTCAATGCCCTTGCTGATGGAAGGAGGTTTTCACTCAAAATCTCACGATGCATGGCCCCATTCATTCGTTCCTTTACACGGATCAGTCGTCCTGGTCCCTTTGCAGAAAAACAGCCCCAAAGCATGATGTTTCCACCCCCATACTTCACAGTAGGTATGGTGTTCTTTGGATGCAACTCAGCATTCTTTGTCCTCCAAACACGACGAGTTGAGTTTTTACCAAAAAGTTCTATTTTGGTTTCATCTGACCATATGACATTCTCCCAATCCTCTTCTGGATCATCCAAATGCACTCTAGCAAACTTCAGACAGGCCTGGACATTTACTGGCTTAAGCAGGCGGACACGTCTTGCACTGCAGGATTTGAGTCCCTGGCGGCGTAGTGTGTTACTGATGGTAGGCTTTGTTACTTTGGTCCCAGCTCTCTGCAGGTCATTCACTAGGTCCCCCGTGTGGTTCTGGGATTTTTGCTCACCGTTCTTGTGATCATTTTGACCCTACGGGGTGAGATCTTGCGTGGAGCCCCAGATCGAGGGAGATTATCAGTGGTCTTGTATGTCTTCCATTTCCTAATAATTGCTCCCACAGTTGATTTCTTCAAACCAAGCTGCTTACCTATTGCAGATTCAGTCTTCCCAGCCTGGTGCAGGTCTACAATTTTGTTTCTGGTGTCCTTTGTCAGCTCTTTGCTCTTGGCCATAGTGGAGTTTGGAGTGTGACTGTTTGAGGTTGTGGACAGGTGTCTTTTATACTGATAACAAGTTCAAACAGATGCCATTAATACAGGTAACGAGTGGAGGACAGAGGAGCCTCTTAAAGAAGAAGTTACAGGTCTGTGAGAGCCAGAAATCTTGCTTCTTTGTAGGTGACCAAATACTTATTTTCCACCATAATTTGCAAATAAATTCATAAAAATCCTACAATGTGATTTTCTGGATTTTTTTATCTCAATTTGTCTTTCATAGTTGACGTGTACCTATGATGAAAATTACAGGCCTCTCTCATCTTTTTAAGTGGGAGAACTTGCACAAATAGTGGCTGACTAAATACTTTTTTGCCCCACTGTATATTTATTGGCTATGTCATAGCTACAGTTGAAGTCAGAAGTTTACATACACCTTAGCCAAATACATGTAAACTCAGTTTTTCACAATTCCTGACATTTAATCCTAGTAAAAATTCCCTGTTTTAGGTCAGTTAGGATCACCACTTTATTTTAAGAATGTGAAATGTCAGAATAATAGAAGAGAGAATGATTTATTTCAGCTTTTATTTCTTTCAACACATTCCCAGTGGGTCAGAAGTTTACATACACTCAATTAGTATTTGGTAGCATTGCCTTTAAATTGTTTAACTTGTGTCAAACGTTTCGGGTAGCCTTCCACAAGCTTCCCACAATAAGTTGGGTGAATTTTGGCCTATTCCTCCTGACAGAGCTGGTGTAACTGAGTCAGGTTTGTAGGCCTCCTTGCTCGCACACGCTTTTTCAGTTCTGCCAACAAATTTTCTATAGGATTGAGGTCAGGGCTTTGTGGTGGCCACTCCAATACCTTGACTTTGTTGTCCTTAAGCCATTTTGTCACAACTTTGGCAGTATGCTTGGGGTCATTGTTCATTTGGAAGACCCATTTGCGACCAAGCTTTAACTTCCTGACTGATGTTTTGAGATGTTGCTACAATATATCCACATAATTTTCCTTCCTCATGATACTAGCTATTTTGTGAAGTGCACCTGTCCCTCCTGCAGCAAAGCACCCCCACAGCATGATGCTGCCACCCCCGTGCTTCACTGTCGGGATGGTGTTCTTCAGCTTGCAAGCCTTCCCCTTTTTCCTCCAAACATAACAATGGTCATTATGGCCAAACAGTTATATTTTTGTTTCATCAGACCAGAGGACAATTCTCCAAAAAGTACGATCTTTGTTACCATGTGCAGTTGCAAACCGTAGTCTGGCTTTTTTATGGCGGTTTTGGAGCAGTGGCTTCTTCATTGCTGAGCGGCCTTTCAGGTTATGTCGATATAGGACTCGTTTTATTGTGGATATAGATACTTTTGTACCTGTTTCCTCCAGCATCTTCACAAGGTCCTTTGCTGTTGTTCTGGGATTGATTTCCACTTTTCGCACCAAAGTACGTTCATCTCTAGGAGACAGAACACGTCTCCTTCCTGAGTGGTATGACGGCTGCGTGGTCCCATGGTGTTTATACTTGCGTACTACTGTTTGTACAGATGAACGTGGTCCCTTCAGGCGTTTGGAAATTGCTCCCAAGAATGAACCAGACTTGTGGAGGTCTACAATTTTTTGTCTTGGCTGATGTCTTTTGATTTTCCCATGATGTCAAGCAAAGAGGCACTGAGTTTGAAGGTAGGCCTTGAAATACATCCACAGGTACACCTCCAATTGACTCAAATGATGTCAATTAGCCTATCAGAAGCTTCTAAAGCCATGACATGGAATTGTGTCAACTTATTGTATGTAAACTTCTAACCCACTGGAATTGTGATACAGTGAATTATAAGTGAAATAATCTGTCTGTAAACAATTGTTGGAAAAATTACTTCTGCCAAAACTATAGTTTGTTAACAAGAAATTTGTGGAGTGGTTGAAAAACAAGTTTTAATGACTCCAACCTAAGTGTATGTAAACTTTCGACTTCAACTGTAATTTGTAAACAATAAATATTGATACATTACTAGCTCAAACGCTTAATCTGCAAAAATGACAAGTTAATTAGTGGGTGTTGGTGATTTAAGAACCAAAGTGGGGGGGACAAAAAACATAGGCTTCATTGCCCCCCTAATCTGATAGTGGTAGTGGGGTGGTAGATGCCTAGTCTCCTTTATGGCTCAATTCAGGTGCCTTCATAGTACAAACAGTGAGGGAAAAAAGTATTTGATCCCCTGCTGATTTTGTACGTTTGCCCACTGACAAAGAAATGATCAGTCTATAATTTTAATGGTAGGTTTATTTGAACAGTGAGAGACAGAATAACAACAAAAAAATCCAGAAAAACGCATGTCAAAAATGTTATAAATTGATTTGCATTTTAATGAGGGAAATAAGTATTTGACCCCCTCTCAATCAGAAAGATTTCTCGCTCCCAGGTGTCTTTTATACAGGTAACGAGCTGAGATTAGGAGCACACTCTTAAAGGGAGTGCTCCTAATCTCAGTTTGTTACCTGTATAAAAGACACCTGTCCACAGAAGCAATCAATCAATCAGATTCCAAACTCTCCACCATGGCCAAGTGGAGAAGCAGAAATAGAGAGAGAGAGCGATTTCGTCATTTTTTTTCACTTTCAGTTTCACTTACATAGCTAGCAAATGCAGCTAGCTAGTTTAGCCTACTGAAACACCCTGCTCAAACAGAGGGATGCTATGTTAGCTAGCTGGCTATGACTTTCCAACACAACACTGGAACTCTTCCAAGTCAAGGTAAGCTTTTGGTATTACTAATTTATTGCCACTGGGGCCCGCCGGTGTAACTGCTTACTGACTGACTGTAACATTATTGCATGATTGTAGCCGGTTTACTAACTCATTAGTTCTATTAGCTCTGCTGACTATGACGTTACTTTAGCTAATATGGTGAAAACGATGTAGGCTGTGTGTAGCGGTTTGGCTTGGAAATGTTTTTTCACCTGGTCACATACAACTGATGTGTTGTGCATTGAAGTCCACAAGTGAAGGGAAGAGGTGAGAGAAGGAGAGCGCATAGGGCGTGGCTGCCATGAAAGTGAACTGTGTTTACGCGTGATCAGGGGTGTATTCATTCCGCCGATTCTGTTGAAAGATGTTTCTTAAACGGAAGCAAACGGAACAAAACGGGGATAAACATACCTGAATGTGTCCAACAGAAACTCTTGTTTGCAACTGTTGGACCAATGATTACACCCTATATTAGATAGATGCAGACAAGAGTGTGCAAGGCAGTACTGAATGTCAATGTGTCACTGTTTGTCACCTCAAATTTGTCTCTTGACCTGTGTCCACCTACATTTGAAACTTTCATTCATAGGCTAGATTGTAGCAACCTCATGATGGGTATAGGGACATTTTGAGTATCATGTAGTAGCCTAAACCTATCGATGTTACATTGAACTGGGTGAATGGAATATGAATGAGAGACATCTGATATGCTGTAATAGAAATAAGGCCATGCTCATGAAAAAAAATTTGTCCTGCCTCATCTTAAACGGCACTGACCGCCACTGCTACAGACACCTCCCCTTTATTTTATTTATTTTATATTTTTATTTAACCTTTATTTAACCAGTTAAGCCAGTTGAGAACAAGTTCTCTTTACAACTGCAACCTGGCCAAGATAAAGCAAAGCAGTGCGATAAAAACAACAAACACAGAGTTACACATGGAATAAACAAAACGTACAGTCAATAACACAATAGGAAATCTATATACAGTGTGTGCAAATGTAGTAAGTTATGGAGGTAAGGCAATAAATAGGCCATAGTGGGCAAAATAATTACAATTTAGTATTAACACTGGAGTGATAGATGTGCAAATAGAGATACTGGGGTGCAAAAGAGCAAAATAAATAACAATATAGGGATGAAGTAGTTGGGTGGGCTAATTTCAGATGGGCTGTGTACAGGTGCAGTGATCGGTAAGGTGCTCTGACAACTGATGCTTAAAGTTAGTGAGGGAGATAAGAGTCTCCAGCTTCAGAGATTTTTGCAATTCGTTCCAGTCATTGGCAGCAGAGAACTGGAAGGAATGGCGGCCAAATGAGGTGTTGGCTTTGGGGATGACCAGTGAGATATACCTGCTGGAGCGCAGACTACGGGTGGGTGCTGCTATGGTGACCAATGAGCTAAGATAAGGCGGGGATTTGCCTAGCAGTGATTTATAGATGGCCTGGAGCCAGTGGGTTTGACGAACATGTAGTGAGGACCAGCCAACAAGAGCGTACAGGTCACAGTGGTGGGTAGTGTATGGGGCTTTGGAGACAAAACGGATGGCACTGTGATAGACTACATCTAATTTGCTGAGTAGAGTGTTGGAGGCTATTTTGTAAATGACATCGCCGAAGTCAAGGATCGGTAGGATAGTCAGTTTTACGAGGGCATGTTTGGCAGCATGAGTGAAGGAGGCTTTGTTGCGAAATAGGAAGCTGATTCTAGATTTAACTTTGGAGATTGGAGATTCTTAATGTGAGTCTGGAAGGAGAGTTTACAGTCTAACCAGACACCTAGGTATTTGTAGATGTTAAATATGAGAGTCACAAGTGCGCATCTGGCATTGAAGGAGGTAGTGTCATGATGCGTTCGTAACCAAGTGGGAATTTACCACATACAACTGGGAAAAATCTACTTGAACGGCCCTCAAGCTGGTAATTACCAATGGGAAGTTGTCTATTATTCTGAGCACCCACTTCTCCCACATGGTGACCTCTGACGTTACCTTTTAAGGAAATGGCCCCTAAAACAGCATTTTCGGCAGTAAAATGCAACAACAAAACAATATTTATAAAACGCTATCTATTAATATGGTTTTTGAAATCTAGAATTTGTTTAGAAGCATGATAGAGGTACTTTTAGTTTATGGTTGACACAGCTTGTTTGCCATTAGCCAATCAGCATTTCTCAACAAGTTCAAATCACTTAAAAGCATCCGACTGGCATTTAAGACTTCACAACTGTTGTGAATGCTGAACATTGTGAATGGCATTTAATTTTTGCGCTGTACCCGAACCGAACCGTGACCCCAAAATCGCAATAGGTATAGAACTGTGGGTTTGGTGAACCGTTACACCCCTAACACACATACACACACACACACTGAAGTCAGATCAGACAGATCCAGCTCAGGAGCTCCATCAGCATCGTATCGCATCGAACCGAATCGCATCGATTTCAAACTAAAATGTCCTGTATCGTATCGGAGCCCATGTATCTAGAAAAGTATCAAATCATCTTAAAAGGGAAAGATGCACATCCCTATAAGTTACTTCATCTAACATATCCAGGGAATGCATGATTGATATTTTGATGTCGAAATAGGATCCAGAATTATCAGATTTATTTTTGGACATCTTTGTGCATATTGGCCGAGGCTATATTATTCACCACCTGAGGAAGTGGGAACTCAAAACACTTAGCTAGATTGGCAACTTTAAATATGAGCATGTTGCTAGATAGCTAATTGTAGGCTAATTGATTAATCTATCAGTAAATGTAATGTCCTACAAAAACTTTCCAGCGCTAGGCCTATACAGGCTACTTGATGTAGGCCTATTCACCACAAATGGCGCACTCCGTTCCACGGGACTCATTAAACCCATATACTATGTAGCACAGGAGGTTGGTGGCACCTTAATTGGGGAGAACAGGCTCGTGGTAATGGCTGGAGCGGAATAGGTGGAATGGTATCAAATAAATCAAACACATGGTTTCCACGTGTTTGATGCCATTCCATTTGCTCCATTCCGGCAATTATTATGAGCCGTTCTCCCCTCAGCAGCCTCCTGTGCTGTGTAGCCCACTCCAGTTGTAAAGTAGTGCTATGAACTCAATATTGAGAGGTGAGAAATAAATTATATAATATACTCACAGCAAGCCGTGGCTATCCTCTCTGTAACTAGAACAACAGAAGTTTCTTTGAAAACTGCCTTTTTTCCCGCAATTGCATTTTGAGCAACGGTCATATTGTTGTGCTTATTAGAATGCACCTCTCTCCTCCTCCGTGCACAAGGGAGTGGCTCACTCACACAGCAGCCAATAGCGAAACAGGGACATTTCTGATCAATTGCAAATTACTGTTTGTTTCACTGGCAACCTAGCGACCAATAAAATATTGGTTTCGCACTGGCAAGTCAAATGTTCGCAAATGCGAGTGTGTGTTTGTTTGTGTATGTGTCCATGCTAACGTGTGTTTCTAAGGGACTGAGAGTGTTTAAGGAGAGAGCAGGGGTAATGGTCCGTAAGTGAGGACAGTAGCTATGAGTACAGGCCTGAGGTCAGCAGCACTACACTGCTGCGTATATGAACACATTGTGGTCACAGTGGCCCTACACACTCACTCAGCCATGGAAATCATTATAGAGACTACTCTCTTGGCTACAACAGAGGAATCTGCAGCCCTTAAACTATATTACATTACAGGGTACAGATGGACTGGTTCCAATGTCCTTAGATAACCTCCTTTGCCCTCCGATCTCTTTCCCTATGTGACCTCTGATCTGATAGGATAGATTACTCTAATATGGTAGAGCCCCTACTCTTAGCCTAGGTGGCATTTCCACCACGAATCCTGTTGTGGTCGGTCAGTGGGTGTCACTGACCTCTCGCGGTCCTGCTCCAGTAGACAGGTGAGGTCGTCGCTGCGCTGCAGGAGGGCACGGTGCTGCTGGTCCTGCTCCTCCAGCCTGCAGAGGGCACCACTGTGGGAGCACTCCACCTGCAGCAGCTGCTCCAGCATCCGCCTGTAGCTCTGCTTTCCAGTCTCCACCAGCCGGTCCAGCTAACACAGAGAGAGAAAGGGACATGAAGACAGGGCTGAAGACTCCGTGGCTCTAATTGCGTTGTTGGAAACGGGCAATGGGTCAATGGTTTATCATTAGCTATCTACTGCAAAACCCATGCCTCAAAGCCTATACAAGCCTAAGTGTGACTGGTGGTTTTAATAGAGACAGTGGCTGTGTTTTCAATCTTAGTGTTTATCTCCTGTTACTTCAGCCATGGGTTTCTCGTAGACATCCTGCTGTGGGGCCTCCTGGGCCTCAGAAGCCTGGGCCTGGAGTGAGTCTCTTTGCAGGGCCCGTAGCACCTCTCCTGGGGTAACAAAGCCATACTGAGCCTCCACCAGAGCCAGATCCATCTTCTCTGCTTTCAGGACTGCGATCACCTCGTCTCTGGCCTGGTAGGATGGACAGATAGAATAAAAAAGGAGGGATGAAGAATGATAGAGATGAAAAAGAGATTGCACTCCCAAGTCTTTCCTATACAGCTACGGTGTAGGCTGTGTGTGTGTCACGCTCTGCGAGGCATGTCTAGGAGGGTTTTACTCATGGTTTTAGTTACAGTCACAATAGGCTCCTCTGTTAGAGTCTGATTCATTCTGTCTCCTCTACAGCTCGTCTACAGCTGGGCTCAACTCTGTTTGGAGAAAATCTCCTATTGACGACGTCAATGTGCAATGTAACACTCGCATTTGTGCATATAAGGCTTTGGCACTAGTGTGGTTTTGAACATGGCCAAGTCTAAGCTATAGGCTACTAGCCCCGTACGACCATCCTGATCTCGTTATCTTACAGAGCACAGCGGATCAAACATCTACTATAAACCTAGTTCCAGAAGTACTAGAATACATCTGTTCTGTCCTGTCCTCACCTGCAGCTCTCCCTCCATTATACTGAGGAGGAACACAAGGTCATCCCTGGACAGGTCTTTCCCCCTCTCTCCCCCCATGCTGTCCCTCAGGACGGTGCCCTTGAGGGGGTCGAGGTGAGCCACAGAGTTCTGTGAACCGTCGCTGTTCCGGGCAGCCATGTTGGGGCTGTTGCTATGGGAACGCATCTGTGGATACACCTGGGAAGAAGAGCGAGGGAGATATTTATGGACATGGAGAGGTAGTACAAGAGTGGCAGAGAAGAATAGGGAGGTTAGTGCAGTGACAATGGATGGTGATATCATTTGAAGCTGAGCACTCAAATAGGCCTATTTCTTGTTTGAATTACATTTTACATTTTAGTCATTTAGCAGACGCTCTTATCCAGAGCAACTTACAGGAGCAATTAGGGTTAAGTGCCTTGTTCAAGGGCACATCGACAGATTTTTCACCTAGTCGGCTCGGGGATTAGAACCAGCGACCTTTCGGTTACTGGCACAACGCTCTTAACCACTAAGCTACCTGCCGCCCCCACATCAATCAATGAACAAGTGCTTTGTGTGTATCAGTTATATCTTTGATGACTATATTACAGCTAATGTAAACTGTTAGGCACCTTGTCATAACCAGCCGCCCAGGGCTAAAAAGATAGCTTTAGCATGTTTGCTTATGTTGCTTAAGTCACCCTTAGGACATCTCATAGTTTCTCTATTAGCACATAAATGACTGGGAGGTCTGGCTGACAGCTTGGCAAGCATAAGGAGCGTGCCAGAGACCAAGGGCTTAATTACTGACCATATGAGGAGATTAACCATGTGTGTGTGCGTCTATGTGTAGTGTGTGTGTTCTCAACACTGACAGGTTACAGCAACAGCAAACAATGCTGGTCCAACCGCAGAAGATCCTATTAAGTAGGATATCTAGGCCTAATAGTTTTAATACCCAGCCAAAGCATTCAAACTATATTCAGGACAGCTGTGTGTGTCCCAAACCTAGCCAGTAAGTGGGCACATACACAGAAAGCACACGTATGCATTATGCACACAAGATAGGCCTGCTAACACACATGCATGTACACAAACAAAAAAATACACTAGAAACAGGGCAAGTGTTTTCAGAGTTCTACAACAGTGAGAGATGAGTCAGATGTTCCAACACAAGAATGGGGGAGTGAGGATTTAGGCTACAGCTAGATGTTGACATCAAAACAGCCCATCTTTCTAAACAAGAGAAACACAGCTAGTACAGCAGGAACAAACCGAATGGTTTATAGGAAAGGTGGATTATAGGTTATAGGAAAGGTGGTTGTGTGTGTCTGCGTACGTGCGTGCGTGTGCGTGTGTGTCTGTGTGTGTGTGTCAGAGCTGTCTGTCTATCTGAGTTGTTATCCTCTCCGTATCAATTACTAAGACAGATGGAGCTATCTGGACAGAAAAGTCTAAATGGAATCTTTGAAACTTCCCAACTCTGACATCACCCCATTGAAATGTAAAAGGTTTAGGGTTAGGTAAGGGTTATGGTTAAGGTTAAGGTTAGGGTTAGGTAAGGGTTATGCTTAAAGTTAGGGTAAAGGTAGGGGTTAGGGTTATCGTTTAGGGTAGAGATGTCCCAAGGATCTCAGATAGCAGTAGCCCAATCTGGACTCCCTTTCCTTTCTGGCCTGCATCGCTCCACTCGTTTACTGGGATGGAAGGAATGATAAAGTAACACAGAGGCCTTTTATAAGGTCCCATTATTACAGCAAGGAATTCCAACCTACGACTCACAGCCGCAAACGTGAGCCCATAACACACACACATCCACACACACACACACACACACACACACACACACACACACACACACACAGGTACCATCTTGGAGGACACACACAGCTGAGGTCTACACACACACACACACACACACCACTCATGCCTACATTGTGAGCAGACATATTTTGAGGTTTTGAGCTGAACACCTTTACAGGGTATGATAATAGAAATGATATTGTGGGTTTATTTTGGCTGATATGTTCTACTGACTTGATCTTTGTTTTCCTTTGGACTAGTTCATGTTCTCTTGTCCCGTCCATCCTGCTAGCCACTACGTGCACTTCTCTGTTACCTATGCCTAATGATGACAGACACTTAGGTCTGCATGCACACACAGCACTTAAGCTAGGCCTAAGTGCTCATCTGAACACACTCACAGATATGCACTCATGCTTACACACTTATGGACATAGGCTTAATCTCTTAGACAAATGTAGACTAATTTGCGCATACACAACACACACCTAATTGTAAGTGCCCAGTACATGTCCAGTGTCAGCGCCGGTCATAGACCCAGTTGAGGGCTTTCCCTTGGAAAACAGACTGGCAGCGCCATGTGCCCATTGGCTCCTTGGGGTATTTTCTTAACCATAGAGAGCTGCCCGCGTCTCGCCTGTCTGCCCCGTCTACACGGAAGGGCACCAGCTGCCCCGGGATACAAAATAATTAACACATCGAAATGAAAACATGGTCACAAGTGTGTACACACATGCTTTCACCACCCACCCATTACATACCTCAGATATTGTACATGGTGATACACTCACACACACTGCCCTCTTATTAAATATCACCTCTAACCCAGATGCCATCTTAAAGCTTGATTAATATAAAAATGACTTCAGTCTATGAATGCACATTTATTCACTGACATTCTGAACCATGTTATATAACCATTAAGCTAATAAACCATGAAGAGGTTTATATATGTTTAATAAACCATTAATAAAAGGCTGAGAAAGGGCCTGACTTGTCCAACCTGTGTCTACCCATTCACTCCCAATAGCCCGATAATATCCACCTGTTGTGGGAGGCCTAGGTTCAGATGAAGGTTCCCTCCTACTCAGGTTAGGTGGCTAGGTGCCACGGTCATTAAGGTTATGCCCTACGGTGGTCTCTTCCTAGGGAGGGTGACTGGGTAGGTGGGTGATTCTCAAGAAACTGGCATTTGACATACAACTTTTTCACAAAAGAAAGCAACACATTATCCACCATAATTCCTATTGGATCACTAAAATCTGTATTTATATATTTCATAATTATGTTTATTGATCAGATATTATGCACTTTACCACAATTTCCACAACTACCAATGCAGAAATTCTCATTACCGCAACAGTTTTCGAAGTCCCGAAAAGTTGCAAACAAATCCATTTCTAATATATTTTTTTACATTGTCATCTAATGAAAAGGCCTCAGTTCAACATAACACTGAAAACAAATATATTTTAAAGTAAATTATTACAATGTTTTTGTAATTTCTCATTACTGCAACACACAATCTTTTCTGAATCTTGGTTTTTGTCAATGACTTGTGTATACATGTTTATTTTATGTACACGTTTAGATAGAGAACAAAAGGCACCCTATCAGATTAAGCCCAAATTACTTAAGTATACATTTCCTTTTTCCTAATATTTCCTAAATATTGGTGCATTACGGTAATGATAAGTAGGTTTCGGAGATGAGAATGCATGTTTCGGTAATGAATGTTGCATAGTTTGCCATTGAAAAAATACTGAGCACTATTAGAGATTTAGTAATGAGTGTTGCATAGTTTGCCATTTAAAAAATACTGAGCTCTATTAGAGATTTAATAACCCAATAAATCATCAAACTATGTCATTTGTTAATCCCAAATTACTTGAACAAAGGCACTGACAGACAGCTTGCGGTGGGCAGGGTGGCTCATTCATATTCAATGAAGCCTAGGCGGGGGGAAATTCTATCCAGGCAGAGCGGTCGGCGTTGCTTGTGCAAGTGAAGGCCGATCAAGCGAGGTGGAGAAAATATAAATTACATTTACATTTAAGTCATTTAGCAGACGCTCTTATCCAATCTGTTCTATTTCTGAAGTGGTGCCGTCGTTGTTGACCAATCACAGGAGAAACCGTAGCCTGAGCTATGATACGTCAGCATGTATGTGTATTGCCCACTCTAGCTAACTAGCTGGCTAACACACTCAGTTTAAAGAGCCATGTTTAACAATATAAATAATTGTTTTCTAATGTATTTTGGGATTCATCATTTCTGTTGCATGTAAAAAAAAAATTATGCATGATTATGGTGTTATAACGATTCACTTTTCACGTGTCGATAATGTTTGTTTATTTGATCTTAATGCAATTTACTAAAATACTAAAATATTATTTTAGCATAAGTATAAGTACTGTAATTATGTATTTTCAAAAATCCAACGTTTTTTTTACAAGTAATACTGTTGTATTAGGACATGGATATGTGTGGTTCTAAGGTATTTTAGATTATTTCTAAATTGAATAAAGATCATATGGGCAAATGGCATAACATGATATGCCTATGGAGTATCTAAATATGTGGGATATGGACCAAAAACTTTATTGGGATATCAAACAACAGTATAGTTAAGTGCTAAAACAGGTACACATGTCAAAATGGGTGATATCCTCATTTAGGTGGCGGGGTTGCTCCTTGCTGAAACACAAACTCCAGATTGTGGCTTTAAGTAAATTAAATGGGGTTTATACACCCATATTTCTTGACAACCCCTACTTAATAAAATAACTGATGTTTTACCAAATCTATACATTAGGTGTAAGCAGTGCTAGTAAATAATTAAAGTTACCAGCACAGCACACCCATTGACTACGCATTAGTATTAGCTTAGTGTCATTAACGAAATTAAGGTTCTCATTACCAAAACGGACCTAAAGATTATGCAGTAATGAGAAATGTGTGTTTCGTTAATGAGGCCTTAGCTCAATCTGCAAGTAATAGGTGACAGCCATAATAACTCAGCAAACAATTGATCACATCACTAAAGCCCATTCATGCCTCCATGTTGGTAAGGTAATGGTTCTCTAAGTTATTCCCAATTTGATATTTTTCATCATTTCGGTAATGAGAAGGTCAAGTGTAATAAAGGGGGTGTTTCAGAATAAGATCCTCATTCTGAAGGCATATAAGTGAAGAAATTAAAGGAACTAAGGACTACTACTCTAGATGATGCATCATGGGTGAATAAAACTTTATTTAAAAAAATTATTGGAGTTTTTAAAGCAACTTGAAAAAGTGTTACGGTAAAGTGTTTTTACATAATAAATATTATAGTTTAATATAAAATTCAACTAGTATACAATTTTTATGATTTATGGACAAATTACAGTAACATATTTGGTGTTTTATTCAAATAGGTTAGGTTTTTCTAAAGTAAAATTGTATAAAATTATCAGAGAATCCGGACGCATTTCGGTAATGAGAATTTGGGGAGAATTTATTTATTTATTTATTATTTATTTATTTAGAATAAGACACTGTGCCATAAACTAAAGTAGGTATGTTAGTCTTCAGAATGATAGTTAATTGTTGCAGATACATCATGTTTTTTAAATTCAATTTGCTACTGCCATGGTTAAAACTGGTTTCATGAGGATCACCCAGGTTCCCTCTGCCAGTTTTCTCATCAACTCCTCACTAAATGGACTACAGGAAAAGGAGGACCGAGCACGCCCCCATTCTCATCGACAGGGCTGTAGTGGAGCAGGTTGAGAGCTTCAAGTTCCTTGGTGTCCACATCACCAACAAACGATCATGGTCCAAACACACCAAGACAGTCGTGAAGAGGGCACGACAAAGCCTATTCCCCCTTAGGAGACTGAAATGATTTGGCATGGGTCCTCAGATCCTCAAAAAGTTCTACAGCTGCACCATCGAGAGCATCCTGACTGGTTGCATCACTGCCTGGTATGGCAACTGCTCGTCCTCCGACCGCAAGACACTACAGAGGGTAGTGAGTACGGCCCAGTACATCACTGGGGCCAAGCTTCCTGCCATCCAGGACCTCTATAGGCGGTGTCAGAGGAAGGCCCTAAAAATTGCCAAAGACTCCATTCACCCTAGTCATAGACTGTTCTCTCTGCTACTGCACGGCAAGCGGTACCAGAACGCCAAGTCTAGGTCCAAAAGGCTTCTTAACAGCTTCTACCCCCAAGCCATAAGACTCATGAACAGCTAATCAAATGGCTACCCAGACTATTTGAATTGCCCCCCCCACCCCCTCTTTTACGCTGCTGCTACTCTCTGTTTATTATCTATGCATAGTCACTTTACCTCTACCAACATGTACATATTACCTCAATTACCTCGACCAACCTGTAACCCCGCACATTGACTCAGTACCAGTACCCCCTGTATATAGCCTCGCTACTGTTATTTTACTGCTGCTCTTTAATTATTTGTTATTTTTCTATTTATCTTCTTTTTTCTTTTTACATATCTATTTTTTTACTGCATTGTTGGTTAAGGGCTTGTAAGTAAGCATTTCACTGTAAGGTCTACACCTGTTGTATTTGGCGCATGTGACAAATACAATTTGATTTGATTTGAAATGGGGGGGAAACTGTCATCACCACCCCTTCCTTTATCCTCTCCTCTGTTAGAAAATGACTCAGTTACCTCTTTCTCAGCATGAGAGTTCTTCACTTTTTTTCTCTCCTCGCTCTCTCTTTCTGCTTCTATGGAGGGCTAGTAAATGTGCCAGACATATTGGAACAGTTGTGCAGTAGAGAAGGGGTTCCCAAACATTTTAACTTGGGCCCCCCTTCCAGCATTGGGAAGCATCCCGCACCCCCCCCTGCGCCACGTCTATTTCTATAGGCACAAACTGTTCACACCCCTCTTGTTGGTGGAGAGAATTTTGCAGGTTTAAAGCTTATTTCCTGCAATTCTACACATTTTGTCATGGCGTGGCAAGAAAATGTGGCAGTTTTAAAGCAAATATTGTGCAATTCTATACATTTTGCCATGTATAATGTGTATTCATGTGATATTTCAGTGACAAAAAAAATACAACAATATCTATGTGCTAAAAAACCTAAATGAAAAAATGTTAGCTGACATGGGCTCGTTGATCTGGACATTTCTGACAAGTTATAAATAGCTCTCTAAGGTATGCAATGACTAACATGACAAGAGGAACTGATGATGCACTACCCAATTTTGAAATTGCACCTTGTGCATTCTACTATTAAAACTTTCAAGAGTAAGTTTAAAGCTGGACTGAGTTCCTTTAAAATAAAAGGGGGGGACCCACAGTTTGGGAACCGCTGCAGCAGAGCAGCTGTTTGGAACAACACTCTTGGTTCCAGATACAGTTCTAGAACCCAACAGCACCTTTGGTTCCAAGAGCAGGAGTTCTAGAACACAACAACACATTCGGTTCCAAGAGCAGAATTTCCAGAACCCAACAACAGTCGTTGTTCCAGGATCTCGAATATTCAGAAGCAACACAACAAAGGGAAAATCATGGCCCTCCCAACTTTACAATAATTCTTGCATATTTAGTAAACACTTGCTGCAGTCATGCAGATTAGGAAACGTTCATCCTGTATGATTTGTTCACATGAAATTGTATGAATCATGAAGGCTATTAACTTAAAATAAGTCGGTGTACAATTATTTAGGCCGAGTTTCTATGCCATAAGTCTAGCACAATATATATTACATCAGGACTTGTTAAATCTGAGGCCAAGAACTTATCTTAATGAGGTTTTCTGCTGATTGTAAAACAGTTATATTAGTGACATGAGTCAGAGTTACGTTTCAGACAGCGAACCATTACCACAGAGATCAAAGGCTCAAGCAAATCTCAGCGCTGCTTTATACGCTGAGTCAGCTCTGATGGGAAAACAAAGCAAAGGAATTAGCTGCACCCTCGTGACCCTAATGAAGTCATATGTTGATATGTAGTGGAGCTTTTTATGCCTATGTTAATGTGGTTTATTATTCGGATCCATGGGAGTCTTAGGTTGGATCTCTAATACTCTATGCACATTCACTCAAGTTAGCTGACATCAAGTTAGGATTCAGCGGCCCTCAGAGAAGCAGGGTTTTATGGAATCTTGGGGGTGAGGTAGTTTTCACAGATATGAAGTTTTATAGTATCCTGTTCATGGTATGGCACCAGAGGAAAAAGTCATGAACAATAAAGTAAAAAAAAATATTTAACATTGAACATTGCACCTGTGACGGCTGTTTGTTATTAATGACACGCCTAACCGAGAATTAAAAACCTTTTTAAATATCCCCTTTTCTACTTCACTTCCCTTCGATCTTCTGAGGCATTTGTTTGAACTACTGTCAGAAAGTGTTAAATATTTAGGTTGGCCATCCTCGTCACCCTGCCTTCATCGCCACTGATAGCTGAAAGTACCAGATAGGTCTACTCTTCTCCACCATATTTCTATCACCTCTCCAATTCTTTCAAATTAGTGTGCATGAAGGAAAAGTTATTAGGAAATGGAGCTATTGGGATACAGTCCAGGAAATGTCTATGGTGAATGTTGTGAACCTTCTCCTACCTTTGAAACTGTATGCTAGAAAATCACAATTCATGGGACTTAACAAGCTGGCTGCCATTGTGATGAGTCACCTTGCACAAGAGGTTTGCTTTGTAGGTTTTAATAGTCTAATACTGTAAGATTGATCATTTGATACAATGGTTAGACACACTAAAGGCTTTTTACCGCTTATGAAACAGTTATTTGTGTAGTTTGTCTCTCTCTGTTTCTTGTCTTTGGAGCGTTCCCACTTCTGGCCTCTGGAGTTTCACACATGCATGGCTAGTGCTCCGTTCTCACATAATAATATTACTGATACAAATGAAATGTACCTTATTTATTGTTATTATTTTGGCAAAACTGCCCTGTCAGTGGGTAATATATATTTTTATGATTCCCAATAATTTTACTGGTTATTTTCTTGGCTGGATGCAGTCTCTTGGCTTTAAACATACTTAAAATCACTCTTTCCGACTGTAGACCTCTCTTTTTCCAAGTAGAGTATGCCTGTCAATCACAACAGCGTAAGATGGACTCAAGTGTGGAAAGAAAAGCAGAGTCCATGTGGATGTCAGTGTGATGTAATGAAATGTGGAGCGACGATATAAGATGGTGTGTGTGTCCTCTCCTGCAAAATTAAGATTGTACTAAGCTCTCTTGGCAGAAGGTCAATCTCTGGAAAGGGGAAGCATTTGAAATTCCACTGGTGTGTCTTTGTGCCTGTGTGTTTGCACACTCACATGTGAGACTGATGTGTATTTCTGTGAGATGGATACAGTATGCTTGCAAGGTAGAGTGAAGTTTGCAATTTGCACATATCACATTCACGCATGCACACACACACACACCTGTGTTTGCCATCCATCCACAGCCATCAGATCCTACATTCTTCTGGCATTGCTTCAGAGTGCTACAGAGATGATTGATAGAGAGAGGATGGAGTGATCCTAAACATCAGACACACACTACCTGTCAGGGGGAGAGAGGGAAAGTTTAAAGATGCGCTTTGGCCCTCATAGACACATGGATCTCACATGCAACCGTTCTGACATCACAGGTCAATGGTTTAATGACTCTGTACCACTGCATTGTGAAAAACCCAAAGCTTCTCATTCTGGATGTTACCACAAGAGAGGGGAAGAGAACCAGCTGGGAAATGACAGTCCACACACACACACACACACACACACACATACTTTATTTTCATTTAAGTAAGACATATTGGCAGTTACACAACACACACACTCACGTGCACAGAAGGAAGGGGTGAGGAGAGAATGTGATGTTCTTGTCCCTGTGGATATTAACCTCTGTCTTTGTTTAGAGAACATTGTGTCAAGTACAGTACAGTCACTCAGGGTTGATGGATATAAAGCCTTTAATGGGACATCAGCTTCATGCCTTTTATCTTCATCCCTTAAAACAAATAAAGAATAATTATTGATAATGATAGTTGTAATTGTCAAATAGCTGGAGTATTTTATATGTACGTTCAGTTTTAATTTCGCCATCACTGTCTGGGATTTACATGAGGTGATGTACAAGGGGAACTAGACTGGCCTGTATGTTTTTGCTGTGTTTATATATAGACTGTTTCTCTACGATCCTAATGGAACACTTTCTATACTATAATACTGTAAACCCCCAGAGTGCACTGTGGTCTTGCATGACATGCTTGTGGCTTTGGATCAGGAAATGTAGACATTAGCGAATCACTCCCCGGGGCAAGCACACACACACTACCACAATGGAGAGAGAGGGTCAACTTTATTTAGAATTATATGTGCTGGCTTAGTGGCCCTGAATAGTGCACACTCGGCTGCCAAAATAAATGTCAATACTCTAAACTCAAAAGAGTCTTATTCAGTATAAATCATTGGAGTGTTTTGACACTTGCCTGAATGAAAAGGCTTGCTTGAGTTCATTACCACCTCTCTGCTTAGCATGTGAAAGCTGAGATATGTTGGTCAATCCAATAGGCGGCAGTATTTAGCCTAGTATTCTGCCGTGGTGACACCAGTGACTGGAGAACTCTATCATCCACAGATCTAAATAGACCATAGGCTAGTGGTTGATCCATGTCACAGTGTGCAACCTGTGCTCCCTCCCCTTTCCTGAAACTGCTTGATTTCCTAACCCCCCATAAAATGTATTACTACCATTAAATCAAAGGAAAACAATCAACAAATGTGTTACCCCTTTCTACGGAAAGGGGGCCGAAAATGTTTCTTGACCTCATTCTATGAGCAGAACATCTCCCCTGACACATTTCATCAATCTGACTTCTTCCGCTGACTCAGACACTAAAGTGGTCGTTAACTTTGTGCTTATAGGAGGCTAAATTCAGTATTGATTTAACAATAACACATGTTCAATAGTGGTTTTAGGAGGAAGAAACAGCAGGCCTCAACATCACCAATATATCCTCGGACTGCAAAATAGGCCATTGCTACTTGACCTGGGATGAAGTATAGATTTTTGTACCACTTCAAATTGATTAAAAAGTCGGCTAGAATTTCTGAAACACAGAAACATGTTATTTTGCTGACCCGGAAGGTCAAAATGAACATGAACTATAATGAAAGAAGAGATTAGAAAACTCTATCTGGTCAAAATGGGCCTGAGGGGACATCATAGTGGTCAGTTTTAGCCTTCATAACTATCCCTGTACTAAGCTACTGACATACTAGTATCCAGGGGCGCAACTTTGGTTTCAGAAGTGGGGGGACATATATATATATATTTATTATTATTATTTTTATCCAGTTGGATAAACACTCCAAACAGCCTACCCGACCGCTCGGAGGCGTCCGCATGGTCTTAAAGCACACCATTGCCTTGTTTTCTATCACATTCCAATGATAAAACTGGAGGGGACATGTCCCCCCTGTCCCTAGTGAAAGTTGTTCCCCTGCTAGTATCCAAGTAAGCCAGGAGAGTGGAAGATGGAATTGTGTTGATGAGTTAGGCTTTATGGGTCTGTCTACAAACTAGGGTACCAGTGAGCATTTCTTGTGGTGGACAATTGTTTGGAGCTGTTACAAAGTCATTCATAATAATTAGCCTTTTTTTCACGTCAATACATTAAGATATAAAGGGGGGACATAGAAACATTCAATATAATTCATGAGTTGAATCAAAACCTATATTTAAACCCTTTCTCATGCTTGGAGTCTTCACAGATTTGGCAAAAATGTTGTGACATAAATCACTACCTTTCTTTCCTTACATTTGTGATACTGCTGTTTGTCGTTATATCATATACTAAGCATTTAACAATTGAATTACACATTGAACTTGATCCTGTAAAATTCCTAGATATTGCTCTCTGACTTTTTTTTGTATGGAGATCTCGGAAGTGTACTGTAACATCATAAAATGTTGCATCTCCCTATGTTATGGTGTGAAAACAGTTTTCATGGGCACAGATATCCAAAATAATGTATGGATTGCAAAATCGAATGCTTATAACTAAAAGAGTAACTTTAACAAGAAAAAAAAATCGATACTGTCAAAAATCGATACTGTCATTAACGGAGTTCTTCAATAATTATGCATAATAATTTAGTTGTTTGATGCGCATTTGATGTCTATCTGTTTAGTTAAGTGGAGAAATTATCACACAACATCAGCTGATTCAGGAAAGGACTTTTTGAATGACAGTCAAGTGATGAAGAGCTGGTGTGATACTGCACGTGATGAACAACAGCCAAAGTGCAGGAATTCATGTTGATCTGGACAATTGACAAAACATTTTGATGTCTATGTTGTTGCAGCGGTCAAGATAATTAGCCTATGTTGTGGACAACATTATGTCAAGATTCCTGAGGTAAGATTACAGTCTGTGTACATTTTGACCATTTGTTTTCCGAGTTAAAATGGAGCAATTGGGAACGTAAAAATGGCTTGTTTGTTCTTTTTTTAATAGAAATAGAAAAAATAAAAAGTAAGTTGTTTTTCGTTTTTGCATATAAAACCAAAAAAACACCTTATTTCGATTTTCGTGTGGGTCGGGTTAAATTTGGAATTCCTGTCATTGGTTAAGTGCACAGCCAACATTTCCTATCCTTTCAAAGTAGGAGTTCACCCTTCTAACTCCATTCTATGAATCTATGAATCTATTATCTATTAATTAATCAATTAATAGCTGCCCATATTGTGCCACTGTGCCAAGATAAAGTAAGATTTCTCAATTTCTGCATAAGATTTAGTGTGTATTGACTTATTAATTAACTGCTGTTACTGTAAATAGTTATCTGACTGATATATGCTAGCTACCTAACTAACCATGGGTAATCTTATTCAATAATGCCATACAGCCAAAACAACAGTATCTATTGCTAGACTAGAGATATGCTCCTAGCTATAGTTAGTCAGTTGTTGCACATCTAACTAGCTGGAATGAAGCAAGGGTGTGAATAGTAGACATGTAAGTATATCCTTTCATTGTTTTTTTTCTGTTTTTGTTTTTGTTTTTTTTAGGGGGTAGATCAGCTTTACTATTGCAGATAGATTGTAACTTCCATCAATGTAATATTCTGCATCACTTCCAATCCCCCATATGTTTTTTTTAATTATTGCATATATATATATACAGTATCTCACAATAATAATGATAATATGCCATTTAGCAGACGCTTTTATCCAAAGCGACTTACAGTCATGTGTGCATACATTTTTACGTATAGGTGGTGCCGGGGATCAAACCCACTACCCTGGCACCATGCTCTACCAATTGAGCTACAGAGGACCACAAAAGTGAGTACACCCCTCACATTTTTGTAAATATTTGAGTATATATTTTCATGTGACAACACTGAAGAAATGACACTTTGCTACAATGTAAAGTAGTGAGTGTACAGCTTGCATAACAGTGTACATTTGCTGTCCCCTCAAAATAACTCAACACACAGCCATTAATGTCTAAACCGCTGGCAACAAAAGTGAGTACACCCCTAAGTGAAAATGTCAAAATTGGGCCCAATTAGCCATTTTCCCTCCCCGGTGTCATGTGACTTGTTAGTGTTACAAGGTCTCAGGTGTGAATGGGGAGCAGGTGTGTTAAATTTGGTGTCATCGCTCTCACAATCCCTCATACTGGTCACTGGAAGTTCAACATGGCACCTCATGGCAAAGAACTCTCTGAGGATCTGAAAAAAAGAATTGTTGCTCTACATAAAGATGGCCTGGGCTATAAGAAGATTGCCAAGACCCTGAAACTGAGCTGCAGCACAGTGGCCAAGACCATACAGCGGTTTAACAGGACAGGTTCCACTCAGAACAGGCCTTGCCATGGTCGACCAAAGAAGTTGAGTGCACGTGCTCAGCGTCATATCCAGAGGTTGTCTTTGGGAAATAGACTTATGAGTGCTGCCAGCATTGCTGTAGAGGTTGAAGGGGTGGGGGGTCAGCCTGTCAGTGCTCAGACCATAAGGAAGCCTCTTGATGAGACCAAGTTAAACGTATTTGGTTCAGATGGTGTCAAGCGTGTGTGGCGGCAACCAGGTGAGGAGTACAAAGACAAGTGTGTCTTGCCTACAGTCAAGCATGGTGGTGGGAGTGTCATGGTCTGGGGCTGCATGAGTGCTGCCGGCACTGGGGAGCTACAGTTCATTGAGGGACCAATGAATGCCAACATGTACTGTGACATACTGAAGCAGAGCATGATCCCCTCCCTTCGGAGACTGGGCCGCAGGGCAGTATTTCAACATGATAACGACCCCAAACACACCTCCAAGACGACCACTGCCTTGCTAAAGAAGCTGAGTGTAAAGGTGATGGACTGGCTAAGCATGTCTCCAGACCTAAACCCTATTGAGCATCTGTGGGGCATCCTCAAACGGAAGGTGGAGCAGTGCAAGGTCTCTAACATCCACCAGCTCCGTGATGTCGTCATGGAGGAATGGAAGAGGACTCCAGTGGCAACCTGTGAAGCTCTGGTGAACTCCATGCCCAAGAGGGTTAAGGCAGTGCTGGAAAATGATGGTGGCCACACAAAATATTGACACTTTGGGCCCAATTTGGACATTTTCACTTAGGGGTGTACTCACTTTTGTTGTCAGCGGTTTAGACATTAATGGCTGTGTGTTGTGTTATTTTGAGGGGACAGCAAATTTACACTGTTATACAAGCTGTACACTCACTACTTTACATTGTAGCAGTGTCATTTCTTCAGTGTTGTCACATGAAAAGATATACTCAAATATTTACAAAAATGTGAGGGCTGTACTCACTTTTGTGAGATACTGTATATACACTGCTCCAAAAAATAAAGGGAACACTAAAATAACACATCCTAGATCTGAATGAATGAAATAATCTTATTAAATACTTTTTTCTTTACATAGTTGAATGTGCTGACAACAAAATCACACAAAAATTATCAATGGAAATCAAATGTATCAACCCATGGAGGTCTGGATTTGGAGTCACCCTCAAAATTAAAGTGGAAATCCACACTACAGGCTGATCCAACTTTGATGTAATGTCCTTAAAACAAGTCAAAATGAGGCTCAGTAGTGTGTGTGGCCTCCACGTGCCTGTATGACCTCCCTACAACGCCTGGGCATGCTCCTGATGAGGTGGCGGATGGTCTCCTGAGGGATCTCCTCCCAGACCTGGACTAAAGCATCCGCCAACTCCTGGACAGTCTGTGGTGCAACGTGGCGTTGGTGGATGGAGCGAGACATGATGTTCCAGATGTGCTCAATTGGATTCAGGTCTGGGGAATGGGCGGTCCATAGCATCAATGCCTTCCTCTTGCAGGAACTGCTGACACACTCCAGCCACATGAGGTCTAGCATTGTCTTGCATTAGGAGGAACCCAGGGCCAACCGCACCAGCATATGGTCTCACAAGGGGTCTGAGGATCTAATCTCAGTACCTAATGGCAGTCAGGCTACCTCTGGCGAGCACATGGAGGGCTGTGCAGCCCCCCAAAGAAATGCCAGCCCACACCATGACTGACCCACCGCCAAACCGGTCATGCTGGAGGATGTTGCAGGCAGCAGAACATTCTCCACGGCGTCTCCAGACTCTGCCACGTCTGTCACATGCTCAGTGTGAACCTGCTTTCATCTGTGAAGAGCACAGGGCGCCAGTGGCGAATTTGCCAATCTTGGTGTTCTCTGGCAAATGCCAAACGTCCTGCACGGTGTTGGGCTGTAAGCACAACCCCCACCTGTAGACGTCGGGCCCTCATACCACCCTCATGGAGTCTGTTTCTGACCGTTTGAGCAGACACATGCACATTTGTGGCCTGCTGGAGGTCATTTTGCAGGGCTCTGGCAGTGCTCCTCCTGCTCCTCCTTGCCCAAAGGCGGCGGTAGCAGTCCTGCTGCTGGGTTGTTGCCCTCCTACGGCCTCCTCCATGTCTCCTGATGTACTGGCCTGTCTCCTGGTAGCGCCTCCATGCTCTGGACACTACGCTGACAGACACAGCAAACCTTCTTGCCACAGCTCGCATTGATGTGCCATCCTGGATGAGCTGCACTACCTGAGCCACTTGTGTGGGTTGTAGACTCCGCCTCATGCTACCACTAGAGTGAAAGCACCGCCAGCATTCAAAAGTGACCAAAACATCAGCCAGGAAGCATAGGAACTGAGAAGTGGTCTGTGGTCACCACCTGCAAAACCAGTCCTTTATTGGGGGTGTCTTGCTAATTGCCTATAATTTCCACCTGTTGTCTATTCCATTTGCAGAACAGCATGTGAAATGTATTGTCAATCAGTGTTGCTTCCTAAGTGGACAGTTTGATTTCACAGAAGTGTGATTGACTTGGAGTTACATTGTGTTGTTTAAGTGTTAATTGTTTTGAGCAGTGTATATGTACATATACACAGACACACATACATATATACACATATACAGTGGGGAGAACAAGTATTTGATACACTGCCGATTTTGCAGGTTTTCCTACTTACAAAGCATGTAGAGGTCTGTCAGTTTTATCATAGGTACACTTCAACTGTGAGAGATCTAAAACAAAAATCCAGAAAATCACATTGTATAATTTTTAAGTAATTAATTTGCATTTTATTGCATGACATAAGTATTTGATCACCTACCAACCAGTAAGAATTCCGGCTCTCACAGACCTGTTAGTTTTTCTTTAAGAAGCCCTCCTGTTCTCCACTCATTACCTGTATTAACTGCACCTGTTTGAACTCGTTACCTGTATAAAAGACACCTGTCCACACACTCAATCAAACAGACTCCAACCTCTCCACAATGGCCAAGACCAGAGAGCTGTGTAAGGACATCAGGGATAAAATTGTAGACCTGCACAAGGCTGGGATGGGCTACAGGACAATAGGCAAGCAGCTTAGTGAGAAGGCAACAACTGTTGGCGCAATTATTAGAAAATGGAAGAAGTTCAAGATGACAGTCAATCACCCTCGGTCTGGGGCTCCATGCAAGATCTCACCTTGTGGGGCATCAATGATCATGAGGAAGGTGAGGGATCAGCCCAGAACTACACGGCAGGACCTGGTCAATGACCTGAAGAGAGCTGGGACCACAGTCTCAAAGAAAACCATTAGTAACACACTACGCCGTCATGGATTAAAATCCTGCAGCGCACGCAAGGTCCCCCTGCTCAAGCCAGCGCATGTCCAGGTCCGTCTGAAGTTTGCCAATGACCATCTGGATGATCCAGAGGAGGAATGGGAGAAGGTCATGTGGTCTGATGAGACAAAAATAGAGCTTTTTGGTCTAAACTCCACTCGCCGTGTTTGGAGGAAGAAGAAGGATGAGTACAACCCCAAGAACACCATCCCAACTGTGAAGCATGGAGGTGGAAACATCATTCTTTGGGGATACTTTTCTGCAAAGGGGACAGGACGACTGCACCGTATTGAGGGGAGGATGGATGGGGCCATGTATCGCGAGATCTTGGCCAACAACCTCCTTCCCTCAGTAAGAGCATTGAAGATGGGTCGTGGCTGGGTCTTCCAGCATGACAACGACCTGAAACACACAGCCAGGGCAACTAAGGAGTGGCTCCGTAAGAAGCATCTCAAGGTCCTGGAGTGGCCTAGCCAGTCTCCAGACCTGAACCCAATAGAAAATCTTTGGAGGGAGCTGAAAGTCCGTATTGCCCAGCGACGGCCCTAAAACCTGAAGGATCTGGAGAAGGTCTGTATGGAGGAGTGGGCCAAAATCCCTGCTGCAGTGTGTGCAAACCTGGTCAAGACCTACAGGAAACGTATGATCTCTGTAATTGCAAACAAAGGTTTCTGTACCAAATATTAAGTTCTGCTTTTCTGATGTATCAAATACTTATGTCATGCAATAAAATGCAAATGAATTACTTAAAAATCATACAATGTGATTTTCTGGATTTTTGTTTTAGATTCCGTCTCTCACAGTTGAAGTGTACCTATGATAAAAATTACAGACCTCTACATGCTTTGTAAGTAGGAAAACCTGCAAAATCGGCAGTGTATCAAATACTTGTTCTCCCCACTGTATATATATATACACATACATACATATCCTTTAAAAATATATGTATTTCCCTTTATTACTTTCCAACCCCACCATCCCCTCCCTAATTGGAGTAAACTAGTGAACAACAATGCTTAGGCCTCTACTTCTTGCTTATACATACTATATACATTTTATGGACACAGTCACTAATTATATTTTGTTTGTTTTTACTCCTGAACTTCCTCCAATCATTTTCATGATGTCCATCTGGTATGCTTCTATATGCCATATCTTTCTAACTGTGCTCTTTCACAAAAGCTCACAATATATAACCTATATACCTATTATGGACACAGCATGTCTTACACTAGTTATCTTGTTGTTATTAGTTGTTGTTATTAGTCCCATCCTTCAGCTCCATTCAACACCTCCCATCTATCTCTTAACACCATCCATATTGGATTTCTATTTGCCATATATTTTTCAACTGTACTGTGATGTTTTACAAAAGTTCTGAACCTTTCTATTCTCATTGTTTCTACAGTTTGTGAATTGAAAATAAACATATTTGCTAAAAGTATTATTATTGATCGATTGACTATGACTTTTCAGATCACCCAGTAGTGCTATCTGCAGGGTCAGCTCCATGCAAATATTGCAATCCTTCAGCCATTCCTGGACCTGTGTCCAGAAACAAGCTACAAATGGACAGTACCAAAACAAATGATCTAATGATTCTGTCTCTTCACAGCCAAATCTGCAGAGCTGGGAAGATTGTATCCCCATACAAATAACATTCTATTGGTAGCAAAAATTGTATATAATAATTTAAATTGAAAAATTATAAGTTTTGAATCCGGCGTTGTTTTGCGTATCAGTTCATAAACACTATGCCATGGAATCGGTACATCAAAAATCTCTTCCCAACTATTTTGCAATCTATATGGGACGGCTGTCAATCTTTTGGTCCTTAAATTAAACTGGTAAACTTTTTTATTTATCACAATTTTCCTTTACCAATTATGTTCTTTATTGCAAGGCCGACAGACAAGTTCCTTACTTTTTCCTCCTTCCACTTTCCTCTTCCGTTTTCGCGGTAATGCTGCTATTATTTGGTTGTAATTTTGGGTAGAGCAGACATTTCCATATGTTTTTGTTAGTTGCATGTGCGACATAACTCCACCATTCCTACCGATAATATCATTTACGAAGAGTATAACTTTTTTTTTTTTTTCTCAAAAAAGAACCTTTTTTTTAATCAAATAGTATATTTGAGTTTAACCACAATATTTGTTGCAATATTTGTTCTGTCATTTCCGGAGGATTAAATTGAAATTGCAACCAACTTTCTATGGCTTGTTTTAGAAATAGTGATATTTGGGGGATTATTTCCTTTTCAAATACCTGAAAGTGAGGGATTGTAATCTGAATAAAAGGAAAAAGTCCCTTCTTGAACATTGGGTGAGACAATCTTACTAGTTTGCTAGAGAACCAGTTCGGATTTAAGTATAATTTTTGTATGACTGAAGCTTTTAGTGATAGGTCTAATGCTTTAATATTTAATAATTTCTGTCCTAATTCATATTCATTATATAAATAGGCCCGTTTAATTTTGTCTGGCTTGCCGTTCCAAATAAAATGGAATATTTCTTTCTCATATAATTTAAAAAACTGTTCGCTAGGCGTAGGCAAGACCATAAGCAAATAGGTAAACTGGGATAATACTAAAGAGTTAATCAGGCTGATTTTTCCACAAATTGACAGGTATTTACCTTTCCATGGTAGCAAGATCTTATCTATTTTTGCTAACTTTCTATTATTTTTTTTTGGAGTGAGATCATTTATTTCATTTGGGATATGTATTCCGAGTATATCCACATCACCATCAGACCATGTTATTGGTAAACTACATGGTAATGTAAAAATAATACGTAATATAGGACATTTATCATAATTTGGTTGTAATCCAGAGAGGTTATAACATTTATCTATATCCTCTATGAGGCTGTGGAGGGATTCAAGTTGTGGATTTAAAAGAAAACATGAATCATCAGTGTACAATGACACCTTTGTTTTTAAGCCCTGGATTTCTAATCCCTTGATATTATTGCTAACATCTCGATGGCAATAATAAATAGATATGCCGATAGTGGACAACCTTGTTTCACTCCTCTTGACAGTTTAAAACTTTCTGAGAAATAGATGTTATTTACTATTTTACACCTAGGGTTACTATACATGAGATTGTCCAAAATTGAAATGCTCCAGGCATTTATATATAAACCCCAGTCGTACTTTATCAAATGCCTTTTCGAAGTCTGCTATGAATATTAGGCTTGGCTTCCCAGATATTTCCTAGTGTTCTATTGTTTCCAGTACTTGCTTTATATTATCTCCAATGTATCGCCCATGTAAAAAACCTGTCTGATTAGAATGAATAATGTCCGACAATACCTTTTTAATTCTATGCGCTATACATTTTGCTAGAATTTTTGCATCACAACACTGAAGTCTAAGGGGCCGCCAATTTTTTTAATGGACTGGATCTGTCACGCCCTGGTTCTGGGGACTATTAAATGTTGAGCCAGGGTGTGGATTTTCTATTGTTTAGTTTTCTAGGTTTGTGTTCTAGTTCATGTTTATCTATGTTGGCCAGGGTGGTTCCCAATCAGAAGCAGCTGTAGCTTGTTGTCTCTGATTGGGGAGCATACTTAAGGCAGCCTGTTTGGCACGGTTATTTTGTGGGATCTTGTTCCGGAAGGTTTGTGTTCAACCCAGGACTTCACGTATCGTTTGTTTTGTTGTTTTGGTTCGTGTTGTGTACTGCAATAAAAGAATGTACGCATATTACGCTGCGCCTTGCTCCGCTTCATCTAACGACGATCGTGACTGAAGATCCCACCTCGACTGGATCAAGCAGTGTGACGAGGAGAGAAGATGGACCTGGGAGGAGATGAGTGAGAGTCTGGCAAGAGGGATGGAGGCCATGAGCACGGGGGAGAGACAAGCCCAAACATTTTTTAGGGGGGGGCTCACGCCGTGGACGACGAGGCAGCGGAAGGCCGCGATAGAGCGGTTCAGCAGGTTGGCAGAGGAGGCCGCCAGGTTACGGGGGCCACTGGTCACGAGGGAGAAGGATAGTGTGGAGGCACGGCGAGAGGAACTGATAGGCAGCAGAGGGAGCGGAGGTTTATGAGGAAACCCAGTCCCGCTCCTCGCACCAAGCAAGTGGTGTGTGTCACCAGTCCGGTCCGGCCCGTTCCTGATTCCCGCACAAGGCCAGTGGTGTGTGTTCCCAGTACGGTCAGGCCCGTTCCTGCTCCCCGCACTAAGCCTGTGGTGCGCGTCGACAGCCCGGTCCGGCCTGTTCCTGCTCCCCGCACCAAGCCAGTGGTGCGCGTCGTCAGCCCGGTCCGGCCTGTTCCTGCTCCCCGCACCAAGCCAATGGTGCGCGTCATCAGTCCGGTCCGGCCCGTTACTGCTCCCCGCACCAAGCCAATGGTGCGCGTCGTCAGCCCGGTCCGTTCCTGCTCCCCGCACCAAGCCAGTGGTGCGCGTCGTCAGTCCGGCACGGTCCGTGCCTGTTCCACCGGTGCCTGGTCCGGCACCGGTCAGCTGCTCCACGCCGGAGCCAGAGCAATCCGCTCCACCGGTGTTCAGTCCAGCTCCGGCCAGCGGGGCCGGTCCAGACCAGGGGCGCTACGGGGGGGTAGAGATAGAGGGGTGGTCACGCCCAGAGCCGGATCCGCCGCCGAGGCGGAATGCCCACCCGGCCCCTACCCTCTTGTGTTTGGTTGGCGCGGTCGCAGTCCGTGCCTTTTGGGGGGGTACTGTCACGCCCTGGCTCTGGGGACTATTAAATGTTGAGCCAGGGTGTGGATTTTCTATTGTTTAGTTTTCTAGGTTTGTGTTCTAGTTCATGTATATCTATGTTGGCCAGGGTGGTTCCCAATCAGAGGCAGCTGTAGCTTGTTGTCTCTGCTTGGGGACCATACTTAGGCAGCCTGTTTGGCACGGTTATTTTGTGGGATCTTGTTCCGGAAGGTTTGTGTTCAACCCAGGACTTCACGTATCGTTTGTTTTGTTGTTTTGGTTCGTGTTGTGTACTGCAATAAAAGAATGTACGCATATCACGCTGCGCCTTGGTCCGCTTCATCTAACAACGATCGTGACAGGATCTTTATATTTTCCACTTGTATCCTGTTTCAGTAATAATGAAATCAGGCCTTCTTCTTGGGTGTCTGATAATCTACCATTTACATAGGAGTGGTTAAAACATGCTAATAACGGTCCTCTGAGTATATCAAAAAAGGTTTGGTATACCTCGACTGGTATGCCATCAAACCCTGGAGTTTACCCGAACTTAAAGTCTTTAATTGCATCCAGAAGTTCCTCCTCTGTAATTTCACCTTCACATGAGTCTTTCTGTATGGTTGTTAATTTTACATTATCAATAGAAAAAAATCTCTACAATTTGCTTCAGTTAGAGGAGATGGAGGCAACTGAAACGAAAACATACAGTGAGGGAAAAAAGTATTTGATCCCCTGCTGATTTTGTACGTTTGCCCACTGACAAAGAAATTATCAGTCTATAATTTTAATGGTAGGTTTATCATCCAATAGGCTTTGATTAAATTTCCAATATCCTCGCCCACGTGGAAATTCAGTAAGAGTAATGTATTAATTATATAATGGTCCGACCGCATTCTGTCCCCTATCCTATCAACACTTTTTAAACTTTTGGTGCCAATGAGAATGACATAAGAAAGAAGTCAAGACCACTAGCTTGATTGAGTCTCCACCATGTATATCTCACTAGATCAGGATATTTAAGCCTCCATATATCTACTAGTTCTAATGTATCCATGACATTCACGATTTCCTTAAGAGCATGAGGGTGATTGTTTGTAGTGTGATTTCCTTTACGGTCCATTGAGCTATTTAAAACTGTATTATAATCTCCCACCATAATAATAGAGTCTTGAATTGCTTGCAAGGTCGATAATGTATTATATATATTTTCAAAGAAGTGTGGATCATCATTATTTGGTCCGTAAAGGTTAATGAGACATATTTGTTTATGGTCAAATAACATATTTAAAATAATCCATCTACCTTGCGTATCTGTTTGGACAATTTGCACATTCGGATCGAAATTACTTTTAATTAATATCATCACCCCTTTTGAGTTTCTTAGCCCATGGGAGAAGTATATTTGCTCATTCCTTTTTCCAAGCAACTTCATCTAGAATTGTTGAATGGGTTTCCTGTAAACAATAGATATTATATTCCTTCTCTTTGAGCCATATAAATATTGTTCTTCTTTTGTTATTATCTGCTAAGCCATTACAATTATAACTGGCTATACTTATTTCACCACATACCATAATGAGATACAAGTTTCAAATCTATTTGTCATTATATATGTTTGTAAATTTACCAATAAAAAATGCCATAGTGATTGAGTGTCCATATAGCTATACCATGATATTTGCAATATTACTAAATAACCCTCCAATTGTTCTCAACTAATTCCCCCGCTAAAACCCCTCCCCATCCCAAGATGGGCCGTCATCCCAGTGATCAGCATACCATCTCTGGGTGGATTTAATGGTGCTCTGTGGGATGTTCAAAGTTTCGGTTATGTTTTTATAACCCAAACCTGATCTGTACTTCTCCACAACTTTGTCCCTGACCTGTTTGGCGAACTCCTTGGTCTTCATGGTGCCTTGCTTGGTGGTGCCCCTTAGTGGTGTTGCGGACTCTGGGGCCTTTCAGAACAGGTGTATATGTACTGAGATCATGTGACAGAGCATGTGACACTTAGATTGCACACAGGTGGACTTTATTTAACTAATTATGTGACTTCTGAAGGTAATTGGTTGCACCAGATCTTATTTAGGGGCTTCATAGCAAAGGGATACATATGCACGCACCACTTTTCCGTTATTTATTGTATCCGATTTTGGACTATTTTGTGTATGTCCATTACATGAAATGTAAAAAAAACATTCATTTAAATTACAGGTTGTAATGCAACAAAATAGGAAAAATGCCAAGGGGGATGAATACTTTTGCAAGGCACTGTATGTATGTTTTGCTGTTGCTAGGTGGAGATATGGTCTCATTGTGCCTACCTATACTTTTATTCCTGTAACTGCAAGAAAATAAATGTATATCAAACCATGTAGAAATGTTGACCCGGATGTCACACATTGGCCCCTTTATTTATAGAAAGACCCGTATACACCTCTTTTACGGGTGCTTAGGTTGATTTATATTGTATTAGGGGTAGGGATGGGCACAGTTATTCATTTGTCTAAAATGTAATTAAATTATCTGTGACATTGCTACATACAAGGATAGACCATAACATTATACATTTTAATAAAACAGCATTTTTATGAGTTTTATGAGTGTGCCGCATATAAAAGACATCCCGGTTCTAATCAATGCAAAATTGAATTATAATTACGGAATTAAGTTGGCTAAATGAGAAGGAGTAGGCTACAAGGATCAACCAACAGGTAGGCTGTTGTTTATTATGAACCAGAGTTGTTGTAGACAAGGATGCGGGAGCACAGCAAAATAGCCTCAATTAGCCTTGCTAGCTAGCTAACTTAGCTGGCTAGTGTAGCTAACTAGCTTCTTTATATCGATTTGATGCAGTTAAGACACTACCAGACAAGATGGTAGATAACATATTGCAGTAACAAGTTTGTCTTGCAAATTGGACGCTATTTACATAAATTGAAAGTAAATGAATGTGGGAAGAAAAATGATGCTCTTTACTACCCACTGCCTAGCTAGCTGATTGTTTAGCTGAAGTTGTCCTATAACACTGCGCCAAGTGACAATTTTCTCTGTTGTGGTACTTTCTTGCTGTATTAACATATTTGACGCATGGTCGACTGCTGGACACAAACACAAATTGTTATCTAACTTCGGACGCTTATTCTGATTGCAGCGGTCTCTAGTTTTCTGTTTTATTAATGAAAAATGTTCCTGGTTACAATGGCGAATTGCACTGACCTGCTGAGGGTGTCAGCTTCTCATATCAGGTTAATATTGCCATCTACTGGTCATTTTTAAAGGTAAAATGTGTCTACTGCACCATGACTGGCATTTAAAGAAGAGGGAATCAATCAAATCAAATGGAAATAATTTGTAATGCATCAATCAAGTAATGCATTTAATTTGTATTGGTTTAATGTGTCAACAACATTTATTGATTTTGAATCCATTTATTGATCTTGAATTGCATTGCAATGTCTGCATATGATTCCAAATCCGCCAGCTGAGAAACCCATCTCCTCATTCCGCTAAGGATCTCCGTCTACCAACAGGAAAAAATAATTTCTACAAATTTGTTGGCTTTTGTAGGTATTGGTGTCATGGCAACTAACTCAACAAATGCTAGCCTCCATGACCTAAATGGAGAGAGATTTTCGAGATGACAAGTGAGGAGCTGGCAGAAGCCAGTCATCGCAAGTTAATAATTTAAGAGCTTAAACTGTACATTATGTCACATGTAGAGTTGAGGCTGTCTTTATATCACTAAATATGCGCGTAGAGTCGTGAAATTTTGTATTTGTAATCTTGAATATTTTAAAATGTATGAGACCTACTTTTTTTGCCAGGGAGGTTTAAATCGTCGCGAGTCTACTCTCTCCGTATCAGACACACCTGTCCCTGCTCCTCTTGTGTCCCTCCTCTACCTGTCTGTGCTGAAACAACAAGCAGAGCGTCTCTCCTGAGTCACACGAGCAAGTCCCCATTGAATTAAAATAAATTATATAAAGTGTATTTAGACTATCCGCATATCCCCAGTAATTAATGATATTATTTGAATAGTGAAATCATTTAAAATGCCCATCCCTAATTAGGGGGTAACTCATCTCATCCACTACCAATGGATGTTGAAGTTATGCATACACTATATATCTCAAGTAAGGATTCAGTAAGTAAGTATACGGCCTTGAGTGATTAAAAGTGAGATTAATCGTGTTGAAGCAGCACACAAGCACAAACAAACAAACACACTCATGGGTTGATGCTATCCTGCAGGGCTGAGTGGTATCTTTAATCAGACTAATAGAGTTCGCCCTGTTAGTGATAAAGAGCTTTACTCAGGGAACTTAGGCCTATCTGCCCCGCAGGGATAATCACCATGTATTTTGAAAAGAGTCCACCTGGTTTTTATACAGTACTCAAAACCATTCCATAATTTTATCATACATTTACAACAGCAACAGGGTATGTTGTACTACAGAGACAATTTCGGTGGGTGTGTGTCAGTGAAAGCATGGTGCCTGTCTGAGACAGAATCAGCTCTATCCTGAAACCAGTCTATTGATCTCCAAAACCAATCACCTCTTGATTCCCATTAAAACCAGTCGTCTTCATTGATCTCAATTAAAACCAGTCAATCACCTCAATTTATTTTAGTATTGGCCCACTCTAAGGCCATTCACTTCCATTGATCCCTGTGTCTCTCTCCTGTGAACTCATTCACTTATAAGCCTTACAGTGGGGAAAAAAAGTATTTAGTCAGCCACCAATTGTGCAAGTTCTCCCACTTAAAAAGATGAGAGAGGCCTGTAATTTTCATCATAGGTACACGTCAACTATGACAGACAAATTGAGGAAAATTTTTTCCAGAAAATCACATTGTAGGATTTTTAATGAATTTATTTGCAAATTATGGTGGAAAATAAGTATTTGGTCACCTACAAACAAGCAAGATTTCTGGCTCTCACAGACCTGTAACTTCTTATTTAAGTGGCTCCTCTGTCCTCCACTCGTTACCTGTATTAATGGCACCTGTTTGAACTTGTTATCAGTATAAAAGACACCTGTCCACAACCTCAAACAGTCACACTCCAAACTCCACTATGGCCAAGACCAAAGAGCTGTCAAAGGACACCAGAAACAAAATTGTAGACCTGCCCAGGCTGGGAAGACTGCATCTGCAATAGGTAAAAAGCTTGGTTTGAAGAAATCAACTGTGGGAGCAATTATTAGGAAATGGAAGACATACAAGACCACTGATAATCTCCCTCGATCTGGGGCTCCACGCAAGATCTCACCCCGTGGGGTCAAAATGATCACAAGAACGCTGAGCAAAAATCCCAGAACCACATGGGGGGACCTAGTGAATGACCTGCAGAGAGCCGGGACCAAAATAACAAAGCCTACCATCAGTAACACACTACGCCGCCAGGGACTCAAATCCTGCAGTGCGAGACGTGTCCCCCTGCTTAAGCCAGTACATGTCCAGGCCCGTCTGAAGTTTGCTAGAGTGCATTTGGATGATCGAGAAGAGGATTGGGAGAATGTCATATGGTCAGATGAAACCAAAATATAACTTTTTGGTAAAAACTCAACTCGTCGTGTTTGGAGGACAAAGAATACTGAGTTGCATCCAAAGAACACCATACCTACTGTGAAGCATGGGGGTGGAAACATCATGCTTTGGGGCTGTTTTTCTGCAAAGGGACCAGGACGACTGATCCGTGTAAAGGAAAGAATGAATGGGGCCATGTATCGTGAGATTTTGAGTGAAAACCTCCTTCCATCAGCAAGTGCATTGAAGATGAAACGTGGCTGGGTCTTTCAGCATGACAATGATCCCAAACACAGCACCCGGGCAACGAAGAAGTGGCTTCGTAAGAAGCATTTCAAGGTCCTGGAGTGGCCTAGCCAGTCTCCAGATCTCAACCCCATAGAAAATCTTTGGAGGGAGTTGAAAGTCCGTGTTGCCCAGCGACAGCCCCAAAACATCACTGCTCTAGAAGAGATCTGCATGGAGGAATGGGCCAAAATACCAGCAACAGTGTGTGAAAACCTTGTGAAGACTTACAGAAAACGTTTGACCTGTGTTTACAGGCCTCTCTCAGCGTACGGCCCAGTACATCACTGGGGCAAAGCTCCCTGCCATCCAGGACCTCTATACCAGGCGGTGTCAGAGGAAGGCCCTCAAAATTGTCAAAGACTCCAGTCACCCTAGTCATAGACTGTTCTCTCTGCTACCGCACGGCAAGCGGTACCGGAGTGCCAAGTCTAGGTCCAAAAGACTTCTCAACAGCTTCTACCCCCAAGCCATAAGACTCCTGAACAGCTAATCATGGCTACCCGGACTATTTGCACTGCCCCCCACCCCATCCTTTTACGCTGCTGCTACTCTGTTAAGTATTTATGCATAGTCACTTTAACTCTACCCACATGTACATATTACCTCAACTACCTCAACTAGCCGGTGCCCCCGCACATTGACTATGCAACGGTACCCCCCTGTATATATAGCCTCCCTACTGTCACTTTATTTTATTGTATATATAGCCTCCCTACTGTCACTTTATTTTACTTCTGCTCTTTTTTTCTCAACACTTTTTTGTTGTTGTTTTATTCTTACTTTTTTGTTTAAAATAAATGCACTGTTGGTTAAGGGCTGTAAGTAAGCATTTCACTGTAATGTCTGCACCTGTTGTATTCGGCGCATGTGAATTATAAAATTTGATTTGATTTGATTTGATTTTTAAGTGGGAGAAATTGCACAATTGGTGGCTGACTAAATACTTTTTTTCCCCCACTGTATCTATGGCCAGAGCCGTTTCTAACCTTCTGGACTGACCTGGGAGGATCAGGGGTCAGGGGTTAGGGGTCAGAGAAATAATGCATCTTGTGGCACATTTTTTACCCCCCCTCTGACCTTTCACCTTTTCAGGCTGGACCGGCCTGCTAAGATGGAGCAGGACCAGGAGTGTGTGTGTGTTTGGTAGGACTGGCTGGCCCAGATGTAGTGTGTGTAGTGTGCGTGCGGTAGATACGGTGTGTGTGTAGCCGGACTGACCCAGATGTGTGACAAAATTGTTAGTCCCAAAATGGCAGTGACTTTTAGGAGCGACCTCTGTGTGGTGCGTCATGGGGGGTATTTTTACTTTCCACACGTCACACGTGTATAAATGAGGGATTAATGTGCCAGTATTTGGACAAGAACAGTACAGGTCAGTACATAATAATACAGTACATAATAATACAGTACATAACACAGCCTAGCCTAGCAGTGTTTCCGACACATAAACTAGCAGACTTTCAAACACCAAAACACGTTTGCTTTTTTTGTGCAGTTATGTAGGCCTATATCTGAATGTGTTTAGCATCTATACTTACGTTCTAGGCTACAGTAGTTGTGTATGTAGGGTACTGCACGTATTTGATCATTGATAGCATCCTTGCTAGTGGCTGTAAATGTGATTAGCTTTAGCCTTTCCTCCCAGCGGTCGAGCTGCTCTGATGGGGGTTTCATGCTAGCATTAGCATAGTGTGTTCTTGTTCTAGCATTAGAACGTTATATTAATAGAGATATTTTCCTAGAGTCACCTCCAGGGAAATGTGATCCCTCTGCTGTTCCATGGGGGGAAACCATATCCCTTGTGCCCTCAGTAACCCTGTTGACCATACTACACACACACACCTGGCACGCACCATACACACACACACATACACACACATACACACTTATACTGTTCTAGTCTTTGTTCACTCAAGGTAAACTCGGCCCCAGCATAATCCTAAAATCAGTCAGACACTTGCTGAATCAGCTCAACAATCACACACACACACACACTGCTTGAAAGGTTGTCAGAGTGGTCTTTGTGGTGTTAAAGAGATTAAAGTTGGGGTTTAAGCCCCCCGTCATCCATCGCTCAGCACTTATTAGTCATACAGTGCTTGGCTCATCATTATCCTACATATTCCTGAGCGATTTATGTAGTTAACCAGGAACTGGTGTTTGGTGAGTCGGTCCCTGTTTCCCAACACCAGACTGTACAGAAGAGAGGGCATTGTTTCAGTCTCACACAGTCAGTCACACACTCAGATCCTCACACATCTACAGTGTAGATGTAGTATAAAGTGAGTCAAGCGTGAGAAGCAGAGAAACTCAATCTTAGAATTTTAGAATAGAACAGCAGCTAAAACTGGCTCAACCAAACCAGTCCAGAGCAACCACAGAACTAGAATTTTATTTATATGAGAGCAAGCCAGTGTTCACACAGCCAGACCAGTTAACAGACAGACAGACAGACAGACAGACAGACAGACAGACAGACAGACAGACAGACAGACAGACAGACAGACAGACGGACAGACGGGCAGACGGGCAGACAAATGTACCTGCAGGACTGATGGAGCAGACAAGTGATTCTGTCCGGCCTTGGTTGTGCTGCTCCGTCTGAGTCTGATACTCCTTCCCCTTATCTGTCATCCAGTAAAGTGCTCCCCTACTCTTTTTTTTCTTCTTCTTATGCTCTCCTCTTGTCCCCCGTTTGTCTGTTCTTTTATACGCTTTTCTCTCTCTTCTCTGTTTCTCCCTCTTTTGTGTCCTTACATTTTCTCCAAGTGGTCCAGATAGAAGGAAAGAGAGGGGGATGTGTGTGTGAGAGAGAGTGTGTGGTTTGATCCTTAAAGAAGGGATGGAGGCTTAGAGGGGAGGATGGACGGATGGAGAGGGAGCGATTGCCCTGACAGATGACTGTAAAGGATAGAGTGAAGGGGTGGGGCCAGGGAGTAGTGGTTGGATCAGACCTACCATGCAGAAATGAATCGGTGCTAATTAAATGTAACATGCACACTCTCTCACACTAGACACACACACACATACCCTCTCTTTCATGCTACAACCCCCTGTGCCTAAACACACTAACCTATCCTCTTTCCCCTGGACAGATGGTCATGACTGAAAAGTGACAGAGCAGGAGAAAGAGAGGGACAGATCAAGATAGAAAATGAATAGATGGAGAGAGATCGGTGAGATGGGGACAGGGAGGGGAAAAAGAGAGGGTGACCAAGATGGAGAACAAGGGGAAAGGAGATGGCTGATAACCCTCACACGTGCATGCACAGACACACACTCGGGTTGGTCGGCGGTGTGTTTAGTGCAGTTTGTCATTGAGGTATATTGAGCGGCTAATGCACGTCATTGTCACCTATGCTGGACACTCAGAGAATGACCCAACCATCCTGCAAAGTGTCCTGTGAGTGTACTAAGCCTAAAAAGATCAGTGGACACCCATGTGTTACTCCAAATATACTCCTTCATTACTCTAAATATACTCTGTAGCCACATTGATGTTACTCCACAAGTGCTTGGCAACCATAGTGATATCTAAATCCCCAAGTGATTTCCAGAAACTCTTAAAGTGACAGACTGTAAGATTTCCTGCAATTCATTCAAGTTATTGTTAGGCTATACCAATTGATTCATGCATTATGAATATAGGCTAGTGTGAATTAATGCCTATGCATACATACACTAATGTGTAAGATCTGTCACTGTCTGGGCAGACAGACACTCACCGGGGTCATTATCACCCCTTCACCTTATAGGCCTATGAATCCATGGGAATTGGGAATTACCTATTGGTGTCCTATTGGTGGTATTTATGAGGGTCACATGAAGAGGGAATCAGGCAATGGCGTCTTATAAACGTGTTATAAATGTTGAAACTCCTCAGCCTACACATTCAGTCTAGCAAACACCACAGCTTGGGTTGATCTCGTAAAACCCAGCCATGCCACATGCCACTAGGTCCCCAATAAACCCTGCTCACATTGTGATCATTACACACCTGGGACCGACAGACAGACAGGCAATGGAACATACATGGGCTTTATTAAGGACGTGCCACAAGGCAGCCTCGGGGGTAGATAATGTTCTCTGGGACAAGTGAGATTCAACCACAGATATGGAATAGATAGAATTAACATGATCATTAAAAGGCAGACTTGGTATGTACTTTATGCCAGACAGGATGTCAATATCTCAAAGTAACCATTCAATTCGATCACCATGTGGGTGGGTCCATGACATAACCTGTAGAATAGAGACCTGTGTCAGTCTGTTCTATAATAATAATAATATGCCATTTAGCAGACGCTTTTAATCAAAGCGACTTACAGTCATGTGTGCATACATTTTTACGTATGGGTGGTCCTGGGGATCGAACCCACTACCCTGGCGTTACAAGCGCCATACTCTACCAATTGAGCTACAGAGGACCAAATCTTTACAGTCTATATCTATGGTTATACACCAGAGTAGAGGAGTGGGTCCTCCCTCTTTACTCGTGGCCAGTGAGGGCAGTGTAGTGAAATGTCCAGATTTAGAGGTGGGACTGTGGCATTAGCCTGTTTAAATTAAACCAGAGGTATTTATGAGCGGACATTCTCTCTGTCCTCTGTTCCCATGGGGCCTGAACAGGATTTCACAGCAGGGGGGGTAAGATGCGAGGGGTGAGAGATGGGGGGTCGGGGGGGGATGTGGTATAGAGGGTGCAGAGGGGTGTTAAAGATAGCCAGGCATTTTGTTTGGCTGTATGTTACAACATTGATATCCATGGTGACTATAAAGTATACTCCCCTTGGTGTCCATGGTGACAATGCACCGTGTCGTTGTGGTAACTATGCCTGTCCAGTGGGCAGAGGTTGAGGTTGCGCAAAGTCAAATATAATGGACACTTTTTTCTGCTTTTTCAGATGTCTCGGGGGGAGAGGAGGAGAAAGAACGGGAGAAAGAGGAGGAGAACAGCCTACAGAAGCCACCCCACAGGAGAATAAAGGAAAGAAGAGGAAACAGGTGTGTTCTCCTCCTCTGGTATGTAATAGTTTGTTTTAAACTTCATTGCGTTTCGTTTGGTGTACAACTGTACTACTACTGTCTCAGTTATATTTGTCTACACAGAAATCCCAGAAGGAGTGTTTTATGGCTCAGGAGAAGAAAGCGGATGAGGGCGAAAAAAAGCCCAAGAAACAGAGAAAGGTAAAACTGAGGATGGAGGGGATTGAAGAGACACTTGCTGTCCTAAAAAGGAACTGCAGTTAAAATGTGCCTAAATTCAATCACATTGGTGTTAGAAGTAGGAATTGTATCTCTGTGTGAATTCAGAAGAAGAAGACGATCACAGATGTCCTGGCCACATCGAAACCCAAACCGGGCTCTCCAGGCGACCTGCAGAACCTGGTTCTAAAGTATTTCAAATACGAGCGCTCTGTCATCGAATTGGAAGAGCTCAAACTGCAGGGCGAGTCACCTTTAACCTTTCAACTGTCACACCTGACCTCTGTCTTCTGTTACCAGCAGGTATAAGGGCTGTCAGCCTTTTTGTCAGTCTCTCTATATCTTTCTTTCTCTCTTTCTCTCTCTCTTCTTTCTCTCCCCCTCTCTCTCCCCCTCTCTCTCGTTCTCTCACTCCTACGCACTCACTTTCTCTGAATTACCTAATGTGACTTTTTTCACGGATTCCTGCTTCCTGATGATTAATGACCTCACACACACCTCCTCCTACCTGAAAGAAAGTGAGTACAAACCAAACCGTCACTCCTTACATACCTACATGCCTCACCAATCCATTACTCATTTTTAACCTCAATGTTAAACTAATAGGACTTCTGTCCCATTTGTGCTTTAAGTCTTCTGTCATGTTCCTAGATGTGTACTTGGGTATAACTCAATAGTCTGGTGTTGGCTTCCCCTCCTCATCTCCTATTATTCATCTGACTGATCTGTGGAGGAAATGAGAAGAGGAAGCCACTTTAGACTATTGACATCCGTCCCTTGTATCACAGTATATGTTTTTCCTTTTCTCTTTTTGCTCAGTTTGTCCCAAATGGGCTAAGGTCCAGACGCAACACACAGAGAAGGGTTCTGTAATTCTGCTCATTGTCTGTAACTCCGCCCTCAGACTCATCAAGCTCACACATTGGGATGGGAACACCATGGAGACTGAAAGCCCTTCTAGGGAGAGGTAAAGGCTTGTCCTTAGTGTGGCTTAATTTACATGATACTTTGTTCTGATCCTCTACCCTTCACCCTGAGGTGGGGCCTCATTTTCTCCCCCTCAGGGATTTAACCCCAGTTTGGCACTGCCAGCGCAGCGCTTCCTGGTTCTGGACTGGAACTGGTGGGACCAGAAGCTTCGCATGATGGTGGATGTCGCTGAGGTGAGACTACAATGCCCCCTGCTGGGTGAACAACACAGTCACACTTTACACAGTACTGAAAATATTTTCTAGTAGTACATGGGCTTTCTGTCAGACAGACTAAATGGAGTTTCTTAATAATATAGCCCTCTTTTTCACTTCCAGGTCCAAATTGACTTGCTGAAGCTGCTGGATAGGGGCATCTTGAAAGGCTGTAGAGAAGGAAAAGTAAAAGTGGGACTCTTCTGATACACATACACACACACCAACTGCCATACTTTGCCCTCTGCCATAGACTGACACACAAACACACACCCAACCATTTTGAACTGGACCTCTTCTGATCATGCTCTCACACAAACACACACACACACACACCAAAGTTATTGTAGTAAACAATTTAGTAAAATAAAAAAATAAAAAAATAAAAAATAAAACATTTGAAAAGCAAACTGCAAAACTAACTAAAATACAATCAAAATCATCATAAATTATGTTTAGTTTTATTGTTTTTATTCTAAAGTTTGGGCAAAAATCTAATGGGGTTTTCAAGCTTTTTTTCTATTGGGGTTTTCGAGCTTCTGAATCTGGTGTGTAAATGCTGCTAGTAGATGCCGATGTTTCAAATAGGCCTACCCACTGGGCACAGACGTCAGTTCAACGTTTAGTTTTGATTTATATTTGGTTGAGATGTCAACTAACGTGATTTAAATGTGAAATCAACAACAAATGTCACCATGTCATTGGATTTCAGTAAAAAGTTGGGTGAAAAAAATATGAAATGCCCTTACGTTAATGACTTTTTGCAAATCCAATCAGTTTTCCATGTTGATTCAACGTCATCACATTGATTGATTTTGGTTGAAATGACGTGGAAACAACGCTGATTCAACCAGTGTTTGCCCAGTGGGTAGCATGTGCATCACTACCACTAGCTATCACTAGCTAACAGGGAAGAAATCTGAGTGCGAGCAAGGAGCGTGACTAGGCCAAGCTAGAACAGCTTATGAAGTTGCTGGAGCCGTTCGCAATCCACATGACCAACTTGCTGACCAGTGACTGGGCCAAGCTAGAGCAGCTTGTGAAGTTGCTGGAGCCGTTCACAATCCACAACGACCAACTTCAAACTGTCTGATGTGGTACCGTGCCTTCTCAACCTTGAGGCACACTTGCAGTCATCTACTGTTGCAAAACAGTGGGCACAGGTCCTCCTGAAGTCACTGCTTGAGCGCTTTGCATGCATACTGAATCCTCTGGCAGCCAACTTCGATCCAACCCCTGCAGCAGCTTGCCTGATAGACCCAAGTATGTCTCTGGCATTTCGCTCAACAGAGATGGAGCCACTGATGAGGGAAGCAGAGTCATTTGTACTTCAGCAAATCAGAGAGTACAGCCATGGAGCAGCAGGACCCCAGGAAGATGCCAGCACGATGAATCAAGCAAAAATCTCGACCACAGTTCTTCAGAAAGATAGCCTCGCATCAAAGATTGTGTCTGAGGTCACTGTCCAGCGGGTCAACCTGGCAGGGCATTAAGTGCCCCGTGTGAGCTGCGGAAAAACCTGGAGGAGGTAAGGGGAGCATGTTTACAGAGTCACCTCTCCAGTTCTGGCAGACAAGGATGGCTGTTTATCCAAAGCTGTGTCCTGTGGCACTGGATCTGGTTTCTGCCACTGCATCTCGAGCGTTCGTGCAGAGAATATTCTCTGTCTGTGGACAACTGTCATCAGGCTTGAGAACACGAACGACCTCCTCTCTGGAACACAGAGTCTTATTGAAGATAAACCAGAACATTTTGTATGGTTGAACAGAAACACACACACACACACACAAGCTGGCTGTCAACTGATAGATTTGTGAAGAAGTGTTGTATTACATAAGTTTTTGCTGTTGTTGGAGCTGTTTTTATTAACCCTATGGGGTTAGTCAGTGATACTTATTTAATATTACATAAACATAATATGTCAAATGTGCCATGACTTCATTTGTAGTTTTTTCCTCTCTCTTTCTGTCAGATAAAGGTAAAGATACTTGATTCTTCTTACTTCTAATACTAAAAATAAAAAATAATTGGATTGGTTTAAACATGGGCAAGGGAGTACCCTTCCACCATATTTATTGCACCAGTCTAGGCGCTTATCCTTTAAATCCAAGTCACATTACGATTGTTTTATAGTTTAAACCTAACCAAACCAATGTCCTGGCCATGGAGTTGTATGGAGCCCTCTAGTGGCCAAAAGCTGGTGTTATCATGGGCAGCGCCATAGAGGATTCTTGCCATTTTTATTTAGTCAACTGTGCGGGACTTCCAATTTCATTGGCTGATCCCTGCTGATGACCCGGTTGGCATGACCTGATGACCTGGTTGGAGTCGTGACAGCCGGGTCATCAGGAGGAATCAGCCAATTACTTTTACTTGTGAAGAAGAAAATGTACGATTTCAAGATGGAGATGGCCTCAATGGCGCTGCCCATGCTCTCACAGACGTCATCATGACACAGATACAGAGCTGTTATGTCTATCCAGGTCTATGGTCCTGGCCCATCAATTTATGTATTACTGCCCCCCAGTGGCAAGAAGTGACATCCCAAAAACCAAAAAAACTATAGGCCTTCAACATATAAATGGCTCCTAGCCTCCCACACATAGGCTACTTTCTGTCCCTAACACTAAAATTTAAATTAAATAATATAAAACGAAATATAAATGTTTTTATCAAACTGAAACTAAATAAAAACGAGCAAATCAAGTCTGAACTAACTGAAACTAAACTGAATTTCCAATAAAAATCTAAAAACGAATAGAAATAAAAACTAATATTAAATCACGAAACTATAATAACCTTGAAACACACACACACACCTACACACAACAAAGTTAAGTGGGGCACCTCAAACCAATTATGTCTCCATAACAGAGAGAGACTGCTGGACACTTCCCTATCCTGTTTTTACCTTCTCTGTGTGACACTGTTGTTGTTATTTTTCTATTTTAAGTGACCATGTAAAATGTCTGATATTGTTTATACAGTGTTGTAGTCCCTGTGGGATGGTTTGAATAAAGCCATTCTGAATGGAACCAGACTCTCTGTTTGTTCACCCACACCAGCGGGAAGCCCATCCCACTGAGTCTGAGGTCATGAGTTGTTTCGCCCAGTAGGAAGTCTGATTTATCATAACATCCTGTGTGTGAAGTTGTTCTACAACAACGAGGCAGGTACAGACACAGGCAACTGGTTCGAAGGGGAAATGATCGTAAGTTACTGTCTAAAAATAAACCTGCAGTATTTCAGCTCGATGATCTGTTAGACTGTAAAACATCTGTATGTATGTAGGACTGAAGCGCTAAGGAAGGAGTGAGAGAATAACAGTAGAAAAAGAATGAGAGAGAAGAGACGGAAAGAGGAAGTAGAGCCAAGGATTCTTGGCAGGGAGGGGAGCGAGAACAAGGGAGAGGAACAAAGAGATAAGACCATGTTAAAGAAGACGGGAAGAGAAGAGAGACAAGACTCCCATTCCTTGCTTGTTCTCTGGTTGCCTGACCCTATCCGTGCTCCTTTCCCTGCCCCAGCCGGAGCTCTCTGTCATGGGCAAGGCGAAGGCCCACGCTGGGCTCCTGGCCCGGAGGCCTGATAACTCGGCTTTCAAACATCAGAGACTGCCTGTCTGGTCCCCCATGCTCACAGCTCACACCGTCCTGCCTTTCTTCTACTGTATGGCCACTATATGTTCTACTGGGAGTGTGCCTATATGGGGGATACAATCTTCCCAGCTCTGCAGATTTTGCTGCGAAGAGACAGAATCATTAGATCATTTGTTTTGGTACTGTCCATTTGTAGCTTGTTTCTGGACACAGGTCCAGGAATGGCTGAAGGATTGCAATATTTGCATGGAGCTGACCCTGCAGAGAGCACTACTGGGTGATCTGAAAAGTCATAGTCAATCGATCAATAATATAATAATACTTTTAGCAAAAATGGTTATTTTCAATTTATAATCTGTAGAAACAATGAGAATAGAAAGGTTCAGAACTTTTGTAAAACATCACAGTACAGTTGAAAAATATATGGCAAATAGAAATCCAATATGGATGGTGTTAAGAGATAGATGGGTGGTGTTGCATGGAGTTGAAGGATGGGACTAATAACAACTAGCAACAACAAGATAACTAATGTAAAGCATACTGTGTCCATAATAAGTATATAGGTTATAGGTTGAGAGCATTTGTGAAAGAGCACAGTTAGAAAGATATGGCATATAGAAGCAAACCGGATGGACATCATGAAAATGATCGGAGAGGTTGAGGGTAGAGGAAGTTCAGGAGTAAAAACAAAAAAATAGAATTATTGTAAAATTGACTGTATCCATGAAATGTATATAGTATGTATAAGCTGGAAGTAGAGGCCTAAGCATTGTTGTTCACTAGTTTACTCCAATTAGGGAAGGGGTGGTGGGGTTGGAAAGTAATAAAGGGAAAAATATTTTTTTTAAGGATATGTATATGTGTATGTATATATATATATATATATATATATATATATATATATATATATATATATATATATATATATATATATGCGAGAGAGAAAAAACATATGGGGGATTGGAAGTGATGCAGACAATTACATTGATGGAAGTTACAATCTATCTGCAATATTAAAGCTGATCTACCCCCTAAGAAAAAAGAAAAAAAAGAAGAAAAAAGAGAGAGAGAGACAATGAGAGGGAGAGAGAAGAGTTTAAGGGTATCCTGAGAATGAGTGTACAGTATAACAGGAGGAGTGGCAGTGGCGAACAAGCATCAATCTAAAGTTCATATAGGTTTTAATGTTTGCTATCTCTGTTTCTCTCTCTCACCATCTCTTCTTTTCTCTCTCCACAGGTGGACTACACACACGCAGGGTCATGTGATAATTGTGTTTTGAGAAGCGTAAAGACAGTGCCAACGCCAACCAGAGCTGCAACTGCACAATGGTGTTTAACATTGAAGACACATTGAAGGTGTGAGTGTGTGTGTTTCTGTCTTGGTGTGGACACTTCGACAAGACCACAAGCTGTCGAACCAAATCCAAGTCCTTTGAGACGCATAGTGATGACGCATTTCCTGTTTCCTGTCCCAGAGAGACATGTTCTTCTACAATGGGCTGATCAACTTCCACCAGAACATATACATGTACTCCAGGGACGATGGACAGATGGTCGGGAGAAAATGAAAACCTCAAGGTAGCAACTGTTTCTATCTACTCTATCTATCTATTCCTGTCTGTCTGGCATTACCCACACTATGTTATGAGTCTCTGCTAACAATGTGACTGCATGATATATAGGATTCGGGGGAAAACACCTTTTAATATCCAGTGATATGATCAAATCAATCTGACATGAGACCTGATTTTGATTAATTTACTGACTGACTGATTTCTTGATGAGTTTTGTTTGTTTGTCCCAGTCTCCTTGACTCTGACGTATCACTCAGAAAAGGGGGGTCCGGTGGTCCATGTTCCTCTGTTCAGGAAGGACATCACCTGGTACACCGACAAGAATGTCAAGTTGCACAACCCACCGGTTGAGAACAAGACACTAACGTTAGCACAGGTGTTTGAAGGTGTGTCTCACAATACACCCACACAGTGTGTTCATGGCCATCTCTATTATTAATAGTTATGGTGTAATACCACATTCTTATTTAATATACATTTATATCACCGCTTCCTCTTACTTGCCTTTCCAAATGTTGGTATCACTGTTGTCAAAACTCTGTCCTAGTTGTCTATGTGTTGTCAGGCACGGCACAGCCTCTGTACTGGCAGAAAGCAATGTGTGACCTGGACCCCTGGTACCACAACAACAACGGATTCATCAATGAGGACCTGATCGTGTGGATGAGGGAGGCTGCCTTCCCCAATTTCAAGAAGCTCTACGAGGGCTGCCGCCTGGGAACTACAGCGTCCATATCTCCTACAGTGTCCTTTATTATTCATCTGTTTATTCATGCTTTATTCTACCAGATTTATCATTTTGAGATTTGAATCAATTGAATTAAAACGGTTTCCCAATGGCAGGTTCCTAGTGGGGTTAGCTAGTTTCTCATTGGGTGGAAGTGAAACAGTAGGTTGTGGCTTGAAATGTTGATTTTTGTTTATTTGGTCAGTTATTAGAACAGTGTGGGTCACAGCACATCAAGCACAAAAACACCAACAGCTTTTTCCTTTGTCATCTGTGTGAAGAAGAAAAAAATCGAAGAACTAACAGTAAGCCTACTGACTATTTGGAGCCTCTGTGTTTAGATATAAGGTGTGTACCGTATGTGGCTCTGTTTATCCTTGACCTTTGCAGTGGAGTCCTTCTGGGGCAGAAAGGAAGTGGCACTGTCCAGTCAGCTGGGTCGGGGGTCAGAACAACTTCCTCACCGTAGCCTACCAGATCACTGACTGTCTCATCCTGCTCCTCGCTGTAATCTTTACCGCCATTTGGTGGAAGTTTGGTATGAACGGTCAGAACATGGAGGAGTGATGGAAAAGGACCAAAAAGGGTGAGGAAGAAGAGGAGAAATATTGAGTGAATCATGAGAAAGAGAAGTCTGATATTTCATTCTAAATACTGTAAATGTGACTGATTTATTGAAATGGTCAATGGTCCAAATGTACGTAGTTCTACATTTGAGATGTGGTTTGTGTTATTAGCGTTTGATCATCATGAATGCTTGTGCTTGGTTTAATTTCCCTACATCACCATGTGATGGCAGTAGTGGTGTTAAAATGACATAAGGTGGGATATCATTGGAAATTGTTTTCAGATGTTATAATTTATACCAGTGCTTGAATATCTATTAAGATGTTATCTTCAAGATATTGATATGAAGTAATGTGAAATATGAAGGAATCATTTAAGATTACATTTTTTACTGTTGACCGTATGAATGTGTTGTGCATTAACGTTTTTGTAAAAAAACATTACTTATTTTTAAAGTCTTTATTTCTCTTTGTACAATCTGTGAACTCACAGAAACACACACACTGACCTAGGGCCAGCCTTCCCTACTGATGTCCTAACCTTTAACAAACTGGTCCAGGATCAGATTTGGTGTTCAGGACAGGGAGTGACCTGACAAATTATTTCCTGACATCCATTACTACAGACATGACTAATCAAACACAGATACAGTACACTCATACAGACATAGCTAGATACTCTCTTTAGGACAGCCATACAAAGATAGACACACACCGATACAAAGGTTCAACAGACACAGCTACTTGCACAAAGACACTAAGGAAAGTTATCACATACACACACACGAAAGACAGCAATCATACAGTAGAGACAATCAATGTCCAAGAAATACACACAGCAGAGTCATTCAGACAAAGATGCACATTCACCTGCATACTGTATATTGGAATTTGAAGTGTTTCTGACTTCAGTATGCTGACTGGTCACTAGTGATATTGTTTTCTCTCCGTACCATCTTTGACAGGATCCGTGACCTATACGCAGCTCTTTAAGGCTGACGCGGTAACCTAGACCAGGGTTTCCCAAACTTGGACTACCCCCCCCCCCCATGAACCATGTAACCATGAAAACAGTGCAACCATAATTATTTGATGCCTTCCGTGTGGAAGAGGATTCGTCACCGCTGTCCATAATGGTTGGGAACATTTGCTTTTCTTAAGTGAGAGTATGTCCTTTTCAGCAGGAATTATGAAAGAAAAATAAATAAAAGATAATCATTTTGAGAAACACAGGTTTTTGGTGTGGATTTCACTCTAGATTTATGTACAAAGGTGAATGGTTACATTCAAAAGTTTTATGAGATCTGATTTTGAGAACTAACAGATCTAAAAGCCTCCAATCAAAGCGTACCGTAGTAAAAATGAGGAAACTCCTCTTTAGACATAGGTGACCTTCGGCCTTTATGCAGAGAACACTATTAGAACACATTAGTGGTAGAAACATTGCCTATAATAGAAGGCAACCATTTCAGAGAACCTATCTTTGGAGAATTACTTCACTTTTAAATTGACACATGAAAGGAATTAAAGGAATATAAACTCACAGTTTGACTAAACATACAATTAAGACACATTGACAGAGTGGACTAAGCCTGGCTGAAACAGTAGTGAGCTCTCCATCTCTCCTCTTTCTCTTTCATGTAGACATTCATCTTTGTGGTTTCAGTGATAGGACTGGTATGGCACTATGCTAGCACTCTCCGGCCACGCATGTACATGTAAACACACACATACTGTACATACAGACTCCTGTGTAGACACACTCACATACAGACAAAGTGAACTCACTTTAAGGTAGTGTGTTCTTTACAGACTCAGACCCAGGGTTATATCCCCCTCTCTCTGTCCATGGGGGATGTGGTTTATGGTTTCGGCCCTGTCAATCACAGTCCTCACTCCGCCCCTTCAGCTCTGCCCTGCTGGCTTCTGAGAGCTGCTCTGAGGCACCTGATAGGCTAGATCCACAGTGGGCATGGCCTGTCCTATACTCTTGGGTGTGTCGTACATTGACCTCCCCGATTGCCCACTGTCTGTCCGTGCGAGCAGGGAGGCGGGGCCATGGCCGATGAAGCTGGAGACTGTGGTTGGCTGGCTCAGCGAGGAGCTCCCTGATAGGTGGCTTGCAATGTCAATCACGATGGGCGTGGCGTACTCGGCGCCGGAGGCAGGCAGGGGTTCAGCGTAGGCGTGGTAGATGTCTGTTGCTATAGGAGCGTCGTAGAGGTCAGGGTCAGTGTAGCCAGGGTCAGAACCTTCCTCTGGCTTGAAGGTTGACCTCTGACCTAGTGATGTCACCACACCGCTCACCAGGGGCTGGGCATATTCTAATGCAGGAGATGAAGAGGGTGTGTTACACATACAAACACTCAGTTCGCTGTGTGTGTGTGTGTGTATACCTGCGGGTTCGGCCTGTAGTCTAGGGGCGTTCCCTCTTCCTCTGAGCCGGCCCACTTCACTGCTGCTGTAGCGAACTGACTCCTCCCCCTCTGCCATCTTGGATGGCAGGAACTGCTTCATACTCTTCCACCAGTCTGGACAGAGACACACACACACACACATTAAACACACACACACACACACAAACAAACACACTGAGAGTGTTGTGTTTACCTGTACGGTCCCAGTGAGGTAAATCATAAGCCCCCTCAGAACTCTTCTTCCTGAGGAGAGAGAGAAAGAGAGAACAGAGGAGAAAATCAAAGAAAGTGTGATACATCAAAACGTCTTCAAATACTATTTTAAATAAGACATCTGTCACCCCCCAAAAAAAGAATTATTGCACATCTTTTCCTACTAGCACTGGCTTTGCTGATAACTTTAATATTGAGGAAAAATGTACTTACTACAACTGTGATATGTAGTTTCTTACCTAGCTATCTTAAGATGAATGCACTATCTGGATAAGAGCGTCTACTAAATGACTAAAATGTAAATGTACTTTGTTGGGAGCTACTGAGTGCATGGGTATTTAGTTGTTACTAGTTATAGTTAATCATCACCTGTTTCTCCAGTGCCAGGCACAGACCATTGTCAAGATGAGGGAGGTCAGAACCATGACCAACACTGGCACCAACACTGCTGCCAACGCCACGTCTATGACCACAACACAACCAGTGTGAACCAATCACAATCATCAGCACAATTAGATACTGTAACTATTTTCCCTCTATCTGTTCCCTCCCTCCCTCACCGTTGCTGGTGCGTGGGGGCATGGTGGTGTTTCTGATGTCAGGGGTGTGGGTGCTCAAGCCGTACAGTGGGGGGGTGTCTGTGGCCACTGGGGGAGTGGGAGGCCGAGGGGGGCGGTATATCCGTGGTCTCGCTGTCCAATGGGAGAATAGGCAGAACAGTTATAATCATTCTATGACAATATAATCCCTTCGACTGCCCACAAGAAAAATCGAATTCACGAATGGGCTAAAAAGTCGAAACACCTGACTTGCATCTGATTGGCTGGTTTGGTTACCTTGATGGAACTGGCATCCGAGCAGCTCAAACTTGAGGGCGATTCGCTGGTGCCACTGGGCAGGGCTCATCCTCACATACCGCGCCTCGATTGGTGGGATGAAGTTATTGCGTACTTCATGGAGATAGTTGGTGTTTCCTTGAAAAGTCTGTCATGAAACAGAAAGAGAGACAGTCATCACTACACACAGACATTGAAGCTACAGTATGTTTCCAAATGATATCTCATGTTATCTTGCCTGTGCCTACAAGACTACTGTATTGTTAATATTATGTATGGTTTGTAACAAATGTTTGATTGCTACCTTTTTGGGAAAGGTTTCTCTTGTAAAATAGATTTTTAACCTTAGTGATATTATCTCCTGTTAAATATAGGATAAAAAGCCCTGATTACAGATCCTGACTAACACAGCCACTCAATCAATCTCCATCCATCTTTAATGAGCTGCTGTCCTGAGTGACCACAGCGCTTAACAACCACAGTCAGCTCTCATGTTTCCTGCTATAAACAACCGCAATCAATCACCGTTGCCATAGAAACAAACTCACAAACCCCCCGCTCCCCTACTCTTGTCTAAAGTAGCTTCCTCTCTCCTTAAAGGGAAAGTCCACTCAAAACTATCTTTTAGTATTTCTTTCTTTAGTCCACTGTTGATACATTCCCAAAATGTTTTGTATGTCAGCAGTCAAGTTTTCAAGATATTGGACTTTCAAGAAGCAAAGTGTCCCTTTAATGTTATTGATGAGAGGGGTGTTCACCTTGTCCTGGGTAGCATCTGCCTCCCGATAGGCGCTCCAGTTCTGTCCGTCATTGCTGTAGAGGACCCGATAGGCTGACACGTAGAACTGATACTCCAGGAGGGAGGAGCCTGTAGTGGTGATGCCTGTAATCCTCTTCTCCTTCTTCAGATCCACCTGTAGCCACTGCTGCTGGTCGCTGTGAGCCGACGCCCAGGGAAGCCCTGTCCTTTTAAGGCGGGCCCCAGATGGGCCCCACTCGCTGGGCTGGCCAATCACGTCACTCCATTCCCACACCGAGGAAGCAGAGAGCTGGGAGTCCCTAACAACGCCCGACTCTAGACCCAGTGTCCCATAGCAACCTAAGAGAGAGAGAGAGAAACTGAGTGTATTCAAGTGGGAGGACACATGACTGTCTTCGCGATTGTGGTAGTGATTGTGGTGGCAGGTGTAGTTGAAAAGGTTACAGAAGCATGTGTGGCTGTGGTGGTATCATGGTCTGTTTTTGTATTGTAGCTTAACTCACCACTGGTCTTGAAAGTGAAGAGGCTGTTGGACAAGGGACCACTGGAGAGAGGCAGAGAGAGATAGACATAATGATGGAGCGATGGAAAGGGAAGAGAAAGCAGATGTATTCTCCCAGACAGACAGTAGTACTTACACAGTGGAGGAGACGTTGTTAGCCAGCGAGCCATCGTAGTGAGGGATGCCCTTACTGCTAACCACACTGATCTGACCGCCCACAGAGCTAGACACTACACCTGCATGGATGGCTGCTAGACACACTGGAGACGACTAGAGGAGGGAGGGAGAAGGAGATATTGATTATGATCTATTCAAGAGTGTTTAGAAATGTGCATTTTTATGTATGACCATCTTCATCAAATTACTTCTATGTCAATTGAATCCTCGCTGCTGTGAGAAAAGGGGTTAGAACACTGGAGGGAGCAAGAGGGATGATGAGAGGGGGAGATAACAAAGAGACAGAGAGAGAGGAGAGAGACAGACGGAGAGAGAGAGCGGTGAATCTTGTGTTTAGGATTGTTCCGGTGTCAACTGAGAGGCCATATATCCCAGTGAGTGACAGTAATGGCTTGTATAAGGTTTTACAATGATATAGATCACAAAGAACAGCTCTCAGTCCCCAGACCTCAGCTCCACAGATAACAGGAGATAAGTCGGCACGATGATGTCACTTCCTGGCAGGGGGAACCCTGAGTGCTATGAAGAAGAAAAAATGCTGATCCAAGGCCTGTTTCAATAGATTTCTATCTATGAAGTGAAGGTGGTAAATTACCTTTTAATGGCGTCAGACCAAGGCTCTGCGTCTGTCCTCGTGCTCCTAGACCTTAGTGCTGCTTTTGACACCATCGATCACCACATTATTTTGGAGAGATTGGAAACCCTAACTGGTCTACACAGACAAGTTCTTGCCTGGGTTAGATCTTATCTGTCGGAAAGATATCAGTTCGTCTCTGTGGATGGTTTGTCCTCTGACAAATCAATTGTAAGTTTAGGTGTTCCTCAAGGTTCCGTTTTAGGACCACTATTGTTTTCACTATATATTCTACCTCTTGGTGATGTCATTCGGAAACACAATGTCAACTTTCACTGCTATGCATACGACACTCAGCTGTACATTTCGATTAAACATGGTGAAGCCTGTGTTTCAAACATTAGGAAGTACTGCTTACCTACAAAGCATTACATGGGCTTGCTCCTACCTATGTCACTGATTTGGTCCTGCTGTACATACCTACACGTATGCTACAATCACAAGAAAAAGGCCTCATTATTGTTCCTAGAATTTCTAAGCAAACAGCTGGAGGCAGGGCATTCTCCTACAGAGCTAAATTTTTATGGAATGGTCTGCCTATCCATGTGAGAGATGCAGACTCGGTCTCGACCTTTAAGTCTTTACTGAAGACTAATCTCTTCTGTAGGTCCTATGATTGAGTGTAGTCTGGCCCAGGGGTGCGAAGGTGAACGGCAAGGCACTGGAGCGAAGAACCGCCCTTGCTGTCTCTGCCTGGCCGGCTCCCCTCTCCCCACTTGGATTCTCTGCCTCTGACCCTATTACAGGGGCTGAGTCACCAGCTTACTAGTGCTTTCCATGCCGTCCCCAGGACGTGTGCGTCACTTGAGTCCCTGACGTGATCTTTCTGTCCGGTTTTTGCCCCCTCGGGCTCGTGCGGTGGAGGAGATATTTGTGGGCTATACTCAGCCTTGCCTCAGGGTAGTAAGTTGGTGGTCTGTTGATATCCCTCTAGTGGTGTGGGGGCTGTGCTTTGGCGAAGTGGGTGGGGTTATGTCCTGCCTGGTTGGCCCTGTCCGGGGGTATCGTCAGACGGAGCCACAGCCCCCCCCTGTCTCAGCCTCCAGTATCTATGCTGCAATAGTCTATGTGCCGGGAGGCTAGGGTCAGTCTGTTATATCTGGTGTAATTCTCCTGTCTTATCTGGTGTCCTGTGTGAATTGAAGTATGCTCCCTCTAATTCTCTCTCCCTCCCATCCCGGAGGACCTGAGCCCTAGGACCATGCCTCAGGACTACCTGGCCTGATGACTCCTGGCTGTCCCTAGTACACCTGGTCGTGCTGCTGCTCCAGTTTCAACTGTTCTGCCTGCGGCTATGGAACCCTGACCTGTTCACCGGACGTGCTACCTTGTCCCGGACCTACTGTTTTCGACTCTCTCGCTCTCTCTACCACACCTGCTGTCTCGAACTCTGAATGCTCGGCTATGAAAAGCCAACTGACATTTACTTCTGAGTTACTGACCTGTTGCACCCTCTACAACCACTGCTGGTCATCTATGAATGAAGAACAATCTGGCCTTAATGGCCATGTACTCTTATAATCTCCACCCAGCACAGCCAGAAGAGGACTGGCCACCCCTCAGAGCCTGGTTTCTCTCTAGGTTTCTTCCTAGGTTCCTGCCTTTCTAGGGAGTTTTTCCTAGCCACCGTGCTTCTACATCTGCATTGCTTGCTGTTTGGGGTTTTAGGCAGGATTTCTGTATAGCACTTTGTGACATCATGTAAAAGAGCTCTATACATTTTTTTTTTGTTGAATTTGATATACATCCTTCCTTAATTCCTTCCCTCCTTCCGTGAGTTAATATCATATTAAGATCACTGAAAAGGTTGGATTGTTTAAACATTTCCCTTTCTCTTCTTCATGTATTCCCTTAGCTTTCCAGTAACTAACTCAGTAATTTGCAGACATCATAAAATCGATCTATTCATGCATATATTGGCAAAACACGTACACACACTAGTGAACACACATTTAGTGAGACCACAGTTCCCAGCAGTGGGCAGCTGGGTGAGTGAAGTGGGATGGTTTTCCTGGAAAGGCCCCACATGGGGTTTCACAGCTGACAGGACTGTGGGTAACACCAAAGGCACCGTGTTGTGACATACACACACACACACACATTGTGCGATCATAGACACGTTCTACACATTCACACACACACACCACATAGTCAAGGTACCCACAGGCACTGAACACTTGCCCTCTCAGCTCTAAATCATCCCAGTAACACACCACATCCGAAGCAGCACCCAACCAAACCACTAACACAAACACACTGCACTGCTCCAAACCACCACACCCAGCAACTCAGAGCACAGACCGCTTACACACACACACACAAACTCTCTCACTCATTACAACACATTACACACCAACCCAAAGGGATGAGAGAAGGAACAGGAGAACCGGTAGAGCAAGAGAGAGAGAGACAAATTCATACTGAAAAAGTTGACAGAGTGACAGAATGTGAGAGTAAAGTAGACGTGCAGAGATGGGTGGGGTGCACTGACCCCCCTGTGACATGAGGTGTGGTCCAATGAGCAGCAGATGGCAATGCTCCATGGAAACCAAAGTCAGACTGACTTGGGTTGTAACCCCGTACAGCTCTGTTTGGCTGAACATGTAGAACCCAGGATCCTTTTCTGCTATGTAAACTGCAACACCGCCTACACAAGCTCAGAAACACACACACACACCACACGTCACAAACATATGCCTGCACGCATGTACACGCCACATAGGCACGCTCACATGCACACGCACGCACACACACCAGTCCGCTCAGCACCCTCCTCCAGCTGGAATGGATTAGAAGAGGCTGTTCCTTCGGCCAAACAATTAGCTCACCTCCCCCAAACCCCCTTCCCCTCCCCTATGCCTCTGAGACACCCCCTGACACACATACATACACACAAACACTCTTGCCCTCTACTGTGCCTCTGAGCCACCCCTGGGCCCCCCCTCTTTGATAACACCCACACCCCCCATCTAGCCTTCCCTCCCCTCTTTCCCACCCCCATGGCCCCCTGACCAGCCCAGGCATGAGGTCATCAGCCGCAGACTCACTCAGCCCCCATGACCTCAGACACAGCCGGGGCATTGTGAGGACATCAGCCTGGGATGTGCATACGCTGAGAGAGGCCCTGTTTACAAAGAACTTCATGAGAGCGAGACAGAGAGAGGGGGGGGGGGGGGTTAATTGGGACAGACAAGGTCCAGCAGGGTAAAGAGAGAGTGAATGAGACTGGAAAAAGAGAGATGGGGAGAGAGTAAAAGAGATATAGAACGAGAGAGAGAGGGGAACATAGCCATGAAGTGAGTCATGACTGTGTGCGTGGCCAGTTAGTTCCTGTGGGTTAGTGGCAGTGGTGGTGGGTACTGCTGAGTGATGAGCAGGTTGGTGGAGGAGGGTATTGGGCAGTGTGAATCACCTGGGAACTGTGTGCCCTCCACAATGACTAACACTGACACACACACACACACAAATGCATACGCTCACACAAAGATGCACACACCCACGCACATGCACTGTTCCCACCCAGTCTGTCTCTGTTTCGTTGACTTGCTCATCTCTCAGTCCCCAGCACCACTCATGCACATCCACAAACCATTCCATGAGTACTGTGCATATACTCACGTCTCTGTAGCCATGGGGTATGGTCCCAGAGATCTCCCCAACAGAGGTCAGACATCCTGCAGGACAGTATCTTGTGAACTCTGCCTCAGTGAAGTGGATTCCCTTGTCTTGACAGGTGATCAGATCTACAAACAGGGATGCAAACTGGTGACAGTCCAAAACATGCAAAAAATCTGTGTAAACTGCAAGAAAATGTGCCTATTTCCAGAGAGGGGTTGTCACAATACCAACATTTTACTAACGCTGTGATACCAGGCCAAGTATCACCATACTTAGAAATATGGTGACACCACATGGTTTGCTGCCAAAAGTTAGGCACCAAACAGAATTTAAGGAACGCCAGAAAAATACAGATTGTTTATTCATATTTAGCTTAGAATTCCATTGATTAGGCATATGCATCCTACCATTGATTAGGCATATGCATCCTACCATTGATTAGGCATATGCATCCTACCATTGAAGCATATTTTTGAGTAAGCTATCTCAGTGGTTCCCAACCTTTTTTTGAACCATGGCACACCTTGATGGGATAACAAATTCTGCGGCACACCAAAAATGTCCCTCTTAATATATTTAGTGGTACTGACCTCCATCTCATCTGATCCATACTGCAAATCATCTATTTTCTGTGAAAGACATTTATAGATTAAGGGCGTTTTCTTATATCCCCTTATGATCTGGATCCTACCCTGATCCGCTCTATAAAGCACGTGTGAAACGCAAACGAACCCTGGCTGAAACTAATCCTGGACCTGAGTTGGTAGCTGCAGCGCAAGTCGCGTGGAACTTTTTTGCCCGTTGTAAACAAGCTAGCTCGCTAACGTAATGTAGAAGATGTGTTTTGCTAATCATACCCTGAAACGGTGAAATGTATTCTGTAGAATCACATTAACTCAGCTCTCTCTCTCTCTAATCCACCCTGTCTAGGTAGACACACGTACATGAACACAAGCAGAACAAACACGCACAGACAGACACACACACAGTGTGCTGTAGCGAGCAAGAGTGTTTTTTGTTTTTTTTAACACTGAGGGGATGCCCACAAGGTTAGAAATCCCCATCCAGTCACTGAGGATGATAACACTCTCTAACATATGAATGTGCAATAACATATACATCTGTATTTCACCCCATCTCTTTCTCTCTCTTCAGTAATTTGATTTCCCTCTTTCAGAGGATGTGGATAAAAGCTTTGTTGTATCTCACTCTCTCTGTTCACCCTCAACTTCTCCCTTCTCCAACCTTTCTCTCTCTCCACCCCCCTGCATCCCACTTTAGTTTTTCTCTAGCTTCCTTCCCCCTCCATCCCCTCATCTATCTCTCCTTCTCTCCAGGGAGACTGGCGATGTAGACAGACTCCTGACACAACAGACAAGTGTCACCACACGCTGGATCTGCAGTGCACAGCGCTATTGGCTCTAAACACACACACACAGTCTGTGCCACTCTAGTCTGCAGAGATAGACAGCTCTTTGGAGTGGTGTGTGACAAAGCCCAGCCACACAGGGACAGGGTGGGCTTCACCTAAGGGTTCTGGATACGTACACGCACTGTTCTGACACTCTCACTGCAACAGAACACCCCATCATTAAGGCCGGGATTCAATCCAATCGCGCTTATAGACAATGCAGATTTTAAAGGCGCTTAGAGACGGGCTGCAGTAAACGACAATTTAACCGTGAGAAAATCCACCTACCTTGTGTAGAGAACAGCGGTCCCAGTTGTTGTCAGCTCGAATGTTGTCATTAAAACATTGTTTGATTGGTTGACAAGGTGAACTATGCTCATTGGTCAACCATGCGCGGCAGCCGCTCAAGACTTCAGCTAATTTAATATTTTGGCGCCTCAAGCGCTGAGCCATCAGCACCGTCCACGGTAGTGAGCACGAAGAACCGCGCGGCTTGCAAAACTACTTGCGTTTTGCCACTCACCGCCCTACTCCCATTGAAGTCTATGAGACCTTTGCCGCTAACTGCGGCCTGTCTGTAAACGCCTTAAAAACAATGTTACCGCATTCGCAGGAGATCGCATTCAAGGTAAACAATGCAGATTTCGGCTCAATTGGAAATTAACTGTCAAGCGCATTATATACCGTCGTTACGGATTGAATCTTGGCCTAAGCCTCCCTGTCCTTCCATCTGCCCTCTACCATAACGCTCCTTTAACTTCCTTCTCTATTCACCTCCCATCTCTCACTGTACCCTTTCTTATACCCTCTCTCTACTACTCTCTCACAGTAGACACACAAAAAACAAACCCACACATGCATGATGCACACACACAGAGCTGCAGTATGTCTAGATTAAGAACTCCAGTATTAAAACACACACACACACAGTTATGTGGAGATAAATGCCAGCTGTAATACTCTCCAGGCATGCTCCATGTCTGTCATGTTACAGCAGATCACTTTCCTTACATCTCCCTGTAACTGAATTCACTCCATATATCTCCCACACCCTGACAGAGAGAGCAGCACGAGGTACCACTTACAGACAACACAGTCAGTCTCATACATTTAAAATAGTTATTTATCCAGTAAGGAAAAGGTGGAAAAGGGAGAGAGAGAGTAGAGGAGGAAAGGGAAAAAAGAGGGAGTAGAAACACATTTATAATAGGACTCACATGAGACCCTGCAACTCCCAATCATACAAACACACACAGTTACCTAGGCAACTCCATCAGCCATGGGGGCACAATGTTACTGTAAAACAATCTATTGTAATCTCAACTAAGAGTTAACACAGCGGTCTATAATGGGTGACATTGTCATATCTGAGGATTGGGACACCAGCAGCAGCTTGAATGATCACCTCACAGTTCACACAGTTAGGATGCAGCTCAGACCCCACCCCATGACCGTTGACCCCTTGTACCTGTGTGTTCTGTGGTGGAGTAGGACAGGGAGAAGCCCCGCCCACTGCGGTGAGTTCCACTCATGAACTGGATGGTGACCCGGTTCCCACCGGACTGGATGAGCTCAGGAACCTTCAGACCCAGACCACAGAACTTCACTGGTGGTCGGGAGGAGAGGGGTAAGTTACTTAATCTTGCACTCTGATCTAGCGGTTATTATCTACATTCAGATAGTGGTACAGACAGTGTTATTCTATTGACGTGTCTGTCATATACTGACATACTGTCATATAGTGGTTGCTATTGATTGATTATGTATATTTCATACACCCCTCTCCTTTCCCCTAGGAGATAATAGAGCCATTCCCTATCCCCTCCCCACCTTCCCTCCTCATCTCCATCCCTCTCTCACCTATCTGGGTCCTCTGGGGTCCTACACCGTCGTAGATTCTGAGGTAGTTGACCTGACAGTTGTTGTCCTCTATGTCCAGGTCAGCGAAGCGGAAGTGTAGCCTCAGGCCCTGCGGCACACTGATTTCCCACTCACACACTGTGTGGTTGGGGTACGTCCCTGGGTAACCCAGAGAGGACAGGGTCCCACTGCTGGGGCCCAACACACTGGGGCCACAGCCATCACCTGTAGACACACACACACACACACACTGAGTGACTTAGGGGAGACATACATGTACTGTTTCTACCCACACATAATGGGTGGATGTATATGCACATAAGGGTTGTGTTACACAAATACACACACATTATGGAGTTAGAAATATCAGTGGGATTAGATATGTTCAGACTTTGACACACCAGTAGTTTGGACAGCAGAGGGTGAAGGTAAGGATTTCACCATCACTGTTTAGTTTAGTTATCAGGATTCCAACAGAGTTCTAGTGAACAAATCCATTGCAGCTGATTTAAGCCAATTGGGGCTGTGGTTTTCGGCTTGACCTTTGACCCTGTCCTATACTGTACTAGGCCCAGTCAGAGGCCTCATCCGAAAACAATCCCAAGACCAAGTAGGTGTCGCAATATGGCGTGTCCTTTAATCCATTTAAAGTCAAGCTAGGTGGAGTCAGCCCCATATTGCTACACTTTACAGATGTGCAAAAACTGAGGGGTAAACAGTGCAGCTATAGGGGAATGGGCTAGGGCTTGTTTTCGGACCAGAGATAACAGGGGACAGTCATGCGTCATGGGCGGCAGGTAGCTTAGTGGGTAAGACCGTTGTGCCAGTAACCGAAAGTTCGCTGGTTCTAATCCCTGAGCCGACTAGGTGAAAAATCTGTCGATGTGCCCTTGAGCAAGGCACTTAACCCTAATTGCTCCTGTAAGTCGCTCTGGATAAGAGCGTCTGCTAAATGACTAAAATGTAATGTAAATGTATGTCATGGGCTAAGAGGATCCGCGGCTGGGCTGGTGTTATGTAACATAACTGACATTTTATTCAGATGAACTGGACAAAAATGGGTCTCCGTTCAAACACGCCACTTCGATACATGTGACTTTACGTAGCAAGTTAGGAGAATATTTTCGCTTACCCTAAACCTTTTTCCTAACCTCAACCTATTTATCCTACATGCTACGTTAATTCTCATAACCTGCTGCGTAAATTCTCATAACCTGCTACCAAAAGAAAAGTCGTAGTTATATCGAAGTGGCGTGTTTTTAGGGGATCTCTAGAGAGAAGCAGCTTTCGGATCAGCTTACACCAACACTAACCAATTTTTTAAATGTTTTTAACCTTTATTTAACCCTCCCGTTGTCCTAGGGTCAAAATGACCCGCCACTGTGTTGAACCAACTTTATTTAATTTTTATATTTTTGGGATCATTTGTGAGAAGGAGGCAGTGAGACTTTAAATAAATTAAATAAAGTTGGTTCAACACAGTGGCGGGTCATTTTGACCCTAGGACAACGGGAGGGTTAACTAGGCAAGTCAGTTAAGAACAAATTCTTATTTACAATGACCGCCTACCAAAATGCCTTACTCTGCCACCAATGTTTCCAAAAGAAAAAAAAAACTTTATAAACGTCCCCAAGTGCCAATTGGAGAAGTGATTTAAGTTTCTAAACCATGTTCGTTGGGTTAAAAATACTGTTGTTATTTAACTCGTTACTAGCCTACATGTACCGCCACGAGACGTTGTTGAGGCTGTTTACCCCTCTACCACTTCAACCCCTCCCCCTCGGTTAGAATTCTACCAAATGGTGTTATCGCTATCTCTTTCATCACCTGAAATCCTGCCCACAAATGACTATTGTTTATTTTGCCCGGTCTGCCCTTTATATCTATGCTATACACTTAAATAACCAATTTCAATGACTACCAAACTACTTGGAGAAGTGAGGAACTTTTGCAGTCTGTGATTCTGGCTACATATTTGGGATTGGGGAGAGAATGTAGCAGTCGAGCCATGTAAGGTAGGCTATCTGCTCTGCTCAACCTTGCTGAGGCGCAGCTGCATAACAATCTCTGCCGTTGGCTATCCGGAGTGCAACAAAGTAGACTTCAAAAGAAACACTGCGTCAAAGCGAATGTAGTAATGTCTATATGTATCTAGTTTATAGCACTTTTATTACACATGGTTACATTAAGTGGCACCGAACAACACCAACCTTTCTGCGCTCGACTGCTTCTGGCGGTGAGGAGGATGATGAGAGTCGACAGGAAGAAAAGCCCGGCCTCTCTCGGTCCCCTACCCACCATTACCGCTCTGCCCATAGCAGCCTGCAGTCCGAATGCATACTGCTCGCTTTCACACCGGTGAACTCAAGAGTTTAGTCCGTACAGGCAGTTTAAAACGCCGCTCCGCAAAACATCCGTCCTCAGTCAAAACCGCTCCTTCTTTCTGCGCTCGGAAACGTCCGACGCTCTCCGCTCTCTCTGAAAACACGGCGCGGGTCGCGTGCAGCTTCGTTTTCACAACTGAATCTGAAGCAACACTATCCAATCTGCTGTAGAACGACTTCCTCCTCTTCCGCTCCTCCCACACTGCAATAGGATTCAATAGGAATCCCTAGTCCACCAAGTGGTATGATGGAAGGGAATAAAACATATTAAATCGTTACTTTCTCCTGCACTCCTGTAAGCATCCTGCAACGAGTTTTCCCCCGTTGGACGTGCTAGGGATGAACCAGATAATCAGTATTCACTAGAGGACAAATTGTCATAGGTCTACAACCTATAGCCCATACAGCCATAAACTGTACCTGCCCAATGCCCTGGCCCATGACCCAGCCACGGTGTCAGTACTTAGGGGTTATGTACAAATAGAAGGCTTACCTTTTCTCTCTCCAATAACACTGAGTGGCCTAGTTATTGACTGTCTGTTGTAATTAGTAGATTGTATGCCAGTAATCATCTATAATTAATGAACACATACATTTTGGCCCCTGGCCAGTGTCCAGATGTTCCTGAGTCCCAGTAGTTTATTTCTACATTTATGTCACACACACACACACACACACACTCACACATCATGCATTTATTATGGCTCAGGCACACACGCGCATACTTGGTAGAGAGGGAAGAACAAAACAGCTTGCTTTGGATTGTGATGCAACTAACTAACTGAGTATCCATTAGTAACCCGTAGCAACAAACAGTGTTTTCGCCAGTGAGTAGCCTAGTGTGTGTGTGCGTGTGTGTGTGTGTGTGTAGGCCTACAGTTGAGGAATCTGAATGCATACAGATGTTTTCTACAGAGACATGATTTCTGCTACGTAGAGGAGTGGCCCAGAATTGTCTCATTATTGTGTATGATGTCCCCTCTCTCTCTCTCTCTCTCTCTCTCTCTAGTGCGTAAAGTTTGGGGAATTCCAGTAATGTGTGTTATTAGAGCGTTCTTATCAGTAGATGCCCTGGGAAAAGGCTGGGTTACGCTGGTTACGCAGCAGACAGCAAAACAGTTCTCCTGCAGGAATTTCTAGGCAGTGGAAAGTGGCTTGAATCCTCCTCTCTAACCAGCTAACTTCTCACATTGACCAAATGCATTGTCTAAAAGTAATACAACATGTTCCAAATGATCTAACTAGCAGAAATATGTTTCTGATTAAGAGGTTGACCTCTGCCCCCTGGATAGAAATAAAGGAGTAAGTTGAAGTTGCTTTAAACCACTGACATAGATTCATATATTACTTCACCCCCCTAATGGTAAAGTTAGGATCAGGGTAATCAGATCTGTGGCTAAAGTGGTAAGGTCTACGGGTAGCTTCTACTAGCTGCCTTTGCTCTTTGCTGTGACACTAATGCTCTCTGGTGGTCAATTTGGGTATTGTTGTGATCAGGACTGAATAGACCTCTCAGAACTAGGTTTCAATTAGTGGACACAGAGAGCTATAGCAACTTCCATGACTCACTGTTCTACTGTGTTGTACCTGTCCTAGCCTCGGGAGCCCAGGCTTCTTACGTTGGCGGCAGGTAGCGTAGTGGTTAAGAGCATTAGGCCAGTAGCCGAAAGAACACTGATTCGAGCCGACTAGGTGAAAAATCTGTTGATATGCCCTTGAGCAATGCACTTAACCCTAATTGCTCTGGACAATAGCTTCTGCTAAATGACTAAAATGTAAATGTTGTCAAGGAGACAAGATTTGGAAGGACAGACCAACAAGACTATACCTGTCCTCGTGTCTCTTATCAAAATTGTGCACGTGTAGTTTTGGTGATATGTGTGGTGCTCTTATTGTATGTTACTCCCACCTTGGTTCATTTGTCTTGCTTCAACTTACCCTGGTCACAGCACACCACTGTCCTACATACACTACATGACCAAAAGTATGTGGACACCTGCTCGTCGAACGTCTCATTCCAAAATCATGGGCATTAATATGAAGTTGGTCCCCCCTTTGCTGCTATAACAGCCTCCACTCTTCTGAGAAGACTTTCCACTAGATGTTGGAACATTGCTGCGGGGACTTGCTTCCATTCAGCCACAAGAACATTAGTGAGGTCGGGCACTGAATTTGGGCGATTAGGCCTGGCTCGCAGTCGGCATTCCAATTCATCCCAAAGGTGTTCGATGGGGTTGAGGTCAGGGCTCTGTGTAGGCCAGTCAAGTTCTTCCACACCGATCTCAACAAACCATTTCTGTATGGACCTCGCTTTGTGCACAGGGGCATTGTCATGCTGAAACAGGAAAGGGCCTTCCCCAAACTGATGCCACAAAGTTGGAAGCACATAATTGTCTAGAATGTCATTGTATGCTGTAGCTTTAAGATTTCCCTTCACTGGAACTGCGGGGCCTAGCCCGAACCATGAAAAACATCCCCAGGCACCTGGCATCCGCCAAACCCAGATTCATCCGTCAGACTGCCAGATGGTGAAGCGTGATTCATCACTCCAGAGAACGCGTTTCCACTGCTCCAGAATCCAATGGCGGAGACCTTTACACCACTCCAGCCGACACTTGGCATTGCGCATGGTGATCTTAGGCTTGTGTGCCGCTGTTCGGCCATGGAAACCCATTTCATTAAGCTCCCGACGAACAGTTCTTGTGCTGACGTTGCTTCCAGAGGCAGTTTGGAACTCGGTAGTGAGTATTGCAACCGATGACAGACGATTTTTACGCGCTACGCGCTTAAGCACTCGCCGGTCCCGTTCTGTGAGCTTGTGTGGCCTAGCACTTTGTGGCTGAGCCGTTGTTGCTCCTAGACGTTTCCACTTTACACTAACAGCATTTACAGTTGACCGGGGCAGCTCTAGCAGGGCAGAAATTTGACGAACTGTCTTGTTGGAAAGATGGCATCCTATGACAGTGCCACGTTGAAAGTCACTGAGCTCTTCAGTAAGGCCATTCTACTGCTAATGTTTCTATATGGAGATTGCATGGCTGTGTGCTCGATTTTATACACCTGTCAGCAATGGGTGTGGCTGAAATAACCAAATCCACTAATTTGAAAGGGTGTCCACATACTTTTGTATATACAGTATAGTGTACCTCCATGGCATTACACTCATCCTAGTTACCATGGCAGCCACACAGTGTGATGGATACAGCCAGCAGGATGGGACAGTGACTCCGTGGTTACAGGGCTCTGAGTGTTTGCAGGGCTCTGAGAGGTTGAAGGACATCGGTGTGTGTCTCTGTGCTCCTCAGATGAGTAAACTGGAAACTGGGAGAGCCATGTCTAAAAACATTGACCAAAACATTGGATTGGTGGTTCTTTTGAGATCTATTAGGCTTGGTCAGCTCCAACATGTTAGTCCTCTGTTACACCACTAGAACGTGCTCTTTAGCAGCCTACCATTATCAATCCTCTTTTACTACTGTACTGTCACCCTCTCTCTCTCTCTCTCTCTCTCTCTCTCTCTCTCTCTCTCTCTCTCTCTCAATTACAATTACAATTTACAATTTAAGGGCTTTATTGGCATGGGAAACATGTGTTAACATTGCCAAAGCAAGTGAAGTAGATAGTAAACAAAAGTGAAATAAACAATAAATATTAACAGTAAACATTACACTCAGAAGTTTCAAAAGAATAAAGACATTTCAAATGTCATATTATGTATATATACAGTGTTGTAACAATGTGCAAATAGTTAAAGTACAAATGGGAAAATAAATAAACATAAATATGGGTTGTATTTACAATGGTGTTTGTTCTTCACTGGTTGCCCTTTTCTTGTGGCAACAGGTCACAAATCTTGCAGCTGTGATGGCACACTGTGGTTTTTCACCCAGTAGATAAGGGAGTTTATCAAAATTGGATTTGTTTTTGAATTCTTTGTGGATCGCTGTAATCTGAGGGAAATATGTGTCTCTAATATGGTCATACATTTGGCAGGAGGTTAGGAAGTGCAGCTCAGTTTCCACCTCATTTTGTGGGCAGTGTGCACATAGCCTGTCTTCTCTTGAGAGCCAGGTCTGCCTACGGCGGCCTTTCTCAATAGCAAGGCTATGCTCACTGAGTCTGTACATAGTCAAAGCTTTCCTTAAGTTTGGGTCAGTCACAGTGGTCAGGTATTCTGCCACTGTGTACTCTCTGTTTAGGGCCAAATAGCATTCTAGTTTGCTCTGTTTTTTTGTTTGTTCTTTCCAATGTGTCAAGTAATTCTCTTTTTGTTTTCTCATGATTTGGTTGGGTCTAATTGTGTTGTTGTTGTTGTTGTTGTCCTGGGGCTGTGTGGGGTCTGTTTGTGTTTGTGAACAGAGCCCCAGGACAAGCTTACTTAGGGGACTCTTCTCCAAGTTCATCTCTCTGTAGGTGATGGCTTTGTTATGGAAGGTTTGGGAATCGCTTCCTTTTAAGTGGTTATAGAATTTAACGGCTCTTTTCTGGATTTTGATAATTAGCGGGTATTGGCCTAATTCTGCTCTGCATGCATTATTTGGTGTTTTACGTTGTACACGGAGGATGTTTTTGCAGAATTCTGCATGCAGAGTCTCAATTTGGTGTTTGTCCCATTTTGTGAATTCTTGGTTGGTGAGCGGACCCCAGACCTCAGAACCATAAAGGGCAATGGGTTCTATAACTGATTCAAGTATTTTTAGCCAGATCCTAATTGGTATGTCAAATTTTATGTTCCTTTTGATGGCATAGAAGGCCCTTCTTGCCTTGTCTCTCAGATCGTTCACAGCTTTGTGGAAGTTACCTGTGGCGCTGATGTTTAGGCCGAGGTATGTATAGTTTTTTGTGTGCTCTAGGGCAACGGTGTCTAGATGGAATTTGTATTTGTGGTCCTGGCAACTGGACCTTTTTGGAACACCATTATTTTTGTCTTACTGAGATTTACTGTCAGGGCCCAGGTCTGACAGAATCTGTGCAGAAGATATAGGTGCTGCTGTAGGCCCTCCTTGGTTGGTGACAGAAGCACCAGATCGTCAGCAAACAGAAGACATTTGACTTCAGATTCTAGTAGGGTGAGGCCGGGTGCTGCAGACTGTTCTAGTGCCCTCGCCAATTCGTTGATATATATGTTGAAGAGGGTGGGGCTTAAACTGCATCCCTGTCTCACCCCACGGCCCTGTGGAAAGAAATGTGTTTGTTTTTTGCCAATTTTAACCGCACACTTGTTGTTTGTGTACATGGATTTTATAATGTCGTATGTTTTTCCCCCAACCCCACTTTCCATCAATTTGTATAGCAGACCCTCATGCCAAATTGAGTCAAAAGCTTTTTTGAAATCAACAAAGCATGAGAAGACTTTGCCTTTGTTTTGGTTTGTTTGTTTGTCAATTAGGGTGTGCAGGGTGAATACGTGGTCTGTCGTACGGTAATTTGGTAAAAGCCAATTTGACATTTGCTCAGTACATTGTTTTCACTGAGGAAATGAACTAGTCTGCTGTTAATGATAATGCAGAGGATTTTCCCAAGGTTGCTGTTGACGCATATCCCACGGTAGTTATTGGGGTCAAATTTGTCTCCACTTTTGTGGATTGGGGTGATCAGTCCTTGGTTCCAGATGTTGGGGAAGATGCCAGAGCTAAGGATGATGTTAAAGAGTTTAAGTATAGCTAATTGAAATTTGTGGTCTGTATATTTTATCATTTCATTGAGGATACCATCAACACCACAGGACTTTTTGGGTTGGAGGGTTTGTATTTTATCCTGTAGTTCATTCCATGTAATTGGAGAATCCAGTGGGTTCTGGTAGTCTTTAATAGTTGATTCTAAGATTTGCATTTGATCATGTATATTTTTTTGCTGTTTGTTCTCTGTTATAGGGCCAAAAAGATTGGAGAAGTGGTTTACCCATACATCTCCGTTTTGGATAGATAGCTCTTCGTGTTGTTGTTTGTTTAGTGTTTTCCAATTTTCCCAGAAGTGGTTAGAGTCTATGGATTCTTCAATTACATTGAGCTGATTTCTGACATGCTGTTCCTTCTTTTTCCGTAGTGTATTTCTGTATTGTTTTAGTGATTCACCATAGTGAAGGCGTAGGCTCAGGTTTTCTGGGTCTCTATGTTTTTGGTTGGATAGGTTTCTCAATTTCTTTCTTAGGTTTTTGCATTCTTCATCAAACCATTTATCACTGTTATTACTTTTCTTTGGTTTTCTGTTAGAGATTTTTAGATTTGATAGGGAAGCTGAGAGGTCAAATATACTGTTTAGGTTTTCTACTGCCAAGTTTACACCTTCACTATTACAGTGGAACGTTTTGTCCAGGAAGTTGTCTAGAATGGATTGAATTTGTTGTTTCCTAATTGTTTTTTGGTAGGTTTCAACACTACTTTCCTTCCATCTATAGCATTTCTTAATATTATTCAGTTATTTTGGCTTTGATGCCTCATGATTGAGTATTGCTCTGTTCAAGTAGACTGTGATTTTGCTGTGGTCTGATAGGGGGTGTCAGTGGGCTGACTGTGAACGCTCTGAGAGACTCTGGGTTGAGGTCAGTGATAAAGTAGTCTACAGTACTACTGCCAAGAGATGAGCTATAGGTGTACCTACCATAGGAGTCCCCTCGAAGCCTACCATTGACTATGTACATACCCAGTGTGCGACAGAGCTGCAGGAGTCGTGACCCATTTTTGTTGGTTATGTTGTCGTATTGTGCCTAGGGGGGCATATGGGGGGAGGGAATGCTGTCACCTCCAGGTAGGTGTTTGTCCCCCTGTGTGCTGAGGGAGTCAGGTTCTTGTCCAGTTCTGGCATTTATGTCGCCACAGACTAGTACATGTCCCTGGGTCTGGAAATGATTGATTTCCCCCTCCAGGATGGAGAAACTGTCTTCATTAAAGTATGGGGATTCTAGTGGGGGGATATAGGTAGCACACAGGAGGACATTTTTCTCAGTTGAGATAATTTCCTTTTGAATTTCTAACCAAATGTAAAATGTTCCTGTTTTGATTAATTTAATAGAGTGAGTTAGGTCTGCTCTATACCAAATTAGCATACCCCCTGAGTCCCTTCCCTGTTTCACACCTGGTAGTTTGGTGGATGGGACTACCAGCTCTCTGTAACCTAGAGGGCAACCAGTGGGTCCGTCTCCTCTATACCATGTTTCTTGTAGGATGACAATGTCTGTATTTCCGATTTCTTTGGTGAAGTCCAGATTCCTGCTCTTTAGGCCAAAGGCAGATGACCTCAGGCCTTGGATATTCCAGGATGAAATAGTGAAAGCTTTGTGTTCCATAAAGTGTCTAATGTTGTTGGTTGTGTGGTTTGGCCTCAGGCCAGTAATTGTGAGCAGAGCCTGCTGAGCATCTGGTACATGCCATTGGCTTGGGCTAGTGTAAGAGTGGGTGTTGGGCCTGTTTGCCTGCTCACGGCCTGGGCGTATGTGTGACTTTCATGTTGAGGCCCTCTTTGTGGGAGTGGGGGCTTGGGGGTGGGTAGGAGGGGCATAGGGTCTGAACTGAGGGGGCCTAAATGGGGTGTGGGCATGGTTGACTTGGGGGGGAGTTAATTGGTTGGGGTGGGGGTGTAGATGTGGTTGATGGTGCTGTGGTCTGGATGTAGGTCCTCTCTGCGGGGGTCCTCTATGTGTAGGTCCTGGGGGGTCCCGCAGGTCTGGGAGAGTGTCTCGCTGGTCTGGGCGGGGTGTCTGTTGATCTGTTGCTCCTGTGTGAGGTGTTGGGTCTGCGGTTGAGGGCGATATCCTTTAGGGTCCGGGCGAAGGTGGGCACTGCTGCCTTGTATAGGTGGACCTGGTCGTAAAGGCTGTTCACGTCCAGGGTGGAGTGGTGGGCCAGGAAGACATTTGGTTTTGATGCACAGTCACGGGAAATACTTGCGTTTACCCGCTGTATGGTAGCAGGGTGGAAGTCTTTTCGTGGTAACAGGGTTGAGATAACCACTTGTGCGTTGGGGAAAGTAGAAGAAGCTTTTTCTATCACGCCCTTGAGTGATGTGGCCACCCTTTCCTGCTGTGTTCTCAGGTCGTTTGTGCCTGTGTGTATTATTATGTGGCTGGGTGATCCTAGTCGGTCCTTAGACAGAAGGTCTAGGGCGCGCTGGGTATTTGGACACCAGAGTTTAGACACTGTGTGTTTTGGAAAAAGTTTATTTTCTTGTATGTATTTCCCGTTTGAGTCCATAAGGAGTACAATCTGTGGCTTGTGTATGTCCTCAGTGGGTGTGGGGGGGTCGTCATGAGGGCTATCAGGGTGTCTGACTGGGGGGTTGCTCAGAGGGGTTGGGGTCCCCAGGGCTTGGGGTTCTTCATTTGTTTGTCTGGGTGTGATGTCGAGGCTATGGTCAGGGTCTAGGGTGTACTGTTCTGCTGCGGTGTCGAGACTTTGGCCAGGATCTGAGGTGGGCTCTCTCTCTCTCTCTCTCTCTCTCTCTCTCTTCTGCTCTTTCTTTCTTTCTCTCCCCTTCTCACCCCCATCTCCCCCCTCTCTCTCACCACTCTCTCTCTCCTCTCTCCATCTGTCTCTCTCTTTTACTCAGTCTAGCCAGGAACCAACACAACACAACTGTACCCTCTCTCTGCCTCACACTTCAAAAGACAACCATAAAAACCCCAGTGTTTACACCTCAATCTGCTACTCCCCCTTGGTCAAGATTCTGAGGGTAAGGAGGAGGGAGATGGAATGGAATCTGTCAACACACGCTTTGAGCTCATGTTTGATTGGCAGGGTCCCCGTTTGATGACATCACTGTTAAGATGGATGACTGTTTGGTAGGAAGAGCAGTCGGACAGGCCAGGCTCATTACTGGAAGATGGAGACAGACACCCAGCAACAGTAGCCCTGGAGAGCCCAGAGAGATGTGAACATAGGCCATGTAACTGCACACATATATATTAGACACATGACATGGGAGTGAGAGCAGGGGTGCACAGATCAATTTGTTGAGAGCCACATCACATTTAATTAATCAGTTTAGTGTCAGGGAGAGAGGAAACCCAGCAAGACTGTGGCCCTCAAGGACTGTAGACTGTAGCAGATGACTGTAGCTAGAAAAAAAGACACATATTAGAGCTTCTATTGTAGGCCATAGGCTACTCATGTAAATTGAATAATATGAGAATTGGGTAATAAAGAACCTAAACATCTCTGACCAATTAGATTAATGTCCCGGAAATGTTAGAATCCTCCAACATTAGAATGTTCTGAGCAGAATTTTCCAGAGAAGTCAGTGGACTAGACAATTGTGGAATGTTGGTGTCTTCCACAGACATTCTAACACACTGACCTGTAGAGAGAGAATGTACATTCTGGAAGGTCCTGAAAGTGAGTTGGAGGGTCAGAGCTACAGGCTCTGATGACCTGGAGAATTTGTCTTCAATCCACCATTTATGCTGAAAAGACCCAAGTCATCGCCTTTGAATCACAAATACCGTTCCATTGGATAGAAATCTATTTTTGGTTATTTAATTTGTGTTGAAATATGGTATTAAATAGATATCATATTGGTTTTACAGGAAAAGTAGGCTTATACCTATTCACTGTCTTTGGAATTCAACGTTCAGCCTGGTGTACTGTTTACACCCAGCTAGTGTCAGTATAGAGCTCTTTATATGAATGTTCTGTCCTGGCTGGCAGACTCAGGTCACTATAGACATACAGAACATACTGGGAGAGAAAACGTATAAAGCTACATATGTCTAGTCCAGAAGATGAACTCTTGAATAACAAACCTTTCCCCTCTGCACATTCAGTGATTCCTCTAACCTCTCTCTCTCTCTCTCTCTCTCTCTCTCTCTCTCTCTCTGTCTCTCTCTGTCTCTCTCTCTCTCTCTCTCTCTCTCTCTGTCTCTCTCTGTCTCTCTCTGTCTCTCTCTCTCTCTCTCTCTCTCTCTCTCTCTCTCTCTCTCTCTCTCTCTCTCTCTCTCTCTCTCTCTCTCTCTCTCTCTCTCTCTCTCTCTCTCTCTCTCTCTCTCTCTCTCTCTTGGCAAGTGAGGTAAGTCAAATGATCCAAGTCTAACAGGGTTTGGTATAAAGAGAATGCTTAAAAATTCCTTGAAGGAAAAGTACAGTGGAGGCAGGAACAGGAGGGGTATTACTTTGATAGGCTTGCAGGTGAATGGTGAAGCTTTTATCATAGGTGCATAGAAGGGTGTGTGTATGTGTGTGTGTGTGTGCGTGCGCACAAGCCTTCCAGACCACCGTCACAGTGACTTATTGGGGGTATAGGGGTGCAGTGAGGGGTTATGGTGGGGGTTTTGGGGGTGGGAGTATACCCCAAGCTACATGTACAGTACCAGTCAACAGTTTGGACACACCTACTCATTCAAGGGTTTTTCTTTATTTTTACTATTTTCTACATTGTACATCATTGTACATTGTGTATCTACAATTGTAGACATCAAAACTATGAAATAACACATATGGAATCATGTAGTAACCAAAAAAGTGTTACACAAATCAAAATATATTTTACATTTTAGATTCTTCAAAGTAGCCACCCTTTGCCTTGATGACAGCTTTGCATACACTTGGCATTCTCTCAACAAGCTTCACCTGGAATGCTTTTCCAACAGTCTTGAAGGAGTTCCCACATATGCTGAGCACTTGTTGGCTGCTTTTCCTTCACTCTGAGGTCCAACTCATCCCAAACCATCTCAATTGGGTTAAGGTCGGGTGATTGCGGATGCCAGGTCATCTGATGCAGCACTCCATCACTCTCCTTCTTGGTCAAATAGCCCTTACACAGCCTGGAGGTGTGTTGGGTCATTGTCCTGTTAAAAAACAAATTATAGTCCCACTAAGCACAAACCAGATGGGATGGCGTATCGCTGCAGAATGCTGTGGTAGCCATGCTGGTTAAGTGTACCTTGAATTCTAAATAAATCACAGACAGTGTCACCAGCAAAGCACCCCCACACATCACACCTCCTCCTCCATGCTTCACGGTGGGAACCACACATGCAGAGAACATCCATTCACCTACTCTGCGTCTCACAAAGACACGGCGGTTGAAACCAAAAATCTCAAATTTGGACTCATCAGACCAAAGGACAGATTTCCACCGGTCTAATGTCCATTGCTCGTGTTTCTTGACCCAAGCAAGTCTCTTCTCATTATTGGTGTCCTTTAGTAGTGGTTTCTTTGCAGCAATTCAACTATGAAGGCCTGATTCACGCAGTCTCCTCTGAGCAGTGAGATGTGTCTGTTACTTGAACTGTGAAGTTTTTATTTGGGCTACAATTTCTGAGGCTGGTAACTCTAATGAACTTATCCTCTGCAGCAGAGGTAACTCTGGGTCTTCCTTTCCTGTGGCGTCCTCATGAGAGCCAGTTTCATCATAGCGCTTAATGGTTTTTGCAACTGCACTTGAAGAAACTTTCAAAGTTCTTGACATTTTTCAGATTGACTGACCTTCATGTCTTAAAGTAATGATGGACTGTCATTTCTCTTTGCTTATTTAATCTGTTCTTGCCATAATATGGACTTGGTGTTATACCAAATAGGGCTATCTTCTGTATACCACCCCTAGCTTGTCACAACACAACTGATTGGCTCAAACGCATTAAGAAGGAAAGAAATTCCATAAATTCACATTTAACAAGGCACACCTGTTAATTGAAATGCATTCCAGGTGACTACCTCATGAAGCTTGTTGAGAGAATGCCAAGATTGTGCAAAGCTGACATCAAGGCAAAGGGTGGCTACTTTGAAGAATCTCAAATATAAAATATATTTTGATTTGGTTACTACATGATTCCATATGTGTTATTTCATAGTTTTGATGTCTTCACTATTATTCTACAATGTAGAAAATAGTGAAAAATAAAGAAGATCCCTTGAATGAGTAGGTGTGTCCAATCTTTTGACTGGTACTGTATGTTATATTTTTGTTCCATAAATAAACGTCTGCTCCATGCTGAGTCAGTCTTGGTGAAGCCACCCAGCTTCTAATGGTGGACCTTGGCCGGTGGTCTGACGCTCTCCAACTGTTAACCATCTCGTCCATAATGTACCATGCTCTGCTGGGATGTTTGGGGCTTACAGACACACACACACACACACTGCATACGGCCACATGGGGGTCACAGAAAACACAGACACACACACATTGCACATGCAAAATACACTCAAACTGCACAAGAAGGAGACACACACAAAAAAACACTGCACATGGAGGACACACATACACAGACTGTACAGATGTTTGTCTGTTTCTTTGGAGCCCCCATGTGGCCCAGAACCTTGGGAGACGCAGCCTTTTCCCCTGGTGACTGAAAAACAAGCAGCAGATCTCCAAATCTGGGACTTTAAATGAGGGGTGCCATTCTGCCTCAGCTCGCCTCCCATCTGCACAGGGGAACACACACAGCTAAACAACAGGACAAAGGGCCCATTACACACACACACACACACACACACACACACACACACACACACACACACACACATCTATGCACAGACACCAGTGTACTACACAGAGGGGGAAGACTGCACACACACAAACATTAGTGCATGGGCAGACACACATAACACATTCACACATGGCCTTTGTGGAGACATACCTGTTGAGACAGAAATACTAACATTAGACAGACATGGTTTTTCTGTACAGTATGCACATGGTCATGGAAGGAACTCTAGGAATATTTGTTCCATCTGTGTGTGAACCGTATCGAGCTATGGGTCCCATGTCCTGCGGTCAACTGTACTGCCTGTCCGCTTAAACATGTGTATCTGTCCTAATATGTGTTCCGTTAAACGACAGTGCTTTTTGTAGCAACGGCAGCCTAAACGGACACGTCGGGGGGCTGGTATGAAGGTGAGGGGCAGGTTGGGGGGATGGGGTGGGGGTCCAAATTGAGGTGAAGTGTTGGACAGTAGTGTGATTTACCTCTGGTACGTGAGTGCGGATATGGCACATCATTAGAAGGTGGACTCAATTCCACCTCAATTGATATTTGATTTCCAATTGTTAGGGAGACCGTTGCGGTGAAGTAGTGAGGAGGCAGAAAAGATGCTCCCAGTGCAATGCCCAGAATGGTGTACTACCAATCTACATAGAGGAGTTAGCCAGCTAACTTTGGTCAACTCGGAGTTCAACTCGGGATAACCGGTGTCACGAAAGTGGCTCACCTTTTAGCCAGGTCAATTTCTATGGCAACGAATCCTTCAGAACTAACCTGCTCCAGGGCAGGCTAACTCAGGGCTAACTCCACTTAAACTGAATTAAGTGTTTGAGCCGTGAGTTGAGGACCAATCAAATTAGATTCCCTCCCTCTCGCAAAGAGCGAGTCATAAAAAAAAAACTGCCCTAGTTATAACTCATGGTCTGGTCAGAGTCACATGATCAGAAAAACTGCTGTCCATAGTTATGAAATATGCCCAATATATCTATTTACTGTTTAGGTCAGACCTGCTCAGGCTGAAGCTTTATTTTCTCACCAGTTCTGTATACAATACAACACCTGATCACCATGTCTACTCATATAGCACATTGTGACATTTGCGCAATATGAAAAACGCACACACACGCATATGCACACACAGGCTCTATTGTAACATTTTATGTATAAGAAATCCATATGTTTGTGTATGTATGTTTATATGTGTGTTGGCTAATATATATTAATAGTTTACAGTGGTTTATTTTGGAGAAAAGAGTGTATGCTTGTTACCTAGAAGGTTTCATAAATAGCTTAGTGAGACACCAACAAATAGAGGAGAGGTGGTAAGGAAAGGTGACAATAGATTGGACCATCTTCCCAAAGTTTTCTAGGCCACACACACACACACTCAACACACACACACACACACACACACACACACACACACAGGCACACACGTCATGGTTCATTCTATTTGGTATCACAAATGTTATTTATTTGATGGAAGCTCCTATTATGGTGGAGTTTGTTGTTGATGACCATTCCCTCTAAAAGATCAAAGACAGAATGACATCATAGGTGACAGTATGGATGGACAGATGCTACTGTCTGAAGTCTGTGTTTGCTGACTCTCTCTCTCTCTGTCTCTCTCTCTCTCTCTCTGATCTTTGGTTATATTTATTCTCTGGTGGGTGGGTGGACAGAGTGTTGTTTCTGTCTCTCCAGACACAGTGTTTATTCTCACAAGTCTTACACACACATTGTGACTTATACACACACATTGGTCCCTGTCAGTAATGGCGAGCTTCAGACATTGTGTGTGTAATCAAACAGTAGTAATACAGTATAACCCAGACATTTGGTGTGTAATCTAACAGTAGTAATACAGTATAACCCAGACATTTGGTGTGTAATCTAACAGTAGTAATACAGTATAACCCAGACATTTGGTGTGTAATCTAACAGTAGTAATACAGTATAACCCAGACATTTGGTGTGTAATCTAACAGTGTGTGTGTGTGTACTCCAGACATTCTGTGTGTAATAAAGCAGTAGTAGGGATGTGGGACATACTGAGCCGCTTAGATACTTTGACATGCCACTGGTTTGTAACAGTAGGAAGAGCAGAGATCCATCTACAGTATCAAAGATGGATCCCCCCAACAATCTCTCTCTCTCTTTCCCCCTTTCTCTCACCCTCTCTGTCTCTCATTACAGTATGAAGTGTTTGTCTTATAAACGTCAGCCAACCGCAAGGCTCTGGTCGGGTACTTCTTGTGTGACCTCTGACCCCTCCCCTGGGTGGCGTGTTTTCCCCGGCCTGGTTGAGGGAGGAATGTAACTCTGTTCTGTTTGCTCCATTTGTGTCAGTGCTGCCACATGTCCCTTTCACATATCCACTGTATGTGTGCCCACCTGCCAATCATTTTTGTATATATGTCACTCTGTCAGTCACCTTATGAAGTGTATGTGTGCCAGCTTGTCAGTTATGTGTGTACCCTCTGAACCCTGGGGCTGGGTCTCTATCTGTATCAGTTGTTATGTAGTTATGATGTAGTTATGTGGTCCTCTGTAGCTCAGCTGGTAGAGCACGGCGCTTCTAACGCCAAGGTAGTGGGTTCGATCCCCGGGACCACCCATACACAAATAAATGTATGCACGTATGACTGTAAGTCGCTTTGGATAAAAGCGTCTGCTAAATGGCATGTTATTATTATGTTATTATGTAGCTGTGTAGTTTTGATGTAGTTGTGTAACTGTTTAGCTTCTGAACCTTGGGGCTGGTTGCGTATCTGGTTGGTGCACTTGTAGTTGTGTAATTGTGTATTGGTATAGTGGTGATGTAGTTGTGTAGTGAGTAATATGTAATTGTGTAAATGTGTACTCTGAACTGTAGAGCATGATGTGTGTATGTATCAGTTGTGGTGTAGATGCGTAGTTGTGTATTTATGATGTCGTTGTGAGGAAGTTGTGTAGTTGTGATGCAGTTATTTAGTTGTAATGAAGTAGTGTAGTATGTAGTTGTGTAACTGTGTACCCTCTGAACCCTGGGGCTGGGTGTGGAACTGTCTGTCTAGGATCCTCTCTAGGATCCCCTCTCACATTCCTGTTCCAGGTGCTGTGTATTTTCCTTTCCATCCTGCATGAGTCCCCATGTAAACTCCACAAGCCGAATGCATACATTACCTAAATACTTCGTAAAAGGTTTAATTTCTACCATAAACAGCAGAAGCATTTAAAGTGAAATATGGAGATTTGGAAACCCACAAATACGCTGTCAAACTTTTGCTATAATTCGTTGAAACTATGGTGCTCTGGCAGTTTATGGTATAGTTGAGATGTCAGCGTTGGTTACCAAAGTAGTATTTAACGGTGGAAAGGGAAGACCATTCTAGGGATGATTGAACTCAAAGGAAGAACAAATAAACACAAACTGACAGGGGTCAGAGTTCAACATCTACGGGGTCGTTACAGGCAGAAGATGCCTTCATGGGGGCCTAGTGAATGTACGGTGTGTGGGTGTGGGTGAGGGTGTGTGTGTGTGGTTTTATTACTAGGTCTCCCATGAAGTACACAAAGGGTGTAAAACCGTCTCATTTCATGCTGTGTGCTCACATACACACTAGACACATACTGTAAAGCACACACAATACACCTTCACACAAAGATCACGGTGTTCTCACACTGTTAAGAGGTGGAAGCAGTGGGCATTGGAGGAATTTCACCGTTCTGTATCACAAAGATATATTTAGCACTCTCAGTTAGCCAGGGCTAAACACACACACACACACACACACACACACACACACACACACACACACACACACACACACTCACACACATCACTCACTCACTCACTCACTACACACACACACACACACACACACACACACATAGTTGTGTCACAGGTCAGTATTTCACATTTTCCAAGGCAACATAACAAGCATTTATCCTCAAAATATCATCCCTGCTCCAAAGTTACAACAGTATGAATTTACGTAAGTATACAGTATCTATCAAGCAAACTCTTCCCCCCAGTCTAAACACTCATGTATGAAAGTCGCCACACCTGTTGGCCAGAGGTGCCTTTCAGTGAATTCAGCAGCAGAAAAAAAGTATTTCCTTTCAAATAAAGCTACATGGAGACAGGGGAATGAAAAACTAGAGTGGAAATGTCTGTGCTCTGTGTAAAATATAGTCAAATGAGCGGTTTAATAATGTGTTTTTAGCTATCAGTTTTTTTTTTTTTAAGCATCTTAAAAACAGTAGAAAATAATAGGTATCACCACTAAAGCTGTTACCTTTCGATCAAAATTAGTTCAATATTAGTTTGACCTAAAAATGACATTCACATTACTTATCCCTCTCCTAAACTAGGTGACCAGTTTGGATTGAAGAAGGCCCTTTGTGTGCCCTCAGTATAGGGAACCTACTCCTTCTACTAGTCTGCCATGCATCGGCTTGTTCTCAAAGGTGCAGTATACCTTCCACTTCTCCAGAGGAAACTAAGTAGAACCAACTAATTCAGCCAAGAAGCAAAACAAGAAACAAACAGTTCCTTTAGCTAAAACCCCACCCCTCATACATACAAACAAGTGCAGGTGCCAGAAAAACGGAAAGCTACGGACCCTTGAGCATGAGTATTAGTCCCACCCGGTTCTAGTGAAGTCATGGATGTGACAAGCCACAGACACCTCTCTGAGACCTGAGGTTTACAGACATGCTCCATAGCAACTATAGTTTCACACACAGCCATTTACCCTGGCTAGCTAGGCCATGCTTTGAGTAATGATTATGGTTCCTCTTACAGTGCTACTGTGTGGAGTAGAAAAAGCTGTCTGTCGCGGTGCACTTAGTGTTATGGCTGGAGCACTCCCGGTAGCCGTCCCATACGTCACAGACAGGCATGGCAGCAGATACACAAAGTGTCCCAGTGTCACTCGGATGCAGACTAGACTGTTTGCCCATGATGACTCCACTCCTGTGAGGCTGGCCTCTTTGGGAGTTTTCCTAAATTGATTAATTTGCTGACAGACAAACCCCTTACACCAGATAGAACTCACCTGCTGAGGGTAGGTAGAGATGTCTGTTGTCTTGGAGATTTCAAACACATTTAGGCCAAAACAGAGAGTCCGGCTATGGCTTACAGGCAGGCCGGCAGACAGGCAGGCCACCACTCACACTGTTTACTGTAGATCAGAACCAGAGAGCATTTTTGGCACCAACAATGGCTTTGGTCAGTTTGCCATGAGTCCATCATCTCAGAAATGTTTTTGTAATCTAATGTGTTTGACATTGGCATTTTCCACCACCTGCCTGAGAGAGAGAGAGAGAGAGAGAGAGAGAGAGGGGGGGATCAAATGTATACAATTCTAGCAGAAAACCTAAGAAAGAAATTGAGAAACCTATCCAACCAAAAACACAGAGACCCAGAAAACCAGAACCTACGCCTTCACTATGGGGAAACACTAAAACAGAATGTGCGTATGACCACAAACTTTTCTAAACACTAAAACAGTACATAAATACACTAAGAAAACATAAGAAACAGCATGTCAGAAAACATCTCAATGTGATTGGAACACACTAAACAAACAACAACACAAAGAGCTATCTATCCAAAATGGAGATGTATGGATAAACTACTTCTCCAACCTTTTCGGCCATATTACAAAGAACCAAGAGCAAACACAAATACGTGATCATTTGCAAAACTTAGAATCAGCTATTAAAGACTACCAGAACCCACTGGATTCTCGAATTACATTGAATGAACTACAGGACAAAATACAAGCCCTCCAACCCAAAAAGGCCTGTGGTGTTTATTGTATACGAAACTAAATAATAAAATATGCAGACCACAAATTCCAATTGGCTATTCTTAAACTCTTCAACATTATCCTCAGCTCTGGCATCTTCCCCAATATTTGGAACCAAGGTCTGATCACCCCACAAAAGTGGAGACAAATTTGACCTCAATAATTACAGTGGTATCTGCATCAACAGTAACCTCTGAAAAATCCTCTGCAGTATCATCAACAGCAGACTCCAACATTTCCTCAGTGAAAACAATGTCCTGAGCAAATGTCAAATTGGCTTCTTACCAAAATATCGTACGACAAACCACATTTACACATAATAGACAAACAAACAAAACAAAAGCAAAGTCTTCTGATGCTTTGTTGATTTCCAAAAAGCTTTTGACTCAATTTGGCATGAGGGTCTGCTATACAAATTGAAAGAAAGCAGTGTTGGGGGCAAAATAATGGATTGTATACTCAGTGTATATACACTACCAGTCAAAGGTTTGGACACACCTACTCATTCAAGGGTTTTTCTTTATTTTTACTATTTTCTACATTGTAGAATAATATTGAAGAGATCAAAATTATGAAAAAACACATATGGAATCATGTAGTAACCAACAAACTGTTAAACAAATCAATTTTTATTTGAGATTCTTCAAAGTAGCCACCCTTTGCCTTGATGACAGCTTTGCACACTCTTGGCATTCTCTCAACCAGCTTCATAAGGAATGTTTTTCCAACAGTCTTGAAGGAGTTCCCACATATGCTGAGCACTTGTTGGCTGCTTTTCCTTCACTCTGTGGTCCAACTCATCCCAAATCATCTCAATTGGGTTGAGGTGGGGTGATTGTGGAGGCCAGGTCATCTGATGCAGCACTCCATCACTCTCCTTCTTGGTCAAATAGCCCTTACACAGCCTGGAGGTGTGTTGGGTCATTGTCCTGTTGAAAAACAAATGATAGTCCCACTAAGCGCAAACTAGATGGGATGGCGTATCGCTGCAGAATGCTGTGTTAGCCATGCTGGTTAAGTGTGCCTTGAATTCTAAATAAATCACAGACAGTGTCACCAGCAAAGCACCCCCACACTATCACAGCTCCTCCTCCATACTTCACGGTGGGAACCACACATGCGGAGATAATCCGTTCACCTATTCTGCGTCTCACAAAGACACGGCGGTTGGAACCAAAAATCTCAAATATGGACTCATCAGACCAAAGGACAGATTTCCACTGGTCTATTGTCCATTGCTCGTGTTTCTTGGCCCAAGCAAGTCTCTTATTATTATTGGTGTCCTTTAGTAGTGGTTTCTTTGCAACAATACGACCATGAAGGCCTCCTCTGAACAGTTGATGTTGAGATGTGTCTGTTACTTGAACTCTGTGAAGCATTTATTTGGGCTGCAATCTGAGGTGCAGTTAACTCTAATGAACGTATCCTCTGCAGCAGAGGTAACTCTGGGTCTTCCTTTCCTGTGGCGGTCCTCATGAGAGCCAGTTTCATCATAGCGCTTGATGGTTTTTGCGACTACACTTTAAGTAACTTTCAAAGTTCTTGAAATGTTCTGGATTGAATGACCTTCATGTCTTAAAGTAATAATGGACTGTCGTTTCTCTTTGCTTATTTGAGCTGTTCTTGCCATAATATGGACTTGGTGTTTTACCAAATAGGGCTATCTTCTGTATACCACACCTAGCTTGTCACAACACAACTGATTGGCTCAAACGCATTAAAAAGGAAAGAAATTCCACAAATTCGCATTTAACAAGGCACACCTGTTAATTGAAATGCATTCCAGGTGACTATCTCATGAAGCTGGTTGAGAGAATGCCAAGAGTGTGCAAAGCTGTCATCAAGGCAAAGGGTGGTTACTTTGAAGAGTCTCAAATATGAAATATATTTTGATTTGTTTAACACTTTTTTGGTTACGACATGATTCCATATGTGTTATTTATTTTGTGCACACATTTGTTTACATCCCTGTTAGTGAGCATTTCTCCTTTGCCAAGATAATCCATCCACCTGACAGGTGTGGCATATCAAGAAGCTGATCAAACAGCATGATTATTACACAGGTGCACCCTGTGCTGGGGACAAAGAAAATGTTTTTTTTAAGAATGTGCATTTTTGTCAAACAACACAATGCCATAAATGTTTCAAGTTTTGAGGGAGCGTGCAATTGGCATGCTGACTGCAGGAATGTCCACCAGAGCTGTTGCCAGATTATTACATGTTAATTTCTCTACCTAAGCCGCCTCCAACATCGTTTTAGAGAATTTGGCAGTACGTCCAACCGGCCTGTATGATATAGTGTGGGCGAGCGGTTTGCCTATGTCAACGTTGTGAACAGTGCCCCATGGTGGCAGTGAGCTTATGGTGTGGGCAGGCATAAGTTACGAACAACAAACACAATTGCATTTTATCAATGGCAATTTGAATGCACAGAGATACTGTGACGAGATCCTGAGGCCCATTGTCGTGCCATTCATCTGCCGCCATCACCTCATGTTTCAGCATGATAATGCACAGCCCCATGTCGCAAGGATCTGTACACAATTCCTGGAAGCTGAACATGTCCCAGTTATTCCATGGCCTGCATACTCACCAGACATGGGGCCTTGTCTCAGAAAGACAAAAATAAGGGTGTTCCAAAAAAGGTCCAGTTGCCAGGACAACAAATTATATCTAGACACAGTTGCTCTAGAGCACACAAAGAATTATAACTACCTTGGCCTAAACATCAACATCACAGGTAACTTCCACAAGTCTGTGAACAATCTACAGTGAGGGAAAAAAGTATTTGATCCCCTGCTGATTTGTACGTTTGCCCACTGACAAAGACATGATCAGTCTATAATTTTAATGGTAGGTTTATTTCAACAGTGAGAGACAGAATAACAACAAAAAAATCCATAAAAACGCATGTCAAAAATGTTATAAATTGATTTGCATTTTAATGAGGGAAATAAGTATTTGACCCCTCTGCAAAACATGACTTAGTACTTGGTGGCAAAACCCTTGTTGGCAATCACAGAGGTCAGACGTTTCTTGTAGTTGGCCACCAGGTTTGCACACATCTCAGGAGGGATTTTGTTCGACTCCTCTTTGCAGATCTTCTCCAAGTCATTAAGGTTTCGAGGCTGACGTTTGGCAACTCGAACCTTCAGCTCCCTCCACAGATTTTCTATGGGATTAAGGTCTGGAGACTGGCTAGTTCACTCCAGGACCTTAATGTGCCTCTTCTTGAGCCACTCCTTTGTTGCCTTTGCCTTGTGTTTTGGGTCATTGTCATGCTGGAATACCCATCCACGACCCATTTTCAATGCCCTGGCAGAGGGAAGGAGGTTCTCACCCAAGATTTGACGGTACATGGCCCCGTCCATCGTCCCTTTGATGCGATGAAGTTGTCCTGTCCCCTTAGCAGAAAAACACCCCCAAAGCATAATGTTTCCACCTCCATGTTTGACAGTGTTGATGGTGTTCTTGGGGTCATAGGCAGCATTCCTCCTCCTCCAAACACGGCGAGTTGAGTTGATGCCAAAGAGCTCGATTTTGGTCTCATCTGACCACAACACTTTCACCCAGTTCTCCTCTGAATCATTCAGGTGTTAATTGGCAAACTTCAGACGGCCCTGTATATGTGCTTTCTTGAGCAGGGGGACCTTGCGGGCGCTGCAGGATTTCAGTCCTTCACGGCGTAGTGTGTTACCAATTGTTTTCTTGATGACTATGGTCCCAGCTGTCTTGAGATCATTGACAAGATCCTCCCGTGTAGTTCTGGGCTGATTCCTCACCGTTCTCATGATCATTGCAACTCCACGAGGTGAGATCTTGCATGGAGCCCCAGGCCGAGGGAGATTGACAGTTCTTTTGTGTTTCTTCCATTTGCGAATAATCGCACCAACTGTTGTCACCTTCTCACCAAGCTGCTTGGCGGTGGTCTTGTAGCCCATTCCAGCCTTGTGTAGGTCTACAATCTTGTCCCTGACATCCTTGGAGAGCTCTTTGGTCTTGGCCATGGTGGAGAGTTTGGAATCTGATTGATTGATTGCTTCTGTGGACAGGTGTCTTTTATACAGGTAACAAACTGAGACTGCATGCAGAATTCTGCCAAACATATCCTTCATGTACAACAGAAAACCCCAAACAATGCATGCAGAGCAGAATTAGGACTACACCCGCTAATGATCAAAATCCACAAAAGAGCTGTTAAAAAGCTGTTCAATTCTACAGCCACCTAAAAAGAAGCGATGCCCACACATTCCACCACAAAGCCTTCACCTACAGAGAGATGAACCTAGAGAAGAGTCCCCTCAGCCAGCTGGTTCTGGGGATCTGTTTACAAATATAAACAGATCCTACAGAGCCCCAGGACAGCAACACAATTAGACCCAACCAAATTATGAGAAAATAAAAATCTAACTATTTGACACACTGGAAATAATCAACCAAAAACCTGAGCAAACTGGAAATCTGGCCCTAAACAGAGAATATACAGTAGCAGAATACATGACCACTGTGACAGACCTAAAATTAAGAAAATCCTTGACTATGTACAGACTCGGTGAGCATAGCCTTGCTATTGAGAGAGGCCACAATAGGCAGACCTGGCTCTCGGGAGAAGAAAGATTACGTGCCCACTGCCCACAAAATGAGATGGAAACTGAGCTGCACTTTCTTACCTCCTGCAAAGGTATGACCGTATTAGACACACATATTTCCTGCAGATCACACAGACCCACAAAGAATTTGAAGACAAATCAAACATTGATAAACTCCCATATCTGTTAGGCGAAATACAGCAATGTGACCTGTTGCCATGAAAACAAGTCAATCAGCGGAGCACAAACAACATTGTAAATACAACCAATATTTATCTGTTTACTTATCTTCCCCTCCTATTCGTACTACAACTATTTGCACATTGATAAATACACTGTGCATAGCTGGTAATATAACATTTGAAACGGCTTTATCCTTTTGAAACCTTTTTGAGTGCAATGTTTACTGTACATTTTTGTAATTTTGTTTTGTTTCTTCTCTCTTTTGTGTGAGGGAGAGAGAGAGAGAGGAGAGAGAGCGATAGAGAGATGATCATTTTTTTATTGTTTATTTCATTTTTGTTTATTATCTATTTCACTTGCTATGGCAATGTAAACATTTTGTCCCATGCCAATAAAGCCCTTTGAATTGAATTGAATTGAATTGAATTGAGAGAGAGAGAGAGAGAGAGAGAGAGAGAGAGAGAGAGAGAGAGAGAGAGAGAGAGAGAGAGAGAGAGAGAGAGAGAGAGAGAGAGAGAGAGAGAAAGAGAGATGCATTTGCCTAGAACTATCACCATGCAGTTGCCTAGAACTATCAAAGCCCTCACAGAAAAACCACAATTTGTGAAAGTGCAAATTCGATCATTTTTTGTAAGGGAAATAATTAAATGTTATGGGGGTTTTAAGGTAAGTGGTACAATGTTCAGCTAAAATGTGTTTTTAAAAAAAAAGTGCACAAATCTTTACTCAATGACAATATGATTACATTTGATATGATCACTAATTATTTTTCAATATGACCCTACCTGGGATTTGGGTTACTCTGATCTTTCTGCTGCGCCACAAAGTCTGCAGCATTCTCAGAAGTCCCCTACACATTCATTACCTATAATACATCTCTGCACTTAGCAAAAGAGTGCCATCTGCACTGCTATTTTAGTTACCAGTTAATCTGACTATTCTCTCATCATTGATTTCATTTAGTTATCTCAGCAATTAATAGTTGTCTAATGTTGGTGGGGCATATTATTATTTTTTTATGTTACTCCTGAATCACCATGATGAATATAATCATTTTTCTTGAGTGTATTATACAAAGCTGAGATTTGATTTGAAGTCCTAAGTTTAGGAATACAGGTGAAATCAGTCACTGACACAGACATGGTGTCTTAGCAGGAAGACCGGAATGCCGTGAACCAAGAGGTTGTGAGTTCAAAGTCGAGGTGAGGACATGTTGAATGTATAAATAAACATACACTATGTAATCATGTGTGTCAAATATGTAAGTGGAAAACACTATGGCTATTTCGTAACGTTCCCGAGACATCTCAGCAACCTCTTGTTTACAGGGTATCATGTGAACATTTTAATCCACATGTGAAAGGTTATGTGAAATATCATCACATGTGAAGTGTTCCAAAACATGTGAAATCATCAGTGGTGTAAAGTGCTTAAGTAAAAATACTTGAAAGTACTACTTAAGTAATTTTTGGGGGTATCTGTATTTTACTTTACTACTTAAATTTTTTACCACTTTTACTTTTACTTCACTACATTCCTAAAGAATATTATGCACTTTTTACTCCATACATTTTCCCTGACACCCAAAAGTACTTGTTACTTTTCGAATGCTTAGCAGGACAGGGAAATTCACACATTTATCAAGAGAACATCCCTGGTCATCTCTACTGCCTCTGATCTGGCAGACTCACTAAAGACATGCTTTGTTTGTAAATTATGTCTGAGTGTTGGAGCATGCCCCTAGCTATCCATAAATAAAATAAAAACAAGAAAATGATGCCGTCTGGTTTGCTTAATATAATGAATTTGAAATTATTTATACTTTTACATTTACTTTTGATACTTAAGTATATTTAAAACCAAATACTTTAAAACTTTTACTCAAGTAGTATTTTACTGGGTGACTTTCACTTTTACTTGAGTCATTTTCTATTAAGGGATCTATACTTTTACTCAAGTATGACAATTGGGTACTTTTTCCACCACTGGAAATCATGTGGTTTTTCCGTAAGTGAGAACATAGAGTTTTACCGTAAATAATAAAGTTATTTGTGTGTAATAACCTTCCATGAATTTACATGAATCACTGTCAGAAGGTGAAGTTGGATTAACTATTGTTGCATGCATAATAAAGCACATCTCTGTTTAAGGGAATGGCTCCACATGTCAATCAGGTGGATTGTTTGTGGCATGCTCGCCTGCCATGTCGCTTGCCTTATTATGATATCTAGCGATGGCGACAGTTTGAGTAGGGTGGAATGATACTGAGGTAGAACGGTGGCTTGGCTAATGACTGTACGCTATACACTACTGTTCTCTGTCTGTCTCGAGTCAGCCATGGGTTGGGGACACAGCCAACATTTACAGTCATTATACCGATTATTTCAATGTGTTTTCAACCACAAGCCAGACATATTAAATAGTACATTTACATTACATTTTACATTTTAGTCATTTAGCAGATGCTCTTATCCAGAGCGACTTACAGTTAGTGAGTGCATACATTTTTCCTACGCTGCATCAAACGGAAATTGAAGGCAGGCTTGATCAGCGCGTCACACACAACTTTGCAATGAGCTGGAGGCAGTATGCATTTTGAAAACCAATACTTAATTGTTTGAAACCTGAACATTTTAATACGAGTCATGTCTTACCTTGCTTCAAAGTAGCCTATTAGATCTCCTCTCTTTCAACATTTCTAACGGATGCTTTCATCTCTGTCACCTGAAACCGCTCACATGTGCTGTGCCCTTTTGACAACAGTGTTTTCCAGCTAATTGCATTATGGAACCAACATTTGTGTGTAGCCTACTGCCTTGTGCACATTGGTGCTATTATAATGTGAAGAAATCAAAATGTTAAACAAAACGTTCTGATCTGTTGCGTTAGACTCATTGCTTTTTAACGTTTTTTTATTTTTTATGTAGCCTAGGCCTACGGGTTGAATGAACTTGGGATCTATCATCCCATAACTGTTCCAGGGTCTGTTTGAAATTGGCCATTTCTTTCTCAACAAGCTGACCAATAGAATAGGTAGCCTAAACTTTTCTACTATAGTACAAAGGCTAGTGATTTTGTTGTTCATTACTCCTGTGTGTAAGTCTAGCTCGGGTGATATAAGACATTTACTGAGGGGGTTGGAGGGCAGGGATATGAAATGCATAACTTCTAGTTGTAAATGAATACCCACTGGGCACAGACGTCAATTAAACTTCTATTCCACGTTGGTTCAACGTCATTTAATTGAAATTGGTTCAACATTGATTCAACCAGTGTGTGCCCACTGGGTAGTGATGCAAATGAAGCTAATTAATGTGTAGTTGTGTTTAATGACCACCATGTGGCTCACTTTAGTTCCCACTCTGCCCCTTTATTGTATTATGGCTCCTTGAAACAGTACGTTTTGTTGATGGGACTTTGGTTCATGTTTACAGCCATAAATCAAGAGTCTTCAGATAATCCAGTGAGGCTTGTGTAAATATTTTGATCAGCACAAGGACGGAATGTATTTCCATCATCCATTACTTGTTGTTGGTAAGATAGATGCATTCCCAGCTACCACACACGTTTGTTTGTTTTTGGAGTTGGCAGGTAGGTGCCACACATATTTATTATATCCTTGGCAAAATGTTAGTTTTCAGTAAAATATCTGCATTTTATGCTTTCAAAACATCATCGTAAATGTAGCCACTCAGCCCCCTGACAAATACGATTAAGCCGCTGCCTTTCCAGATTACAAAAGAAAACAGACAAAGAGTGTTGTGTTGAAGAGCAACTATTGGAGTTCCCCATCTTTCATAGAGGGATGAATCCCAGCATGCTCTCTGTTTGTCTCAGGTCAACACTGAGCACTGTGCGCATTCCTCACATACTGTAGCTGCACATCACAGCAGAATTCTCTACCCACAATCCCATTCAGCTAACAGCAGCCATTTATATGGCCCACTACCTTCTCCTTTTCCTAGTTACTCTGTGTGTGTGTGTGTGTGCGTGTGTGTGTGTGTGTGCGTGTGTGTACATGTGTGTATGTGTGTATGTGCGTCGGTATCCGTGTGCATACGTGCATGTGTATGTGCTTAGCATGACACCCAATGAGTTACTATGACTAAATGTAAATCAAACACTCCCTATACGTAGAGATGGGACTCCAGTGATGCGTGCTAGGTCATATCCTATGGTCATGGTCTGGTCATATCCTGTCTTACTTCTTCTTAGAATCATCACCCCATTCCTCATCCAACAGTCTGGGCATCCCTTACTCTAACCCCTACTCTACCCTCCCATCCCTCATCTTCCCCATTGCTCATATACCCCTCCTTACCCTACCTTCACCTTCCCTAATCTCAACCCAACATTGCCTCTAACCCTCAGCCTATGTTAATAAGGGTGTTTTGTCTGTTTCATGTCTTAGCTAACCACAGTGAATTGTGCAGGATCCTAACTGATATCTCTTGTGATGAAGCTGTCCCTGTCTACAGTAGTCCTGACCTTACATCCAGCCAGGCCAAGAGTAACAAGTGACAGAAAGCTGTGAGAAATATAAAACACATAAAAAGCCCTGTAAAAGTCTCCTCACTGATGCAGGAAAATAAATATACTTCTTCAAACAGTCCATAATCATTACATAATTATGTGTGGTCGTTTGCCAGACAAAGAAAATATAGTTAATTGAGAGAGGTGAAATCAAAAGTTTGTTGAATTCCCAATTACTGTCAATTAAGTAATATTGAATTGTGTTCGGTTGAAAACAGAACAAAATATCAACATTTAAATGAGATGTATCTACTGCTTGGATAGTTCCCTTTGAGCTACTGGCTTAATCCTATTCTTCATTTTCATTTTGGGTTGAGATGAAGACGTAAATCGAACATATAATTTGTTAACTTGTCGACAAGTTAATAGGCTATTTACCGTATTGCAAAAGTGATATTGAATTGTGTTTGTTTGTGAACTCAACCAAATATCTACTTCTGAAGGTGATGTATCTTCTGATTGGATAGCTCCATCTGTGCCACTGAGTCTGGCTTTAATTCCAGTTTGTCTACAAATTTCCATTTCAACCAAAAATCTAAACAAAAGAATAGGACTAAATCAAATCAAACTTTAAATGCACTTTAAATACTGTTTGATTTGATTTAATCTTCAACTTTTATTTTTGGTTGATACGTAGAAGGAAAGAAATTCCACAAATTAACTTGTAACAAGGCACACCTGTTAATTGAAATGCATTCCAGGTGACTACCTCATGAAGCTGATTGAGAGAATACCAAGAGTGTGCAAAGCTGTCATCAAGGCAAAGAGTGGCTATTTGAAGAATCTCAAATATAAAATATATTTTGATTTGTTTAACACTTTTTTGGTTACTACATGATTCTATATGTGTTATTTCATAGTTTTATTTCATAGTTTTACAGCTGTGAGTCTTTCTGGGTAAATCTCTAAGAGCTTTGCACACCTGGATTGTACAATATTTGCACATTATTCTTTAAGAATTATTTTCCAAAAATGTAACTAGGCCACTCAGTAACATTCAATGTCGTCTTGGTAAGCAACTCCAGTCTATACAGAGATGAGGTAGTCATTCAAACATCATGTTAAACTATTGCACAAAGAGTGAGTCCATGCAACTTATTATGTGACTTGTTAAGCAAATGTTTACTCCTGAACATATTTAGGCTTGCCATAACAAAGGGGTTGAATACTTATTGACTCAAGACATTTCAGCTTTTCTTTTTTAATTAATTAGTGTGTGTATGTGACAGAGTGAACGAGTGAGAGAGGGGCAGAGAAAGAGAGGGGGAGAGAGAGTGAAGAACAGGGAGATGGGGTGGGGTTAATAGTGCCGGGTGCTGTGGTTTTGAAGAGAGTGGGTCTGTTTTCACCAATTGGAGCTTGTCCACCACAGTGCCCCCACCCCACCCCTCACCTCACCTCGCTCCTCACTCTAGCCCCCCTCTCTCATCTAGTCCGAAGCCTAGCTTAATGTCCACATCTCGATTCAACCCTACCTTTCCTCAACCCTAACCTTAGGTTCATGTCCACATCCCAGTTCAACCCTAACCCTCAACCACAACCCTAACGGCTGGTTTATACTTGGTCTAACGACACATCTGTAGACAATTAGAATGCGACAAGTGTCGCTGGTCAAAACACCATTTAATTTATACTCCGGTGGAATGTCTGCAAACTGTCGCTGCGACTTTCGGTTTCGTCACACTCACAACTGTAAGCTATTTTCTTTGTTTAATATTATTTTTTACCCCTTTTTCGTGATATCCAATTGCAGTCTTGTCCCATCGCTGCAACTCGCATACGGACTCGGGAGAGGCGAAGGTCGAGAGCCATGTGTCCTCCAAAACACGGCCCTGCCAAGCCGCACTGCTTCTTGACACACTGCTCGCTTAGCCTAGGAAGCCAGCTGCACCAATGTGTCGGAGGAAACACCGTACAACCTACCACAAGGTGTCGCTATAGCGCAATGGGACAAGGAAATCCCAGCCGGCCAAACCTTCCCCTAACCCGGACGACGCTGGCCAATTGTGCTCATGGGTCTCCCAGTCACGGCCAGCTGTGACACAGCCTGGGATCGAACCCGGGACTGTAGTGACAACTCAAGCACTGTGATGCAGTGCCTTAGACCGCTGCGCCACTCGTGAGGCTATTTTCTGTTATTAACTTGACATTACCTTGTAAATAATGATATTTTTGTGAGATTATTTTCCTGTAATAATTAATTAAACTTAGCTAAAGATAAGACGTTGTCAGCTATGCTCTGGTCACAAATGCTACATTTATTAACTGATGGGTTTATTGGTGTTAAAATACAGGAGTTATGCTATTTGGACCAACAGGCTGCTGATGATGTCATGTAGCCAGTCATTTTAGTGTTTATACTGTTTCATAACAACAACGACAAGTTTGATGTTGGACGACAATAGAATATTCATGATGTCACTGAGAAAATTGTCTACAGACATGTCGATAGACCAACTGTAAACCAGCCTTCATCCTAGCACCAACAGTTGGTCCCCCTGTTGGACAAAGGCCCAGTAACACTAGTTGTTGAAGAGGGCTAGGCTGATGGGAAGAGGCAGCCTGGTGTTTAATGCAGCCAGTGAGGGCCTTAGTGTTTACTCTCTGAGGGGCATCCTGCTTCTTAGCCCTGTTTATCATAGACCCAGACCCGAACACAGACATCCTGGCTCCTCTCTCTGTCTTTATGTTTACCTCTCATCATCTATATCAGGGATCAGGCCCTCGGACCAATTCAAATATATATATATATACAGTACCAGTCAAAAGTTTGGACAAACCTACTCATTCAAGGGTTTTTCTTTAATTTGTACTATTTTCTACATTGTAGAATAATAGTGAAGACATCAAAACTATGAAATAACATTTACATTTTAGTCATTTAGCAGACGCTCTTATCCAGAGCGACTTACAGTTAGTGAGTACATTACATTTTATTATTCATACTGGCCCCCCGTGGGAAACAAACCCACAACCCTGGCGTTGCAAACGCCATACTCTACCAACTGAGCTACATCCCTGCCGGCCATTCCCTCCCCTACCCTGGACGACGCTGGGCCAATTTTGCGCCGCCCCATGGGTCTCCCGGTCGCGGCCGGATACGACAGAGCCTGGATTCGAACCAGGATCTCTAGTGGCACAGCTAGCACTGCGATGTAGTGCCTTAGACCACTGCGCCACTCGGGATAACACATGTGGAATCATGTAGTAACCAAAAAAGTGTTAAACAAATCCAAATATGTTTTATATTTTTGATTCTTCCAAGTAGCCACCCTTTGCCTTGATGACAGATTTGGAATGTCTAAACTTTTGACTGGTACTGTATACATATATGTTGAGAGTTAGAATAATAGAATACACAAGATGCGATTTCGAAATGTGTTTGTGTACAAGCAGTCACTCAATTAGCCCATGTCAGCTCAATTTTTTTAGATTTGTAAGTTAGTCTAGCGGCCAGCTATCTAAACTTGTAGTAAGCATGGTCGAATTACCGACCAGGGTGGGGACCATTGATCATCAGTTATCATATTAAAAACGGCAAACATTTGCCTCCACCCTATAGCAAAATGTGTACAATTGCAGGAAATTCGCTGTAGAACTGCACGTGTTTCTCTCTGCCCCATGGCAAAATGAATTGCATGAAATGAGTTATAAAATTGCAAAATCATCTCTCCGGCCCATGGCAAAATGTGTAGAATTGCAGCAAACTTGCTTTAAAACGGCAAAATTTTCTCTACGCCCCATGGCAAAATGTGCAGAATTGCAGCATACGTCATTTCTTTCTCTTTGCTGTCATGAGGGGGGCGCTAAAATGTTTTGCTCTGGGGTGTGGGGGGGAAGGGGGTACAGAGACCCACGAGCCACTGTGGCCCCTGATGATGAGTTCCGTTTTTTTGTGGCCACCACCCCCATCAAAGTTGTCCATCCCTGACCTATATGATGTTCTGACTTTCAGAAGGCTGGTGGGCTGAGGAAAGGTTTTACCACAAAAAGTTGAGATGGGGGAGAGGGTAATTTTGGTTCACTCATAGACATACATACATTGTCAGAGTGATGGTAACACAAAATGGTTTACCTTCTCATGTAGTCTTGTGTCCTGACTGGAACTGGTCATAGGGGTCGCCAATTTGAACACACGCACACACACATACATCCCTTTACAAGCATGTCGCTCAAGTCGTTCACAAAGTTGCTTTTATTCTGTTTATGTTCAATGTCCTATAAAACCTGTCTGTGGGATAAACTGCTTTTTTTATGTCCGCCCATGGGAGAGGCACCCTTTTGAACTGGGGGTCGCCCTACCAAACCCCCTAACCCCCAGCCCTAAACCTTGTAAACCCCCTCAGTGATGGTGATGTCATCAGTGAGCAGCCCTGGGCGAGAGGCAGGAATTTTACAGTCTGTTGATTGAGGCAAGGGATTATGGGTCGGGTCTTGTCAAGTGGCAGGCATAGTGTGTGTGCGTATGAGTTTGTGTGTGTGAGGGGGGACTTTACTGCGACACTGCGGTGTGAAGCCTGGTCTTTGTGTACAGGCCAGCTGTGTGTGTGTGTGTGTGTGTGTGGGTGGCTTGTACATTCACAGCAAACTCCCAAAGCTAGCTAAATAAACACACCACCCACCACTCAAGTAGAGGTACAAACACATGCAGGCAAGCACACATACACACACACACACACACACAAATACATATATAGAACACACTTATACTGTAGCTTGGGGTACTCATTTCCACGATTTGGAGATAAGCTAAGGTGGGATAGTGACAGCAAGCTACTTCCCTTTCCTCCATAGTCTGGGCATGGGACTATTAGCTTTCATGTTCATGTGATTAGTGATTAATTTATGTCTGCCCCTCAGTTTAAGGTCAACCCTGTTACATGAACTGAACTATCCCTCTAATATGGTGAAACCATTACTTAAAACAATTAAAATAATAATAATATTAAGCAAATCTAAAAGTTAAATTATAGTGTAAAAGCAGGTGAGCTGATCTACTCTTCTTTTTTTGACAAAGTTACACATCTCAAAAGGCACTGAAATGGTGGAATGACCCAGCTGGGTGAACAGTGGCGGTGAAATTACTGTACTTCAAATACAAACAAACACATTTCTTAGATAAACTGAGGTTATGGGATTTTGACCTCAAGATAATGGGTGATTCCTCACTAAACTAGAACAAAATGGTCCTTTGGAGAAAGAATTGTTGACACATATTTGACATTTGTATCTTAAAGCATAATTTACAAAAAAAAGTTCCAGAGTGGGATCTCTGTTAGTTTTAAAGCTATGGCCCATTTTACAGTTTTTTTCAATTCGCTTTGGAGCAATTTTCACAAGTATGTGGTACATTTTCACAACGCTTAGTAGAAAACAGATCATCAAAAAGGCAGTTGTTTCAAAACTTTAAGCACATTTTCAATTGACTAAGTATAACACACAAAATCATACAGTCACTTTTTCACCAAAGTTGATTAGTGTTTAATCTATAATATGCCATGCCATTTAGCAGACGCTTTTATCCAAAGCGACTTACAGTCATGTGTGCATACCTTTTTTTTTATGTATGGGTGGTCCCGGGGATCGAACCCACTACCCAGGCGTTACAAGCGCCATGCTCTACCAATTGAGCTACAGAGGACCACTATCTACAAATACAGTGGGGAAAAAAAGTATTTAGTCAGCCACCAATTGTGCAAGTTCTCCCACTTAAAAAGATGAGAGAGGCCTGTCATTTTCATCATAGGTACACATCAACTATAACAGACAAATTGAGAATTGTTTTTCCAGAAAATCACATTGTAGGATTTTTTATGAATTTATTTGCAAATTATGGTGGAAAATAAGTATTTGGTCACCTACAAACAAGCAAGATTTCTGGCTCTCACAGACCTGTAACTTCTTCTTTAAGAGGCTCCTCTGTCCTCCACTCATTACCTGTATTAATGGCACCTGTTTGAACTTGTTATCAGTATAAAAGACACCTGTCCACAACCTCAAACAGTCACACTCCAAACTCCACTATGGCCAAGACCAAAGAGCTGTCAAAGGACACCAGAAACAAAATTGTAGACCTGCACCAGGCTGGGAAGACTGAATCTGCAATAGGTAAGCAGCTTGGTTTGAAGAAATCAACTGTGGGAGCAATTATTAGGAAATGGAAGACATACAAGACCACTGATAATCTCCCTCGATCTGGGGCTCCACGCAAGATCTCACCCTGTGGGGTCAAAATGATCACAAGAACGGTGAGCAAAAATCCCAGAACCACACGGGGGGACCTAGTGAATGACCTGCAGAGAGCTGGGACCAAAGTAACAAAGCCTACCATCAGTAACACACTACGCTGCCAGGGACTCAAATCCTGCAGTACAGACGTGTCCCCCTGCTTAAGCCAGTACATGTCCAGGCCCGTCTGAAGTTTGCTAGAGTGCATTTGGATGATCCAGAAGAGGATTGGGAGAATGTCAGATGAAACCAAAATAGAACTTTTTGGTAAAAACTCAACTCGTCGTGTTTGGAGGACAAAGAATGCTGAGTTGCATCCAAAGAACACCATACCTACTGTGAAGCATGGGGGTGGAAACATCATGCTTTGGGGCTGTTTTTCTGCAAAGGGACCAGGACGACTGATCCGTGTAAAGGAAAGAATGAATGGGGCCATGTATCATGAGATTTTGAGTGAAAACCTCCTTCCATCAGCAAGGGCATTGAAGATGAAACGTGGCTGGGTCTTTCAGCATGACAATGATCCCAAACACACCACCCAGGCAACGAAGGAGTGGCTTCGTAAGAAGCATTTCAAGGTCCTGGAGTGGCCTAGCCAGTCTCCAGATCTCAATCCCATAGAACATCTTTGGAGGGAGTTGAAGGTCCGTGTTGCCCAGCAACAGCCCCAAAACATAACTGCTCTAAAGGAGATCTGCATGGAGGAATGGGCCAAAATACCTGCAACAGTGTGTGAAAACCTTGTGAAGACTTACAGAAAACGTTTGACCTGTGTCATTGCCAACAAAGGGTATATAACAAAGTATTGAGAAACTTTTGTTATTGACCAAATACTTATTTTCCACCATCATTTGCAAATAAATTAATTAAAAATCCTACAATGTGATTTTCTGGATATTTTTTTCTTATTTTGTCTGTCATAGTTGACGTGTACCTATGATGAAAATTACAGGCCTCTCTCATCAATTGGTGGCTGACTAAATCCTTTTTTCCCCACTGTACGTGTTTCACATTGGCCAATACAATACGTATCAGGTGGTTTTATTCAAAGTGTCTCCACACATTTTCATATGTGACCCCAGCGGGAATCAAACCTGGTGTTGCTAGTAACATACTAACTAACTGAGCCACACAGGACCGCTACAACACACAAGATGTATGATTGACATCCCCATGGGCGTACCACCCTCTTTCAGGCTATTGATGAAGCATGCAATGACATCACTCCAGACCTATGTCAGGCTTGGATTCGCCATGCCAAAAGGTTTTTCCCCAGGTGCATGAACAATGAGGACATTTACTGTGTCAATGAGAACCTATGGCCAAATGCTCAAGACAGGTTTGATTCAAACTACTGCCTGCTAAACGTTGTTTCTTTCATTCATTTATTTTGAATACAGTACAACTAGTGTAATTATATCTGAACAATAAATTTATATTTTACATCAATGATTGTGAAAGATGTCTTCAATGAACACAACTTGATCACACATGGAATAGAAATGATGGAAATTTGATTTTCAGTTAATTTTGACGGGTAGTGCAAGTGTGTAGCCTAATGTGAAAACAGTGTAATATACTGCAATGTACAGTACTGTAGCATATTACTTTCAGCATTTGAAAAGGGCAATTTTGAAATACTTGTCTTGCATTTTTTGCCATTGGATTAACAGCTAAATTGAGAAGATATTATTATGTTGTGTTTTGGTGATTAAACCAGTGTACTCATTATATTTCACAGTTAACATATATTTTGGATCAATGGTTGTGTGGTGAAAGATGTCTACACACAAAATGAATGCACAATGAAAGGTTTTGAACCGTGTGGTGCCAGGATAACAACCTCTACCTCAACGTGATCAAGACAAAGGAGATGATTGTGGACTACAGGAAAAGGAGGACCGAGCACACCCCAATTCTCATCGAGGAGGCTGTAGTGGAGCAGGTTGAGAGCTTCAAGTTCCTTGGTGTCCACATCACCAACAAACTATCATGGTCCAAACACACCAAGACAGTCGTGGAGAGGGTACGACAAAGCCTATTCCCCCTCAGGAGACTGAAAAGATTTGGCATGGGTCCTCAGATCCTCAAAAAGATCTACAGCTTCACCATCGAGAGCATCCTGACTGGTTGCATCACTGCCTGGTATGGCAACTGCTCGGCCTCCGACCGCAAGGCACTACAGAGGGTAGTGCGTATGGCCCAGTATATCACTGGGGCCAAGCTTCCTGCCATCCAGGACCTCTATACCAGGCGGTGTCAGAGGAAGGACCTAAAAATTGTCAAAGACTCCAGCCACCCTAGTCATAGACTGTTCTCTCTGCTACCACATGGCAAGCGGTACCGGAGCGCCAAGTCTAGGTCCAAAAGGCTTCTTAACAGCTTCTACCCCGAAGCCATAAGACTCCTGAACAAATAATCAAATGGCTACCCAAACTATTTGCATTGATTTGAATGTAAGACTGGCTGTGTTACAAGTGTTAACAGTTTGGAGTTTTGTACTAAGAGTTTTGAAAATTCACCACATACCTGTGAAAATAGTCTGAAAGGCTCAAAATGGCCAGAAACAAAGAACTTTCATCTGAAACTCGTCAGTCTATTCTTGTTCTGAGAAATGAATGCTATTCCATGCGAGAAATTACCAGGAAACTGAAGATCTCGACAACGCTGTGTACTACTCCCTTCACAGAACAGCGCAAACTGGCTCTAACCAGAATAGAAAGAGGAGTGGGAGGCCCCGGTGCACAACTGAGCAAGAGGACAAATACATTAGTGTCTAGTTTGAGAAACAGACGCCTCACAGGTCCTCAACTGGCAGCTTCATTAAATAGTACCCGCAAAACACCAGTCTCAACGTCATTAGTGAAGAGGCGACTCCGGGATGCTGACCTTCTAGGCAGAGTTGCAAAGAAAAAGCCAAATCTCAGACTGCCCATCTTAATCTTTCCTTTTTATTGGCCAGATATGGCTTTTTCTTTGCAACTCTGCCTTTGCAAAAGTATTCAGACCCCTTGGAGCCCTTGGATTGCTTCACATTTTATTGTGTAACAAAGTGGGATTAAAATGGATTTAATTGTCATTTTTCTACACAAAATACTCTGTAATGTCAAAGTGGAAGCACATTATTTTAATACAAAATTCAGAGCTAAAATATATTAATTACATAAGTATTCAGCCCCTTTGTTTAGGCAAGCCTAAATTAGTTCAGGATAAACATTTGACTTAACAAATCACATAATAAGTTACATGGATGTGTGAAATAATAGGGTTTGACATGATTTTTGAATGACTAACACTTCCTCTGTCACCCATACATACAATATCTGTAAGGTCCCTCAGTCAAGTATTGAACTGAAAGCACAGATTCAACTACAAAGACCAGGGAGCTTTTCGAAAGCCTCATAAAGAAGGGGAGTGATCGATAGATGGGTAACAATAACAAATCAGATATTGAATAACTCTTTAAGCATGGTCAAGTTAATAATTATGCTGTGGATTATGAATTAAACGACCCAGACATATCAAAGATATAGTCGTTCTTCTGAAATTAAACTGCTCAGGGATGTTACCATGAGGCCATTGGTGATTTTAAAACAGTTCAATGGCTGTGATCGGAGAAAACTGAGGATGGATCAACAACATTGTAGTGACTCCACAATAATGACCTACAGTGCCTTTGGAAAGTATTCAGACCACTCCTGCGTTGCCTTGGCTGCGTGCTTAGGGTCGTTGTCCTATTTAAGATGAACCATCACCCCAGTCTGAGGTCCTGAGCGCTCTGGAGCAGGTTTTCATCAAGGATCTCTCTGTACTTTGCTCCGTTCATATTTGCCTCGATCCTGACTAGTCTCCCAGCCCCTGCCGCTGAAAACATCCCCACAGCATGATGCTGTCACAACCATGCTTCACTGTAGGGATGGTGCCAGGTTTCCTCCAGACGTAAGGCTTGGCATTCAGGGAATCTTGTTTCTCATGGTCTATAAGTCCTTTAGGTGCCTTTTGGCAAACTCCAAGCGTGCTGTCATGTGCCTTTTAATGAGGAGTGGCTTCCGTCTGGCCACTCTACCATAAAGGCCTCATTGATGGAGTGCTGCAGAGATGGTTGTCCTTTTGGAAGGTTCTCCCATCCCTGCCGAGGAACTCTAGAGCTCTGTCAGAGTGACCATTGGGTTCTTGGTCACCTCCCTGACCAAGGCCCTTTTCCCCTGATTGCACAGTTTGGCTGGGCTGCCAGCTCTAGGAAGAGTCTTGGTGGTTCCAAACTTCTTCCATTTAAGAATGATGGAGGCCACTGTGTTCTTGGGGACCTTCAATGCTGCAAAACAATTTTGGTACCCTTCCCCAGATCTGTTTCTCGACACGATCCTGTCTCGGAGCTCTACGGACAATTCCTTTGACCTCATGGCTTGGTTTTTGCTCTGACATGCACTGTCAACTGTGGGACGTTATATGGACAGGTGTTTGCCTTTCCAAATCATGTCCAATCAATTGAATTTACCACAGGTGTAATCCAATAAAGTTGTAGAAACATCTCAAGGATGACCAATGGAAACAGGATGCACCTGAGCTCAGTTTCGAGTCTCATAGCAAAGTGTCTGAATGTAAATAAGGTATTTCTGTTTTCTATTTTTAATACATTTGCAAACATTTCTAAAAACCTGTTTTCACTTCGTCATTATGGGGTATTGTGTGTAGATTGCTGAGGATTATATATATTTTTTACTGTTTTTAGAATAAGGCTGTAACGTAAACAAAATGTGGCAAAAGTCAAGGGGTCTGAATACTTCCGAAGGCACTGTAAATGACCAAGTGAAAAGAAGAACACAAATATACAGAATAAAATATTCCAAAACATGCATCTTATATGCAGCAAGGCACTAAAGTAATGCTGAAGATTAAAAACACAGCAAAGGAATACACTTTTTGGCCTAAATGCTAAGCCTTATGTTTGTGGCAAATCCAACACAACACATCACTGAGTAACTGCCTCCTTATTTTCAAGCATGGTGGTGGCTGAATCATAGTTTGGGTATGCTTGACATCGTCAAATGCTGGAGGGATAAAAGTAAACGTGATGGAGCTAAGTACAGGCAAAATCCTAGAGGAAAACCTGCTTCATTCTGATTTACACCAGAGACTGGGAGAGGAATTCACCTTTCAGCAGGACAATAACCTACAACACAAGGCCAAATCTACACTGGAGTTGCTTACCAAGAAGACAGTGAATGTTCCTGAATGGCCAAGTTACAGTGTTGACTGAATTCTGCTTGAAAATGTATGGCAAGACTTCAAAATTGCTGTCTAGTCTAGAATTTTGAAAAGAATAATGGGCATATATTGCGCAATCCAGGTGTGCCAAGATCTTATAGACTTACCCAAGAAGACTCACAGCTGTAATCGATGCCTAAGGTGTTTTTAACATGTATTGACTCAGGGAGCTGAATTTTTCTAACACTTTGACATTACAGAGTAGTTTGTGTAGATTGTTGACATTTTTAATCCCACTTTGTAACACAATACAATGTGAAGAAATCCAAGTGGTCTGAATACTTTAACAAGGCAATGTATGTCAACAATCCTTCCTCCAAATGACCCTTCTATGGATTAAATGTTGTACACATCAGAAAAATCATGGTTTGTTCTAGTTCCGTGAGGAATCACCCTAATGTCCTACCGCACCTCAATCCATGTGTGTGTGTGTGTGCATGTCTGTGTGTGTGTGTGTTCTAGTAGGGGGGAATGTATAAGTCATGGGAGCCCCCAGTGAGTGAGCGACAGGGTTGTTTTTACAAAAACATTCAAACAAACGTTGGGCCATACTGGTGGTGAGAGTGGCACTTTTAACACGGCACTGGGGGCTCTTAAATGTCTACACTGACTGATTTACTTGCTGTCCCAGGTTAGGGGCTAGGGGGGTAGGGTAGTGGTTCCTACCCGCCCTGGGTGTAGCAGTTGTGGGATGTGAAGTGTGATGACGTGCCCCTAAGAACCAGGGGAGAACCAGGGGAGGGACAGGGCGGAGAGTTCTCATCAAGCCCAGGATGGGACACCCTCATGGGTAGGGTCAGTTGAACTTGTGAATCCACATTTTTCCGACCAACTTACCCTTGTCCCACTCCTGGTTCTGGAGGGCAATATGGTATGCAAACTTTCACAAACAACGAACACGAGTTTCAAATAGTTTCAAATACTAACAAACACTTTTCTTTCTTAATTTCTCATCAAATTTGGGCTGAGCTAGAACAAAAGCCTGCATACCATGTGGCTCTCCAGGACCAGGGTTGGTGACCACTGTTAAAGTTCTCCTGACTCCATGGATGACTTTGTTTTAAGCCCTGCGTGAGTCTGTGGTGGACTCTGAGTTGAGGGTATTTAATACTTGTCATTGTGTAGGGAACTGTTCTAAAGGAGCCCTCTCTTTGAAGTCAGACCCATGTTTTCACTGTGCCGAGGGCTGAGAAACCAACATGGCCCAGTTGTTTGCCTGTCAGTTTCCATTTGGGGACGATGTCCAGGGCTATAGGTTCAGAGTTGTGACATATTGGGGACAGACAGATCATCAGGACTTTTAGGGACCGCACACAGAAAGGGAGGAATTCCAAGCCCCTCTGGGTGCTTATGTCCCCCTGGGACGGTGTGACAGGAGTGTTGGTATGTTGACTCGTCTGTTTGCCCACGGAATTCCAGCGTTGCCACACAGAGAACGGGAAAGTAAGGAAGAATGTGGCAAAGTGGGAGTTTCGCAAAGTTAGGCTTTGTCAACCAATCAGAGATAGAGCTCATGACAGCTGTAGAACTGTAAAGGAGAGATGGTTGACCCATCGTTACCATGGTGACAGGCTCAGCCTCTCAACTCCCACTGTTTTAATTAAATTAACTGCTTTAATAAAAGAGTAGCCTGAAAGTGTGGTTGGTTTGGAGGGTCTCCTCTTCTCCCCTCCCCTCCCCTCCCTCCCCCCCTCCCTCCCTCCCTCCCTCCCCTCCCTCCCTCCTCCCTCTCCCTCTCCTCTCCTCTCCTCTCCTCTCCTCTCCTCTCCTCTCCTCTCCTCTCCTCCTGTCCCTCTACTCTCCTGTTCATCAGTAAACAGTAGGCCAGATGTCATAGATGGATACAGGGGGTGGATGGTGTTTGAAGGCCAAACACAGAGAGCTAATTGAATACTGTGTCTCAGTGCCATTGAATAGCTAGGATCCCCCTTGACTGTGTATCTGCTCTATGACACACACACATGCAAGCGCACACACACAGACACACACACACACAGTAAAGCATGGGAGCGAGAGCATTACATTATATTTGACAGACACAGAGGTTAGGAACCCATTGACGATTCTCTTTACACGGTGTGTGTGACTGTGATTAAAGCAAGACTGTTTCTCACCCAGTCTAAAGTATCGTTTTCTGGTTTTCATTAGTCACACATGCTTCTAATCCTCTGTCTGTCTTTCTGTCTGTCTGTCTTTCTGTCTGTAGTCATGTGGGAGACACACAGCACCGTGCCAGCTCTGTAATGTGATAATAAGGCGCTGAAAGCTCCTGTAATGTCCTTCATATCCCTCTACTCACACCCAATGGACAGCATGCTTTCAGTTGACTGGTTTCTCTCTCTCTCTCGCTCTCTCTCGCTCTCTCTCGCTCTCTCTCTCTCTCTCTCTCTCTCTCGCTCTCTCTCTGCTCTCTCTCTCTAGGGTAATTTAGTCTGGGTGCTGATGAGATGCGTCTGTGAGCCAACAGGATGTGGTCATGATGAGTGTGGACTGAGATTCAGATTTCTACAGATACAGATCTTTTACTGGCAGAGAATTGAGAAAAGATGGGTGTTTGCACTATTACAGTAGGAACTGAAGACACACATAAATACACACACACACACACACACAGTGGGAGGTGACTGAGGCTTATTGAGGCTTCATTAAAGGAACAGGAAGAGAATTTAAGCCCAGGGACAAACACACTGTCCTATTACAGCCTGACTAACATGTACCTTTCACACCGCCGCTCAAAGTGTGTGTGTACAGTAGAGCTCCATCAGGCTGAACGCCCACATCACCATTTCAGAGAATGAAAGGGAATCCTTGCAAACAGTTCAACTCTTATTACTGACATAAAAGCACACTAGAACAGTGTTTAAGTGGTTGACTCCAGTCTCAGGGGCCAACAGGAATGCACATTTTTTAATCAGGTGTGTTAGTGCTAGGCTAGGACAAAAAAGTGCAATGCTTTGGACAGCAGTTGAGAAACACAACAGGAGGCTATTCATTTATTTTCATTTACTTGACTTACCCATACGTCATTAGTCATTAATCATCAGTAGTGACTGGCTGGACATGGCTGGCAGAGCTGACGCTTGCCTGTGGAAGACAGTATGGGACATCCACTCTTTCACACCCCTCTGTCACCGTGGCCCCCCACGCACAGACACTTACTGCATTCAGTAACCCACGGTGGAGACATACTGCTACTTGCTGTCCATTCTCTAAGACCCTGAGGACTAAGAGCAGGCTCTGTCAGTGGAGGGGTGGACACATGGCGGTGTGCACGTACACAGGCACACACACACACACTCTCTGGAGACCACAAAGTGAATAAGTCAAGTGGGGGTGGGGGGTTGAGGACAGGTGTCAGAACTGCCCTGGAAGAACAGTGTCATGTTCTTGCTCTAAGGACTCCTGACATATGTGTATGTGTGTGTTTGTGTCTGAATGTGTGTGTGTATGTGTGAGGTGATGACGTCCAGTGATGGCCTATTGTGGAAGCCCCTGACTCAGCAGCTGACCCACAGTGTGTGTCGGGCCAGGTGGCTTGGAGCAGCTAACACACACACACACAAACACACACATTCAGACACAAACACACACAAACACAACCCCCCACAGGATAATTGTTTCATATGTTTACTCCCTACTACTGTTAAGCAAGTTTTTACTCCTCCATCTGTTATTCTCCACCCTTTTCTCACTTTCTTTCCCCCCTCTTTTTCTATTTATCCATCTCTCTATTCTCTTTCCCCTTTCTCTTTCTGTTTTGCCCCCCCCACCTCTGCCCTCCTCTCCTCCCTCTGACTCCTCCCAGTAGTAGATATAAATCAGGTCCATGCTGTGTGGTGCTGTTCGGAGCTCATAACCCAGGGTTTTCTCTGTACGTCTGTCTGTCTGTCTCTCCGTCTGTCTGACTGCAGTGATTATTCCCTCTTTAAACGGCCACTCACAGAGAAAGGTAAGGAACCTTCCAATCCTCCAGCCTTAGCACCTTTTTCATAATTTCAGATGACAAGCATGGATGAATATCCTGATTATTACAGTGGATAAATGCTGTAAAGAATTAAGCTTTTTAGATGCATGTAAAACAAAAAATGTCTGCTTAAGTTCAAGGCAACATCTGATCTGATGGTACACATTTTGGCACTTGGTTTGTGTGTCTGTACATGCAATATGTTTGTATTTTTCTATGTTGACAGGTTGACTGCCATTGAGTGTATTCTGGAGTTATCAGAAACAGAGTTGTATATGTCCGAAGCCTTTGTATATAAGTTGTGTTCCTTGTGGTTGATTTTTGTTGCTCTGTGGGGAAAAGTATTTCCCCAGTGTATTCTTCATATCATGGATTGGTTTTACATGTTTGTATTTAGTCCAGTAAGATCTAGGTCTTCCTTGGTAATTGAATGAAACTAAATTGTTTTAGGGTAGCACAAATCCCCTTTGGTCCACTTACATTTTAGTTAGGTTGTTCTTGGATGTAATTGGGTCTCTTGGATTTTTGGATTGAATGGGAATGGGAAGGCCAAATAGAGTAGTTGAACCATTATGGCTTGGTTTTCTTTGTAAAGCTGAACTGTCTTTAAGTGGTGTCTTTGTTCACATTGGCTGCTTCACTAGCAGAGGTCACTGAGATGTCTGTGGTGCATTTTAAGTTTAATTCAAATATGCTTTGTTGGCATACAGTACATGTTACAGACGGAGGATGTTGCCAATGCTTTGAACAGTGAAGAAGAAACTTGCCATTATGAATGCATTTTCAATCAGAGAAACATTCAATAACTAAACGATCAATTAATCCCAATTAATGTGTCTAATGGTGGCCATGCTTGGCTGCAATCAGACCGGTAGAGCATAGTAGTATTGCTGGACAGGGTGTGGGCCAGGGAAGCCTGGGCAGCGGGTAGCTCGTTTCCCGGGCTATGTAGTGAGAGTGCCCCCTAGTGGGGTGGGTTTGTCCAGTTCTCCTCTTCTGAGAAAAGTTTCCATCCCCAGGGAAATGGAATGTGTGTATCCGTGAGAGAATGCTTGTTTAGAAAGCATGTGTGTTTGTGTTTGCACACTTTTGTTTGTTTGTGTGTGTGTGTGTGTGTGTGTGTGTGTGTGTGTGTGTGTGTGTGTGTGTGTGTGTGTGTGTGTGTGTGTGTGTGTGTGTGTGTGTGTGCATATGCAGGAGGGTGTGAGTGTGTGTGCACGTCTGTAAGTGTGCATGCATCTGTGTGCGTGTGTGCGAGTGTACTGTACGTGCCTGTGTGTGTGTGAGTGTGTAGGCCGTGAGATGTGTGTGTGGCAGAGGAATGAAGCTGTCAGGTCTGTGTGATGGGGGCAGGAGCAGCAATTTGGTGAGAAAAGAGCCCAGAGCAAACTGTCACTGGCTGACAGGAGTTATTTCTCCCTGGAATATTTACAGCTCATTGGCTAAGTGATGTTCTCTCCCTGGAGTAATGACAGCTCATTGGCTAATTGATGTTCTCTCCATGGAGTAATGACAGCTCATTGACTAAGTGATGTTCTCTCCCTGGAATAATGACAGCTCATTGGTTAGATAGTGTTCTCTCACTGGAAAGCTCATTGTTGCATTGGTCTGTCAATCAAAGTGAATGTTAATTTATGGTCTTATTCTGTGAGGCATGGACATTACTGTTGATGCTGATATCTGGTTGAAATACAGGTTATTCAAAGTGCCTCTATGGATGTGCAAGGATTTAGACCAGGCAATCTTATCCTACAAGGTCCAGTGTGGGTGCTGGCTTTTGCTCCCACCATGCAGTAGCTCCCCTGATCAAAACATAAATTAGAGACAGATTAGTTGATTAGTAGTATCAGATGTGTTACTGCCAGAGGTGGGACCAAGTCACTATTATAAGGTCAGAGTCTCAAGTCGAGTCCCAAATAGAACAGGTCAAGACTCGAGTCAAATCCCAGTTGTGCATTCTAAGAGCAAGTCGAGTCAAGTCACAAGTTTTCAAGTCATGTCTCAAGTCAAGTAAAAAAGTCAAGTAAAGTAAGTCAAGTCAAGTAAAAAATCTAGACATGCAACGACTTGTTCAACTACAACTCTTTGTCTATTTATTGAGGAACCAGACAGTCCTTTTCATTATTTTGTCTACAACACTATGTCATTATAAAATAGGGACCTTGTAGCAGTCATAATGGCATGAAATCAGCAGAAGGCAAGGCAGGTCGACGTGCTCAGAGTGTAGATTTATTTATAGGTCTTGGTGATCCAATGGTGAAAGCACCATATCATACAAAAAGTAGATTGATCAAATATACACGGGCAATAGCCCAAAAGAAATAGCCTCTGTATCAGGCTTAACCTGTCGTATCTGAACGGACACAGTTAGAGGGCAAGACTGTACAGCCTCCCCTTGAGAAACCAAATTGAAACTGTCTAACAGGAGCTCAAACAGGTAGGTCTACATAATACAAGCACTTGGCCCCCAGGACCATACAATTACCCAATTGGCAATTACAACCAATAAACTGGTTCTATAATGTAAAAGGCAATTTCCACATCCATTGGTAAATTCATCTTAATCAGACTTAATGATTATAAATGATATTTCAACACCATGCATACATGGAACAATCATTTTCTCTTCTTCAAAGTTCTGACTCCAAAGCGTGGAGCGTAGGCCATGAAGCCTATTTCTATGCACACTGAGGCGCGAGCACTCCTATTATGCACAACTAGAATGATAGAGACATAGGACACAGACACACGGAACTCTGACATAACCTGGGAAATATGAACAAAGGAAAACATACATTGAATTAAATAAACAGAATTTCTACCTCATGAGTCTTGTGAACGTTCATGTGCACAATAAACATCACGCCACTCAGAGGGTAAGAAATGGTTGGCTAAATGAAAATGTATCGTAGGCCTATCAAACATGAAACCTAAATATCTAAGTGTTGCAATAAACGGTACAGGAATGGAATTATGAAACACTAGCAATTATTGAAGTACTAGATGGAATGTAGATTTACCACATAGGGCCTCTGCAGTTAAATGTGTGAAAGCAAGAGCAAACATTTCAACAAGAGGGCACTCTCCACTACGCCCATGGTGCGTCTTCGCCACAGTAATAATTAATTTTAAAAAAAATCTAAATGCAAGCTTCATAAGTAAATGATCGATTTCAAGCAATTGTTACATTTCAAAATACCAGTAGGCCTATGCTAGTCATTGTTACCCCACTGCTGATGAGCTTGCAAAGTAAACTTTGGAGCTGCATATTTATTTATTATGGCAATCCTCTTCCTATAATTTGACGTTTACGCTGCACCCGATCCTATACAGTTGAAGTCGGAAGTTTGCAAACACCTTAGCCAAATACATTTAAACTCAGTTTTTTCACAATTCCTGACATTTACACTACCCTTCAAAAGTTTGGCGTCACTTAGAAATGTCCTTGTTTTCTAAAGAAAAGCATTTTTTTTGTCCATTAAAATAACATCAAATTGATCAGAAATACAGTGTAGACATTGTTTAATGTTGTAAATGGCTATTGTAGCTGGAAACGGCTGATCTTTAATGGAATATCTACATAGGCGTACAGAGGCCCATTATCAGCAACCATCAGTCCTGTGTTCCAATGGCACGTTGTGTTTACTAATCCAAGTTTATCATTTTAAAAGGCTAATTGATAATTAGAAAACCTAGTTGCAATTATGTTAGCACAGCTGAAAACTGTTGTGCTGATTAAAGAAGCAATAAAACTGGCCTTCTTGAGACTAGTTGAGTATCTGGAGCATCAGCAATTGTGGGTTCGATGACAGGCTCAAAATGGCCAGAAACAAATAACTTTAATCTGAAACTCGTCAGTCTATTCTTGTTCTGAGAAATGAATGCTATTCCATGCGAGAAATTGCCAAGAAACTGAAGATCTCGCACAACGCTGTGTACTACTCCCTTCACAGAACAGCGCAAACTGGCTCAGAATAGAAAGAGGAGTGGGATGCCCCGGTGAACAACTGAGCAAGAGGACAAATACATTAGAGTGTCTAGTTTGAGAAACAGACGCCTCACAGGTCCTCAACTGGCAGCTTCATTAAATAGTACCCACAAAACACCAGTCTCAACGTCAACATTGAAGAGGCGACTCCAGGATGCTGACCTTCTAGGCAGAGTTGCAAAGAAAAAGTAATATCTCAGACTGGCCAATAAAAAGAAAATATTAAGATGGGTAGTCTGAGATATGGTCATTGTCCATTTGGAAGACCCATTTGCGACCAAGCTTTAACTTCCTGACTGATGTCTTGAGATGTTGCAAATATATCCACATAATTTTCCTTCCTCATGATGCCATCTATTTTGTGAAGTGCACCAGTCCCTCCTGCAGCAAAGCACCCCCACAGCATGATGCTGCCACCCCCGTGCTTCACGGTTGGGATGGTGTTCTTCGGCTTGCAACCAACCCCCTTTTTCCTCCAAGCATAACGATAGTCATTATGGCAAAACAGTTCTATTTTTGTTTCATCAGACCAGAGGACATTTCTCCCAAAAAATATTTGTCCCCATATGCAGCTGCAAACCGTAGTCTGGCTTTTTTATGTCAGTTTTGGAGCAGTGGCTTCTTCCTTGCTGAGCGGCCTTTCAGGTTATGTCGATATAGGACTCGTTTTACTGTGGATATAGATACTTTTCTACCTGTTTCCTCCAGCATCTTCACAAGGTCCTTTGCTCTTAATTCTGCGATTGATTTGCACTTTTCGCACAAAAGTACGTTAATCTCTAGGAGACAGAATGCATCTCCTTCCTGAGCGGTATGACGGCTGCGTGGTCACATGGTGTTTATACTTGCGTACTATTGTTTGTACAGATGAACGTGGTACCTTCAGGTGTTTGGAAATTGCTCCCAAGGATGAACCAGACTTGTGGAGGCCTACAATGTTTGTTCTGAGGTCTTGGCTGATTTATTTTGATTTTCCCATGACGTCAAGCAAAGAGGCACTGCGTTTGAAGGTAGGCCTTGAAATACATTCACAGGTACACCTCCAATTGACTCAAATAATGTCAATTAGCCTATCAGAAGCTTCTAATGCCATGACATCATTTTCTGGAATTTTCCAAGCTGTTTAAAGGCACAGTCAACTTAGTGTATGTCAACTTCTGACCCACTGGAATTGTGATACAGTTAATTATAAATGAAATAATCTGTCTGTAAACAATTGTTGGAAAAATTACTTGTGTCATGCACAAAGTAGATGTCCTAACCGACTTGCCAAAACTATAGTTTGTTAACAAGAAATGTGTGGAGTGGTTGAAAAACAAGTTTTAATGACTCCAACCTAAGTGTATGTAAACTTCCGACTTCAACTGTAGATGTACAGCAAATCAGCAATCTGGTCACTAGCTCACCACCCAACCTGTATTGATTGACAGTTTGGTGGTCCAATCAGAGTGCTGAGTGTGCATTTCACTAGCCAATCCGTTGCAGGTTTTCTTGCAAGGGCGATGCTGCGGCTACTGTCTCTGGATGCGTGTAGAGTAATCCACGTAGACTGTGCCACAAAATGTGTGTCAAAACATTACAAAACCTGGCCAGATAAATTCAAGTCATTAATTTCAAGTCAAAGTCGAGTCCCGAGTCTTCAGGCTCCAAGTCCAAGTCAAGTTTCAAGTTATTTTATTTTCTATTAAGTCGAGTCTCAAGTCATCAAATGTGTGACTCCAGTCAGACGCTGAGTCTAAGTCATGTGACTCGAGTCCACAACTCTGGTTACTGCTTGGCTGGAGCAAAATTGTTTAGATTCAGCTTGTACAGTCACAAGCACACAATGGCTTTATTGTGTAAATGAACAAACAGCTGGGAAAACATGTTCCACTTTGACCAGACATATGGCCGGAGAGCTGTCTAGTCTAATTGGTAGTGTCGCTGGGGCATCACAAGCTTTTTACAGGACCTTATTCAGTGCTCAAAACGTTCTGAGATTTGCAGATATAGAAATATCACAGAAAACTGTGGGCTAACTGTAACTGATTGGTGTCAGTTACGTTGATGTTTATATCATAAGGAGGATGGGTGTCATCGTGATTGTTGTTGGCAGTCTATTCAGGTCTGTGGAAATCAGATAATCTGTGTAGGGCCTTGTCTTCCAATGTCCTTCGCATAAACTTCGCCTTAACTCACAGATCTAGTATCAGCTTACCCTCCCCAAATCCTAACCTTCACTATCAGAAAGGAAACATGCTAAACTGACCTTAGATCAGTCTCTGTGTATCTTAGAGAGTGGTGGAACATGGTGAAACATGGTGAAGATTCACATACACATGATAAATGGGTGGTTGAAAGCACGGGAGCACGGGTTGGTGTGTGTGTGTGTGTGTGTGTGTGTGTGTGTGTGTGTGTGTGTGTGTGTGTGTGTGTGTGTGTGTGTGTGTGTGACTTGAACCCATTTAATGCTATTTGATGGTGTGACTGCTTAATCCACTGCCTTTTTAGAGACCTGAATCTCTGACTAAAAGCGGTTCTCAACAATCAACCATTTTCCCCTCCTCTTTTGGACAGGGCGTATTTTCCACAGCTCCTCTCATTCTGAATTCCTCTCTACTTAGTTCTGCACAAGGCCAGTTCCTCTCCTCTAGCTCACACACAGACACAAGCCTGAATGCTCACACACAGACACCTTTCTGTGCGAACATACACTGAGTATACAAAACATTACATCTTTCTATGACATAGATTGACCAGGTGAATCCAGGTGAAAGCTATGATCCCTTATTGATGTCACTTGTTAAATCCACTTCACTCCGTGTAGATGAAGGGGAGGAGACAGGTTAAAGAAGGATTTTTAAGCCTAGAGACAATTGAGACAATGATTGTGTATGTGTGCCATTCAGAGGGTGAATAGGCAAGACAAAAGATTTAAGGGCCTTTGAACGGGGTAGGCTAGTAGGTGCCAGGCGCACCGGTTTGTTTAAAGAATTGCAACGCTGCTGGGTTTTTCATGCTCAATAGTTTCCCGTGTGTATCAAGAATGGTCCACCACCCAAAGGACATCCAGCCAACTTGACACAACTGTGGGACGCATTGGAGTCAACATGGGCCAGCATCCATGTGGAACGTTTTGACACCTTGTAAAGTCCATGCCCTGATGAATTGAGGCTGTTCTGAGGGCAAAAGGGGGTTTGGTATACTCAGTGTATACAGTGCATTCGGAAAGTATTCAGACCCCTTGACTTTTTCCACATTTTCTTACATTACAGCCTTATTCTAAAATGGATTAAATACATGTTTTCCTCATCAATATACACACAATACCCCATAATGACAAAGCGAAAACAGTATTTTATAATTTTATAACTTGATTAGAGTCCACATGCGGTAAATTCAATTAATTGGACATGATTTGGAAGGGCGAACACCTGTCTATATAAGGTCCCAGAGTTGACAGTGCATGTCAGAGCAAAAACCAAGCCATGAGGTCGAAGGAATTGTCCATAGAGCTCCGAGACAGGATTGTGTCGAGGCACAGATCTGGGGAAGGGTACCAAACAATTTCTGCAGCATTGTAGGTCCCGAAGAACACAATGGCCTCCATCATTCTTAAATGGAAGAAGTTTGGAACCACCAAGACTCTTCCTAGTGCTGGCCGCCCGGCCAAACTGAGCAATCGGGGGAGAAGGGCCTTGGTCAGGCAGGTGACCAAGAACCCGATGGTCACTCTGACAGAGCTCTAGAGTTCCTCTGTGGAGATGGCAGAACCGTCCAGTAGGACAACCATCTCTGCAGCACTCCACCAATAAGGCCTTTATGGTAGAGTGGCCAGATGGAAGCCACTTCTCAATAAAAGGCACATGACAGCCCGCTTGGAGTTTGCCAAAAGGCACCTAAAGGACTCTCAGACCATGGGAAACAAGATTCTCTGGTCTGATGAAACCCAGATTTAACTCTTTAGTCTGGAAGAAACCTGACACCATCCCTACGGTGAAGCATGGTGGTGGCAGCATCATGCTGTGGGGGTGTTTTTCAGCGGCAGGGACTGGGAGACTAGTCAGGATCGAGGCAAAGATGAACGGAGAAAAGTACAGAGAAATCCTTGATGAAAACCTGCTCCAGAGCGCTCATGGCCTCAGACTGGGGTGAAGGTTCACCTCCTAATAGGATAACAACCCTAAGCACACAGCCAAGACAACGCAGTAGTGGCTTCGGGACAAGTCTCTGAATGTCCTTGAGTGGCCCAGCCAGAACCCGGACTTGAACCCAATCTCTGGAGAGACCTGAAAATAGCTGTGCAGCGATGCTCCCCTTCCAACCTGACAGAGCTTGAGAGGATCTGCAGAGAAGAATGGGAGAAACTCCCCAAATACAGGTGAGCCAAGGTTGTAGCTTCATACCCCAAAAGACTCTAGGCTGTAAACGCTGCCAAAGGTGCTTCAATAAAGTACTGAGTAAAGGGTCTGAATACTTATGTAAATGTTATATTTCAGTTTATAATTTTTTATACATTTGCAAAAGTTTCTAAAAACCTGTTTTCGCTTTGTCATTATGGGGTATTGTGTGTAGATTGATAAGGGAAAAAAACAATGTAATCCATTTTAGAATAAGGCTGAAACGTAACAAAATGTGGAAAAGGTCAAGGGGTCTGAATACTTTCCAAATGCACTTTATACCCACCTATACTTTAACAAATCAACTAAAAACACATTGTAGCGTACCATGAGAACCTCAAACAGAGATTCCTCTTCTACTTCCCTCCAAGTGGACATAGGAGGTATCCGGCGTCCGGCGTCCGGATACTAGGTTCGGTTTGCTCCTAGCAGAACTCAGCTAGGTTAAGCGAACATCTGTGCCTCAAATGCTCCCTTAAAAAGACATTAGCTTGAATAACGAGCAATATTACTGTTTGTCACTCTTGAAACACCGTACGCAACAACATACAGTAACACTTCCTCAAAATAGTCAGAATCAATCTAAGATAAATCAAGAAATCTGCCATTAATTGTAACGTTTTGCCGAGGAGGTCTTAGTCACGCAATTTTACATCTAACTAAGATGTTTGGTGCAGTATTTCTCAGGTGGAAAAATGTGCATGAAAACTAGTCGTCTGTCATTAAATGACAAAAAACACTTTATTGAAGAATCCCTACTGTTGACCAATCACAGACGAAGGGGCATAGACTTCGGCTACCGAACACTGGCTTGCCTCAAGAAAATAATTTATGTGCACGAACAGTCCAAAGAAAACCGCTGCCGAACACCAAAACAAACAAAAACGACACAAAATGTTGTCATAATATATGCGTGAACTGTTTTGACCGGGAAGCATACGGTAAGCTTCAGAAAGGCAGAATAAGGACAGAAAGGTCAAAGAGGGTTCTAAGGTATTTGTACTGTATATGTGAGTGTCTTCAATGCATTGCGTAAAGAGCATGTTCCTGCAAACATAAACCTCTACTCTTGAGAGTTATTTAAACTGAAGGAATTCATTGCATTCAGGGAAGGAGAAAGTGAGAGAGAGAGAGAGAGACAAAGGGAGTGAGAGAATCAGTAAACATAGTTTGGTTGTTTAGTTTAGCTCTGTCTAACTGGGCCTGTGTGTGTGTGTTTAACTATTCTTGTGGGGACCAGAAGATTACGTTAAGGGTTAGCGTTAGGAGCTAGGGTTAGTTTTAGGGTTAGGGCTTGGAGCTAGGGTTAGGTTTAGGGTTAGGGTTAGAGAGAGAGAGAGAGAGAGAGAGAGAGAGAGAGAGAGAGAGAGAGAGAGAGAGAGAGAGAGAGAGAGAGAGAGAGAGAGAGAGACCGCCCAGTGGTTGTCTGGACATGCTCAGTAGGCTTGGACAGTTCTTCCTTGGTTAGTGGGAATGCTTTCAACAACCAGTAGGATCACACAGTGTTGTCAGAGTGATTGATGCTACGTGCCTATTGCCTGTACGCATACACATACGTCTCTGTGCGTCAGAACCTCTGTCTCTCCCTTTCATTACCTCACATTCCTTTGTGAGTGTGTGCGTGTGCGTGTGGACATTTATAAAAGGAGAATGCACCACACAGACATACAAACACACACACACACACACACACACACACACATATCCAGGAAACCAGACCCAGGTGTATTTCCATGAGTAAGACATCATACTGTGGGCAGCCACACCTTTCTTTTCTCTCTCCTGCCTCCCTCCATCATGTCCCCCTCCTCTCTCTTTTTTTGGGGAACTGGGCCCTGACCCAATTTTTTGGGGAACTGGGCCCTGACCCATATTACCGGCGCAACATTTTTATCTTCCTTATAGCGGTTCGCCGGGACCGCATTTTACATTCATAAACCATGTCGTGGGCCATTCTAAAACTACTCGTGGGTCGACGTCGTTAACCATTTCTTAACACTTTGTTCATCTTATTATCTCATTGGCTAGCTAGCTAACAGCATCGTAACTTTACCAGTGTATCCAAACATTTGGGGGCACAGAAAGAAAGGAAAGGGGATAGCTTCATCAGGAGATCAGTGATCATAGCAATGAATGAATGACAGATCTCTTGCAAGTCACCATCAAAAACCTGACATTTTTAAAGAGACAGTGTACCATTTTCGATGTAATTCATCTCAATAGGAAAATAGTCCTTTTACACCATGGAGAAATCTAATATTCTACAAATTAACTTGACATTTCAATGACAGGTATTCGTATCAAATTTGAGCTTTATAATAAACAGATGTATTTACAGTGTTAAATATTCGTTTCTAGGGCACAACATGTGTTTCAAACGAAGCTAGAATTCATAAAATCTCACTACAGGCTATATCTCAATTAAGTAGAAAATATGTATTTTCTGGTGTTCCTACATTTCATGTGGTGCTCCTAACTCTTTTAAGTTTGGCGCACCAGTGCTACCAATTTTGTATTGTTATTTAGAGCCCTGCACACACGCTCGCACAGACACACACACAAGACAGCTTTGAAAAGCTTTGATTGTTTTTGAGTATGTCTGGGGCAAGAGGAGCAGCTGAAAGCTCTGTGGCGTGTGACCAACCACATGTGGTTAACGCTGCAGATGTTGGGTAACGTCAGGACCGCAGACATCCATGGTCACGCTCTCTCTGCCCTGTGGTCCAGTAGTGGCTGAAGTTGCATGTGACGATTGAATGAGAATTAGTGAGTGAGTGAGTGAATTTACAGTAATGAGCTACTACAACAGTAAAGTACATTATGCGTACCTGCATGACTACACTAACTATACATGACTACACTGTGTGTGTGTGTGTGTGTGTGTGTGTGTGTGTGTGTGTGTGTGTGTGTGTGTGTGTGTGTGTGTGTGTGTGTGTGTGTGTGTGTGTGTGTGTGTGTGTGTGTGTGTGTGTGTGTGCAAATAGTCCGGGTAGTCATGATTAGATGTTCAGGAGTCTTATGGCTTCTGGGTAGAAGCTGTTAAGAAGCCTTTTGGACCTAGACTTGGCACTCCGGTACCGCTTGCCGTGTGGTAGCAGAGAGAACAGTCTATGACTAGGGTGGCTGGAGTCTTTGACCATTTTTAGGGCCTTCCTCTGACACCGCCTGGTATAGAGGTCCTGGATGGCAGGAAGCTTGGCCCCAGTGATGTACTGGGCCATACGCACTACCCTCTGTAGTGCCTTGTGGTCAGAGGCTGAGCAGTTGCCATACCAGGCAGTGATGCAACCAGTCAGGATGCTCTCGATGATGCAGCTGTAGAACTTTTTGAGGATCTGAGGACCCATGCCAAATCTTTTCAGTCTCCTGAGGGGGAATAGGCTTTGTCGTGCCCTCTTCACAACTGTCTTGGTGTGTTTGGACCATGATACTTTGTTGGTGATGTGGACACCAAGGAACTTGAAGCTCTCAACCTGTTCCACTACAGCCCCATCGATGAGAATGGGGGCGTGCTCAGTCCTCTTTTTTTTTCCTGTAGTCCACAATCATCTCCTTTGTCTTGATCACGTTGAGGGAGAGGTTGTTATCCTGGCACCACACGGCCAGGTCTCTGACCTCCTCCCTATAGGTTGTCTCATTATTGTCGGTGATCAGGCCTACCACTGTTGTGTCGTCAGCAAACTTAATGATGGTGTTGGAGTCGTGCCTGGCCATGCAGTCATGGGTGAACAGGGAGTACAGGAGGGGACTGAGCACCCACCCCTGAGGGGGTCCAGTGTTGAAGATCAGCGTGGCAGATGTGTTGTTACCTACCCTTACCACCTAGGGGCAGCCCGTCAGGAAGTCCAGGATCCAGTTGCAGAGGGAGGTGTTTAGTCCCAGGGTTCTTAGCTTAGTGATGAGCTTTGAGGGCACTATGGTGTTGAACGCTGAGCTGTAGTCAATGAATAGCATTCTTACGTAGGTGTTCCTCTTGTCCAGGTGGGAAAGGGCAGTGTGGAGTGCAATAGAGATTGCATCATCTGTGGATCTGTTGGGGCAGTATGCAAATTGGAGTGGGTCTAGGGCTTCTGGGATAATGGTGTTGATGTGAGCCATGACCAGCCTTTCAAAGCACTTCATGGCTACAGACGTGAGTGCTACGGGTCAGTAGTTATTTAGGCAGGTTATCTTAGTGTTCTTTGGCACAGGGACTATGGTGGTCTGCTTGAAACTTGTTGGTATTACAGAGTCAGTCAGGGACATGTTGAAAATGTCAGTGAAGACACTTGCCAGTTGGTCAGCGCATGCTCTGAGTGCACGTCCTGGTAATCCGTCTGGCCCTGCGGCCTTGTGAATGTTGACCTGCTTTAAAGTCTTACTCACATCGGCTATGGAAAGCGTGATCACATAGTCATCCGGAACAGCTGATGCTCTCATGCATGCTTCAGTGTTGCTTGCCTCGAAGCGAGCGTAGAAGTGATTTAGCTCGTCTGTTAGGCTTGTGTCACTAGGCAGCTTGCGGCTGTGCTTCCCTTTGTAGTCTGTAATAGTTTGCAAGCCCTGCCACATCAGACGAGCGTCGGCGCCGGTGTAGTACGATTCAATCATAGTCCTGTGTTGACTCTTTGCCTGTTTGATTGTTTGTCGGAGGGCATAGCGGGATTTCTTATAAGCGTCCGGGTTAGAGTCCCGCTCCTTGAAAGCGGCAGCTCTACCCTTTAGCTCAGTGCGGATGTTGCCTGTAATCCATGGCTTCTGGTTGGGGTATGTACGTACGGTCACTATGGGGACGACATCATCGATGCACTTATTGATGAAGCCAGTGACTGATGTGGTGTACTCCTCAATGCCATCGGAAGAATCGCAGAACATATTCCAGTCTGTGCTAGCAAAACAGTCCTGTAGCTTAGCATCTGCGTCATCTGACCACTTCCTTATTAACCGAGTCACTGCTGCTTCCTGCTTTAGTTTTTGCTTATAAGCAGGAATCAGGAGGATAGAATTATGGTCAGATTTGCCAAATGGAGGGTGAGGGAGAGCTTTGTACACGTCTCTGTGTGTGGAGTAAAGGTGGTCTAGAGTTTTTTTTCCCTCTGGTTGCACATTTAACATGCTGGTAGAAATTAGGTAGAATGGATGTAAGTTTCCCTGCATTAAAGTCCCCGGCCACTAGGGGCACTGCCTCTGGATGAGTGTTTTCCTGTTTGCTTATGGCCTTATACAGCTTATTGAGTGCAATCTTAGTGCCTGCATCGGTTTGTGGTGGTAAATAGTGTGGTCTACTGCTTATCATGAGATACTCTACCTCAGGTGAGCAAAACCTCAAGACTTCCTAAGTATTAGATTTTATGCACCAGCTGTTGTTTACAATTATACACAGACTGCCACCCCTTGTCTTACCGGAGTCAGCCGTTCTATCCTGCCGATGTAGTGTATATCCCGCCAGCTGTATGTTATCCATGTTGTCGTTCAGCCACGACTCGGAGAAACATAAGATATTACAGTTTTTAATGTCCCGTTGGTAGGATATCCTTGATCATAGGTTGTACATTTTGTTTTCAAATGATTGTACGTTGGCTAATAGGATTGATGGAAGAGGCAGATTACTCGCTCGCTGTCGGATCCTTAAAGGCACCCTGACCTACGTCCATGATATCTCCGTCTCTTTCTCATGCGAATGACGGGGATTTGGGCCTTGTCGGGTGTCTGTAAAATATCCTTTGCGTCCGAAGGCTGGCACCTACCAGAATAAGTATTACCCATACATTTCCTGGAGATGCCATTCATTCATGAGTCACACTCAAGCTTCACCAGAGTGGTGTCTGTGAAAAACAACACGTCCAGCACAGTCTGACCGACTGTGTGTGTGTGTGTGTGTGTGTGTGTGTGTGTGTGTATGTGTGTGTGTGTGTGTGACCCTCTGTGAGGGTAAGGAGGATCTCATAAAGACTTGTCCAGCCTGAACCCACCATGGAGTCATTCAGACAGTGCCAAACTGAGGGGGCTGTGGGTAGGGCCCATGCCATCTTGTCTAATAACAAGCTAATAGCAGGTTAGTGTGACCAAACCATGTGGGAGTGAGTGTGGTGGAGAGGGGGTAACAGCTCTAACCCTAGTCTCACTGGGCCATCCTTCCAAATTGCGTCTCATTGACTCGACTTCATGAGCGAAGCCTGGATGTCTGAGGCTACTCGAACCCAATTAAAATGTATTTACATTCATTTCATAGAAGCAATCTGAAGGAGCTTATTCAGTGGATCCTTCAGCTAAAGACAATGCTAGTGAATGATGGGTCTCTTTCGTAGCGTATATGTTTTGGTATCAAGCTGCATCATGTATTGATAAGGCAAGGGTTGGTTGCCTGCCCTACACCTTACGCAATAGAGCAGGAGTTTCATGGTGTAGGTCTACATGTGTCTGACAGCTAACTCTGGGAACTCCTGTCCGATTTCTGTTGTTATGGTTACCCTTGTGGTATTTCCATCCAAACTCTGACTTGTCATGATGTCTCCATGACAACTCGTTAGGGCGTGTCTGACACTAAACAGAAATCATGTTCCGTATCTGGCATGTTGTCAAAATGTTTCCCATCTTCCACACACACGCACACACACACACACAGTTACAGACTGCTTATAATGTATAAATATGTATCACTTTGGGTAGTTTGAATGCTTTCTCAGTGTACACTCTAGCTGTCCTTGTACAGTTGATCCTTTGTCAGTATGATGCAATGAAAGATTAGTCGCTGCACACAGCATGCTTTTAGAAAGTCCGTGAAAGGTTGCACCTACTCCACAAAACCCCCAAAGACTTTCACGCTCTTAAGAACTTTTGTTGAATCTATTTACTCTCTGAGTTGCAATTTGAAGTGTGTGTGACAGTTAAACTGACCCTGTCAAATGTCTCAGCATCAAGGCATTTCTCCCAACCCCGGTCCTGGAAAGCAGTTTCAGCTTACTTACATGAATACTCACTCAAAATCACTCTGTATACAGGAGTCTGCTAAATGGCCAAAATGTGAATGTAACATAAAATACATCTGTGTCATTTACAATGGGACCCTGGCCAGGCATGGATGGCCAAAACTGAATATCTATAATCTGTCAGAAGATACCATTTCTGCTACAAAAGCAGCTATGAACAGAGCGTGTCCTTAATCCACCTGTCCATTCTATTGTATTACAGTCTAGACTTTTCTGTCTCCACCAAACTGGATCCATATGCTCACACACACACTCACACATGCATGCACTCACACGCACACACACACACAGCTTTATTTTCGTGAAATTTCAGGACTTTTAGGGGAGTAAAACTGTTTGACCATTAAAAATCATATTTTCCCTAACTCTGAACCTTAATCCTAAACCTACTGCTTAACCTTAACCCTAACCTTAACCTTAACCCTAACCCTAACTTTAACCCTAAAAACCCTAAATCTAACCCTAACCTTAACCCTAACCCTAACCTTAACCCCAAAACCCTAAACCTAACCCTTAAGCTTAAAATAGCATTTAAACCAATTCAGAACATCAAAAAAGTTATTGTTTTCCTACCTTGTCAGGACATTCGGGTGAATTGTTAGGACATTGGGGTCCTGATAATGTAGGAAAACAAGTACACACACACACACACACTGAACCAGCAGGACTGAATTAGGCTATTAAACTATAGCGCTAACACACCCATCCACCCACCACATCCTCTTCATACACCCATGTGTCTTGGTCTGCATTATGTTCCCCTCTTCTCTCGCTGGCTCTGCCTCTTTCGCTCTCTTCCCGTCTCATTTTCCCTCCATATGGATATGGAGCAGGAATTGTTAGAAAGCATTCCCTTGAGCTAGGACTGGTAGAGAGTGCTGGGACTGGTGTATAGAATGCCAGTTGCATATCATCCTGCATCCCACTGCTGGCTTGCCTCTGAAGGTAAGCATGGTTGGTCCTGGTCGGTCCCTGGATGAAAGACCAGATGCTGCTGGAAGTGGTGTTGGAGGGCCAGTAGGACGCACTCTTTCCTCTGGTAAAAAACAATAACATCCCAATGCCCCAGGGCAGTGATTGGTGACATTGCCCTGTGTAAGGTGCCGTCTTTCGGATGGGATGTTAAACAGGTGTCCTGACTCTCTGTCGTCACTAAAGATCCCATGATACTTATCGTAAGAGTAGGGGTGTTAACCCCAGTGTCCTGGCTAAATACCTAATCTGGCCCTCATACCATCATGGCCACCTAATCATCCCCAGCTTCCTATTGGCTCATTCATCCCCCCTCCTCTCCCCTGTAACTATTCCCCAGGTCGTTGCTGTAAATGAGAATGTGGTCTCGGTCAACTTACCTGGTAAAATAAGGGTTAAAAACATAACTGGGACTGGTGTATAGAACTGGGATTGGTCTATAGAGTTGGGACTGGTGTATAGAACTAGGATTGGTCTATAGAGCTGGGACTGGTGTATATAACCGGTATTGGTCTATAGAGCTAATACTGGTGTATAGAACTGGGACTGGTGTATAGAACTGGGATTGGTCTTAGAACTGGGACTGGTGTATAGAACTGGGACTGGTGTATAGAACTGGGACTGGTGTATAGAACTGGGATTGGTCTTAGAACTGGGACTGGTGTATAGAACTGGGACTGGTGTATAGAACTGGGACTGGTTTATAGAGCAGAGGCTTGTGTATGGGGCTGGGACTAGAGCTACAGCTAGGGCAGGGGCTGAGCATGAGGCTGAGTGTTGGTTGTGGGGAAAAGGGTCTGCAACTGGATATGGGTATAAGTATGGGGCAGGGAAAGGGGCTGGTGTTAGTGTGTAGAGGTTGGATGGCTGGGGCTAGAACCTATTATTATAATAAATAATATATATACAGTACCAGTCAAAAGTTTGGACACACCTACTCATTCAAGGGTTTTTCTTTAATTTTACTATTTTATACATTGTAGAGTAATAGTGAAGACATCGAAACTATGAAATAACACATCATGTAGTAACCAAAAAACTGTTAAACAAATCAAAGTATATTTTATGTTTGAGATTCTTCAAAGTAGCCACCCTTTGCTTTGATGACAGCTTTGCACACTCTTGGCATTCTCTCAACCAGCTTCATGAGGTAGTCACCTGGAATGCATTTCAATTAACAGGTGTGCCTTGTTAAAAGTTAATTTGTGGAATGTATTTTGTTCTTAACGCATTTGAGCCAATCAGTTGTGTTGTGACAAGGTAAGGGGGGTATACAGAAGATAGCCCTATTTGGTAAAAGACCAAGTCCATATTATGGCAAGAACAGCTCAAATAAGCAAAGAGAAATGACAGTCCATCATTACTTTAAGACATGAAGGTCAGTCAATCTGGAAAATGTCAAGAACTTTGAAAGTTTCTTCAAGTGCAGTCGCAAAAACCATAAAGCACTATGATGAAACTGGCTCTCATGAGGACCGCCACAGGAAAGGAAGACCCAGAGTTACCTCTGCTGCAGAGGATAAGTTCGTTAGAGTTAACTGCACCTCAGATTGCAGCCCAAATAAATGCTTCACAGAGTTCAAGTAACAGACACATCTCAACATCAACTGTTCAGAGGAGACTGCGTGAATCAGGCCTTCATGGTCGAATTGCTGCAAAGAATTCACTACTAAAGGACACCAATAAGAGGAAGAGATTTGCTTGGGCCAAGAAACACGATGTGTGGTTCCTACCGTGAAGTATGGAGGAGGAGGTGTGATGGTGTGGGGGTGCTTTGCTGGTGACACTGTCTGTGATTTATTTAGAATTCAAGACACACTTAACCAGCATGGTTACCACAGCATTCTGCAGCGATACGCCATTCCATCTGGTTTGCGCTTAGTGGGACTATCATTTGTTTTTCAACAGGACAATGACCCAACACACCTCCAGGCTGTGTAAGGGCTATTTGACCAAGAAGGAGAGTGATGGAGTGCTGGAAAAGCAGCAAACAAGTGCTCAGCATATGTGGGAACTTCTTCAAGACTGTTGGAAAAGCATTCCTCATGAAGCTGGTTGAGAGAATGACAAAGGTGTGCAAACTGTCATCAAAGCAAAGGGTGGCTACTTTGAAATATATAAAATAAATTTGGATTTTTTTAAACACTTTTTTGGCTACTACATGATTCCATATGTGTTGTTTCATAGTTTTGATATCTTCACTATTATTATACAAAGTAGAAAATAGTAAAAATAAAGAAAAACCCTTGAATGAGTAGGTGTGTTCAAACTTTTGACTGGTACTGTATATATACACTGAGTGTACAAAACATTAAGAACACCTTCCTAATATTGAGTTGGACCTCTGCCATTTTGCCCTCAGAACAGCCTCAATTTGTCGGGGCATGGACTCTACAAGGTGTCGAAAGTATTCCACAGGGATGCTGGCCCATATTGACTCCAATGCATCCCACAGTTATATCCAGTTGGCTGGATGTCCTTTAGGTGATGGACCTTTCTTGTTACACACCGGAAACTGTTGAGGGTGAAAAAACCTGCAGTGCTGCAGTTCTTGACACAAACCGGTGCGCCTGGCACCTACTACCATACCCCGTTCAAAGGCACTTAAATATTTTGTCTTATATATATACTGAACAAAAATATAAACACGACATGAAACAATTTGAAAGATTTTACTGAGTTACAGTTCATGTAAGGAAATCAGTCAATTTAAATATAATAATATGCCATTTAGCAGACGCTTTTATCCAAAGCGACTTACAGTCATGCGTGCATACATTTTTTGTTGTTGTGTATGGGTGGTCCTGGGGATCGAACCCACTACCTTGGCATTACAAGCGCCGTGCTCTACCAGCTGAGCTACAGAGGACCACAATACAATAAATACATTCATTAGGCCCTAATCTATTGATTTCACATGACCGGGAATACAGATATGCATCTGTTGGTCGCAGATACCTTTTTTTTAAAGTAAGGGCGTGGATCAGAAAACCAGTCAGTGGCCTGTGGAATGGTGTCCCACTCCTCTTCAATGGCTGTGCGAAGTTGCTGGATATTGACGGGAACTGGAATATGCTGTCGTACATGTCGCTCAATGGGTGACATGTCTGGTGAGTATGCAGACCATGGAAGAACCGGGACATTTTCAGCTTCCAGGAATTGTGGACAGATACTTGCTACATGGGGCCGTGCATTATCATGCTGAAACATGAGGTGATGGTGGCGGATGAATGGCACGACAATAGGCCTCAGAATCTTGTCACGGTATCTCTGTGCATTCAAATTGCCATCGATAAAATGCAGTTGTATTCGTTGTCTGTAGCTTATGCCATAACCCCACCTCCACCATGGGGCATTCAGTTCACAACTTTGACATCAGCAAACAGCTCGCCCACACAACGCCATACACGTGGTCTGCAGTTGTGAGGCCGGTCGGACGTTCTGCCAAATTCTCTAAAATGACATTGGAGGCAGCTTATGGTAGAGAATTGAACATTCAATTATTGGGCAACAGCTCTGGTGGACATTCCTGCAGTCAGCATGCCAATTGCACGCTCCCTCAAAACCTGAGATATCTGTGGCATTGTGCTGTGTGACAAAACTGCACATTTTAGAGTGTCCTTTTATTGTCCCTAGCACAAGGTGCACCTGATCATGGCGTTTAATCAGCTTCTTGATATGCCACACCTGTCAGGTGGATGTATTATCTTGGCAAAGGAGAAATGCTCACTAACAGGGATGTAAACACATTTGTGCACAAAATATGAGCGAAATAAGCTTTTTGTCAGTATGGACATTTTCTGGGATCTTTTATTTCAGCTCATGAACATGCACCAACACTTTATATGTTGCGTTTATATTTTTGTTCAGTGTGTATACACTGAGTATACAAAACATTAAGAACATGACATAGACTGACCAGGTGAATCCAGGTGAAAGCTATGATCCCTTATTGATGTCACTTGTTAAATCCAATTCAATCAGTGTAGATGAGGGGGAGGAGACAGGTTAAATAAGGATTTTTAAAGTATTGAGACAATTGAGACATGGATTGTGTATGTGTGCCATCCAGAGGGTGTATAGGCAAGACAGAATATTGAAGTGCCTTTGAACGGGGTATGGTAGGCGCACCGGTTTGTGTCAAGAACTGAAACGCTGCTCGGTTTTTCACACTCAATAGTTTCCCATGTTTATTAAGATTGGTCCACCACCCAAAGCACATCCAGCCAACTTGACACAGCTGTGGGAATCATTGGAGTCAACACGGGCCAGCATCCATGTGGAACGCTTAAGACACCTTGTAGAGTCCATGCCCAACAAATGTAGGCTGTTCTGAGGGCAAAATGGGTTGGGGGGGGGGGGGGGGGTTGCAACTAGGAAGGTGTCCTTAATGTTTTGTACACTCAGTGTATATATATATATATATATATATATATATATATATAATATGCCATAACATCTTAGTAAATACTATATACCAGTTCAAATAGGAGTGCAAAATAAAGCATTACCCCCTCCTCTCCCAGACCCAGCCGGCCAGACCCAACCCCAACCACAGAGCAGAATCCCCTCCCTCTGGCCCAAGCCAGAGACACAACTAAACAGGATCAGGAATGCCTTTAAAGCCCAAATAGAAACACATACACAGACACACAGACACAGACACACGCACACGCACACACACACACACACACATACACACACACAAACACACACACACACATACAGTCCTACCATAGCAGCATCACCCTTTCAGAAGGAAATGCACAGAGGGGAGAAAAAGAGTGTAAGATGAGAAGGCTGTCTGGTCTGCCTCGTTGGACCGCTCTTCTGTTTGTTGGACCAGAGCTCTGCTCATTGGGACTTCTGGGTCCTGGATGTGAATGAAAAGGTAGAAAATACACACAGACGCACATACGCATTAACACACATATTCTTGTTTTTCTCATGTACAGACAGCAGCCCCAGACAGATACATGTAGGAGAGGAAGCAACTCAAGATCAGTAGAGAAGCGGAGAGTGACGGGGTCAGGGAGGTTGTGGGCAGTGAGGTGTTCCTATTTCCACTTGGCGTGTCTGTGGGTTGGCTTTGGGGTGAGATAAATACCTTTCACTGCTGTAAAGTTACCCATGAGTGACTGACACGCAGTGCACAACCTGCTACATGCAAACACACGCACACTTTCACCTATGCACCACACACACACAGATCGGATGCTGTAAAAATTATGTGAATTGTTGGACTTCCTTGAGGAAGAATGGTGTAACATTCCTCAGATAGCCTGTCCCTATCTGTGTTGACTCCTGTTCACAATGTCACCATTGCAGCCCAACATCGGAAGACCTAAGAGGACCTCTGTTAGGCTAGGAGTTTATCACGACTACATGAACTGACCAGGAAGGGATATCCCTTACAACTTGACTTACCCATACCCTCAGTATCTTTTCTCACTGTAGACCTGCATTGCTGCATTAGATATTTGTGTATGTCAGTAGTTCTGTTATCATTCATACCTGTGGTTGAATCTTGTGCATGACTTTGAAATAGTAGCCTATCTATTGTAAAATGGTATGTGTTATAAATGAGGCTGCTGTTTTTCGGAGGCTTGACAGGAAACATACTGTAAAAACCCCAGAGAACCTCAGAAACAGCAACTTTTATTTATTTCTCTTCAGAAAGTATGCACTCTATGGTAAGTATGAGTAGACAGAAACACAGAATAATAGCCTCTTCAACAAATGTGTTCCATCCTTCTTCCATCAGTATTTCTCATTCACAAAGGTCAGCTGTGACAACTGATTGGATTGAACTGGCTCGCTAACTGGCCAAGCCAACTCGGAAAACTCATTCCTACTGCATATTTTGGCCAGACCAGCTCTCGGTAGAATGCTTTGGTTTGGAGGGCTGGTCTCTAACATACTGGTATTCAGCCTTCAGTATAGACTTGGACCATCAGAGCTCTGTGTTCTGTATGAGAGAGGGACAGAGTGAGGGATAGACGGTGACAGAGGGATTCAGTGAGGGAAAGAGAAGAAAAAATATATATATATACAGTGGGGAGAACAAGTATTTGATACACTGCCGATTTTGCAGGTTTTCCTACTTACAAAGCATGTAGAGGTCTGTAATTTTTATCATAGGTACACTTCAACTGTGAGAGACGGAATCTAAATCCAGAAAATCACATTGTATGATTTTTAAGTAATTAATTTGCATTTTATTGCATGACATAAGTATTTGATACATCAGAAAAGCAGAACTTAATATTTGGTACAGAAACCTTTGTTTGCAATTACAGAGATCATACGTTTCCTGTAGGTCTTAACCAGGTTTGCACACACTGCAGCAGGTATTTTGGCCCACTCCTCCATACAGACCTTCTCCGGATCCTTCAGGTTTCGGGGCTGTCGCTGGGCAATACGGACTTTCAGCTCCCTCCAAAGATTTTCTATTGGGTTCAGGTCTGGAGACTGGCTAGGCCACTCCAGGACCTTGAGATGCTTCTTACGGAGCCACTCCTTAGTTGCCCTGGCTGTGTGTTTCAGGTCGTTGTCATGCTGGAAGACCCAGCCACGACCCATCTTCAATGCTCTTACTGAGGGAAGGAGGTTGTTGGCCAAGATCTCGCGATACATGGCCCCATCCATCCTCCCCTCAATACGGTGCAGTCGTCCTGTCCCCTTTGCAGAAAAGCATCCCCAAAGAATGATGTTTCCACCTCCATGCTTCACGGTTGGGATGGTGTTCTTGTTTCTAGGCCTCCTTGCTCGCACATGCTTTTTCAGTTCTGCCCACAAAATTTCTACAGGATTGAGGTCAGGGCTTTGTGATGGCCACTCCAATACCTTGAGTTTGTTGTCCTTAAACCATTTTGCCACAACTTTCGAAGTATGCTTGGGGTCATTGTCCATTTGGAAGACCCATTTGCGACCATGCTTTAACTTCCTGACTGATGTCTTGAGATGTTGCTTCAATATATCCACATAATTTTCCTTCCTCATGATGCCATCTATTTTGTGAAGTGCACCAGTCCCTCCTGCAGCAAAGCACCCCCACAGCATGATGCTGCCACCCCCATGCTTCACGGTTGGGATGGTGTTCTTCGACTTGCAAGCCTTCCCCTTTTTCCTCCAAACATAACGATGGTCATTATGGCCAAACAGTTTTATTTTTGTTTCATCAGACCAGAGGACATTTCTCCAAAAAGTACGATCTTTGTCCCCATGTGAAGTTGCAAACCGTAGACTGGCTTTTTATGGCGGTTTTGGAGCAGTGGCTTCTTCCTTGCTGAGCGGCCTTTCAGGTTATGTCGATATAGGACTCGTTTTACTGTGGATATAGATACTTTTGTACCTGTTTCCTCCAGCATCTCTGTTGTTCTGGGATTGATTTGCACTTTTCGCACCAAAGTACGTTCATCTCTAGGAGACAGAACGCGTCTCCTTCCTGAGCGGTATGACGGCTGCGTGGTCCCATGGTGTTTATACTTGCGTACTATTGTTTGTACAGATGAAAGTGGTACCTTCAGGCGTTTGGTAATTGCTCCCAAGGATGAACCAAACTTGTGGAGGTCTACAAAAAAAATTCTGAGGTCTTGACTGATTTCTTTTGATTTTTCCATGATGTCAAGCAAAGAGGCACTGAGTTTGAAGGTAGGCCTTGAAATACATCCACAGGTACACCTCCAATTGACTACAATTATGTCAATTAGCCTATCAGAAGCTTCTAAAGCCATGACATCATTTTCTGGACTTTTCCAAGCTGTTTAAAGGCACAGTCATCTTAGTGTATGTGAACTTCTGACCCATTGGAATTGTGATACTGTGAATTATAAGTGAAATAATCTGTCTGTAAACAATTGTTGGAAAAATTACTTGTGTCATGCACAAATTAGATGTCCTAACCGACTTGCCAAAACTATAGTTTGTTAACAAGAAATTTGTGGAGTGGTTGAAAAACAAGTTTAATGACTCCAACCTAAGTGTATGTAAACTTCCAACTTCAACTGTATATATATATATATATACAGTTATATATATATATATATATATATATAGAGAGAGAGAGAGAGAGAGAGAGAGAGAGAGAGAGATCAAACAGTCAAACTACAGTAAGTGACAATATATTCAGTAATTTCAATGGCATTCTCGTAAATTCCAAGCCTTTGTAAGTACATCACTCTAACAACATATTTCTGAGACTGCATACCAATCAATTAGTATTACTTCTCACACAATCCTTACTATTACAGTCAAACTCAAACATTAGCATTGGAATTTTAACTGTGTTTTAATGCGTTAAAATGTAATTGGCTACAGTAACACAAAAGAGGACCAAAGCCAAGAAACACCATCTCCCAGTTTCAGTCCTGACGCTCTTTGCCATGCTGTAGCTGGGTCTTGATGGAGCACCCTCATTTCCTAGGAACATCTGGGAGGGTTCAAAGTAGAAGGTCAGAGACACATCAAAGGGCTAGCCAAAAACAGCCACATTATATGATTCATTATTTTATGAAATAACAGAGAATACTTTATTTTCTGACCTCCCTATCTTGAGTAAAATGTTTACTGCTTTTTTTCTGGTGTGACTTGTAGGCTGAAAAGCATTTGTGTTTTATTCTGATCTGGTAGGTTTTTTCAGAAGCTTTCATGTCAAGTATAAATGTCCTTGTCAGATCGTTTGTCTGATCATTTGTCTGATAACAGGGCTATTAGTCATTTTGTCATTTTGCTCCGTCAGCTGTTTGAAAGCTCAGTCAGTTAGTAGTCTCATAAACCCAACCCTAGGCAACAGCACTGGAAACATTGTGGGAGCCAACGGTCTGCGGTCTGCCTAGGTCCAGTGTATCTCAGTTGGTAGAGCATGGCAAGCGCCAGGGTTGTGGGTTCGATTCCCACGGGGGACCAGTACAAAAATAGTATTAAAATGTATGCACTCAGTACTGTAAGTCGCTCTGGATAAGAGTGTCTGTGAAATGTAAATGTAGTCAGTTAGCAGTGTTGTTGTAAGATTACCACATCTTGCAATATATACTTTTTGTTCATTTTCTATGGTTTAAAAAGGCTGGCCCATGGTTGAGTGTTGAGTGACTGGTTGTTGTCAGCTGTGGGCTGCACTGTCGTTGTAATGCATTGCTATTTAGTGTCCAGCAGGTGGAGCCAGAGCAATGCAAAGGTGTATCAGGGTATGAATCCCTTTCTATTGGGAAAAGCTTTCATAGTTCCAGCCATATGGCAAGTATTTTATTGTCATATATGTATGTTTGACTTCGTATTTGGTTGAAAAATACATACTGACTGTGAATTAGACTTTTTAATCAATTGATCAATTAAATGATTGTCTAACAGAGTTCTCCTCTGCTGTCTTCCCCAGGCCATGGCTGTGCCTTCCCTCTCAGCCCCTCTCCCTCTCCTTGTGGCTTTGCTTCAGCTTGCAATACTACCTCTCGTCCACGCGGGGGCATACTACGGACACAAGCAGCACCAGCAGCACCCCCAGCAGCACCCCCAGCAGCACCAGCCTATGCCACACTTGTCCCACATTGGCATGGGCGGCAAAGAGCAGCACCCACAGCAGCAGTGGCCAGGCAAGGAGATGCCCCACATGCAGTACCCCCAGTACAGAAAAGAGATCCCCCAGATGCCCATGCACATGGGCAAGGAGTACCCCCGTAAAGGTGGGGTAGTCAACGGTGGACAGGACAAAGGTGAGACCGAATGGCAATCTCTAGTATGGAGTAGGCCAATAGCATGTTGTTTATGTTGAGATTATGTAAATCTTCAATGTTCATTACCTAACCTAACTCTAGTTAGGACACACACACAAACACACACACACGCAGATTGTACCTCATTTTGCTCTTGTACTGAATTTTGTATTATGACTGCCATCTTGCAATGTTTAGACTGAATGGACATCTTATCCCCTACAGGTCAGACCATCCCCAGTGGGGCAGCAGGAGGTCTCCCTGGAGGCCTGCCAGGAGAGCAGGGCCCAGCTGGGCCTCCGGGACCTGAGGGACCCGCTGGGCCACCAGGACCTCCTGGGGAAGGACAGCCAGGAGTTGAAGGAAAACCAGGCCCCGCTGGTCCCCCAGGATTCCCTGGTGTAGGCAAACCAGGACTCCCGGGAATTCCAGGCAAGCCAGGTGGCATGGGAGAGCCGGGAGTACCTGGAGAGCTGGGCCCCAGTGGTGGAGAGGGTCAAATGGGGCAGCCAGGGACTCAGGGCCCCCCTGGTCCTCCAGGTTTGCCGGGGATAGGAAAACCAGGGGTTGGGGGGTTGCCAGGACAACCAGGACCCAAAGGAGAGCCAGGACATAAGGGCCTGCCGGGACTACCAGGATTACCAGGACCCAAGGGTGACAAGGGAATTGGACAGCCAGGACAGCCAGGCCACAAAGGGCCAGTAGGACCCCCTGGACCTCCAGGCCAGGGAGGGATGCCCGGCGTGGGCAAGCCTGGAATGAATGGCTTACCGGGGCCACCAGGAGGACCAGGGAAACCAGGCCCGCCTGGAGAGGAGGGGCTGGCTGGACCAACAGGAGAGGGCGGAGAGACCGGTCCACCAGGGCTGCCAGGCCAGGGAAAACCAGGCCAGAATGGTCTACCGGGACAACCAGGCATGCCCGGTGGGAAAGGGCACCCAGGCCCTCCAGGTTTCCCGGGGAAGCCTGGATTGCCCGGATTCGGAAAACCCGGATTCCCAGGACCCAAGGGAGATAAAGGGATGGGTGGGATGCCCGGAGGCCCAGGACCAAAGGGAGACAAAGGCCATGGAGGACTTCCCGGTGTGCTTGGACCGCCTGGAACAATCGGACCAGCTGGTCCCCCTGGCCCTATGGGACCCCCTGGAGGTCTGGGTCAACCAGGGCCAAAAGGAGAGGCTGGAGAGGGAGGTAATAAGGGGCTGCCAGGTGGCCAGGGTGAGCCTGGTCCTCCTGGACTGCCTGGTCAGAACGGCTTCCCTGGAGATGGAGGAGAGCCAGGGCCAAGGGGTCCCGCTGGGCCTGTAGGACCCCAGGGGGAAGGCGGACACAAAGGGTTACCAGGTGCCCCTGGCATTCCAGGCCTATCCGGGCCAAAGGGAGAGGGAGGACTTCCAGGCGACAAGGGTCCCCAAGGCCCTAAGGGCATTCCAGGTCTGGGAGGTGCAGGTGGGCCGATCGGACCTCCTGGTGCCCCTGGGTCTAAAGGTGACAGCGGATTACCTGGTCTTCCCGGCGTTGAGGGTAAGGGAAACCCCGGTGTCCCTGGTCCTCTTGGACCTCCAGGTAAAGAAGGTCCTGGAGGACCACCAGGAAACCCTGGCCAGCCAGGTCTACCTGGTCCCCCAGGCCCTCCCGGACCCCCCGCCCTCTCCCCTAACATGGGAGCAGTCCTCCCTGAGATGGGTATTCCTCCTGGGCTGGACGGAGTCAAGACTGCCGGCTATGGCAAGAAGGGCAAATACGGAGGAAACGGCGGAGAGGTGATGGGCGCTAACGGCCTGGAGATGCCCGCGTTCACGGCTCTGGTGACCACGCCCTTCCCACCAGTGGGCACGCCTGTGGTGTTCGACAAGATCCTGTACAACGGCCGTCAGAACTACAACCCCCAGACAGGCGTGTTCACTTGCGACATGCCCGGGATCTACTACTTTGCCTACCACGTCCACTGCAAAGGGGCCAATGTGTGGGTGGCGCTGATGAGGAACGATGAGCCTGTGATGTACACGTATGACGAGTATAAGAAGGGCTTCCTGGATCAGGCATCGGGGAGCGCAGTGTTACCTCTACAGCCCGGGGACACTGTGTACCTCCAGCTACCCTCGGACCAGGCCGCAGGACTATACGCTGGCCAATACGTCCACTCATCCTTCTCTGGGTACTTGTTGTACCCCATGTAACAACACAAAACTATAGAGAGGAAGAGACAGTGACAGAGAGAGAAAATGTTGGAGAAATTTAAACATTGGTTATAGAAGTCTTTAAATTGATCGCATTTTTTTTAAACATCAACTATCTGTTGAGATCGATGTTGTTGAGATCGTAAGTGATGGGAGGAAGCGTCGGACCGTCCCCGGGAAAATCTGAGAGAGGAGTGTGTGTGTGTGTGTGTGTGAGTGTACATATATGCAGTTTTTATAGCCATTTATGTTGGGGTACAACAATTTATGTATCTATCTACTGCTCTTATGACTTGTCACAATGTTACAACACTGCATTAAAAGATGCCATTACATCAATAGGGTTCACATATTGTGAAATGTAGTTATATGTATGTATCAGTTTAATTTAAAGTGCAGCACAGGCTGATGTGGAAACTCAGTAGAAGAAAGAGATAAAGCTCTTGTATTGCCACAGAGTACCATGTGTTTTCCCAAGCCCCTACATGTTCCTTTGCAAACTGGCAGCAGCCATCAATTAAACTGTGGCAAAGAATGTAAATTGAAAAACTTTTTTTTTTACTAAAGAAAACAAATTGAATGCCTAGTAAAATGGCACCTGAAATGTTGTATAACGGTACTTATAGAAAGGTAACTGAAAACCAATAGAGTTCAAGATTCAAATAAAGTGGTGCAATGGTTTATGTCACGTTTTAGTTTGTTGCGTAACTTTCTTGTTATGTTTTTGGTTGATTTGGTTGATTCTTTAACTTTTGCAGACAAGCATCATCTGTGAAGTTTAAAGAGGTGATTTTGTTGCATTAAATGGATGGCAATATCATGTATTATGGGTGTATTAGTGTTGTGCAAAGCAATGCCTCTTGTGGCAAGCAAAGAATAATGCTCCAACAGACACTGTTGTACCCAGAATTATGAAGACCACTGCTGTCATTACAAACCCTTTTCTTGCTGTACTGTATGTGTTGGTTGTCAGCTGAATAAAGCAGTAGTGTTATACTGACAGATGTATGAAAAAAGTTTGACCAAGACCCAGACCCTCATTTAGAGGGGCCTATACTTTTCTCTAAGTAAGAGATAAATTGATAATCAATTGTGATTCTTTTGAATAACATTTGAATAAGCTAATTGAATGAACGTTGGGAAAAGGTGTGTAATCCCTCTTGGCTCAGCAGTACAGAATTTAAATAATCTGATTATAGGTACTCTATGTGGAGGTTAAGATTGAAGAATAATAAATACTTTGATGTCAATCAGAGAACATGATGGCCAAACCAAACCATGAGTTAGTGAGGAGACTTATGGAATAAGGTTTCCTTGTGGAGCCCAAAGAATAAAGACAAAGAATAGAATGTCAAAAGAAAATGCCTTCCTGCATGCCCCTCCCTCTCCCCCTCCCCCACACATATGTCCCTATAACTCAGCCCTCTACCCTTACCTCACCCATCTCCCCCGCCCCTACCCTTCTACCCCCCAGGGCCCCAGCACAGTAGGCTTGATGGAGACTGATAACCAAAAATATCCTGCAGCATTTGTCACTATAATGTATTATTTTGAATACTGACCTCCTGATTTTAAATGTGCAAAGGTGGAAAGGGGGCCTATGTAATTACAAAAAACATTTGAGAAAATTGACTCCAGATATTAATTCAGTTTTCTTTCTTTATTTGAGCCCATGGTGCTAAATATTCAGTAAACCAAAAGAAACCCTGAGTTTTTCTGTTTTTACTGTTATACTGTTGATGTTGTTACTTTAAAAAATAAAGATGATTTAACTAGAAGGTCATTTGTTACTATTTTTTCAACATACACTGAGTATACAAAGCATTATGAACATTATGCTCTTTCCATAAAATAGACCAAGTGAATCAAGGTGAAAGCTATGATCCCTTACTGATGTCACTTGACGAATTGATGGTGAATATTAGGAAGGTGTTCTTAATGTTTTGTACACTCAGTGTATATCAAGACAGCTATTATTTTATTGTGTGACCATAATAAGTGCACATCAGATAAGTGCAGTTCACCAGTCCAAATGTAATAAACTAATTGTACTTGCTCCTGATCTAGGCTACAGTAAATATGCTCTGGTTTAATAATGCAGTCATTAATTATAGTCATGATCATATTGCAGCTGACTGGATATACCATATGGCGAAGAGATGAGGAAACTGTGCTGTCAGACAGATAGGCTACTGTACCTTGACTCGTTCAGATTACTATTAAAATAGTATATTATTTCTTAGATTCATCCTATAGTTTTCAGGCACATCTATAGGGGCATGTACATGTATTTCCTCGTTATAAGAGGTGCTTTCTTTTTCCGCAAAACCCCAAAAACACATGTTTTGGTTTCTTAACAACAGTTCATATGTTTCCGATGCAGCCCAAATAATCAATGGACCAGTCTCGAGAAGTCTCGAAAAGGATGCTGCGAGAAAAAGCTCAGTGAAAAAAAAGGGATGCTGCGACTGATGTTCCGCGCATGCGTGCAACACATGTCACTGTCATCTATTCACCCTGTTTTTATTATGCCGAGCTACGATTATCACAATTGATAACTTCCAATTTAATTAACTAAACATGGCCATTAATAATTGCATCATAACACAAGGCTACAACAACAAACTGAGTTATAGGCTATTTATTACATCAGTTTGCCAGGTCCAGGTAGGCTACACAAGTGACACAAATTGATTTGCAATGACTCAGTGATATCGTAATTTCAATATATATATATATATGTATTGTATCAAACGGTAGACTACAGTAGCCTGCAATAGCATATAAATGTATAGCCTACTTGATGGCCAACAGATGCAAATGTAGCCTATCATGCTCCACATTTAATGTCATTTTCATTGCGGACTTTTTCCCATAATACAAGCACGCGAGGGAGTTCCATAACTTCCATTTCAAATTTCTACTCGCGTAGCGCTCCAGAACCCCTAGAACTCAGCATGAGTAAAAACCTAGCTTGATACTGTTATCCATAAGAAAAGTCGACATTAGAATGCGGTTGATTTTAACCACCTCTGAGTGAATTTATCTAAAGAGCTCTAGTGCGCCTAAAGTCATTTTCCAATGCTTTGTCGCCGTTACATCAGTTCTAACGCGTTAATATGTTTTATGGAAAAAGGGTGTCGAGTTAAATAGCCTACCTACAACTGGTACACGACGTGTGCGCGTGCTACTCTGTCTCCGTGACTGAGCCGCCTCTGCGGTAGCACTCTCTCAACCAGTGCTCTCAAAGCACACACACCCCTCCGGCCCTCCCCCTCTCCACAATTCACTCACTCAGTTACAGCCTGCTCACTGCCTGATAGTCAGCAGCAGCAGGTCACAGTGAAATACATATATACAGTGCCTTCGGAAAGTATTCAGACCCCTTGACTTTTTCCACATTTTGTTACTTTACAGCCTTATTCTAAAATGTATTAAACACATACAAATCCTCAGCAATCCACACACAATACCCCATAATGACAAAGTGAAAACAGGTTTTTAGAATTTTTGCACATTTAATTAAATAAAAAAATGGAAATACCTTATTTACATAAGTATTCAGACCCTTTGCTATGAGACTCAAAATTGAGCTCAGGTGCATCCTGTTTCCATTGATCATCTTTGAGATGTTTCTACAACTTGATAGGAGTCCACCTGTGGTAAATTCAATTGATTGGACATGATTTGGAAAGGCACACACCTGTCTATATAAGGTCCCACAGTTGACAGTGCATGTCAGAGCAAAAACCAAGCCATGAGGTCAAAGGAATTGTCCGTAGAGCTCCGAGACAGGATTGTGACGAAGCAAAGATCTGGGGAAGGGTACCAAAAAATGTCTACAGCATTGAAGGTCCCCAAGAACACAGTGGCCGCCATTATTCTTAAATGGAAGAAGTTTGGAACCACCAAGACTCTTCCTAGAGCTGGCCACCTGGCCAAACTGAGCAATCGGGGGAGAAGGCCCTTGGTCAGGGAGGTGACCAAGAACCCGATGGTCACTCTGACAGTGCTCTAGAGTTCCTCGATGGAGATGGGAGAATCTTCCAGAAGGACAACCATCTCTGCAGCACTCCACCAATCAGGCCTTTAGAGTGGCCAGACGGAAGCCACTCCTCAGTAAAAGGCACATGACAGTCCGCTTGGAGTTTGTCAAAAGGCACTTAAAGACTCTCAGACCATGAGAAACAAGATTCTCTGGTCTGATGAAACCAAGATTGAACTCTTTGGTCTGAATGCCAAGCGTCACGTCTGGAGGACATCTGGCACCATCCCTACGGTGAAGCATGGTGGTGGCAGCATCATGCTGTGGGGATGTTTTTCAGTGGCAGGGACTGGGAGACTAGTCAGGATCGAGGCAAAGATGAACGGAGCAAAGTACAGAGAGATCCTTGATGAAAACGTGCTCCAGAGCGCTCAGGACCTCAGGGGTGAAGGTTCACCTTCCAACAGGACAATGACCCTAAGCACACATCCAAGACAACGCAGGAGTGTCTTCGGGACAAGTCTCTGAATGTCCTTGAGTGGCCCAGCCAGAGCCTGGACTTGAACCCGATCAACATCTCTGGAGAGACCTGAGAATAGCTGTGCAGCAACACTCCCCATCCAACCTGACAGAGCTTGAGAGGATCTGCAGAGAAGAATGGGAGAAACTCCCCAAATACAGGTGTGCCAAGCTTGTAGGTACATACCCAAGAAGACTCTAGGCTGTAGTCGCTGCCAACGGTGCTTCAACAAAGTACTGAGTAAAGTGTCTGAATACTCATGTAAATGTGATATTTCAGGGTTTTTTAAATTATAAATTAGCAGAAATTTCAACAAACCTGTTTTTGCTTTGTCATTATGGGGTATTGTGTGTAGATTGATGAGGGGAAAAACATTTTTTATCAATTTTAGAATAAGGCTGTAACGTAACAAAATGTAGAAAAAGTCAAGGGGTCTGAATACTTTCCGAAGGCATGTATAAAAAATAAAAAAAGAGAAATGCAATGGCGGCCGCGGTGCAATTTTGATGTAGCCCAAAATCTGCCACCAGCGACCAATACATTTTCACCCGCGACATCGTTTTCAAAGTAGCCCAATTTGCCGGAAAACTGCGAACATGGCAACACCGGGCTCAATAGATGTAGCTACTGCTGTGCCATTCATATTTATTGATATTATATGGTTCTTGATAAAAAAAACTTCAAGAATAGAGGAGCTTCTAATATTCAATTGTTTTAGGGTAGAAATAGAAGCCTGATCATCACATCGGTGTCTGTCTGTCTGCATAATCAATTATTTGGATGAAATGCATGTGAAAAACACATAATACTCATTATTAAAGGATTAGATGTAGGCAAAAAAAATTAACATTAAATAATTGGTTTGGATGTAGACTTACTACATAGAGTCTTCCAGAATTTTTGCTGAAAATGGACACTTGGGGCTCTATTCAATCCCATAAATTTAGCCTTTTACTACAGTGGGCTAAATCAGGGTCATGCCGAGTGAGTCTTGGTAGTCTTAAACAAATCTACTTTGAAACAAAAGTATACACCACACACATATGGTTATGGGCTTAAAAAAAGAAGACACCTGTACCATGTTAGATATAGAGTTGAAATGTATTACATTTTTAGTTTGCATCCCAATATTACACTGTAATATTAGGATGCAGACGGTATCCCTAGCCACGTCCTCAGAGCATGCCAGAGCTGGCTGGAATGTTTATGGACATATTCAATCTGTTCCTATCCCAGTCTGCTGTTCCCACTTGCTTCAAGATGTCCACCATTGTTCCTGTACCCAAGAAAGCAAAGGTAACTGAACTAAATGACAATCGCCCCGTAGCGCTCACTTCTGTCATCATGAAGTACTTTGAGAGGCTGGTTAAGGATCATATCACCTCTACCTTACCTGACACCCTAGACCCACTTCAGTTTGCTTACCACCCCAATAGATCCACAGACGATGCAATCGCCATCGCACTGCACACTGCCCTATCCCATCTGGACAAGAGGAATACCTATGTAAGAGTGCTGTTCATTGACTAGCTCAGCATTCAACACCATAGTACCCTCCAAGCTCATCATTAAGCTCTGGGCCCTGGGTCTGAACCCCGCCCTGTGCAACTGGGTCCTGGACTTCCTGACGGGCCGCCCCCAGGTGGTGAAGGTAGGAAACAACACCTCCACTTCGCTGATCCTCAACACAGGGGCCCCACAAGGGTGCGTGCTCAGCCCGCTCTAGTACTCCCTGTTCCCTCATGACTGCGTGGCCATGCACGCCTCCAACTCAATCACCAAGTCTGTAGACGACACAACAGTAGTAGGTCTGATTACCAACAATGACGAGACAGCCTACGGGGAGGAGGTGAGGGCCCTGGAAGAGTGGTGCCAGGAAAATAACATCTCACTCAACGTCAACAAAACAAAGGAGCTGATCGTGGACTTCAAGAAACAGCAGAGGGAGCACCTATCCACATCGACGGGACCGCAGTGGAGAACATGGAAAGCTTCAAATTCCTCGGCGCACACATCACTGACGATCTGAAATGGTCCACCCACACGGACAGTGTGGTGAAGAAGGTGCATTAGTGCCTCTTCAACCTCAGGAGGCTGAAGAAATTTGGCTTGGCCCCTAAAACCCTCACAAACATTTACAGATGCACAATTGAGAGCATCCTGTTGGGCTGCATCACCGCCTGGTACGGCAACTGCACCGCCCGCAACCACAGGGCTCTCCAGAGGGTGGTGCGGTCTGCCCAACGCATCACCGGGGGAAAACTACCTGCCCTCCAGGACACCTACAGCACCCGATGTCACAGGAAGGCCAAAAAGATCATCAAGGACATCAACTCTCGAGCCACGGCCTGTTCACCCCGCTATTATCCAGAGGGCGAGGTCAGTACAGGTGCATCAAAGCTGGGACCGAGAGACTGAAAAACAGCTTCTATCTCAAGGCCATCAGACTCTTAAATAGCCATCACTAGCCGGCTTCCACCCGGTTACGCATCCCTGCACCTTAGAGCCTGCTGCCCTATATACATAGACTTGGAATCACTGGCCACGTTAATAATGGAACACTAGTCACTTTAATAATGTTTACATACTGCTTTACTCATCTCATATGTATATACTGTATTCTATTCTACTGTATTTAGTCAATGCCACTCCGACATTGCTAGTCCTAATATTTATATATTTCTTAATTCTATTCTTTTACTTTTAGATTTGTGTGTATTGTTGTGAATTGTTAAATACTACTGCACTGTTGGAGCTAGACACACAAGCATTTCGCTACACCCGCAATAACATCTGCTAAATATATGTATGTGCCCAATAAAATTTGATTTGATTTATATACAGTACATCACAGAATAATTAAATGTAACAACACTGTTTGACATAGAAACACCAGATTGTTATTTTTTTATCATCTTTATTAATTATGAAATCATCAAAAATATTAATAATTTTCCACCCATGAGGCCAAAGAGGGCGCTTTTGGTCATTGACTGCAGGAAAGGGTACAGGTATGTGATGAGGTGATGTTGAAGGAGTCAGGCGCAGGAGGGTAAATCACAGAATAACAGGCTTTATTCCGCAAATACAGAGTTACGCAGTAATGCGTCAAAACACTCCTGTTTTGCGCACTGGAAAATACAAGGCACACGGGAAAATATCCTGGTGATACAAAATACACGGAGCTCCACCGAGCTTCACTATCCTCCACAATAAACAATCACACACAAAGACAAAGGGGCAGAGGGAACACTTATACAGGTACTGATGAGGGGATATGAACCAGGTGTGTGTAATAAACAAGACAAAACAAATGGAATGATGAGATGAGGAGCGGCAGTGGCTAGAAGGCCGGTGACGACGACCGCCGAAGCCTGCCCGAACAAGGAGAGGAGGCAGCTTCGGAGGAAGTCGTGACAAGGTAATTTCCAACTGAGCAGACATATGCAACGTTTACCGTGATTGCCATCTCTGCCAACGCGGGAACATTGCCTTTACATTTCAATTGTGCTTTAGCGCTGAATTTCAGCGATAAGGATCGAGTAGAGCCCCAAGCCTACTAGTCTAGGAAGATTAATAATTGTTTGTTACATGGTTTTCAGGGAAGCAGGTTGTTACCATGATGTCTCGTGTGGGCCCTGGAGCTGCAGGTACTGATGGGAGTGACTTCAAACACAGAGAGAAGGTGGCCACACAGTACCAGATGAGGTAATCATATCTGTCTATACCCTTGTCTGTCTGTATGCTTGTCTGTCTGTCTGCCTGCCTTTCTGTCGGATCATTAAACATACTGTCTCAGCTCCCTCTCCCCTTTTTCCCTGTGCCTCCAGTGCCTTGCTAAAGTCGGAGTTGCGGAAGCTCAACTTCGTCCACCTTCTGCTGTGGCTCATGGTGGCGGCCCAGGTGACCGTCAGCAAACTCGACCTGGTGCCCAGCGACACGGTGGCCGAGCCCTACAGATGGGAGTAACCGTACCTGATCAGTTTCTTTCCACTGGTCACCAGCAGACTGTCGCTTCCCAAGAACAACATCAGCTACCTGGTGATCTCCATGATCAGCTCGGGCCTGTTCTCCATTGCTTCACTCTTCTACGGCGGAAGAAGCTTGTTGAGGCCCAGCAGCTTTACCGCCAAGGCAAGGCCTACCGCTTCATCTTCGGCTGAGCGGCAGTCACCGTCATGTACCTTGTGATAGTGGTGGCGGTGCAGGTGCACGCCTGGCAGATATACTACAGCAAGAAACTGCTGAACGCCTGGTTCGATTTCACACAGGATAAGAAGAAGAAGTGATGAGGATGTATTGTGGGTTTTGAGGCTGGGGAAGAACTGTGTTTAGATTTTTTTTCTCTCTGTCTCTAGGATGCATTTATAAGTACTGTACATTGTTATTTATTTATTATCTCATAATCACTGTCCATTATCTTTCCAGATTGTCTAGGTAACACTAATTTTCTCGCCAACCTTGCATACTCTCTCTCTCTCCATTTCAAAGACACTGACTCATGTACATTTTCTCTCACATACAAACCATAGGAGGCTGCTGAAGGGAGGATGGCTCATAATAATGTCTGAAATGGAGCAAATTAAATGGATCCATGAACGTTGTGGGGTGTTACTACCTTGGTTCTATACTTGTTGCCATATCAACTAGCCTCTTCATCTCAGGTCCTTACTGGACGTAGCCTGAGCTGTGCCAGCCAGCTAGCAGTTAGTATCAGCAACTCTCTACTTTGTTTGACTAGCCTCAGAGAATGAACGAGAGAGACTGTAGCTTCCTCTGAAACCGCAATGTTCACTGATACAGCTGTTGTGAAGCATTTAGATGTGTGTGTGTATGAACCATGCCCTTGTGTGAGACTGCAGCAGGACAGAGAATCTCTCAACTGACTCTTTGTCTCAACAGAGGAGGAATGAGCACTGAACAAGTTTGTTGCCATGGTTTCAGTAAATGGACATCCGGTGACTAATCTGTCAAATATTGAAAGCACTGTATGAAAATGTATGCACTCACTAACTGTAAGTCGCTCTGGATAAGAGCATCTGCTAAATGACTAAAATGTAAAATGTAAGTACTGTCCAAAGCTTGAGACTGAGAGACATGAGATTCTGTGTTCCAATGGCAAAACATTTGATGCATTATCGCACTAAGTTGGCTTGAAAGGTTACACTGTGTCTTGACTGCTATCAAGGGGTCTTGATTTGCCCCCGGCATGTAATGTGCCCAAAATGTAGTGCTCATCATTCATATACCTCTTCAATGACCTGTATGCTTGACCCATTGCCCCCTCAATTAATATGTTCTTCTTTTTTTATACTGCCAATAAAAAGGGAAATTGAATCCTTGTTGTCTTGATTGTGTCAAGATTGTTGTGCCTTTAGTTTTCTTGATTGTTACTGACCTTGTGATGTGCTTGATGAGTTGTATTACAGCTACTTACGCCACATAATCACTTATGTGTCACTGCAACCTTTTAAATTAAAAGAACGACCTGCAAAACACAGTATAGAGGAAAGCAGAGTCACACATTTATAATATAAAATGCAATTTCTCAACCTGCGCCTATTCAAACAGAAATCTGCTGATTTCGCTCAAATGTCACTGTCAAACGTGTCAACCAGTTGAGCCACTGCGACTGCGCGCTCAGCTGTATGCCACGTACAGCTTGACGTCGACAAGCGGGCAAACTTCCTGATGTGAAGCTGGAATTCTGTGTTTGCCAGCCCGGGTAACAGATTTTGGCAGACACGGTCTTGCCAGAACCACCGACACCACAGCGGGATCAAGACGTTCATTTACAGGTGGAATACATATACTTTTCTTTTTTGATATTCCTAATATTTATGTTGACAACATAAATCAGATTCTAAACGCTAGCTAGCTTGCTAACACAGCAGCTAACGTTAGCATTTCTAGCTAACGATTGATGCTAGCATCGGGTTTGTTGTTTTTATAGCCTTATTTGTTTGGTGGAAATGTAATGAAATTGTATAGCTACATGATGATAGAAATGCAATGAAATGGTGTGTTTGTTAAATTAAGTCCATGAACATGCATTCTTTGACGCCGGTAAGAATGCTAAGTTTGGATAAATATTTTGCAGGAAGTCAACATTATAACAGTGAATGGGAGTTTTCAATTGGTCTGTATTTGGCAGGGTTCTATATCCTGTCAGTGACACAGGACAATGGCCTAGTTATGTTTATGATCCAAATTGGCTTGCATGCCAGTTACATTCCTTTCGAGACCTCTAGTAACGATACAGTTAGTTAACTATCTAGGTTAGCAATATAGCCAGTACAACTGATTTGAGTTAGCTAGTTTATTGACATCACAACGAACTGTCAAATTAGCAAGCTAACTATCATGAATCACTGCCAAGAAGACAAGAAGCTGCAATCTTGAACCTCGCCCTTTCATTAACTAGTAACTGAATTACTTATGTACAAGCCAAGCCTTGTTATGTTGTCCTAGTTAGCATAATATAACTATTAGCTAGCTAAGTAAAATTGTTGATAATCTTAGCTAACCTTGTTTGACACACACTTTTGTTGGTAATTAATTTAGCTAGCTAGCTAGGTACTGTTAGCTAACTAGTTTGCTAGCCACTGCTGGCCAGACCAACAAGTTTTTGCAGTTCACGTGATTGAAACTATTGTAACTATTTGCTTGATAGGCCTATTTTAGTGTGGACTGGATAGGGAAGAGATTGTTAATCTTAATCTAATCAGTTAATCTGATTAGCTAGCTAGTCTCTATTTTATTCTAATGGCATTCAGTAGTGTGTAATGATCCACTCAACACATTCTGGTAACTCCCTCTTTCAATGAAAGTTACAGTACTAGGCCTATAGGCCAAAGTCTCGTTGGGGAGCTGCATAAGAATCAGACCGACAGCTCAGCCTGTCGTATTTTAACCTTTGGAAGCAGAGTGGAACTGTAAACTATATAGTAGCTCTTGAGCAGTGTCGTAAAGGGCAGTGACGTGTTGTATGCCATACAAAGGTAAAGATGAGTGAATCCAAGGTTGATAGATTCATGATAACACCATTCTTCCATGGTCCAAGCACTTTGACCGTATCTGAAGGATTTTTTTAAATGTGACGATGCATATGTTTTTCAGTGGTTGTTTGTGGCTTACTAATCATCTATATGACTGTAGTCCTTTAGTGTAGACTTTAGAGTGGCTTATTTGCATCATAGGCCGCCTGTTATTGTTATGCCCTCCGTCTCTTTCTTTAACCCTAAAAGCGGCAACATATTCTTTGCTTAAATGCCCCAACGGGGGTCATTTCTTACCCCAAATTGGTAATGATTGAAAAGACAATCTGTCAAGCAGTAACACTTTTTGTTTTACATTTTATTAACCTTTTGTAACACAAGTAAATGGTTTAAATCCCCCAAAATAAGCACATATGTTTTTTTTATGTTCACACATTTATAGTAAGGATGGGCTTACTATATACCGGTATTGATGCACAGACGCAGTACTAGTGACAAAAGCACCCTAGAAATCGGCACCATGCCTCTTGTGGCGAAAGTAAGAACTGCCATTGAATCCATTGAAAATACATGGTCACTAATCAGGTTTCCTTCCAACCTTTTCATGCGAGTAAAGTACATCTCGGATAAAAAAAAAAGTAATGAAAGGCCTGATGGAAACAGAACATTTCCCGGTAAACTTTCCAAATGTTGACTAAACAAAATACGCTAGACTAGGTGGAATCTTTTTGTGTCTGTAAAATGAATTATCAGAGAAATGTCGGTCGAAATGCTTTAATTAGCAAATATTGATATAATCATATCGAAGTAAACTTGGAGTCACGCGATGGCATGCTGTCTGGTCCTCCTACGACTCGTCGGGAAAGCATGCAGTTTATAAGGCTACAGCTAAAATAAATTATGATGAATTTCACAGGGTGGTGAAAGTGCAAGGTGATGAACTTGATGCTCCTTTCCAATAAATATTGAGTGTATTATTCTGCTGACAGGATCATCGATACGCTGGTGACATGATCATCGATACCCGACAAATAAAAAATATCTTGCTCTTTTGTCCATAATAATCTCATAATGTAGGCTATATGTGCGCTCTAGCCAACAGCGTGCAGATACAGTATCTGTACACTGTTGGCTAGAGTGCACTTGCCAATACCGGATTGGGCACACTCGCTATATAATTACACATTTCAATGTGAGAACCATCAGTAGAGTTGAAAATGCGATGGAAACCCAAGTAACTTTTTATTTATTTGGTACATGGGAATTTAACCGCAATAGGTATTTTTATCTGCACTACGTCATCACGCAGACTTCTCTCCAATTTCATGGAAACATCTCTGGTGGGAAAATTTGCACATTGTTTTTATGCAGTTGCCAATTGGATGGAAACCTAGCTATAGAGGAAAATAATTATTTAGATAAGGAAAAGTGACTTTTTCACAAAGTAGAGGCATACAAAGACATGTGGTACAGTGTGGAAACGATAACAAATAAGTGAAGCAAATGCAGAAATTGATAAATGCAGAAATTATTTTGGGTTGAAGTTTGATTGAACCGTATAAAACGATCAGAAGAGAGAGACCCATTAAAACCACTTAGAATGTATTTGTTTCCACCCTAGGGTCATACACTACTCATTAAGCATATTTAGAACTTTTATTACAAAAAAATCATAAACAGTCATTCTGTAAAACATGAGAAAAATATTGTTATATTTTTTTAATGTTTTTAACAGATATTTTGATTTCATCCATAGCCACTTGTTATGATACTCAGAAATTGGCGATTGAGCTAATTTGACATACCGGTAAGACCTAAAATGGCCACCGATATGTGCGATATTAGCCCATTCATTGACCTTAATGTTAAACATATGCCGTCTATTTATTAACCTATTTATACGCGTTGTTTGCGATACGGTTCTGGAAATATTTGGAACTTTTATACCAGCGAGAAATACTTTTCAAAAAACAAAATATTCAATTACTCAGTTCTAGGCTTGGGTGATATACTGTTTATACCATATACTTTTTTTGGGGTGGGGGGTGGGACACCCTCGCCTCACGGTGGGCTGCGGGGGTGTGTGCTACGCCACTGCTTATAACTATAAGTTAAATATAACTATAAGAAATCTAAGATGCATTAAATAAATTATATCCAGCTCAGGGCTCCAGCTATGCATTTGGTTTGCTAACTTGCTAGCTAAGTGGCTAGATGTCAAGATCAAGCTTATTGGTTACAGCAGAGACATTCAAACCCTCCTGGATCAAGATCCCTGTTGCCTAAATTGTTTAGTGTGTCCCCAAAAAATTACGCCCCTTGTGTGCACATTCGATAATACCGTATACCCCGGTATGGTACAGAAACGGAATGACGGTATGAAAATCTGGATACCACCCATCCCGACTCAGTTCCAATTGCATCTGAAAGATGAGACTCCGACCTGGTATAGAGACATTGACTGGAAGCTAAATATGTATTTAAATGTTTTAGTTATGTGAGTTATATTGGCTGCCACACCGCCCAAGGGCCAAATCTGATTACATTAGTTTTTTTTTGTTTGTCGGAATCTAGTTGCTTGACAAAGTCCCAAAATTTCAGAAGGATAAAAAAACAAACCCTGTTGGCACTTTTAGGGTTAATGGTGATATAATAACACACCATGATCCAACCTACATGATTCTCCGTGTAGTCTAGGTGTGCAAATCTCTTTCATGTTCTCCCCTCCAGCAGTGGGAGCAGTAGAGGGCGGACAGCACCATGAACGGACAGCTGGACCTGAGCGGCAAACTGATCATCAAGGCCCAGTTGGGCGATGACATCAGACGCATACCCATCCACAACGAGGACATCACCTATGACGAGTTGGTGCTGATGATGCAGCGCGTCTTCAGGGGCAAGCTGCAGAGCAACGACGAGGTCACCATCAAATACAAGGACGAGGGTAAGCTGGGCCGTTCTAGACAAGCACTGGATTAAGATGTATTATCACAATAGTGTTTTAGCTAGATGTCATCTGACCCCTCAACATTTAGCTGTTTCCTGCTGGTAATGGAAACAGAGGTTCTCTTTCAAACACTTGAGAATGCATACCCCCATCCTCTCCTTTTTAGAGTAATCATCAGTCATAAGAGTAGAGGTTACACATGTGAGGGTTATACAGGTTTCACCTATTCAGCCATTTCAGGATAGCCATTATCTCAAGAAATGGTAGAAATAAGGATTGGAATGTGGCCTGATTCTGATTTGGGTCCTAATGGTGTTCTCTGCTCTCTTCTCTTCCTGCAGATGATGACCTCATTACTATTTTCGACAGCTCGGATCTCTCCTTTGCCATCCAGTGCAGTAGGATACTGAAACTCACTCTGTTTGGTAAGATATTACCATACACATACCTACCCAGCCCTTCCTTTTTTAGTATAGGCCTACAGTGGGGAGAACAAGTATTTGATACACTGCCAATTTTGCAGGTTTTCCTACTTACAAAGCATGTAGAGGTCTGTAATTTTTATCATAGGTACACTTCAATTGTGAGAGACTGAATCTAGAAAAAAAAAAAATCCAGAAAATCACATTGTATGATTTTTAAGTAATTAATTTGCATTTTATTGCATGACATAAGTATTTGATCACCTACCAACCAGTAAGAATTCCGGCTCTCACAGACCTGTTAGTTTTTCTTTAAGAAGCCCTCCTGTTCTCCACTCATTAACTGTATTAACTGCACCTGTTTGAACTCGTTACCTGTATAAAAGACACCTGTCCACACACTCAATCAAACAGACTCCAACCTTTCCACAATGGCCAAGACCAGAGAGCTGTGTAAGGACATCAGGGATAAAATTGAAGACCTGCACAAGGCTGGGATGGGCTACAGGACAATAGGCAAGCATCTTGGTGAGAAGGCAACAACTGTTGGCGCAATTATTAGAAAATGGAAGAAGTTCAAGATGACGGTCAATCACCCTCGGTCTGGGGCTCCATGCAAGATCTCACCTCGTGGGACATCAATGATCATGAGGAAGGTGAGGGATCAGCCCAGAACTACACGGCAGGACCTGGCAATGACCTGAAGAGAGCTGGGACCACAGTCTCAAAGAAAACCATTACTAACACACTACGCCGTCATGGATTAAAATCCTGCAGCGCACGCAAGGACCCCCTGCTCAAGCCAGCGCATGTCCAGGCCCGTCTGATGTTTGCCAATGACCATCTGGATGATCCAGAGGAGGAATGGGAGAAGGTCATGTGGTCTGATGAGACAAAAATAGAGCTTTTTGGTCTAAACTCCACTCGCCGTGTTTGGAGGAAGAAGGATGAGTACAACCCCAAGAACACCATCCCAACCGTGAAGCATGGAGGTGGAAACATCATTCTTTGGGTATGCTTTTTTGCAAAGGGGACAGGACGACTGCACCGTATTGAGGGGAGGATGGATGGGGCCATGTATCGCGAGATCTTGGCCAACAACCTCCTTCCCTCAGTAAGAGCATTGAAGATGGGTCGTGGCTGGGTCTTCCAGCATGACAACGACCCGAAACACACAGCCAGGGCAACTAAGGAGTGGCTCCGTAAGAAGCATCTCAAGGTTCTGGAGTGGCCTAGCCAGTCTCCAGACCTGAACCCAATAGAAAATCTTTGGAGGGAGCTGAAAGTCCGTATTGCCCCGAAACCTGAAGGATCTGAAGAAGGTCTGTATGGAGGAGTGGGCCAAAATCCCTGCTGCAGTGTGTGCAAACCTGGTCAAGACTTAAAGGAAACGTATGATATCTGTAATTGCAAATAAAGGTTTCTGTACCAAATATTAAGTTCTGCTTTTCTGATGTATCAAATACTTATGTCATGCAATAAAATGCAGATTAATTACTTAAAAATCATACAATGTGATTTTCTGGATTTTCCGTCTCTCACAGTTGAAGTGTACCTATGATCAAAATTACAGACCTCTACATGCTTTGTAAGTAGGAAAACCTGCAAAATCGGCAGTGTATCAAATACTTGTTCTCCCCACTGTATGTGCTGCTGTGCCAAGCACGCCCATCTTGGAATAATCAAACAAACTTGATTTGTCCCATTAAAAAATTTAAAGTAGGTTTATTCTGGTTATTCTAGTCTTTGTTATGGTACTGTAGTATAAAGAACGTATATCCTTTGTATCCACTTGAATACTCATGTTCCGTTCCAACGGCCCCTTCTCCAATAGTTTTAAGGTTCATGTACATTAACATGCCACTGGGAGGCAGTCTAGTCTCATATTTTGACATTGAACCCGACACTCCTACTTCGACCCCCTTGACACTCATTCTCTCCTGCTGTTATCGTCCCAAAGTCGGTGTCTCTGTGCTGCTGCTTGGGAAGTAGAGGCACCAAGCTATACTTGTGAAATAGTCTCTTTTCAAATGTCCCTCCTCAGAAGTCAAGCTCCAGCTTGGGTTCCATGGTTGGGTGTCAACCCATTTTCAGAGAGTTTTAAGAGTGTGTTCTGCAAAGGATGATCGATGGACTGACGATGGCTTTTGTTTTTAAACAGAACACTCTGTTGGCCAAAGGGAGAGTTACTAGTTATGCTGGCTTTACTGCTTTAGGCCTAATCATCATGATGCCCTCGTGAGTGTGTGAAAGACTTCAGCTGTGTGTCCATTGCACAGTATTGTACTCTGTCCAGGTGTTATGGATCCGCCTTTGTTTCACAGTGCAGATGTCAGATATGCGTTACCGTTTACACACACACACACACACACCTCTCCTCCCTCTCATCTCTCTCATCTCCAATGCTGTCAGACCTCATTATGTCATTTCCTGTGCTCTGCTCCCAATTACACTGCAGCACAGCATCTCTGAGCTGTCCCTGCTATTATTAGATAGGGAGTGGCAGAAAGAAAGAAAGACAGAATGAAGGAGAAGAAAATAAATGTTTTTGGGTATATTTTTTTACTCCATCCCGGGACTTTAGTGCCAAGGCCCGGTGCGTCAGCACGTGCCGCAGCCGTGACCTCGCATGGAGCCCATATTTCCAGACGTTTGCCAGGATTGGGAGCAGGAGGGAAGAGTCGGATCATCCCGGTGGTCCGTGTCTCTATACAGGATCTTCTTCTGACCCCCTGGGTCTCTGCTAAATTTTACACTCACACAGGAATCTGGAATTCTGTCTGTATAATTCCCTTAGCGTTAGCGGAATTCCGAAGGATTTCCACTCTCGTATTTGAGATTTGGTGGTCTCCTGTAGTGTGTTGGAAAGTGTTCATCTCTGTCTGTACTAGTCGTGGTCCAGGAGTTGAGTCATCTCAAATTATACCCCGTTTCCCATATAAATAATAATAATAATTTGGTGGGTGCTTATAATTGTCCTATTTCTCAAGTGTACAAGTGTGTATTAATAGACATGTGTGACTTGGATGTTTTTTTGTTGTTGTTGCATATCCCACTCTCCCTGAGACACCCTCGGAGAGTGTGCTCACGGCCAGGGTTTGCCATTATCAACGGTGACCCTGGAGCAATTAGGGTTAAGTGCCTTACTTAAGGGCACATCGACAGATTTTTCGCATGACCTGGATGGATATGTCTGGTCTAAACATATCTGACCTCATGTCAATATCAGAGTAGTTAATTTATGGTTTTGCCTAAGAACACAGGGTATATACTACAGATAGATGGGGCTAACAACTGTGTTATATAGTGGTGGTATTTAATGGAGACTTGACTCCACATTTTCTGTGCTTTGACCTCTGACCCTGTGTTGTGGTGGTACCAGGGGACTACTACTCCTCTTTGAGCCTGCAGGTGTCTGGGGCTCCATGTCTAAGAAATGGCCCTAGTGTCTGTCTATCTGTCTGCAGTCTACCCCCTTATGACCCGCCTCTAACAGGACAGGTGCACTGCATAAACACACACATAAATAACAGAATACATGGACAGTTATTTGAGAGATTGAGTGTGTGGATGTTGCTGAGGGCTGTTGTGTCCAAACCACAGGATTCCTCACTGGCAAGAAGCTTACAGATCTCTCCCATGCTGGGAGTCCCCCCCCACACACACACACAAACACACACACCTGCAGGCATGCTGACTTATCAGACTGCAAATGTGTATATGTGTAACAGAAGTTCTGTGTTTACTAAAGACCATGACATAGCCTACTTTTGATTTTAACGGGACAGTGTTTATGAGAGAGGTGGGGACTAATAATAATATAATAGTAATAATGTTTGTTCGGTTGCCATGTTGTTCCTGGCTCCATAGCTGAACATCACGGTCTGTTAATCCTACTTACCCTGAACAGGCCTGCTGCTCGGTTCCTAGCTCGTTTGATCTGGTCTGGACCCCAACCCCAGGTCTGGTTTCATCTAGTTTGGTCTAGTCTGGAATGGACTGTTAACTCACGCAGGACCATAAGGAATGTACAGACCTCAAGACTCATCTGTTCCAGTGATCAGGAGGGCTGTCTGGGAGAGATTACTCCATCACTGTCTTCCATGGCTCTGGAGTGCTGCAGTGTGGATGGAGAGAGATGACTTGTGGAAGTGGTCCCCCCCCCTTCACCCTCACCTCCTTCTCCCACATCTTGAAGATCCATATCGCGGCACCACATTCAGTATTTGAAATGTAATGACGTTGAAATATCGTCTCACTCTTTCTCTTCACACTCTTTCCCCAAAATCTCTCCCTCTCTCTCTCTCTCTCCCCTCTCTCCCCCCGACAGTGAATGGTCAGCCAAGGCCTCTGGAGTCCAGTCAGGTGAAGTACCTGCGCAGGGAGCTCATTGAGCTCAGGAACAAAGTCAACAGTCTTCTGGACAGCCTGGAGCCCCCCTCAGAACCTGGCCTGGCTGCATCAGCACCAGACCAGGGTACGTACACACACACACACACACACCCCTATCTGATTGTGAGTGTGAAGTGTGTTTAATTTAATAAAATACAGACATGCACACATCTAGCATATTTGTTATGTAACTTTATGAAATACCAATAGCTACAGGCCGGTTGTTTTTATCAGTTCATTAATCTCTCTCTGAAAGAGATGATTTGTCCTCCTTCCAAAAACATCCTTCACTTCTAATCCAGTGGACCAATCACATTCCACACCTGCCCCATGTTTTGTGCCAGGGGCGGTTTCCCAGGATGGTTTGCATCAACGTTGTTAGCTAGCTGGTGTGTGGCGGACGGCAACAGGTGGATTTGTTTATCCGAGGCGTAGGGGAGAGAAGTGTGTAAAAGTGTTTTTACAAGGTGTTTCCTTTGCTGTGGTAACACCCTTAACCCAGGGTTTAGGATAATATTACACCCGTTAAAGCCCCTCGTAACCCCTATTTACGCAGTGGTTTGATGGTTCAATGATTAACGACAATGGAACTATTTATGATCAACTCTCTCTGCCTCAAACTGACTTCTCTGTTTAGTATGTGTGTTTGGCTGCTTCTCTAGCATCTTTGTCCATGTCTTTTTTGTGATTGTGTGTATATTGGTGTGTTGACAAGTGTCGCTCTCTTTTTCCTCTTTCTCTCCCTCGCCTTCTCTCCTACCCTCCACGCCCTCTCTCCTCCAGACTTGGTGGATGGGCATGAGGGGAGGGCGGTGGCAGCAGAGGCAGCGGTGAAGCAGGCCCCGGTCCCGGTCAGTGCGGCCAGCATGTCGGCCTTCGACCCCCTGAAGAACCAGGGCGAGGTCAGCAAGAACGTAATCTCCGCCTTCGGCCTGAGTGAGGACCAGATCCCTGGTAAGGCCATCGTTGCCTTGCAATTTATTTTTTTTGCTTTATGTTTGTGCTCTCTATACAGTCTTCTGACTACATTGTTGTCATATACCTTACCCTCACTCTCCACCCTGTTTTATTTTTCACATACCCCTTTCTCTGTCTCTCTCCTCTCCTCTCTCTCTAGCCCCCCCAGGTGTCTTGGCTGAGGAGCGGTCAGGTACTCCAGACAGCATTGCCTCATCCTCGTCTGCCGCCCCCCAGCCCGGAGTGCCCCCCCAGCCACAGGCCCCCTACACAGGGGTGCAGCAGGGACCCCCAGCAGCCATGGATGGTTAGGAACACACACACACACACAAAACACACAGTGTAAATTACCATGAAACTCACACGCAGACAGACCATAGCTCTGCATGAGTGAATATATGTAGGAAACTGAGTAATCTGAGGAATTGTGCAGTAGGAGAGTACAACACCTGTGGTGTCTGTAAATACAGAGGGTTTAATGGCTGTTTATGTCCCTGGAAACACAAATCGCATAACCATGAAAACTTAAGTGTGTATAGAGGGGGGGTGTAATAGCTGTTTATGACCTCTGAGAGGGAGAGATTATCAGTGTGGGTGGTTTAGCACCTTAAAATACCTGGGGTCCACTGAGACCCCTAAAAAGTGTTATGTGTTTGCGTGCGTTGACTCTGTTGCTTTGTCTTGTCAAAACAGGAGAATGAATTTAGGCCAAGACAGTTACCCCAGGTCAGTTTGTGCTTTAAACTGATCCTAGACCTGTGCAGTGCCTAAGGGCAGCCTTGACCCAGTCAGTGTGTTGTGGAACACTTCTCTGGCGTGGCAGCATTGGGCCGTTCTGCTCCAGTAGTGTTGTCACTACTCCCAGTCCCTACCACAGTTGTTTTTTTGCTCTATTTTCGCCTCCACACTACAGACATTTATAACTTTATGGGTGAGCCAGTTTCACAATGCCATTGATGCAGAAGAACTCCATCTAACTCGGTGATGGCTAGATATTGCACTTGGATTGGCCAGTTCTCCAGTCCTGAATCCAGTACAGTATTTTTACTCTCTCTGCATGCTGTGATTTAGTGAATAATGTATCAGTAACATAAGACCGTATGTAAGCACATTTTTAGATTTAATGAGGAATTCCATGTTCTTATCACAGATAAACAGTGTATTCATGATCTTGGCATCCATCTTAGTCAGCCAGACAACTCTTCTTGTAGCATCCCCTCCTCCTGCTATCTGCACTCCTCCATGAACACCCTGTAGTTCTTGAAAAATGGGATGTCAACAGTCTCCGGACCCGGCTAACGGAGGGACGAATAAACGAGGGATCAAATCAGACCGAGGTGGATAAATAAAAATAAAAAGCCGTCGTCCCTCTGTAGTCTCTAGTTGGAAGCCACTTTGGGGTCGTGTTTAAGGGAAATTGTTTTTCGTGTTAATCCTGCCTTTCCGACCAGGCCGGTACTTCCCTGAGCTTTTCCTCTAGGACGTACTGGGTATTCCCATAATGGTGGTGTTCTGGAATCAACACAGAGGTATGCTCTCCTGGTGAGTTAACTCTCTTACCAGATGACTGTGTGTGTGCTAGGGTTTTGCATCTCAGTATATGAGACGGACAGACACAGGAAGGGAGGGGACAGAGGAAAATGTTGCTAATCAGTCTTCTTATTTAGCTAGTTCGTTATTTTGGATGTGATGTTTTGTCATTGGCAGGCCCATTTTCTTTACTCTTGTGGCGCTCCGTAGCCTCCATCTCTGGAGACGTATCCGTTTTCACCCAGAAAGACCCACAAGCAGCATGCAGACAACCACACCACGGGAGCCAAACCACAGCTGGAACACACACATACGGTAGGCTCGTTGAGCTGTGACTCAGAGGAACCATACCAGCACCTCCAAACCACACCTGGAACACCGAGACTGCGGTTCCACATGTTCATGGTTTGACCGTGTTCCCCAGGCCAGTTATGTGGTTTTGGCTCGGTCAGTGTTCATGCTTCTCCAAGGGGTTGGGGTTGAGTTTAGCAGAGCCAAGACACCCATAGGAGTCTTAAGTTACACAGTCATTCTTCCTTAGTTCTTACTTATACAACTCAGTGATTCACTATAAATTCAGACCCTTGCACTTTGTGCTGGTCGCTAGTTTTCGTTTGTCCATCAATGACCGCATGGCCATATAATGGTCATTGGCAGTTACTAGGTTCAGTGTGACCTCGCTTACCGTGCAGTTGGCTGGCCTTTTAGATGTTGAGTCCAACCCTGACATGGCAGAGCATCTTCTGGCCGTCCTCATGGGTTCATCCTCCACTTCTCTTCCCTCTGCTCATCCTTCCATCCGGTCCTCCCTCTCTCCCAGACTTCCAAGGAGGAGAGAGGCTCTGGGCTGCAGCTGGTGGGCAGACAGCCTCGTCGGGCTGCATGGACATGTTTTTCCCAACACTCCAATGGTGTGCCTGATGATCCTTTCATCCCCAAACGTTCCCTTGAGTGCCTGGGTTATAGATAAACAAAGACAACACAATGGAGACTATTATTGTTGACCAGGAATAGCCTCCAAGGAACAGTGCGCTTCTGCCAACATGTTGGGAATTAACACGTTGATTTAAGGGTGTGTTGCATTGGGAATATGCACAGAGGACTTCTTCAGAAAGTCAACGTGGACACAGGTCATGTGCTTTGGGGTTAGATGGCCAGATAGCTCCCTCTTTTTCTCTGACAACGCGTGGTTTGTTTGTGTATACACGCAAACATGACATTAACAAGATCCATAAGCAGAAGATGTATAGTGGCTCTCTTTCATATATCAGACGATGATCAACCATAGAGGTAGGAGTGTTCTGTGGGTGAGAGATGATGATCAACCATGGAGGTGGGAGTGTTCTGTGGGTGAGAGACTGATCAACCATGGAGGTGGGAGTGTTCTGTGGGTGAGAGATGATGATCAACCATGGAGGTGGGAGTGTTCTGTGGGTGGGGATCAACCATGGAGGTGGGAGTGTTCTGTGGTTGAGAGACTGATCAACCATGGAGGTGGGAGTGTTCTGTGGGTGAGAGATGATGATCAACCATGGAGGTGGGAGTGTTCTGTGGGTGAGAGATGATGATCAACCATGGAGGTGGGAGTGTTCTGTGGGTGAGAGATGATGATCAACCATGGAGGTGGGAGTGTTCTGTGGATGAGAGACTGATCAACCATGGAGGTGGGAGTGTTCTGTGGGTGAGAGATGATGATCAACCATAGAGGTAGGAGTGTTCTGTGGGTGAGAGATGATGATCAACCATGGAGGTGGGAGTGTTCTGTGGGTGAGAGATGATGATCAACCATGGAGGTGGGAGTGTTCTGTGGTTGAGAGACTGATCAACCATGGAGGTGGGAGTGTTCTGTGGTTGAGAGACTGATCAACCATGGAGGTGGGAGTGTTCTGTGGGTGAGAGATGATGATCAACCCTGGAGGTGGGAGTGTTCTGTGGGTGAGAGAGAAACCAACAGAGTTATAGCACACGTGTTCACTCACCTCAGCACAGACTGTGATGCTTTATCAGACTACCCATATACTCTTGTTTCCTTTTTGAAAACATCCCTAAAAGTCTAAAGAAACTACGGTCAAGCAATAACATTCCAGATAATCATTTTTCCAGCTGTGTTCTGTTCAGTTGAAGGGATACATGTGCAGGCAGCCGGTCTCTCCATAGAGCCCCAGTGATTTCTCTTTCCTTTGGGATTTTATTTTACTGAGCAGAGATCAGAGATGAAGTCCTCTGGCCAATGAGGCCTGACGGCAGCCCCATCCATCCCTCCATCACATTATGTAATACACATGATGGATAGCAGGCAGGAGACCAAGACAGCCAACACACACACACACACAGATTGTCATTCTCACTGGAGCACCATTGTGCTCACATTACAGGGCTTGACAGTGGTATTACAGCTGTTGTCCCCCTTCATTATAGGCTCAATAACCCGTGAACCTTAGGCTAAGACTGTCCTGTTGTAACTGATTGTTGAAGTAACTGATTTTAACTGTTGACATTTTTCATAGATGTTGTCCCATAGAGCAATATATCCGGTTTCATCATATAGGCTTTTCACAATTTGCATCATGTTAATTGAGTGAAAAGAAATGGTGGAGGAATGAAACGTGGTTCATTCATCTGGTCCAGACCTGGGTCAAAATGAAGAACACCTAAAGTATACTGAACAAAAATATAAACGCAACATGTAAAGTGTTTCATGAGCTGAAATAAAAGATACCAGAAATGTTCCATACTCACAAAAAGCTTATTCCTCTCAAATTTTGGGCACAATTTTGTTTACATCCCTGTTAGTGAGCATTTCTACTTTGCCTAGATAATCCATTCACCTGACAGGTGTGGCATATCAAGAAGCTGATTAAACAGCGTGATCATTACACAGGTGCACCTTGTTCTGGGGACAATAAAAGGCATTCTAAAATGTGCAGTTTTGACACAACACAATGCCACAGATGTCTCAAGTTGAGGGAGCATGCAATTGGCATGTCCAACAGAGCTGTTGCCAGATAATTGAATGTTCATTTCTCTACCATAAGCCGCCTCAAACTTTGTTTTAGAGAATTTGGCTGTATGTTCAACCAGCCTCACAACCGCAGACAACGTGTAACCACGCCAGCCCAGGACCTTCCATCCGGCTTCTTCACCTACGGGTTCGTCTGAGACCAGCCACCCGGACAGCTGAAGAAACTGTTGGTTTGGACAACTGAAGAATTTCTGCACAAACTGTCAGAAACCGTCTCAGTGAAGCTCATCTGCATGCTAGTTGTCCTCACCAGGTTCTTGACCTGACTGCAGTTCAGCGTCGTAACCGACTTCAGTGGGCAAATGCTCACCTTCGATGGGCACTGGTACACTGGAGAAGTGTGCTCTTTACAGATGAATCCCGGTTTCAACTGTACCGGTCAGATGGCAGACCGAGTGTATGGCGTTGTTTGGGCGAGCGGTTTGCTGATGTCAACGTTGTGAACAGAGTGCCCCATGGTGGCGGTGGGGTTATGGTATGGGAAGGTATAAGCTACGGACAACAAACACAATTGCATTTTTTCGATGGCAATTTGAATGCACAGAGATACCGTGACGGCATCCTGAGGCCCATTGTTTTGCCATTCATCCGCCGCCATCACCTCATGTTTCAGCATAATGCACGGCCTCGTGCATTATGCATGGGAGATGTGTCGCGCTGCATGAGGCAAATGGTGGTCACACAAGATGCTGACTGGTTTTCTGATCCACCCCCCTACCTTTTTTTTTTTTAAAGCTCTGTGACCAACCGATGCGTATTTGTATTCCCAGATTAGGGCCTAATGCATTTATTTCAATTGACTGCTTTCATTTTCCTTATGTGAACTGTAACTCAGTAAAATCTTAGAAATTGTTGCATGTTACATTTATATTTTTGTTCAGTGTAGTAATACAATGCGTTAACAGAAATTATTGTAACCAGATTACATTTACATTACATTTTAGTCATTTAGCAGACGCTCTTATCCAGAGCGACTTACAGGAGCGATTAGGGTTAAGTGCCTTGCTTAAGGGCACATCGACAGACTTCTCACCTAGTCGGCTCGGGGATTAGAACCAGCGACCTTTCGGTTACTGGCACAACGCTCTTACCCACTAAGCTACCTGCCGCCCAGATGACTGGGATTAACGGTATATTTACTACTAGTGAAATGGTCCAAGTGTCCAGGAGCCAAAGACACAATCCTAGTTGTTGCATCTTTAGATTCACCCTCTTTCCACGTTTCTAACAGAGATTTTCCTCTTTGTCATATACTGCTGGCATCAGGTGCGGTGTTTAGAATGGTGTTTTCCCGCGAATAGAATTTTGGCAAATGTTTGTAAATTACGTTTTATTGGCTGCGTCATTACAGGAGTTGCATGTTCTGTTAAGATTAATTACCATAATCGAAATGTGGTTTCTGTCATTCTGAGCACCGTGGGTGGATGCCCTAATGGGTTACGTACCCAATGCATATGGGTCTGGTAAATTTCTCAAATGGCCGGTAAATTTAAAATCTTCCCGATCACGTTGTCAGGCACCACGTAATTTTTTTTACGGAAACCCAGGTGTATGTGGTGGAGCTGACCAATATTGAAGAAAAAAAACATATCATGATAAATTGACAGAATTATAACAATAAATTGAACGAAAAATGTATAACCTTGATGTGCACAACTATTTTTGTATATTACCCCTTAAAACTACTACTCTAAATGTTACTCTAGTAGGGCCTTATAGGTTATTTATCGTAATGAACTGTGTGTTCATGTACAGTACCAGTCAAAAGTTTGGACACACCTACTCATTCAAGGATTTTTCTTTATTTTTACTATTTTCTACATTGTAGAATAATAGTGAAGACATCAAAACTATGAACTAACACACATGGAATCATGTAATAACTCAGTGTTAAACAAATCAAAATATATTTTATATTTGAGACTCTTCGAAGTAGCCACCCTTTGCTTTGATGACAGCTTTGCACACTCTTGGCATTCTCTCAACCAGCTTCATGGGGAATGCTTTTCCAACAGTCTTGAAGGAGTTCCCACATATGCTGAGCACTTGTTGGCTGCTTTTCCTTCACTCTGTGGTCCAACTCATCCCAAACCATCTCAATTGGGTTGAGGTCAGGTGATCTGATGCAGCACTCCATCTCTCTCCTTCTTGGTGAAATAGCCCTTACACAGCCTGGAGGTGTGTTTAGGGTCATTGTCCTGTTGAAAAACAAATGCTAGGCCCACTAAGCACAAACCAGATGGGATGGCGTATCGCTGCAGAATGCTGTGGTAGCCATGCTGGTTAAGTGTGCCTTGAATTCTAAATAAATCACACAGTGTCACCAGCAAAGCACCATCACACCTCCTCCTCCATGCATCACGGTGGGAACCACACATGCAGAGATAATCCGTTCACCTACTCCGCGTCTCACAAAGACACAGCGGTTGGAACCAAAAATATCAAATTTGGACTCATCAGACCAAAGGACAGATTTCCACCGGTCTAATGTCCATTGCTCATGTTTCTTGGCCCAAGCAAGTCTCTTCTTATTATTGGTGTCCTTTAGTAGTGGTTTCTTTGTAGCAATTCGACCATGAAGGCCTGATTCACGCAGTCTCCTCTGAACAGTTGATGTTGAGATGTCTGTTACTTGAACTCTGAAGCATTTAAACTCAGCAAAAAAAGAAACGTCCCCTTTTCCAGGACCCTGTCTTTCAAAGATAATTTGTAAAAATTCAAATGACTTCACAGATCTTCATTGTAAAGGGTTTAAAGACTGTTTCCCATGCTTGTTCAATGAACCATAAACAATTAATGAACATGCACCTGTGGAATGGTCGTTAAGACACTAACAGCTTACAGACGGTACGCAATTAAGGTCACGGTTATGAAAACTTAGGACACTAAAGAGGCCTTTCTACTGACTCTGAAAAACACCAAAAGAAAGATGCCCAGGGTCCCTGCTCATCTGCGTGAACGTGCCTTAGGCATACTGCAAGGAGGCATGAGGACTGCAGATGTGGCCAGGGCAATACATTGCAATGTCTGTACTGTGAGATGCCTAAGACAGCGCTACAGGACGGACAGCTGATCGTCCTCGCCGTGTCAGACCACGTGTAACAACACCTGCACAGGATTGGTACATCCGAACATCACACCTGCGGGACAGGTACAGGATGGCAACAACAACTGCCCGAGTTACACCAGGAACGCACAATCCCTCCATCAGTGCTCAGACTTTCCGCAATAGGCTGAGAGAGGCTGGACTGAGGGCTTGTAGGCCTGTTGTAAGGCAGGTGCTCACCAGACATCACCGGCAACAACGTCGCCTATGGGCACAAACCCACCGTCGCTGGACCAGACAGGACTGGCAAAAAGTGCTCTTCACTGACGAGTCACGGTTTTGTCTCACCAGGGGTAATGGTCGGATTCACGTTTATCGTCGAAGGAATGAGCGTTACACCGAGGCCTGTACTCTGGAGCGGGATCGATTTGGAGGTGGAGGGTCTGTCATGGTCTGGGGCGGTGTGTCACAGCATCATCGGACTGAGCTTGTTGTCATTGCAGGCAATCTCAATGCTGTGCGTTACAGGGAAGACATCCTCCTCCCTCATGTGGTACCCTTCCTGCAGGCTCATCCTGACATGACCCTTCAGCATGACATTGCCACCAGCCATACTGCTCGTTCTATGCGTGATTTCCTGCAAGATAGGAATGTTAGTGTTCTGCCGTGGCCAGCGAAGAGCCCGGATCTCAATCCCATTGAGCACGTCTGGGACCTGTTGGATCGGAGGGTGAGGACTAGGGCCATTCCCCCCCAGAAATGTCCGGGAACTTGCAGGTGCCTTGGTGGAAGAGTGGGGTAACATCTCACAGCAAGAACTGGCAAGTCTGGTGCAGTCCATGAGGAGGAGATGCACTGCAGTACTTAATGCAGCTGGTGGCCACACCAGAAACTGACTGTTACTTTTGATTTTGACCCCCCCTTTGTTCAGGAACATATTATTCCATTTCTATTAGTCACATGTCTGTGGAACTTGTTCAGTTTATGTCTCAGTTGTTGAATCTTGTTATGTTCATACAAATATTTAAACATGTTAAGTTTGCTGAAAATAAACGCAGTTGACAGTGAGAGGACGTTTTCTTTTTTTGCTGAGTTTATTTGGGCAGCAATCTGAGGCTGGTAACTAATGAACTTATCCTCTGCAGTAGTAACTCTGGTTCTTCCTTTCCTGTGGCGGTCCTCATGAGAGCCAGTTTCATCATAGCGCTTGATGGTTTTTGCATCTGCACTTGAAGAAGCTTTCAAAGTTCTTGAAATTGACTGACCTTCATGTCTTAAAGTAATGATGGATTGTTGTTTCTCTTTGCTTATTTGAGCTGTTCTTGCCATAATATGGACTTTTACCAAATAGGGCTATATTCTGCATACCAGCCCTACCTTGTTACAACACAACTGATTGGCTCAAACGCATTAAGACGGAAAGAAATTCCACACATTAACTTTTGACAAAGCACACCTGTTAATTGAAATGCATTCCAGGTGACTACCTCATGAAGCTGATTGAGAAAATGCCAAGATTGTGCAAAGCTGTCATTGAAGCAAAGGGTGGCTACTTTAAAGAATCTCAAATATAAAATATATTTTGATTTGTTTAACACTTTTTTGGTTACTACATGATTCACTATGTGTTATTTCATAGTTTTGATGTCTTCACTATTATTCTACAGTGTAGAAAATAAAGAAACATCTTTGAATGAGTAGGTGTCCAAACTGACTGGTACTGTATGTGTGCACTTTTTATGTGTATCTTTCTGCCATTGTGTGTGTGTGTGTGTGTGTATATATTTTGTGTGTGATTTTGCCGTGAACTATTACATAAATGACTGTTTCATTAGCCTACTGATAGCCTAGCACCAATCTCCCTGCAGAATTTCTTAGAACTATGTCTAGGCCCTATTCCCTCAAAAAAGGAGTTCCACAGGGCTCTGTTACGGGCCCTCTCTAAGAGTGGAAAATCAACGCTCCGCTTTAACTGGCACATGAAAAACCAGTGAACCGTAAACCAGCCTTCCCTCATTATCCTTTTACTGTTTGTGTTTTTAATAAGTCGTCGCCCTACTTTACACGCCAGGGGCTTTGGGAGTGCGATACAGGCCTTGTAAAGAGAATACACTGGTGGCCAACTCTTTACATGTTTGCTGAACATGGTGAGACTCACTGGAAACTTTAGTTGGCCAACGTTTTCAGTGTTTTGCGAGTGTAGTTTGCTTTTATTTTCAGACACTCTTAAACCCACTCCTCAGTCCACGTTATTAAAGAGACATGCAATTCTAGAGTTTCAAAATGGGACAAGGACTACATACACACCCAGTTAGACATGAAGACCAGTGAGGTCATGGCTAATAAAAGCTGGGAGGAAAGTGGCTGTCTACTGACACAGACAGACCTTTTTAGACAGACGACACCCGCTTTGACCCAACACACACTGGTCTATCCAAATAAATGTGTGTAAGAGCGAGCGAGGGAGTGAAATTGTGTGTGTGTGTGTGTGTTTAGCTTGGATCTGTACAGCTGACTGTAATGTGCCATAGAGTTGTCTGGGTGCAGGGCTTTGAGGAACCAATCCTTTTTTTTATTATAGTGGTTGGAGCTGTTTGCACTAAGCCCATCCTGTCTGATTCTAGCCAGACGTGTGTGTGTGTGTGTGTGAGAGATTTCCTTCCCCAGCAATCATACTGATGTCTTCCATCTCTCTCTTTCTTCTCCAGGTCAGATGTACCAGCAGTACCAGGCCCCAGGTGGATACCCACCCCAGCAGCCAGCACCACAGCAGCAGTATGGCATGCAGTACCCTGGTAAGACACACACTCATTCCTCATCACACTTTCCCTTAGAAAAGGTCCAAGAAGGACAGGCTAATCTAATAACAATGGCCCAGAGCTTCACAGAAATGATGCTATGAATAAGAAATTGATCACAACTAAAAGTTATACTCTACTTCTCCCCCCAACTCTCTCTCTCTCTCTCTCAGCAGGATACACCCCCCAGCCTGGGGCCCCGCAGCCCGGTGGCCCTCAGCCCCAACAGTTCCAGAACTACCCTGCCCCAACCTCCCAGGCCCCCGCCCCTGGCCAGGCCCCAGCTCCCAGCTTCCAGGGAGGCCAACAGCAGGCTCCTCCAGCCCAGGGTGCCCAGCAGTACCCCCCAGGGGTCTTCCCTCCCCAAAACTACACCTCCCAGGCCAACCAGCCTGCCAACTACAGCCTGCCCCCACCTCCCAGCCCCAGCCTGGCCAGGGGTACCTGCCCCGTCCTGGCTACACCCCTCCCCCCGGTAGCAATGTCACCCCCCCTCCTGGGGTGTCCAACCCCTACGCCCGCAACCGGCCCCCCTTCGGCTCGGGTTATGCCCAGCCTGGTCCCGGGTACCGGTAAAACAGGAGAAGGAACGGGGAATGTTATCCACCCACCCCTCCCCTGCGTGTCCTGGCTGTTAGGCTTGGGTTCGGTAAACATGGTCTGCTAATCTGTCCACCCCTCCTCTGTCAGTCCTCAGATATTGAAGAGTCTATATCCAAAACAAGCTACAACCCCTCAGTCTGATCGTCTGTTTGTATTCTGTCTCGACCCTTCACCACAAACACCAATGTGTTATGGCCCTGCTGTATGAAATACAATGTACTCTAATAGAGCTGGGACGATAAACTGAAAATTATCGACACCGACCGTACTGACCATTTATCAAGGACATTTTACTAATATCGATAACCACAATAAGTAGCCTATATTAGAGAAATGTGAAGTTTGAAATGAAATAAGTTTGCCTGTATGGGCTATTGCCAACGTTACTTTTGATAGTTACAACATTTAAAGTTGTAGTAGTAGTTCTAAGGGTATGGTGACATACAGAAGTAGACTTACCGGTGCACATTAATGTTGAACTTATCGTTCTAATTATCGTTATGGTGATAATTCAGTCAATTTATCGTAATATGGATTTGTGTCCATATCGCCCAGCTTTAGGCCCTACCCTCATTCACCAGCCCTATGTGTCTGTCATCGTGAACATGTAGTCAGTCTGTAAGCACACTCACCTGGAAATACCTAAACAGGCTAGAGTATGAAAGCAGTCTATATTATTCTTTTCACACACTTTATTTAGCTAGTCTGACATCTGTAATGCATACATGCATCTGTATACGCTGGTCAACAGAGAGGAGGTTGATTCATATTGCATTTAACTGGCTGTTTTAAGATATACTGTAGTTTGCGGAAGCGCGTCTACAGATGCATGTATGAGAGACTAGCGAAATAGTGTTCAACCCTTTTTGTGTTGTTTGATCACTCATTTTCCTCACTGCCATGTTGGTATTATGACGTGTCATGGAATCTGCCACTTGGTTGAGAACACTAGCCGCGTGTTGAATTATGGGAGGTGTAGTTTTGATCCTCCAGAAGAATCCTACCATGTTTAGCCTCTTAAATCACCTCATTGTTTATTGCTATTGCTCTCTTTCTCTCTTCTCTTTTCTCCTCACTGGTTTGTACTAATATCAATCAGAAATTCCATCTTGAAGTGACATTTAGTTGTTTATGTATAAACTAGCATTTTCTCTGGAACCTAATAAAGGCTTTGAAACCCAGCTTGAAGTCTTTGTTTTGGGTCTTTCTCTCCCTCCCCTCACACTGTGGTTTCTGAGTTCACGGCTCCGTGTTGAGCTTGGCTTTCGAGAGCCTTTTCTCTCCCACCTGGGTGGATTTGGAAAAGTGTGGTAATGCTGGTGTTGCTATTTGTTTTTCTAATCAGGCATTGTGGTTGGCTGGGATGTGTGGCGAGGGAGCGTATGGTTGGTCCCTCAGCTCCTCCTGTCTTTAGTCAGAACTAATGGCCAAAAGAGTGAAATGTGTTGGAGAATATTTAGTGTGTGTGTGTGTCCACTTGCTAATGCTATGACCATATGAACACCACACATACAGATCTGCACAATACATTTTCAACAAATCAGAGTCAACGCAGTAGTAAAAAAAAAAAGTAAAAAAAATACATAAGGATTTATTGTAGAAAACAGATACAGGAATGGTTGTACATATCTGAAACAAAAATACAATTCTGTTAAACACTTTTCCATAAAAATTGGGATTTAAAATAACACCTGCATCCATTTGTGAGCAACTATACACAATGTAAAACGTCATCTTAATTTGGTTGTTGGTTTCCACATAAAAAGAAGCCTTTATGTACATGATTTTCTAATATTTAAACTCGAACAGGTTGGTCCAACAACTCTAGCAAAAGATTGCAAGGCTAAAGACAAAGAGTGTCATTGGTGAGTTGAAATGTTCAGAATGTTGTAGATGGATGTACTGTATAAAACGGACAAAATTCCTCATTGTACATACACAATATGTTTCTATCTGAACATTCTGTAATCTTGCACCCTCCCGAACAGGCTCCAGAGGTGGACAATTTGTGTCACTTGCAATGTGCATCAGACCACATCTACGTAACATTATATTCCTGGCACATTCTCTAAATTGAAATGACTATAGATGAGTTGGAAGTTAGAAATGTGTTAAAGATGAAAGAACAAAGCATCTCCTTATGCCGTTCTTTCCAACTGATGCTTGTTACTCTTATTTGGTCGTTCATTGACTACAGAACCCATTCAGCTGTTTTTCCAAGTGCTTGACACACACCTGCGGTCAGTAGAACCACCTTGCAATAAAAACTTTATGTTGAGACTTAATGGGAGTTCAGAAATATTGTTCTTTCACACCATACATGTATACGTAAGGGATAAACGCCTACATTCTGTATATTACCTTGGAAATACAGTGGGGGAAAAAGGTATTTAGTCAGCCACCAATTGTGCAAGTTCTCCCACTTAAAAAGATGAGAGAGGCCTATAATTTTCATCAAAGGTACACGTCAACTATGACAGACAAATTGAGGGGGAAAAAAATCCAGAAAATCACATTGTAGGATTTTAAATGAATTTATTTGCAAATGATGGTGGAAAATAAGTATTTGGTCACCTACAAACAAGCAAGATTTCTGGCTCTCACAGACCTGTAACAATTTCTTTAAGAGGCTCCTCTGTCCTCCACTCGTTACCTGTATTAATGGCACCTGTTTGAACTTGTTATCAGTATAAAAGACACCTGTCCACAACCTCAAACAGTCACACTCCAAACTCCACTATGGCCAAGACCAAAGAGCTGTCAAAGGACACCAGAAACAAAATTGTAGACCTGCACCAGGCTGGGAAGACTGAATCTGCAATAGGTAAGCAGCTTGGTTTGAAGAAATCAACTGTGGGAGCAATTATTAGGAAATGGAAGACATACAAGACCACTGATAATCTCCCTCGATCTGGGGCTCCACGCAAGATCTCACCCCGTGGGGTCAAAATGATCACAAGAACGGTGAGCAAAAATCCCAGAACCACACGGGGGGACCTAGTGAATGACCTGCAGAGAGCTGGGACCAAAGTAACAAAGCCTACCATCAGTAACACACTACGCCGCCAGGGACTCAAATCCTGCAGTGCCAGACGTGTCCCCCTGCTTAAGACAGTACATGTCCAGGCCCGTCTGAAGTTTGCTAGAGTGCATTTGGATGATCCAGAAGAGGATTGGGAGAATGTCATATGGTCAGATGAAACCAAAATATAACTTTTTTGGTAAAAACTCAACTCAGTCGTGTTTGGAGGACAAAGAATGCTGAGTTGCATCCAAAGAACACCATACCCACTGTGAAGCATGGGGGTGGAAACATCATGCTTTGGGGCTGTTTTTCTGCAAAGGGACCAGGACGACTGATCCGTGTAAAGGAAAGAATGAATGGTGCCATGTATCGTGAGATTTTGAGTGAAAACCTCCTTCCATCAGCAAGGGAATTGAAGATGAAACGTGGCTGGGTCTTTCAGCATGACGATGATCCCAAACACACCGCCCGGGCAACGAAGGAGTGGCTTCGTAAGAAGCATTTCAAGGTCCTGGAGTGGCCTAGCATGTCTCCAGATCTCAACCCCATAGAAAATCTTTGGAGGGAGTTGAAAGTCTGTGTTGCCCAGCGACAGCCCCAAAACATCACTGCTCTAGAGGAGATCTGCATGGAGGAATGGGCCAAAATACCAGCAACCGTGTGTGAAAACCTTGTGAAGACTTACAGAAAACGTTTGACCTGTGTCATTGCCAACAAAGGGTATATAACAAAGTATTGAGAAACTTTTGTTATTGACCAAATACTTATTTTCCACCATAATTTGCAAATAAATTCATAAAAAATCAATGTGATTTTCTGGATTATTTTCTCATTTTGTCTGTCATAGTTGACGTGTACCTATGATGAAAATTACAGGCCTCATCTTTTTAAGTGGGAGAACTTGCACAATTGGTGGCTGACTAAATACTTTTTTCCTCTACTGTAATGGACGCAGTGGGAAGAAGCGGAGACGACTCCGTTTGCGGAGTTCATTTTTCCCTTGTCCTGCTGCGTCGTCCCTTATTTCCAAGGTAAGTGGCGTATTGGTCTAAGGCACTGCATCACAGTGCTAGCTGTGCCACTAGAGATCCTGGTTTGAATCCAGGCTCTGTCGTAGCCGGCCGCGACCGGGAGACCCATGGAGTGGCGCACAATTGGCCCAGCGTCGTCCAGGGTAGGGGAGGGAATGGCCGGCAGGGATGTAGCTCAGTTGGTAGAGCATGGCGTTTGCAACGCCAGGGTTGTGGGTTCGATTCCCACGGGGGGGTATGAAAAATAAGAAATAATGTATGCACTCACTAACTGTAAGTCGCTCTGGATAAGAGCGTCTGCTAAATGACTAAAATGTAAAAATCTTAATGTACAGAACAGAGGCGTTTATCCAATTTATACCACAGTTACCAATGAAAACAATACTAAAGCACAGATTTACTGGTAGAAATACCCCAAAATTGTTGAGAGAATTAAACTTTCTCATCTTTTGGTTGCTAAAGACGCGACCCAGTTTTTCGTTCGATATTTATGGGTGTGCCCCAGTTGTTCGTTCTATATGTTCTGTTGCCATGCTCACTGGCAATGTTCTTGTCCCTTGCTTGCTAGCTAGCCAACTAGTTACTGTTAACACAGTCACGACCTCTGCAGCCAGAATAAAAGCAAAGTAGCTGCATTTGCGTTTATTTAAGCTGTTTTCAATTGACATTAATTTGGATACATCCATAACAATGAGCTGATGATGCCAGATTTTGCCTGGCATAGCTAGAAAAGTTTGCCTTCTCGTCAGGACACTCGACAATGTTCATTACGAGGAGATCACATTGATATCAAACACTAAGCTTGAAGCAAGCTAAATAATTTGTTGCTAATAAACCTGCCAATATGTCAACCGAATTCAAAGATATCATTTGCTGAAAACAACGGGTCAAACTAGAAACGTGGGAGGATTTGACAGCATAGCGCCACTTGCGTCATGACTGCAACAGTAGGGACTACAGAAATTCATGTTCACATCACTCACCAGTGGTTATTACTAGACTATTCAAAATCCAATACAAATTCACGGTAATTGTAGGCTAACTCAATTTGTTTAATTTAGGCTATACCAATTATTTACCAAATATCTTAAATTTGTATTTATTTTATGTTTTTCTGCCATGTGTAATATGCGGTAGGCCAGGGATCATCAACTAGATTCAGCCATGCAGTTATTTTCTTGAGCGGATGGTCAGGGGGCCAGAACATAATTACAAATTTGTAGACAGCAAATTGCCTGCAAGAAGGGCAAACATAAATAATATTTGACTAAAACATAATCATTTCAAACCTTGCTTACATTTGTATATGATCACATTTATCTCTATTATGCGCGGGAATACTTTGGAACAAATTGCCTAAATTAAAATACTTGGAGCTGATTTGCAGATATTTTTACAGTCTTATGTCCCCAAAAATGTTGGGGCTCAACTTGGGGGGCCAAATAAAATCACCCGTCGTCCAAATTCCGACAGTTGGGGAACCCTGCGGTAGGCTATGTATTGTATAAAGGCACAATCATGATTTTAATTTAGGTTTTTTTTCAGGCTTGGGCTTATATATAGGCCTATGCGTAAGCTCTAATACGTATATGTTTTTTTTAAATTAATCATCACCTTAGAAAGCACTGTCCATTTTGTTGTGTTAGGCTTTGAAACAACATCCACAATGACCATGTTTTCCACTCAGTTTCAACCTGTTGTTGAACTTCTTTCTTCAAATTGATCAATCACAGTGAGGTGAGTTTTAAAAACACATACTGTTCTGATAAGTGTTTGATATGATTTTTGATTGCATTTGCATTGATGTCAGAGTGGTTAGAGGGACAATAGAGCCTTGAGTACCAGGCCATTAGTGACCTGATGATCATTAGCGAGTTGGGTACTACTAACACATGTCCAGAGTGCATAAAAGGAGATTACCGTGACTCAACGGTCACGTAGAATGTTACTACGCTCATGACTGCCGGTGTGGCGATAATGCAGTCACCGCAACAGCCCTACTCACCACGTTAGGTCATCAGATACTCCCCCAAAATATGTCTATGCAAAAACAAATCAATGCTAGCTAGCTATGTTTTTCATCGTTGGACCTGCATTTACAATGTATCCAATTTCAGTTTGGGTGGTTGCTGGATTAGCTTTATGTAACTTTGTAGCAAGAATTGTCTGCATGGTAGGCGCATATTGCGTCATGATTGCAAGGCGTCCCGATATCTTTTCCAACTGTCCAGATATCTTTTTCAGCTGTCCCATTATCTGGTTTTTAATGTCCATTCTAGAATGCCCTTCAAGCCAATCAGAAATGAGTATTCAACAATGCTGTGGTATAAATATAAATAATGATTTCATATTGTGCAATCCGCAACTGTTCATCCCACAGGACCAGTCAAGAAAGGGTATTGTGTATGTGTGTATGAGTGAAGAATTGAGTGTGTGTGTTCATGCGTGCATGTGTGTAATGCAAAATAAATTTGTGGGAGGCTTTTGTGTCATAGCAACCCTTTTAGCAGACTGGCTAATAGAAACCACAAGAAACATTGAACAACAACTGCTTGATAAATAACATCATACACATTATTAAATTTTTAGGGAGCCAGCTTCCCAACAGTTTCCGGCGTTCATATTTGACCTCTTGAAGCACTCTGAAATACCTTTATCAACTTCTCTTCCATTTTTACAGGTTTTGAGTACTGCCTCATGTCGTGTTTGATAAATAGTGAGATGATCAATCTGTAAAGCTGAAGCGTAACAGATTCCGTGATAGAAATGTAAAGGTAATTTCGGATTGAGCCGATTTATGCAGCGTTTACCGTAAAAGCAGTCTCTGCTAAAGCGGGAACATTGCCTTTAAATTTCAATCACGCTGTAAAGCTGAACTTCCGCGATGCGGATTGAATAGATCCCTTAAGGAGATATGACAAAAGCACTCAATAGAGTTCCATGACAAGGTATAGTCCTGTACACTTTTATACAATGGAATGTGGGCCATCACCATCTGACAGACAGACAGATGCATCTCCATGGTAACATACAGACGCAGTCTCCATGGTAACAAGAGGGAGAAGCCCACCTCAAGGGCCACTAAGACCTCCTCAGTCCTCCTCCTCTCACCCTGGTGAGATCATCATTCTTCCAGTCAGGCATCTTCCTGGCAACCCCTCTGGTGGAGGGGTCTTACCATTTCCCAGGTATGGGTGTTCCGCACTCGTACCAGCCAACGTAGGTGGCGTGCGAGTTCCCTCCGATCTCGCCGAAGTTGACCGGTTCCTGACGTACAGCCCGATAGAAACCTGAGACAATAGAGCAGAGGGAATATGAGAACCCTTCTTTTACAAATGGTTTGGAATGTGAATGGTCTTTTAACATAGTCTAGAGATCAGTGTTTCTCATAGTTAACCCTGAAACAGCCAACTTCAGTAGTCATTGAAAAGTGACCAAGAACCGTGGTCATGGACACCTGTACATGTGTCTACGGTTCTCTCCCTTTGATGTCTCTAACGGGTTCCAGTATTTGGCCCAGTACTCTACCTGATCGGCTGGGTAGTTGCTCGGCCAGTAGCTGGCTGCCTGTTTGTCCATCCAGGAAAGAATCTACAAACTGGCAGTGGTCCTCCCCATGACCAGTCTGGTCCCCGATGTTGTAGAACTTGCCTGCACAGGGTCAGAGGTCAAAGGTTATGGTTCTAGTTAGTTAAACGTTGTTCAAAATTCTAATGTAACCTTTCAACTCTTTATATATGTACATGCACAGATACAAGGTATAGTAGAGACAGTAAAACATAGACATAGACAAACACTCTTACTATACTGACCGGTGAGCGAGTCGCTCATGTAGATCTTGTATCTAAGGGAGTTGCACAACTGGATGCCCACAAACTTGCGGTACCAGGTCCTCTTCACATACTGCTTCCCGTTACACTCTGAGTAGTAATCTGCCTTGAAGGGGAACTGTGTCCAGATAGCATCTTTACCTGGAGGGAGGAGAGAAAACAAGATCTAAGGATTGATATGATAGGCACAGAGAACGGGACACAAACTATGGAGGAAAGATGTGTGAACACGACATACTGAAAGTCCACTCACCTGAGACATTCTCACTCACCCGAGGGTCCGCTACAGAGGAGAGAGAGTAAAAGAGAAGAAGCATTGTTAGTCACACATCAGTCCATTATTACCACATTAATACAGTAATAAAACAATACTCACCCATGGGCAATAACAGATCATCTTAAAACCATGGTTCAGATTACAACAAAAGCACTTCACATTGTTCTAGTTAGCACATAAAAAGGCAGTGGCATGCTGCCTTGGATGTGGACAGTTACATAGTTGTGTCTCCCAGGGCGAAACAGTCTGATTTCACTACAGGGCAAAGAGCCATTGGACCAATCACTCTTCTCTATTAGCGCTATCACCACAGGGTTGGACATCAGCCCAGCCCAGTCCCATCAGTGGAGTGCTTTGGATTAAATTAGCTCATTGAGTTACTTGAGTATTTTAATGTGCATAACAGATATGATATGACTCCGAAAATCCAGTCCATCTGTAACTATTATGTGACTATGACTAGGGCCAATAGTTTTCCCTGACCATGAGGGCTTAACTCTAAGCCTAACTATGACCAATATGATCAGGTCCCCAAACACTCCCTTCGCAAAGTTGCACCCTGGCGTTAGTTCTCCATCTCTTCCTGGAGGCTAGTGTGTGTTGTGTACGGGAGTAGGGCTGTGGAGGCTCCTCAGAGGAGGAAAGGGAGGACTCATTAAAATAAAAATAGTGAAACATTAAAAAAGTTGTCATTTTTAGATCAAACTATACTAAATATATTCACGTCACCAAATAATTGATTAAAACACACTTTTTTGCAATGAAGGTCTACAGTAGCCTCAGCAGCACTCCTACTCTGGGTACATTGACTTCAATACAAAACCTAGGAGGCTCATGGTTCTCATCCCCTCCATAGACTTACACAGTAATAATGACAATTTTCGGAGGACGTCCTCCAACCTATCAGAGCTCTTGCAGCATGAACTGACATGTTGTCCACCCAATCAAAGGATCAGAGAATGAATCTTGTACTGAAAGCATAAGCTACAGCTAGCTAGCACTGCAGTGCATAAAATGTGGTGAGTAGTTGACTTAAAGAGAGAGAAAGACAATAGTTGAACAGTTTTAAACAAATTAATTTCTTCCAAAATTAAGGAGAAGTAAGAGAGAGAGAGAGAGAGAGAGAGAGATTTGGTTGTATTTTTTTAAACTTTCACTTTCACTTAGCTAGCAAAAGCAGCTAGCTAGTTTAGCCTACTCACAAACCTGGCTCAAACAGAGAAGGATGCTATGTTACCCAGCTGGCTATGGCTATCCAACACTGGAACTCTTCCAAGTCAAGGTAAGCTTTTGGTTTTATTAAGTTATTGCCACCGGGGCCCGCCGATGTAACTGCTAAACTGCTTTCTGACTGTACACTGTACTGCATGATTGTAGCGGGTTTAGATCAGCTAGATGCAGGTAAGAGTGTGCAAGTTGGTATTGATTGTGTCACTGTCTGTCACCTTGATTACTTTAAATTCTCTTGACCTGTGCACCTACGTTGTAAACTTTCATTCATAGGCTAGGTTGTAGCAACCTCATGATGGGTACAGGGACATTTTGAGTATCATGTAGTAACCTCAACCTATCAATGTTACATTGAGCTGGGTGAGTGGAATATGAATGACAAGTATGCTGTAATAGAAATAAGGCCATGCTCATTAAAAAAAAAGAAATCCTCCATCTAAAAAGGTGCCGACCACCACTGGAGTGGGGGAGTGATGAAAAGCCTGGCCGAAAGACAGGACTGACCAGGATAGGTCTCAATCAGTCACACCCCAGTGGTCACCGAGGTAATTATTCACCCCGGGTCTCGTGTGGCTCAGTTGGTAGAGCATGGCTCTTGCAACGCCAGAGTTGTGGGTTTGATTCCCACAGGGGACAAGTATGAAAAATGTATGCACTCACTACTGTAAGTCACTCTGGATAAGAGCGTCTACTAAACTGTAAAACGGGGAGCCATGTTGGAGTCATTACAGTAACTGTGGTTTCATTACACACCTCTGACATGCTAAGCTAAGAGCAAGCAGCTAACTATACACATCTATTAGCTAAGATGTCCTATTAACAAGTGACTAATTAGCAACACATGTCTGGAAAGCTAACGTGCTATCAGGGATCCTGTTAGACACATCACTTAGAGCCTAAGCCAGGCTAATGCAAAGTATTAAAATTGAAACAAAGTGTGGTTGCTAATTTACCAGCCCAGCTAACGGTGGGAATTGTGGTCCTAGGTCTAGACACTGATCTAAGGTCAGTTTTGCATTCTTTCCATCAATGGTTAAGGGCTAGATTCTATCAGATCTGTGCTAGCCGACATCCACATAGCCGGTGTCGGAGGTGGAACTGCGTTAGAGCTGTCAAATCCACAAGCGGCTCCTTGCGTTACCTTATTGTGGACACTGCCATTGGATGCATAAAAAAACACACCCAACATCATATCCGACAAATCCGCGTTAGAAGTTCATGCAGCCACTTTACAAGTTCAAACACTCCAATGTGTGATGTTCTATTGTCTACACCTCGATTAGACGGTGATAGGTTACAAATTCCCCCATCCAAATGAACATGAAAACATGCATTAGCCTGTCATTATATCTGTCATCGATAAGCCTACATTTCCTATTGCCGTTTTGAACTTCTAATGCGGTAGGGATAATAAGAAAGGGAGAGGTTTGTGACATACAAGAGCAGCCACTCACTGATTTGTCAGCTCATACCGCAGTTACACCTCCAACACTGCCAAAACATCCGCTATGCAGTTGTCGGCCAATGCGGGTCAACGCTCGATTTGATGGAATCGGGGCCTAATGTAAGGACATGGGAAAGATGATCCTAGATCCATCCATGCCCAAGGGGAACCTCTATCTGGAGCTAGCCTCCATTCCGGCTCCATTCCGTAAGTGTAATCAGATACATTGGCTGGGCATCCATTTCCTACACCTACCTGACTCTGTGTTGAACGACACTGGCTCGCTGGCAGGCCCTTCCCCCAGCTCATTCTTGGGTTTCACTTTGAACTCGTAACTGAAAATGAAGGGAGGTGATAAAAAGTCAACACAGTGTCAAGGCACTGATGTCCCTAGCTCAGTAAATCCGAAATCTTATTTTTTATATACTTTAAATCCCGAATGCCATGCTGATAGCTTTCCCAGCAAAGGAAATCTTAGTCACAATTGTTCACCATAATCGTAATTTTTGTGGAGCTTGAGTTTATATTCCACCCGTCTCCAACACTGTGACACTTGATATTTTTATTCTCCAGACAGCCTTGAGTGCATCGAGGCCAGTGCTTGCTCGTGACCCAATCTCTCTCTCCATTTCCCTCCCTCTCTCTCTTTCTTTCTGCCTCTCTCTCCATTTCTCTCTTTCACAGACACACACACTAACACTCAATACCTCAAACACACACAAAACACACACACACACACACATACACACACCGTTCTAATGGCTGTTCCATGTGTGATGTTTAGATGGTGTTCTGTGGGCGAGCAGATCCAGCCCAGTGGTAGGTTCTGGTAAATCTGGTTTATACTCTGAATCTGTAGATCCCAGCCAAAACAAAGACCAAGACCAGGATCCAGCATCATTAAATAAACACATTGAGCCTTTCCAACCCAACCGTGCTCTAGCAAGCCTCCACACACCACATAAAACAAACACAGACACACACCTGCTCTCTGGTTTTAGGTTCTCCACTGCAGTGTGAGTCTGGTTGGTGGTCAGGATGGACACCTCTTCTCCATTGGGTCCATGGGTCCTTGAAATGACCTCATACTCTGTCAAAGGGAAGCAGGAAATCCACACAACATGTTTAATTACATCTTTACAACTTCATATCATACAGATGGGATATTAACATAAAAACGTCAATTTTAAATGTGCAGAGCAGCATCTTAACGAGGCAAATATAAACATTTGACACAGGATTCAGAGGATTTGGGTGGGGTTGACAAGGACTGGCCCCAAAGAAAGCACTCTGAAAATAGGTAGTCTCAACTCTCCACCTCCACAACTTGTTTTCATTGTAGAGAGAAATATCCTGATTGAGCACAGATGGAGTTTCATAATGTTATTAAAAGACCCATTGTAACCAGTCTTATTAGTTAGGACTTCAACCTTCCATAACCAGGAGTGTTTTATGAACCTCTTTGGGTATGTGCTGCTGCACACACACGCACACGCACACTTCCCCCTTAACCTGTGGTGTAGTTGTCGGTCTTCTCCCAGTCCAGGATGACGAAGGAGGGGCATCCCTCCACGGTAACCACGGTGAGGTTGGAGGGGGGCAAGCGAGGGGGTGCGGTGACGTTCTGCTCCACCCCCTCATCCTCAGGGAAGAAGCTGAGGGACTTTGTTATGGAACACGGTTCGTCTGGCTTCTTGTCAGTCTTATAGATCACATGAGGGGCTGCAGGAGAAATTAAAGAATTGGCGCTCAAACAATAATAACTTAAAAGAGACAGGAGTCTGTGGGATAAGAATAATATATGCCATTTAGCAGATGCTTTTATCCAAAGCGATAACTATGCATGCATACCTTTTAAGTACGGGTGGTCCAGGGAATCGAACCCGTTATCCTTCCATGGCAAGCCCCTAACTTTAGCATTTAAACTAATTTGCAACTACTTACTACTTTTTAGCTACATTGCAACTACTTAGGATGTTAGCTAAACCTTCCCCTAAACTTTACCCTAACCCTTTTAGCTAACCCTTACCCAACGCTAACCTTAACCCTTTAACCTAACTCCTAACCTTAACGCTAACCCCTAGCCTAGCTAACGTTAGACACAACAAATTAAAATTTTTAGCAAATCGCAACATATTGTACGTTTTGCAAATTCGTAACATCTACAAATTGTAATTTGCAACATATCATACTAAATGGAGAGCCTCGGATTTACTTACAGAATGATACGAAATGCTCTGACACCAGGTTGGTAAGCCAGCTAACTTGCCTAAATACTGTATTAAGAAATAACTATTTTTTTTTTGAAAGATAAGCTTGAAATGAGCATAGTCTAATTACCTCAACAACCAAAAACACATATCGAAGTTTAGCTTTCTTAATGAACCAGAAAATGTGCTGTTTATCAAATTTGGCTAGCTAACTCATTGGTCCTGCTTTGTAGTATACCCCTCTGTACTCTGTAGACAAGAGCTCTAAGTCAACTGGAGCTCATCCAAAAATCTGGAAAGTGAATACAGGCAAGACAATCCAAAACAACTGGCGGTAAGAGGAAGCACGAAAGGCTATTGTTCTCCAGGCTAATATCCACAGTGATACAATACAACTTTAATTGTCCATTGTCACAGCTCCCACCTGCACACATCATACAGACACACAGTTGCGAGGTGCACAGGGTCAAGCTGCATTGCAGCGCTTCTGGATGGAGACCATGTTGTGGGGTTAAGGGCCTCGCTCAAGGGCCCAACAATAGGGTATTGTTGTTAGCATTATGAACCCAGCAGCCCTCTAGTTGCAAGATCAATTTCCCCCCTTTTTTACCAGCGCCCGACCCGGGATTCCCCGGGCCCTGTCCACTGTGAATTTAATCATGTGGGTTTCTTGAGAACTGTTATGATGCATGTGCCCTTACCTACGAAGCGCTTCTTGCCTAAGGCATCCACTTCCGAAGCAGGGAGAGAGCTGAACACAGAAGAGTTGTCACCCATGGCTACAGAGAGATGGAGAGACGGATGATGAGATTGAGAACTGCAGAGTGAGGAGTGTGTTATGAGTAGTGTACAGTGAGGGAAAAAAGTATTTGATCCCCTGCTGATTTTGTACGTTTGCCCACTGACAAAGAAAGGATCAGTCTATAATTTTAATGGTAGGTTTATTTGAACAGTGAGAGACAGAATAACAACAAAACAATCCAGAAAAACGCATGTCAAAAATGTTATAAATTGATTTGCATTTTAATGAGGGAAATAAGTATTTGAACCCCTCTCAATCAGAAAGATTTCTGGCTCCCAGGTGTATTTTATACAGGTAATGAGCTGAGATTAGGAGCACACTCTTAAAGGGAGTGCTCCTAATCTCAGCTTGTTACCTGTATAAAAGACACCTGTCCACAGAAGCAATCAATCAATCAGATTCCAAACTCTCCACCATGGCCAAGACCAAAGAGCTCTCCAAGGATGTCAGGGACAAGATTGTAGACCTACACAAGGCTGGAATGGGCTACAAGACCATTGCCAAGCAACTTGGTGAGAAGGTGACAACAGTTGGTGCGATTATTCGCAAATGGAAGAAACACAAAAGAACTGTCAATCTCCCTCGGCCTGGGGCTCCATGCAAGATCTCACCTCGTGGAGTTGCAATGATCATGAGAACGGTGAGGAATCAGCCCAGAACTACACGGGAGGATCTTGTCAATGATCTCAAGGCAGCTGGGACCATAGTCACCAAGAAAACAATTGGTAACACACGACGCCGTGAAGGACTGAAATCCTGCAGTGCCCACAAGGTCCCCCTGCTCAAGAAAGCACATATACATGCCCGTCTGAAGTTTGCCAATGAACATCTGAATGATTCAGAGGAGAACTGGGTGAAAGTGTTGTGGTCAGATGAGACCAAAATCGAGCTCTTTGGCATCAACTCAACTCGCCGTGTTTGGAGGAGGAGGAATGCTGCCTATGACCCCAAGAACACCATCCCCACCGTCAAACATGGAGGTGGAAACATTATGCTTTGGGGGTGTTTTTCTGCTAAGGGGACAGGACAACTTCACCGCATCAAAGGGTTGATGGACGGGGCCATGTACCGTCAAATCTTGGGTGAGAACCTCCTTCCCTCAGCCAGGGCATTGAAATGGGTCGTGGATGGGTATTCCAGCATGACAATGACCCAAAACACACGGCCAAGGCAACAAAGGAGTGGCTCAAGAAGAAGCACATTAAGGTCCTGGAGTGGCCTAGCCAGTCTCCAGACCTTAATCCCATAGAAAATCTGTGGAGGGAGCTGAAGGTTTGAGTTGCCAAACGTCAGCCTCGAAACCTTAATGACTTGGAGAAGATCTGCAAAGTGGAGTGGAACAAAATCCCTCCTGAGATGTGTGCAAACCTGGTGGCCAACTACAAGAAACGTCTGACCTCTGTGATTGCCAACAATGGTTTTGCCACCAAGTACTAAGTAATGTTTTGCAGAGGGGTCAAATATTTATTTCCCTCATTAAAATGCAAATCAATTTATAACATTTTGGACATGCATTTTTCTTGACTTTTTTGTTGTTATTCTGTCTCTCACTGTTCAAATAAACCTACCATTATTAATTATACACTGATCATGTCTGTCAGTGGGCAAACGTACAAAATCAGCAGGGGATCAAATACTTTTTTCCCTCACTGTACTGTGATGATGTGTTAGCATTCCCTGGCAGCTCTTTCTGTCCTCAGTTCTAATCTCTGGCTCAGACCTACAACCAGCACCTGCTTTGGTCTCTGTCTGCTCTCTCTCTCATGTATTGTGCCTCACCCACTGCCAGGTCTAGTGAATACTGTTAAAAGTACCAGAGTACTTAATCTTCCACACACATACAGTGGGGAAAAAAAGTATTTAGTCAGCCACCAATTGTGCAAGTTCTCCCACTTAAAAAGATGAGAGAGGCCTGTAATTTTCATCATAGGTACACGTCAACGATGACAGACAAATTGAGGAAAAAAAATCCAGAAAATCACATTGTAGGATATTTAATGAATTAATTTGCAAATTATGGTGGAAAATAAGTATTTGGTCAATAACAAAAGTTTCTCAATACTTTGTTATATACCCTTTGTTGGCAATGACACAGGTCAAATGTTTTCTGTAAGTCTTCACAAGGTTTTCACACACTGTTGCTGGTATTTTGGCCCATTCCTCCATGCAGATCTCCTCTAGAGTAGTGATGTTTTGGGGCTGTCGCTGGGCAACACGGACTTTCAACTCCCTCCAAAGATTTTCTATGGGATTGAGATCTGGAGACTGGCTAGGCCACTCCAGGACCTTGAAATGCTTCTTACGAAGCCAATGCTTCGTTGCCCGGGCGGTGTGTTTGGGATCATTGTCATGCTGAAAGACCCAGCCACGTTTCATCTTCAATGCCCTTGCTGATGGAAGGAGGTTTTCACTCAAAATCTCACGATACATGGCCCCATTAATTATTTCCTTTACACGGATCAGTCGTCCTGGTCCCTTTGCAGAAAAACAGCCCCAAAGCATGATGTTTCCACCCCCATGCTTCACAGTAGGTATGGTGTTCTTTGGATGCAACTCAGCATTCTTTGTCCTTTAAACACGACGAGTTGAGTTTTTACCAAAAAGTAACATTTTGGTTTCATCTGACCATATGACATTCTCGCAATCCTCTTCTGGATCATCCAAATGCACTCTAGCAAACTTCAGACGGGCCTGGACATGTACTGGCTTAAGCAGGGGGACACGTCTGGCACTGCAGGATTTGAGGCCCTGGCGGCGTAGTGTGTTACTGATGGTAGGCTTTGTTACTTTGGTCCCAGCTCTCTGCAGGTCATTCACCAGGTCCCCCCATGTGGTTCTGGGATTTTTGCTCACCGTTCTTGTGATCATTTTGACCCCACGGGGTGAGATCTTGCGTGGAGCCCCAGATCGAGGGAGATTATCAGTGGTCTTGTATGTCTTCCATTTCCTAATAATTACTCCCACAGTTGATTTTTTCAAACCAAGCTGCTTACCTATTACAGATTCAGTCTTCCCAGCCTGGTGCAGGTCTACAATTTTGTTTCTGGTGTCCTTTGACAGCTCTTTGGTCTTGGCCATAGTGGAGTTTGGAGTGTGACTGTTTGAGGTTGTGGACAGGTGTCTTTTATACTGATAACAAGTTCAAACAGGTGCCATTAATACAGGTAACGAGTGGAGGACAGAGGAGCCTCTTAAAGAAGAAGTTACAGGTCTGTGAGAGCCAGAAATCTTGCTTGTTTGTAGGTGACCAAATACTTATTTTCCACCATAATTTGCAAATTAATTCATTAAATATCCTACAATGTGATTTTCTGGATTTTTTTTCCTCAATTTGTCTGTCATAGTTGACGTGTACCTATGATGAAAATTACAGGCCTCTCTCATCTTTTTAAGTGGGAGAACTTGCACAATTGGTGGCTGACTAAATACTTTTTTCCCCCACTGTATCACTGAACTCAGATCACCTCTCACATTAACTATTAATCTCAGATGTAGCATGATTCAAACAAACACACACACACACACATACATACACACACACATACATACAGTTGAAGTCGGAAGTTTACATACACTTAGGTTGGAGTCATTAAAACTTGTTTCTCAACCACTCCACAAATATCTTGTTAACAAACTATAGTTTTGGAAAGTCGGATAGGACATCTACTTTGTGCACGACACAAGTAATTTTTCCAACAATTGTTTACAGACAGATTATTTCACTTATAATTCACTGTATCACAATTCCAGTGGGTCAGAAGTTTACATACACTACGTTGACTGTGTCTTTAAACAGCTTGGAAAATTCCAGAAAATGATGTCATGGCTTTAGAAGCTTCTGGTAGGCTAATTTACATAATTTGAGTCAATTGGAGGTGTACCTGTGGTTGTATTTCAAGGCCTACCTTCAAACTCAGTGCCTCTTTGCTTGACATCATGGGAAAATGAAAAGAAATCAGCCAAGACCTCAGAACAAAAATTGTAGACCTCCACAAGTCTGGTTCATCCTTGGGAGCAATATCCAAACGCCTGAAGGTACCACGTTAATCTGTACAAACAATAGTACGCAAGTATAAACTCCATGGGACCACGCAGCCGTCATACAGCTCAGGAAGGAGACGCGTTCTGTCTCCTAGAGATGAACGTACTTTGGTGCGAAACGTGCAAATCAATCCCAGAACAACAGCAAAGGACCTTGTGAAGATGCTGGAGGAAACAGGTACAAAAATATCTATATCCACAGTAAAACGAGTCCTATATCGACATAACCTGAAAGGCCGCTCAGCAAGGAAGAAGCCACTGCTCCAAAACCGCCATAAAAAAGCCAGACTACGGTTTGCAACTGCACATGGGGACAAAGATCATACTTTTTGGAGAAATGTCCTCTGGTCTGATAAAACAAAAATAGAACTGCTTGGCCATAATGACCATCGTTATGTTTGGAGGAAAAAGGTGTAGGCTTGCAAGCTGAAGAACACCATTCCAACCATGAAGCACGGGGGTGGCAAAATCATGCTGTGGGGGTGCTTTGCTGCAGGAGGGACTGGTGCACTTCACAAAATAGATGGCATCATGAGGAAGGAAAATTGTGGATATATTGAAGCAACATCTCAAGACATCAGTCAGGAAGTTAAAGCTTGGTCGCAAATGGGTCTTCCAAATGGACAATGACCCCAAGCATACTAAGTTGTGGCAAGATGGCTTAAGGACAACAAAGTCAAGGCATTGGAGTGGCCATCACAAAGCCCTGACCTCAATCCTATAGAAAATGTGTGGGCAGAACTGAAAAAGCGTGTGCGAGCAAGGAGGCCTACAAACCTGACTTACAACCAGCTCTGTCAGGAGGAATGGGCCAAAATTCACCCAACTTATTGTGGGAAGCTTGTGGAAGGCTACCCGAAATGTTTGACCCAAGTTAAACAATTTATAGGCAATGCTACCAAATACTAATTGAGCGTATGTAAACTTCTGACCCACTGGGAATGTGATGAAAGAAATAAAAGCTGAAATAAATAATAATCTCTACTATTATTCTGACATTTCACATTCTTAAAATAAAGTGGTGTTCCTAACTGACCTAACACAGGGAATTTTTACTAGGATTAAATGTCAGGAATTGTGAAAAACTGAGTTTAAATGTATTTGGCTAATGTGTATGTAAACCTCCGACTTCAACTGTATGTACAAGGTCCTTTGCTGTTGTTCTGGGATTGATTTGCACTTTTCGCACCAAAGTACGTTCATCTCTAGGAGACAGAACGCATCTCCTTCCTGAGCGGTATGACGGCTGCGTGGTCCCATGGTGTTTATACTTGCGTACTATTGTTTGTACAGATGAACGTGGTACCTTCAGGCATTTGGAAATTGCTCCCAAGGATGAACCAGACTTGTGGAGGTCTACAATTTTTGTTCTGAGGTCTTGGCTGATTTCTTTTGATTGTCCCATGTTGTCAAGCAAAGAGGCACTGAATTTGAAGGTAGGCCTTGAAATACATCCACAGGTACACCTCCAATTGACTCAAATGATGTCAATTAGCCTATCAGAAGCTTCTAAAGCCATGACATCATTTTCTGGAATTTTCCAAGCTGTTTAAAGGCACAGTCAACTTAGTGTATGTAAACTTCTGACCCACTGGAATTGTGATACAGTGAATTATAAGTGAAATAATCTGTCTGTAAACAATTGTTGGAAAAATGACTTGTGTCGTGCACAAAGTAGATGTCCTAACCGACTTGCCAAAACTATAGTTTGTTAACAAGAAATTTGTGGAGTGGTTGAGAAACTAGTTTTAATGACTCCAACCTAAGTGTATGTAAACTTCCGACTTCAACTGCACATGGTCACACACATGAATGCACAAATATATTATTATAAACAAAAGTACACTCATCACTGAATCTTACCATTCAAGGCAGTGGCGAGGGTTGTGGTCTTTTGTTTGGCAGGCTTAGCTGTGACTAGAGGGAAGGGATTCAAGATGGACACTTTGTCTCCCTGCTTCAGGTCCATGGGCTTATCTGAGGACAGAGGGGACAGAACACAGCTCAGTCATGTAAACTACAAATACCGTTGTGGTCATCTCCTGCAGCCATCACCCAGCCAGGTGAATCTCTGAGTGGTTTTCCTGCTGTGGGAGAAGATATGAAAAATGTGTGTTGCGTCATTGTGTTGGTGTTTCGTAAGAGAAGTCCGTCAGAACAACACAAACATACTGCACACACACTTACACGTACTCACTCACACACACACACACACACACACACACACACACACACACACACACACACACACACACACAGACACACACACACAGACAGACACACACACAGGTGTTGCGTTTTGAGCTGTGTGTGTATTCTTCAGAGAAGTGCAAGGTAATTTAGAATCTAAATAAAACTTAACTGAGGGAAGGAAGGTTGTTAAAATAGAATCATCAAGGTGACAGCAAAATTAAGAAGTTGGCGCAACATTTTGGTAGTGTTGCTTTAACAGAAGTCAAAGTATTCAGTAGTCAAAACAATGGTCAGTGTTGCCCTCACCCTTGTCCCCTGATTTCCCCACCAGGTTGGGCCTCTTGTTGACAGGAAGGGAGGGTCGCAGAACTGCAGGGGAGCCTGGGAAATAGAGGCCATGGTAGGGTTAGGAACTGCAACAGCAAAGGAGGCTGCTGGAGTGAGCCCTATCTCATAACTGAGGATGGATGTTGTGCTTTTGAAAAAACAGGGGAACACTTTTAACTTTTCTCAGAAAAGGAAAAGAGGGATATAGAAGAGAGAAGCCGCAGTGTCAACTGAAACCACTGGAGAGAAGATGGGGTGGAGGAGGGTGTTAACTGTGACCACATCCGAGGAGCAATGCCATTAAAACAGGCAAGTATCTTGGGAATTCCTACTACATAGTCTATGTGACTAACACCAACCATGTCAACTCTCAATAACCTTCCACCATAACCCTACTACACAGCAAATTATCCAGTGTTATACACTGACAGTCACATTTAACACTGGGACAGTGTCTATATACGGCTCCACACTTTTGAGTGTTAAATTAACTAGGAAGTGCATATAGTTTGCACCAAAGGTCTGTATCTCTTGACAAGGTCACTCAGTGTTAGGTTAAGGACTATACACTAAGTCTTTATTGCCATATATTCTTATGTACAGTTGAAGGTGTTTCAACAGTGCTGCTGTCGGGAGAGGTTGTGTTTTTCTCTAGCTGGAGGTAAGCAGGAGGTAAGCTTCTCATATGGTGTTGAGTAAAGCTTAACCATGTATTAGATCGTAGGTAGGTAGTTAGTTGTAGTTAGGTATTGTATTTATCATAGGTTAGTATTGTTGTTATTGTAGGTTTCCGTAGGTAATTGTAGGTTAGTATCGAAGCACGAGGCTAGCTAGCTAGCGGGTAGCTACTGGTAACGATTAGCAACGGTGGAGAGCTGTTTCCAATGTTAATGTGCTGCTACCCAACGTTTAATTTTTGCTGCGTTATGCGTTATGAAAGGAACTAGACACGGACATGAATTATCTGTTTAGTGTGCTAACACACTCTTGGCAGTTTGTTGTACCAAGTATTGGTGCTAAATTGTGTGTTAATGGATGCTAGCTTGCTAGTTAGCTACGGCGTCATAGCTAGGTATCGTGGGTTGTTGTGGGTAGTTACTGCAGGTTTAGTGTGCTAACACACTCTTGGCAGTTTGTTGTAACCAAGTATTGGTGCTAAATTGTGTGTTAATGGATGCTAGCTTGCTAGTTAGCTACGGCGTCACAGCTAGGTATCGTGGGTTGTTGTGGGTAGTTACTGCAGGTTGGCAGTGTCTTGCCGTGCCGGCTGTAGCACGGCGAGCTAACTAGCCGTTTTTCGAACAGAGTCAGAGTCAACACAGTAGCCATTGTGTGCCGGGTGTAGCACGAATCTAGCTAGCTAGCCGTTCTTCAAACAAAGTCAACACAGTGGCCAATGCTAGCTACCCAACACGACCAGCTAACTGTACTGTAGTAGCTAAATACAATATACTTGTCCTAGCTAGCCAACGTTGAATCATTGCTGCGTCATGAAAGGAACTTGACACAGACACGAATGATCTGTTTAGTGTGTTATCACACTATTGGTGGTTTGTTGTGACCAAGTGTTTGTGCTAAACTGTGTGTTACTAAATGCTAGCATGCTAGTTAGCTAGTTAACACACTATTGGTGGTTTGTTGTGACCAAGTGTTGGTGCTAAACTGTGTGTTAAACTGTGTGTTATTGGATGCTAGCATGCTAGTTAGCTATGGTGTCATAGTTAGCTAGCTGAATAAAGTGGGTTGAGTCTATTCCTTTAAACATTGAACCGCTGTGGTTCACAACAATTCTGATTTCTAAAGGTGGAAGTTGGGAGAGTTTTTGTTCCGGGTGGTTCAGTGAAACAATTTTAGTTTCTGAGGTAGAAGTTTTTGGTGAGGGAGGCCCTGCTCTCTCCTCTCCCAGATGCTTAGCTCATTTCATTCCGATCTCCTCTGCATTTTTGTAGCCATTTGCTACAGCCTGTCAACTATGCCTCTGCCTATCCCTGTTCTCTCCTCTCTGCACAGGCTACACAAACGCACCACACCGCGCGGCTGCTGCCTCTCTAACCTGGTGGTCCCTGCACGCACCCCTCACCTGGAGTTCCAGGTCGCAGGCAGCCTCTGGAACTGCCGTTCTGCTGCCAACAAAGCTGACTTCATCCCAGCCTATGCCAACCTCCAGTCCCTCGACTTCCTGGCGCTGACGGAAACATGGATCACCACTGAAAACACTGCTACTCCTACTGCTCTCTCCTCGTCTGACCATGTGTTCTCGCATACCCCGAGAGCATCTGGTCAGAGGGGTGGTGGTACAGGAATCCTCATCTCTCCCAAGTGGACATTCTCAATTTTTCCCCCTAACCCATCTGTCTATCTCCTCATTTGAATTCCATGCTGTCACAGTCACTAGCCCATTTAAGCTTAATATCCTTGTCATCTATCGCCCTCCAGGTTCCCTTGGAGAGTTCATCAATGAGCTTGACGCCTTGATAAGTTCCTTTCCTGAGGATGGCTCACCCCTCACAGTTTTGGGGGATTTCAACCTCCCTATGTCCACATTTGACTCATTTCTCTCTGCCTCCTTCTTTCCACTCCTCTCCTCTTTTGACCTCACCCTCTCACCGTCCCCCTACTCACAAGGCAGGCAATACGCTTGACCTCATCTTCACTAGATGCTGCTCCTCTACTAATCTCACTGCAACTCCCCTCCATGTCTCCGACCACTACTTTGTTTCCTTTTCTCTCTCGCTCTCCTCCCACACTACTCACTCTGCCCCTACACAGATGGTAATGCGCCGCCGCAACCTTCGCTCTCTCTCTCCCACTACTCTCTCCTCTTCCATCCTATCATCTCTTCCCTCTGCTCAATCCTTCTCCCTCCAATCTCCTGATTCTGCCTCCTCAACCCTCCTCTCCTCCCTTTCTGCATCCTTTGACTCTCTGTGTCCCCTATCCTCCCGGCCGGCTCGGTCCTCCCCTCCAGCTCCGTGGCTTGATGACTCACTGCGAGCTCACAGAACAGAGCTCCGGGCAGCGGAGCGGAAATGGAAGAAAACTAAACTCCCTGCCGACCTGGCATCTTTTCACTCCCTCCTCTCTACATTTTCTTCATCTGTTTCTGCTGCTAAGGCCACCTTCTACCACTCTAAATTCCAAGCATCTGCCTCTAACCCTAGGAAGCTCTTTGCCACATTTTCCTCCCTCCTGAATCCTCCCCCCTCCTCTCTCTCTGTGGATGACTTCGTCAACCACTTTGAAAAGAAGGTTGACGACATCCGATCCTCGTTTGTTAAGTCTAATGACACTGCTGGTCCTGCTCACACTGCCCTACCCTATGCTTTGACTTCTTTCTCCCCTCTCTCTCCAGATAAAATCCTGCGACTTGTGACTGCAGGCCGCCCAACAACCTGCCCGCTTGACCCCATCCCCTCCTCCCTTCTCCAGACCATCTCCGGTGACCTTCTCCCCTACCTCACCTCGCTGATCAACTCATCCTTGACCGCTGGCCATGTCCCTTCCGTCTTCAAGAGAGCGAGAGTTGCTCCCCTTCTCAAAAAACCAACACTCGACCCCACTGATGTCAACAACTACAGACCAGTATCCCTTCTTTCTTTTCTTTCCAAAACTATTGAGCGTGCCGTCTTTAGCCAACTCTCTTGCTATCTCTCTCAGAATGACCTTCTTGATCCAAACCAATCAGGTTTCAGGACTGGTCATTCAACTGAGACTGCTCTTCTCTGTGTCACGGAGACTCTCCGCACTGCTAAAGCTAACTCTCTCTCTCCTCTGCTCTTGTCCTTCTAGACCTGTCTGCTGCCTTTGACACTGTGAACCATCAGATCCTCCTCTCCACCCTCTCCGAGCTGGGCATCTCCGGCGCGGCTCACTCCTGGATTGCGTCCTACCTGACCGGTCGCTCCTACCAAGTGGCGTGGCGAGAAGCTGTCTCCGCACCACATGCTCTCACCACTGGTGTCCCCCAAGGCTCAGTTCTAGGCCCTCTCCTTTTCTCCCTATACACCAAGTCACTTGGCTCTGTCATATCCTCACATGGTCTCTCCTATCATTGCTACGCTGACGATACACAACTAATCTTCTCCTTTCCCCCTTCTGATAACCAGGTGGCGAATCGCATCTCTGCATGTCTGGCAGACATATCAGTATGGATGACGGATCACCACCTCAAGCTGAACCCTGGCAAGACGGAGCTGCTCTTCCTCCCGGGAAGGACTGCCCGTTCCATGATCTCGCCATCACGGTTGACAACTCCGCTGTGTCCTCCTCCCAGAGTGCGAAGAGCCTAGGCGTGACCCTGGACAACACCCTGTCGTTCTCCGCCAACATCAAGGCGGTGACCCGCTCCTGCAGGTTCATGCTCTACAACATTCGGAGAGTACGACCCTGCCTTACACAGGAAGCGGCACAGGTCCTAATCCAGGCACTTGTCATCTCCCGTCTGGACTACTGCAACTCGCTGTTGGCTGGCCTCCCTGCCTGTGCCATTAAACCCCTACAACTCATCCAGAATGCCGCAGCCCGTCTGGTGTTCAACCTTCCCAAGTTCTCTCACGTCACCCCCCTCCTCCGCACACTCCACTGGCTTCCAGTTGAAGCTTCGCATCCGCTACAAGACCATGGTGCTTGCCTATGGAGCAGTGAGGGGAACGGCACCTCTGTACCTTCAGGCTCTGATCAGTCCCTACACCCAATCGAGGGCATTGCGCTCATCCACCTCTGGCCTGCTGGCTCCCTTCCTCTGCGGAAGCATAGTTCCCGCTCAGCCCAGTCAAAACTGTTCGCTGCCCTGGCACCCCAATGGTGGAACAAGCTCCCTCACGACGCCAGGACAGCGGAGTCACTCACCACCTTCCGGAGACATTTGAAACCCCACCATAAAGGAATCCTTCTACCCCCCAATTGTAAAGTGGTTATCCCACTGGCTATAGGGTGAACGCACCAATTTGTGAGTCGCTCTGGCTAAGAGCGTCTGCTAAATGACGTTAATGTGCCCTTGAGCAAGGCACTTAACCCTAATTGCTCCTGTAAGTCGCTCTGGATAAGAGCGTCTGCTAAATGACTAAAATGTCAATGTAAATGTAAGTCGGAAGTTTACAAACACTTAGGTTGGAGTCATTAAAACTTGTTTCTCAACCACTCCACAAATTTCTTGTTAACAAACTATAGTTTTGGCAAGTCGGTTAGGACATCTACTTTGTGCATGACACAAGTCATTTTTCAACAATTGTTTACAGACAGATTATTTCACTTATAATTCACTGTATCACAATTCCAGTGGGTCAGAAGTTTACATACACTACGTTGACTGTGTCTTTAAACAGCTTGGAAAATTCCAGAAAATGATGTCATGGCTTTAGAAGCTTCTGATAGGCTAATTGACATCATTTGAGTCAATTGGAGGTGTATCTGTGGATGTATTTCAAGGCCTACCTTCAAACTCAGTGCCTCTTTGCTTGAAATCATGGGAAAATCAAAAGAAATCAGCCAAGACCTCAGAACAAAAATTTTAGACCTCCACAAGTCTGGTTCATCCTTGGGAGCAATATCCAAACGCCTGAAGGTACCACATTCATCTGTACAAACAATAGTACGCAAGTATAAACACCATGGGACCACGCAGCCGTCATACCGCTCAGGAAGGAGACGCGTTCTGTCTCATAGAGATGAACGTACTTTGGAGCGAAAAGTGCAAATCAATCCCAGAACAACAGCAAAGGACCTTGTGAAGATGCTGGAGGAAACAGATACAAAAGTATCTATATCCACAGTAAAACGAGTCCCATATCGACATAATCTGAAAGGCCGCTCAGCAAGGAAGAAGCCACTGCTCCAAAACCACCATAAAAAAGCCAGACTACGTTTTGCAACTGCACATGGGGACAAAGATCATACTTTTTTGAGAAATGTCCTCTGGTCTGATGAAACAAAAATAGAACTGTTTGGCCATAATGACCATTGTTATGTTTGGAGGAAAAAGGGGATAGCTTGCAAGCCGAAGAACACCATCCCAACCGTGAAGCACGGGGGTGGCAGCATCATGCTGTGGGGGTGCTTTGCTGCAGGAGGGACTGGTGCACTTCACAAAATAGATGGCATCATGAGGAAGGAAAATTATGTGGATATATTGAAGCAACATCAAGACATCAGTCAGGAAGTTAAAGATTGGTCACAAATGGGTCTTCCAAATGGACAATGACCCCAAGCATACTTCCAAAGTTGTGGCAAAATGGCTTAAGGACAACAAAGTCAAGGTATTGGAGTGGCCTTCACAAAGCCTTGACCTCAATCCTATAGAACATTTGTGGGCAGAACTGAAAAAGTGTGTGTGAGCAAGGAGGCCTACAAACCTGACTCAGTTACACCAGCTCTGTCAGGAGGAATGGGCCAAAATTCACCCAACTTATTGTGAAAACCTTGTGGAAGGCTAACAGAAACGTTTGACCCAAGTTAAACAATTTAAAGGCAATGCTACCAAATACTTCTGACCCACTGGGAATGTGATGAAAGAAATAAAAGCTGAAATAAATAATTATCACTACCATTATTCGGACATTTCACATTCTTAAAATAAAGTGGTGATCCTAACTGACCTAAGAAACTGAATTTTTACTAGGATTAAATGTCAGGAATTGTGAAAAACTGAGTTTAAATTTATTTGGCTAAGGTGTATGTACACTTCCGACTTCAACTGTAAGTGTTTATAAAGACTTCCAAACTGGCAGCAGACATGCTCAAACTTGAATTAACAGAACCATAGACCACTTAAACTGGTACAATATTTCCACTCACAGGTGGCCAAAAATAATGACTTTAAAGCAATGCCCCCACTAAGCCACTCCTCCAATATAATTTCCCAGTCTGCCATGACTTTTCAAGTGAATTGTAGTTACCACCCATGACTGTATTTGTTAGTGACAAATAATTCATTCATTTTCAGTCCTGTGAAGTTCTACTATAGGCAAATTATACCATTAAAATTTAACTGTTTATGACAATACATTACATATATCTTAACGCCTTACTTTGATGGCCAGGTTTTACCCTAACACAGTGGTGTTAGGAACCTCCTGGTTTACAGGCCACATCAAGCCTGCAAGGCACATTATGCTGGAATCCAGCCAGGGTTAAGACATCCAACAGTTGGAATTTTTATTCACCTGCAACCTGCATTCAGAATGACTGTCAGGGTTAGGAACATAAATAAAGGAGACTACCTAAACCATTTAAACTGGAACAACCATTTTAGTAATGGGTGCAATAAATCTAACTAACTGATTTGATTAGTTTAGAAAAATGTATGTTATTTATCTTTGTGTAGCATAAGATTAATCAAGCAATCAATGTACATGCAAAAACACAGATATTAAAAAGAATCCTTACATTTTTTTGTTGCAGTAGAGCATTCTGGGAAATATAATAATGATGGCCGTGGTTTTGATGGGAACGTTTTACTTTCCACAGAGTAAAACTGACACAATCACACTCTCACATTCAACACTGGTTATTAACACCAACACTGGGGTTATTTTACACCACTGAGTGTTAATTTCACTCCTGAATCAACACTAGAAATGCTACACTGAAAATTCTGCACTAGGTAACACTGGCCAATTTGCTGTGTAGAACCAGCTTTCACACAAAACACAAGAACAGCAATCAGAAAGAAAAAAAAAACTACAAAACCATATAGGATTCTAAAAAAAAAGTTTAGCAAGACTGTGCTCATCTTTTACATGAAAAACAAGAAACCTGTTCCCAATGAATCATCTTGTCCAGCCAGGCCAAATTCTTCACAATCACTATATTGTTCCTGTTCCAAAAAGGATAGGATCAAACTAAACACAACCCAGGGCATGAGGCGGATGCCAGCTCAGACTCACTCTCAATGCTTTTCCTTTAAAGTCTGTTGGAGCCTTAGCAGGCTGTGGACTAATATTAGACACTGGAGTATCAAACTCAGAACAGGCCACTCAGACAACTCAAACTGAATTGGGATCTACTATTTGCAATCTCGTTCAGGAAATATACAATTCTCCCTGAATAGCTTTACTCTGGGCCAAACTGAGAGGCTTGGCAAACCTAGCGCAGGTCTTATTGAATAAATGCACTGACTGGACATACCGTAGACTTGGTGTGGTAGACACTATCTGAGACTGATAGGGGCAATTGTTTGGGTACTTGCGATCCTGGTTCATTCTATTCACTAAATATTAATGGCTGCGACCACCCAGCTTACATGTCTCCTTCTCTGCCTTTCAGGCCCTTTCCAGACAGAGACTTCGGGAGATCCCATGTCATGTCATAATTAGTGGTCATGTTCTCCTCTAGGGTTTCTGATGTTCCTAAACCCTCCTTGTCAGGACTAGACCCATTCATTAATATTACCCTTGGCCTATGTCAACCCCCCCTCAACGAATTCATAAATATTAACTTGGCTTGTGTCGACCCCCTGGAACAGCCGGATCTGACCCCAGCATGCCTGCCACTCTGTCAGGGATAAATCAGGGAGCTCCACACCTCAGTGAGGCAACAGAGACCAGACAAGGTTAAGTAGAATTTGAAGCCAAGGGTGGGCAAGTCCTGGAGAGACACAGAGCGTGCCGCTTTCAGCCAAAGCAAATGTACATTTTGTGTGAAAAACCTTGTGGCTCCTTAAATGCAGTAAAGAAAAATAAAAACGTTCAACATTGTCTGATGGGGATCAGAGTTATGGGAACGTGGACGTGATGTCATCAGGAAGCTCTGTTTACCATCCTGAACCCTATAGCTGGTAATGGGAGAACCAGATTACTCACAACAACACCCCACAAAACACACACTGGGCTCTTTGGGTGCCAAACACCTCACCGCTGCACTGATTTACAACAGCAGTGGCACACATACTCCTACGCACGTGCACACACACTGTTTTGAAGTGTGAGCGTTAACAGCATTAAAGTGTTGTGAGTCTTGGTTTCTGTCAGACTCCTCTCTGGCGAGACAATGAAAAAACATTGTTC